>NW_015622517.1:2580510-3180510 GCF_000836115.1 Exophiala spinifera | reverse complement strand
CTCCCCAGCATACGATGCTATTCCGCGCCTGCGGGACTCTCCAAAGATGAGGTCCAAGGACGGATAATGGACCTGTTGAAGAACTTTGACAAGGTGCGCTTCGGAAATAAGATTCGGTGAATTCAAATGCTAATAGCGCGCAGGTCACAGATGCATCAAAGGTACAACATTCTTGTACACACCAACGACAATCTCTCTGACCAGTCTATCTAGATTTCCGGCACATCACACTTCCAGAACGACTTGGGATTGGACAGCTTGGACACCGTCGAGGTGGTGATGGCAATTGAAGAAGAATTCAGCATTGAGATTCCGGACAAGGAGGCCGATGCTATCCACAGTGGTGAGTACAATCCAAAAACATGAGTGGATGCAGCTGACAAGATCAAGTCGACCAAGCCGTCGCATATATTTGCGCTCAGCCCGACGCCCACTAGGTCCATGTGGTGATAAAGGTGTAGATTGTGGTCAGGCCCAAAAAACCCATGGTTGTACATTTTCCTCAACCCTCGGACGCTGGATGGCAGTTGTACTATCAGAAAACAATATTAGATTCATGCGATCTCCACAATGGCACCCGATATGCTGGATCCCCTGAACACTTAATTTCCAGGCCTCCGTTTCTATCTTTTGTTATATACATGTCTTTACCATTGTGTTAGGACCTACACAATCTCTAACTTTCTCAGCTTCTCAATCTCGACAGCAGGATAGCCCAGTTCGGTCAGGACTTCGTCAGTGTGCTGACCTAGCAAAGGCGGCTCAAGCCTGACACTCATCGAGGCTCCCTGGAACTTCATGGCTGGCCCAATTAGTTTCAACATTCCGTCTTTGGCTGCCTCGAACTGATCGATATCTATTACCATATCTCTCGCCTCGGCCTGTGGATGTGCGAGTGCGTCAACAACATCGTTAATCGCGCCGTATGGCAGACCGCTGCCTTCAAAGATGTCCAGCCATTCGCTTTGCGTCTTTTCGGCGAACTTCTTCTCCAATATCGAATTGATCTCGTCCCGGCTTTCAACTCGCCCATCGTTTGTGCTGAACCTCTTGTCTTCTACCAATCCTTTGATTCCCATGCGTTGACAAAACCCTTTCCATTGTCTGTTGTTGTTGGCCGCGACGAACAGCATCCCATCTTTTGTCTTGTACCCCCCGTACGGCACGAGATTTGGATGGCCCAGCCCAAGCCGCTTACCTCGCCTCCTCTTCTCCGGGCCTTTGTCCAGGTCTAGATTCAGAGCAGCCAAGCCCACATTAATCAAAAGGCTCAAGCTACTTTCAAACAGACTGCCGTCGATTTTGCAACCCAGGCCAGTCCTGTGTCTCTGGTTCAGCGCCGCCAAGATGGCACCGTGCATGTACAACCCCGTGCACAAGTCTGCCATTGCGACACCGGGCTTCGTTGGCCCCCCGTGCTCATCGCCTGTGATGTGCAGCAGCCCTGCTTCCGCCAGCGCAATTGCATCGTACCCTGCACGGTCTCGACTTGGGCCGCTCGCGCCGTACCCGCTGCAGCTGGCGTAGATCAGGCCCTCGTTGTCCCGCTTGAGGACCTCGTACCCGAGACCAAGCTGCTCCATCTTGCCCGGGAGGAAGTTGTTCAGAACAACGTCGCTGTGACGCGCCAGTGCCTTGACGATGTCCAGCCCCTTGGGGTCCTTGAGGTTGACAGTCACGGAGCGCTTGTTTCGATTGACCGCCGCAAAATAAAGAGACATGTACTTGTGCTCGGGACGCCACTTCTGGCCTTCACCTGCCGTTCGCCATTGGCGTGTCTCGTCGCCCGTGCCGGGTTGTTCGACTTTGATGACCTCGGCGCCGTAGTCGGCGAGGATCTGTGTACAAAAGGGCCCAGCGAGGACACGGGACAAGTCGAGAACTTTGAGGCCGTGGAGGGGCAGATTGCCCGTTGTACTCTCGCCGATGCCGGAATGGGATCTCCCAGTTTGCTGTAGAAGACGGATGCGTCGTGTCCCTGACCTCGGACTATGGCTGGTCCATCTGCATAGCTGTGACACTGGGGTTCGCATTGTTGTTGTAACCTGTATCTGCTCCCGTGGCGAGATCAGGCTTCGAATATTTGCACTGTCGTACTGCCACTAACTCAGTCAGACTCGGGTCCCTGCTCGGAGCAAGTCTCTGAGCCAGATGACCCGATGCCCCAGGTTCACTTGACTATGTCCAGTCCAATAGCTCCCACAGTGCTTCCGCTAACGCGATCACCACAGGGTTTCTCTGAGGCTCCTGCTTGTGGTTGACTATCCAAGGCCGAGCTGTAGTCCCGCATAACATGCAAAAAGGCCGAGTAGCCGACGGCTGTGTATGTATGTGCGGGGACTCCGCCATGTACTTACAACTATGTGGGTAAGGTGTGTATGTACTTACCTTGACTGGCACATCATGTACTTTGCCTAGGCAGGTTGACTGGCCTTAGCCGAGCCCCTATTTCTCAAGGGACAGTCCTTCAGCGATTCACGACACTGGCGACAAGCATATTTAGGAGGACCTTAACACTACCCATCACATACTATACTTCAGATCACCACTACCTGAACGAAGGACTGATTACTTGTCGTATGCCGATGGACCTTCAGCCGCCCAGGAACAGACAATAGAGCATCCAGGTGTTGGCACTGGAGCAGGGTTTGCCACGGAAAGTTCAAGAGCAAGAACAACAGTACGGCAATGGCTTCCAAAGGCTCCTCAAAGAGCTTGTTCCGTACGCTCTGGAGAAAGACCCCGGCGAAACATCTCATGCTCAATCGACCACGGATACGTTCACCTGGTCGACTGGCAGCGTTTTCGACAACACGGTCCGGCCATGCTCGCGGAACAGAATACCTCCAACTCCACGACCCGGACCTCACCGAGTCCCAACGCACGGTACGCGAAGCCATCAGCAAAGTATGCGCCAGGTTCGACGACAACTACTGGCTCGCCGCCGACCGCGAGCACCGTTTCCCCGTCGAGTTTCACCAGGCGGTGGCCAAGGACGGATGGCTGGGGATTTGCATGCCTTCCGCGTACGGCGGGAGCGAGCTGGGCATCGCCGAGGCGGCAGTCATGGTGCAGACGATCGCCGAGAGCGGGGCGGCGTACGCGGGCGCGAGCGCGGTGCACATGAACATCTTCGGGCTCGAGCCGGTGCGCAAGTTCGGCAGCGAGGAGCAGAAGAAGCGCATGCTCGTGCCGCTCATCGCGGGCAGGGAGCGGGCGTGTTTTGGCGTGACGGAACCCAACACGGGCCTCGACACGCTGAGGCTGCAGTCTCGAGCGGTCCGCAAGGGCGACGAGCAGCACTACGAACTCAGCGGGCAGAAGATATGGATCTCGACGGCCCAGGTTGCCGAGAAGATCCTCGTGCTCGTGCGGACGACGCCTCTCGAGCACGTCAAGAAGCCGAGTCACGGGCTGAGCCTGTTCTACACCGACCTCGACAGGACACAGGTCCAGGTCACCGAGATTCCAAAGATGGGCAGGGCGGCCGTAGACTCAAACACCTTGTTCTTCGACGGATGGAAGGTGCCGCGACAAGACCTGATTGGCGAAGAGGGCAACGGGTTCAAGATGATCATGCACGGGATGAACGCCGAGAGGATCCTCATTGCCGCCGAGGCGCTGGGGATAGGGTTCGCTGCGTTGAGACGGGCCGCGCTGTACGCCGGGGAGAGGAAGGTGTTTGGAAGGCCGATCGGGCAGAACCAGGCCATCCAGCATCCTCTGGCGGACAGTTGGATGCAGCTTGAGGCCGCGAGACTGATGATCTACCAGGCGGCGAGGATGTACGACCAAGGATATGAGACGGGCGAGTATGCCAATGCGGCAAAGTATCTCGCTGCAGAGGCGGCTTTTACGGCATGCGAACGCGCCGTCATGACGCACGGCGGTATGGGGTATGCAAAGGAGTATCACGTCGAGAGATACCTGAGGGAGATCATGATCCCCAGAATTGCCCCGGTGAGTAGAGAGATGATCAAGAACTATATTGGCGAGAGGGTGCTCGGGTTACCGAGGTCGTATTGACGTGAAGTACTTGGTAATTCTGAGTACTCATCTTCTGCCTCCTCTTCCATCCCTGCGCGTGTTGCACGCAACCGATGTCCACTCAGCATGGGCATGGCCATCTTCTTCTCGCCCTCTGTCTCTTGTCTCCTAGGCAAATCGTCGGTGAGAGCTTCCTTCGGCGGGATGTTCTCCGTGTCCCAGCTGTCTCCTGCTTCCACAGCCAATGCCGTGACCATGCTCTTCCTTGCCGACTTTCCTGGAGTTTCCCAAATACGCCCGTGAGAATTTGAGCTCTGTCTTTTTCTCAACCGGAAAGATTGTATCGACGGCGTCTAAACATGGTCAGGAGTGAGTGGATGGATGTACAGTACCGCTTCGAGGACCTCGCAGGTGTTTGGAATTGAAGGCGTTGATAGCGGGATCCTGGTTCTGTAGGAGGTGTTTGTCGCTGAACAAATCTCTTTCATATGAGATGTATGCATAAAATAATGCTGACGAACTCATTGTCGTCAATTGAGTCTGGGACAATCACCAGACGTCCGTCTCGTCGAAAATCACCTCGAGCGATTTGTGCAGCACGAGGCCATTGCCTTCTGACCCAAGGATACCTCGTCCCACGCGAATGTAGGCCCACCGTCCCATCACCGTCAGGAACGCTGCCTTGTGCTGATGAGGACCCTTGCGATACATTCCCACGGATCAATACCCGTTGGTTCCCCTCTGCCTGGAACTTGTACCGTGCCTTTGTCGTGGCGAAGTCTTTCACAATTGGCTCCATCCTTCGAGGAGGACAGTTCGACTTCGGTACCGTTCGACTTGATAGTTCTGTCATTCAGCTGACAATAAGTTTGCACCATTCTCAAAGGTTCGTTCAATTTTCTCAGGAGCGTGGTCTTCGCGCGGCATAAGGACTCTGGCACCACCGCGTCCTCTTGCAATATATATATACGCACACACAGTGCAGTCTTGAGCACCAGTTCAAACGTACAGGTATTTCCCACCATTAAATTGAGATATGTCTACCTGCGCTGCCTCTGCCTTAACTTTCTATCGAGTGACTCAGGTATGCTGTGTCCCGAGTCGACATCTTAACCAGCGCTTGGTTAATTCTCTCCCAGCCTAAACTTCGCACCTTTTCCCATCCCACCAGAGAGACCAGGCTCTCTATGTAACTAATGGAGATTCACGTTTAGGCCCTTCACTTTTCCCCAAGAAACTTTAGTCTACACATCCACTTCTACCTTTTTCGCACCTCAACAACCCTCTTCACTTCCTTCAAAATCACTCTCCTCCTCATTCCACCTCTTTATTTCTTTCTGCAGTTATCTACTCAGGTTTTCTAAGTCATCAACTTCACCTGCATCCTCATCACTGATGTCTTCATTTTCGCTTCTCTCGGCCTCCTCCGCTGTTTCCATGACTTTGAGAGGCTTAACTGCATTTCTTTTTAGCCCTTTCAAGGCTGCCTCGCTCGTCAGGACCCTCGCATTCACCATGACTTCAGGACTTTTCACCTGGGCCTACAGCTTCCACCCCTTAGACTTAGCCAATTCAATCAAAACCAGCTTGCCGGTCTTGGGATCATTGATTTGGAAGCCTAAAGTTTTGCAATATTTCTATGCTAATATTCACTAAATGTACATGTATCTTGATAAAGAGCCACATCAGCCACTCTTCCGGGCGTCATTTGAAGATAGTCACGTGCGTGGCTGGGGAGGCCGGTGAGGCTGGTGCTTCTCCACGAGGCTGAGTAGGTGAACTTCCTCTTTGGGCGGGCACAGCCTCACGACTGCGCCTCGGGTGCGGCATCCCAAATCCTCGCCCTCCCACACCAGTCAATCCAATCATGATGCTCCTCGACGGTGATTTTGCGCTTTTCCAGGCCCGTCTTCAGCTTGCATCGAACGCTCGACTTGTCTCCATGTGCTCCATTGCAAGGCGTTCCGACTACGTATCCTGAATGGCTGGAGTAGGCGAAGCCTCAAGTCGCATCAAGTCGACTATTCCGGGTGACGCGGCTCGCCCATCGTGCATCATCTTGCATACAACGAGCGGGCCTTTTGAGATCTGGGGTCATCGTACCAACGAGGATGCCGTGGGCTGTGGCCAGTAAGGTAGGTGTGTGTGTGTGTATGTGTAAGGTATATAAGTATCCCCTCCTCACCTGTTTTTCCATTTCGACATCAACAAGACACATACATCATCATCATCATCATCATCATCACTTTTCCAAACCAATTCCCTCCTACAACGAATCCTCTGTTCAATACCAGCTCCACTCCCACCACCCACACAACCATGTCAGGCTACGACTCTTACTACCAATCCCAATCCCAATATCCCTCGTACAGTCAACCTCAAGCCGCCAGCTCATACCCGAGCGACGGCTTTTCCGAGTCCGGAGCTCAAGGAGGCCCAGGCTATTACGAGAATCAATACACTCAGCAGCCATACTATGGCTACTCCGCCGACACCCGCTCCCAAACCCACCACAACGGCTACGGCTACGATGCTTCTTCTTCTTCTTCCAACGCCCCGTACTACACCAACTCCAACAACTCGGACCCTAACGCGAACTACCACCAACCCGCGCCCGCACAGGAACAGGACCGCGGCCTGATGGGCGCCATGGCCGGCGGCGCCGCCGGTGCATGGGGCGGCCACAAGGCCGGCCACGGGTTCCTGGGCGCGATAGGCGGCGCCATCGCCGGGTCTCTGGCTGAAGACTACGCCAAAAAGAGCCGCAAGAACAAACACAACAAGGCCAGCTTCGGCAGCGTCAGCACCACGGCCTCGAGCTTCTTCAGCAATCGTAAGAACTAAAGGTTTGCTGTTGAATGAGATTTGGTTGTTTTTCCCTCCTTCTTTGATATTTGTTTTGGAGGGAAAGCCTTTTTTTTCGGAGCAGGCGTTGGGTACGAAGCGATGATGAAGAAAGACCTACCTCATGATCCCGGGGGAAAACAAAAACCGAGCGGCAGGATTGGAATCCAGAGACCTCGTTCGGTTCTTTGCAATGTCGCTGGCCTAGTGTTCTGCAGTCGACGGGATTGTTGTCATGTTTGGGTCGGTTGGTCCGTCATCACATGGAGTTTTTATCATGAGTATACTTGTGTACATGAGTTTGAACGATCTTCACGCGTAGCATGGCATGGCATTGTATCATGTGATTGAAATGGGTATGAACTGGAGTCTTGAAAAGGTCTCGACTTCGACAACAGATATTGGTAGTGTTCAAAACAAACATCACCCACTCACTTCCTTACCTCCCTGCAAACTTTATCAGTATGCAATGGACGTCAACGATCTTATGCATCACAGAATAGGAACAGTCAAAATAAGAGCACAGCGCATTTCTTCATCTCTTTTTATCTTCAGGGCCTCGTAACTAACACCATGGCCAAATGTCGCTCACGCATCAAAAATGCTTTTTCTATCGTCATCATTTCATGCCCTCTCACCGTAACATTGTTCTCAATGGCAATGCACATCACATGCACCTATTTATGCTGGTTGCTGATATGGGTGAATGAGCATCTCGGAGAAACTGTGATGATGTCGTCAGCGTACTCCCTCTAGAACATACATACAGGATTTATCGATCGTAGGCTTACCTTTTCAAGCTTTCCACACCACGTACTTCATCCGTAAGAAGTGGCATCTTCACCACGTTGAATTCGTCATACAACTCTTCAATCTGATCAAGGTACTTCTTTTGCATCTTTCTCCGAGCATTGCATTGCTTGCAATCATTTGACTTCTCGGGGAAGAGTAACTGATTGACCACGATGCAATGCGTGTCGATGTGGTAACTCGCCAATTCCTGAATCATCCGTTCAGTCTCGTACAACGACAGAAACTCCGCGATGCAGACGCAAACAAAGGTCGTCATGTCCGGATTCTTGAACTGGGAATTGACTTCAGCTATCGTCTCCCGCAAGGTCTCGAGCTTTTGGGTGAGATCCTCGAGTGAGCCTCCACCGGGTAGACCTCCTCGGGCTCCGAGAACGGACTGCAGCATAGGTCCAAACTGGGAAGACAGTTGAGAAATCTTGGCCAATGCCTTTTCGAGCACAGTGGGAAATTGCAGGAATCGAAGAGTGTGGCCGGTCGGAGCAGTGTCGAAGATGATGACCTCGTACGAAAGACTCTTGACCTGCTTCAAGACTTCTGCAAATGACATTGCCTCATCAACACCAGGGATCTAGACTCACACTTCGTCAGCGCACATCTCACGGTGGCATGCATCTACAGATAGGTGTGCAGTATACTTACGCTGAATGCCAGATCCTGCATCATGTTTCCCATTCCACCCAGACCCGCCATTGCATCTTGACCTTCATCACCGGCGCCAGCGATCAAATCATTGATACTGCCGTTCGGATCGATTTCCATGGCACTCAGATTCGTGAAGCCTTCCACCAGTCGGGCATCCTTTCCGAACTTCTGGCTGAATGCATCACTGAGATTGTGCGCTGGATCCGTCGATATCAGCAGCACGGACTTCCTCGCTTTCGCCATTTGGATGGCCAGAGAACAAGAGGTCGTGGTCTTGCCAACGCCGCCTTTTCCTCCCACGAAGATCCATCTCAAGGTCTTTTGATCGATCAGGTTCTGGAGGGTAGGATCTAGGACGTCGTCGTCGGCGCTGACTACGGCAGTAGACATCTTGTGGGCTGGAGGGGTGAGTGGCTTTGCAACAGCTGCTTCTCGTCGAACAGAATGCACAAGGTCCAAATGGTGTTCTGGAAACTTCCAAGGCCTGATGCAAGGATGAAATCTGGTTGTACCAAGATCCAAGCTGAGGATCCAGGGTAGGGTGTAATAACGAAACAGGACGTGGAGACAAATCTATGCTGAGAGAGAAGGACAAACTTGGGAGCCTGGTCAAGCAATGCCACACAGCAACAACAGTCGAAGGCGAAGCGCAGTTTGCAGGGAAAGAGAACAAGTGACAAGTCGACGTCATTCGGATAAACTGCGGCATCCGGCGAGGCTGAGAAAACACGCAAGGCTGAACTTCAGGAGCAACTTGGCTTCGAGGGATCTGATGCTACTCGAGAACAACCATAAACCCTCTCTACTCCGTACAAAGGCCTTGGCCATCTATGCATGCTCTAAAGCTTCGCTTCGTTAACTTTTGGCAGGATCTCCTTAACCAGCGCCCTCCCAACTGTCCGTCCGGTGAAAACACATCCACCCAGGAACGTCCCCTCGAGCGAGCTATACCCATGCACACCACCTCCGCCGAACCCACAACATTCACCGGCAGCATACAACCCTTTGAACGGCTGTCCATCCGGCTTCATGACGTTCCCGTCGAGATTCGTCTCCATGCCGCCGAGACTCTTCCGCGTGAGCAAGTTCATCCGCACGGCAACCAGCGGTCCAGCACTGGGGTCGAGCAGCCGATGCGGCTTCGCTATTCTGCGTCCGTCGGGTCCATAGTTTCTTGCATTCCTGATCAACATGATTTGTGCATCCTTCCCGAATTCATTCGAGACCTGCATGTCTCTCAGTTCAATCTCCTTCTTGACTTTTTCAAGGTCCAGTTCCGGCCCGCCCCTTTCTTTGGCAAGCCTGTTCATCCCTTCGACGAGCTTATCCAAATCTTTCTCCACGATAAAGTCCTCGCCATTCTTCAGGAAAGCCTGGACCTCTCTCGTCCCAAGACTAGAAAACAGCCTCTCCAGGAGCCGTATGTAACTCTTCTCCGTCAGGTCGTAGTTCTGCTCGCTGCCGCTCAAGGCAAACTCCCTGCTCACGATCTTGCGGTTGCATATGAACCAGGAATAATCGGACCCCGTGGCCACTATGTGCTTCAGGGTTGCGAGTGTGTCACTTCCAGGGTATAAGAATGGTGGGAATCTCTTGCCCTTTGCGTCGAGCCACATCGAGCTCGGCCCTGGAATGACTCGGATGCCATGGGCTGGCCAGATCGAGTTCCAATTGTGCAATCCTTCAGTGTAATGCCACATTCTGTCCATGCTGTATTTCAACTCATAGTCAGCACACACACACTCTCTCTCTCACTCGCTGATAAACGGCACACGCCCAAGAGGTGACTTACTTGACCACATTCGCACCATTCTTCTCCGCGACTCCAATCATCTCTCCATCGACATGCGCCGGCACACCCACGACGAAGTGGCCCGGCACCTGCGGTCCAAGCCTGTGGACAGGCCAGTTCTCTTTGACCTTGTCCACATTCCCACCTATGCCGCCGGTCGAAATAACCACAGCGCGCCCCCTGACTTCGAAATTTCCCACCACGTCCCGGTTCGTCGCCTGCCCTCTCACCCAGCCATTTTTCACATCCGCGAGGACTTTGCCCTTGACACCGACGACGCGTCCATCCTCGACGATCAGCTCGTCGACCTTCCTCCGGAACAAGAACTTGACGAGACCTTTCTTCTCGGCGCGTCTGACCGGTTCACTGAACGCCCTCACGATCTGCGGCCCGGTGCCCCAAGTCAAATGGAACCGTGGTACACTGTTGCCGTGGCCTGCAGCATCGCCAGCTCCTCTCTCCGCCCATCCGACCAGGAGAAACTTGACGCCCAGGTTCTTGAGGTACGGCTCCATCCCGTCGGTGGCGAAGTCCACAAACGCCCTAGCCCACTTTCTGGGCCAGTAGTCTTCCTTTTCGCGATCAAACTTCGCCGTGCCCATCCAATCCGCCAGAGCCAGTTCTCTGGAATCTTTGATGCCCTTGGAGCGCTGGTCCGCCGAGTTCACGCAGAAGATGCCACCGAGACTCCAGAATGCTTGGCCGCCTAGACTTCCCTCGGGTTCCTGGTCGACGATGACGACGGGCATGTTTTTGCGCGTGAGTTCGTAAGCGGCGACCAGGCCAGCCAGCCCGCTGCCCACGATGACGACAGGCTCAGATTGCTGTGAGTTGCCCATTCTGTGGTATCCTGCCGGGTCCGGGTCAGGCCACAGTTACGTATACTTGAGCGTAGACTTGCTTGCTCTGCGGAGAAGGTGAAAACGAGTTAATACGGTACTGCACGAGGAGGTGTTTAGATTTCGGAGTGCGTCAAGTACAATCTACTTGAGGTTGTTAGGAAACCATCTGAACTAAGAACGTCGTGACCAGACGGCCGAAGGTTTGTGGATAATAAAACCAAAACAACTAATGCTGGTGATTGCTGGTACTCAACAGTGATGATAGCGTGGGTCGTGGTCCGAGTTGAGGTAAAAACAGCCTCGGTACTCCGTACTTCGCAATACCATGAATATAGTGGAGTCTGCAGGATCGCACTCTTGCAGGCTTCCAACTCTCCCCCGTATCCCGTATCCCGTATCCGCTGGAACCAGGTAAGCCCTAAAGCGACTTGTCACTCCACAAATGCTTGTAACGCGTGGCAGACTAGTAGAGGTGGTCAGCAGTCACATCGATTAGCCTTCTCGACTAGCTATCGTAAATGTCTCGGGAGATGGGGTCACAACAAGGATCGAGCATTACAGAAAGCTACTTATTAGTCGCTTCGTTCAGACAGCTTGCATCATATCATAACACATCAAGTTCTAGTAGAGCTATTCATATCCTTCTCCATCGAGGTATTTGCCTCAGAAGACACGGCGGCCTCGCGAGCCTTCCTCTCAAGCTCACGCTTCTCCCGAGCACGCCGGGCTTGTTGTCTCCGCACATTCACCGGCTGATATACTTCGTTGAAGTTCATTACGACTCCCAGGAATCGTAGATCCACGTCGGGTTGGTGCGCCAGGTCATACAGCAGCATGCTTAATCGTGATCTGAACTCGGCCGAAAGGTGCAATTGCCTTGCTCGTAAAGAATTCAGCTGCGTTTCGTCATCACCTGGAGCCAGGCTGCCGACAGGTCCAACAAGCGGAGAGTCGCCTTCCTCTGGGAGTAGCTGCACTCTCCTACCTGTTTTCGAGGGTGCTAAAGACGCAGGGGTACTCGCGCGTGTGTCACCATTGAGGTCCTTCTCGGTTATTCCCCATCGACCTTGTGCCGTTCGCTGCTCAACCTTTGCGTTAAATTGTTGTCGCCTAGTGTACTCTGCAACACTATACTTGTACAACGAGTCAATCACTTCGCGGTAGCTCAGCATGCATTTCAATATATGATGCACCTGCGCAACCAGGCTGTCTTCTTGTTGACCAGTGATTGGATGTCTTTGTTGGCCGATAAGCCCTTTTTTGGTGATGTTGTTGAGGTAGTTGGTATGGGCTTCAATGAGGTCGTCAAGAGTGGCATCTGGCTTGTGAACTGCTTCCTCGAGTTGTTTCCAGCTAGCCTCGATGACCTCAAACAGGAGATAGTACAGTAACTGGTTGATAAAGTGCACCATCTCTGCCACCACACACATGGATCGTTTCCAATCACGACCCAGCTTGTCATTGACGCCGGCAAGAACACCTCGACCTCCAGTCATGCAGCGTTTGCACGTAGTATTCAGAGAGAACTCGACTCTCTTTATTCTCCACAGGAGATTGAAAATCTTCAGGTATTGTGTGTTCGCCCACTGCGTGATGACGACGTCGCATGGAGCGCTGATTTTGTATTCCAGGGTGAAGCAATCCCAGCCGATCTCGCCGCTAGACAACTCCAGCATACGAGCATCCAGCCTTCGTAGGACTTCAGGGTCATCGTACTGAGCATTCGAATGCCGAATTGCGTGTTCGAGCTGGGAGGTGAGATTGTGCCGATACATGGAATTCACCGGACGATCAAGATGTTGTGCAAGCGATTCAATGAGCAAGTCAATGAAGTCGCCCTGAGCTAACAACATGTATTTCTTGATCGCATTTAGATGGGTGAAAAGGCCAAACTTTGTGGACATGAGGTGTGTCAAGCGAGACATGGTTGTCTTGTACGCTACATCGATGGACATTGGAAGGTTGGCCGTATTGGCGAAGTCCAGAGACTTGGAGTTTGATTTTGAGTACTGAATAACCCAGTCGGAGTCGCCGCAATTATGGCGAATGAAGTTGAGAGACTTTCCAATCAGGAATACCTTTTTCGAGAATTCAGAGGATATTATTGATGGTACCATTGCCGTGTCAAGCTTGTATTTTTCTTCCCAGACAGATGTCGCCACATGTCGGTGGTCTACCGCCTGGGAGACATTTGGGTCGGGCTCTGTGATGAAGAATTCATGGAAGGGGTCAACAAGTTCTCCGTCATAAATCCAGTGCCTCAGCATTTCGTAGAAAGGCCGGGCAACATGGGCCAAGAGCTTCTCGGCGAAGGATGCCACAAAAGGATCACCATGTGAAGAAGACAGACTGTGGATGAGAGACAGTAGTTGCCCCCCTCGTTTCTGTTGAGACTCTTCGACTATGAGCTTCATCAGCCGCAAGCCCATAGTGGCATCTCTGGTCCAGATCATGCATCGTTTGAGCGTTACGCTGGTGACTCTGAGTGACTGCGGATCTTCAGATTGACTGAGAGCGGCAAGGGCCTGTCTGATCTCGGACTCAAGCGACGCGACCAAGCTCAAATATGAGCGCAATTCATTGTTAATGGCAGACCGAAGGCTCTGGTCGATGAGACCCCCTTCTTGACCGTTGGTATATTCTGCCAAGCCTCGATAGAGCAAACACGGTTCCGCGAGAGCATGAAGCAGAGATATTATCGGAACCGGAAGTGTTGTAGGCAGTTTCAACGAAGTTACCCCTGTAAACTCAACATGTGTCGACGACACTCCTTGAAGGTTGAATGGTAAGTCTCGTAATAATTCCGGCTCTGACGGTGAAACAAGGCGTTCCTTCATTGGCTGCACAGGATCTGCTTCCTGTTCCTCTTCTGTTGATTGCGCCTCTTGGGCTGGCAATTCCTTCTCGACTTTGACGTCGGCCTTTGCCTTGGGTGGTATCGTTCGACCTCTTGGGAAGGGGACCTCTGCTGAAGCCACGTCGTCGTCATCATCATCACCACCACCATCATCATACGCCTGTTCGTCGACCTGATATGGCTTTGCAGAAGATAACGTGTGCCGTCGGGGAATGTTGGCAAAGTGAGCCGAGTCTGCGAGAGGATCTCGAGGGTGTACATCGAGCACCGAAGCGTCAGACAACTTGTAGAGAAGATAAAGAATAGCCCACTTTTGATTTAAGACAGGTATGGCTAATAACCTGGAGTATAAATTGCTGAACCGTGCAGCCTTCTCTGGCGACGCATTTTCTCTTAACAACTTTCTCTTGATCAAGTCCTGCGCCTGGTTGGTGTCCGAGGGCAATCTGCTGTCGGCATTCAGGACGATATCCTTTGCATTCTGGATCGCACGATCGATGCGATACTCAGTCTCGGTGTCATCCTGGTCGATATTCGGGGGAGGGACGAGGCTTTCAAACAACGAGGTCAAGGTGCCTTCGATGCGAGTCGACCGTGGGTCAGCCATGGACACGACTGGGAAGCCGAGAAGGCGCCTGGCATGACAAGGAACAGATCAGGGATGCGACGCGGAATGTATCATGTCCCTTCCGAGTGCAGACCATTTGTTTGCGAGCAGTCCGTGGTCTTTAAGGCTCTGTTGATTGTTTATCTTGTTGGATCTGAAATTCGCGACCTGACGCGTGCGTGTTTGCAACTGGATTTTGGGGAGGCACAGGCCTTGAGGGTGGGGGCTCTCGGTGCCCAAAGGACCCCTATATGCACCTAATAGGCTGGTAGCTGCAGTCCGCAATGATGCTTGGGGCACTCAGGAGGGCCTAATAGAGTTAGGTAGCCTCGGGTTAGTCACTAACATCGTGCCCGCACAATTCTGTAGATATACTCTGCCGTACGGAGTGCCTTGAGGTATTACTGAGTGTAGCCACTTTAGCAGTGGGTTACCAAATAATAAGCTTAGAAACAAAGCCTCTCTCGAGAGGACACGTTACTTCGACTGCGGATCTTCTGGACAGCCGCCTTTGGACTTGCGCATCTCGCAGCTCGCAGCCCGCAGCCCGCAGCTCGCGCTGACTTGACATTGCTTATCCGTTGAGCCAGAGAACCGCCGACTTATCCCTCGGACTGGTCTACAGACTCCTCGTCCAAGGGTTCTCCCTGTCGCATCGGATCTCGTACATCAAAGATCCTGAGACGGCGTTAGCACGTTTCGACGCGGCATTATCTACAGTGTGAAACGCGTCGACAAGGCCGTTTCGTCCACTGCCTCAGTTGCAACTTGCTTGACGGCCATTTGGCTTTCGGCAAGTGGAATCTCCGCGATTCCACTCGGTAAGCGACACATCTCTATCTCTGAAGACGCAATTGGGAAAGTAGAGCCTAGACTTGAAGATCGCATGCAAGCCGACAACCTTCTGCTGCATCCCTTCGACTCCGAGACTGTCACTCCTAGTTGTTCCGTGCGATCAGGGTGCTCGGTAGGCTGAGAAAGGTGTCTCGAGGAGGTCATCTACTCCGTAAGAGGAGTCCGGTATCTCGACATCCGTGTCTAAACGTGGTAACTTGGTATTGCTTTGACCAAATCTGACATTGCTCACCATCGTGTGGGGCTTTAAAGGTAGTACTGCAGACCAGTTGTGTTCTTTTGGATATTTCCTGTTCCTCTGTCCGGATAGCTATCTGTTATTGAGGTTGCTGGGCATGCCTGGCTGACTTGGTTTTTCTGACTCTACACTCATTGGAGTCCATCAGCATCGGTATTCTGGGACGACTTCAACAGCGCGTCAAAGGTAACAGATCTTCAGGTATTGCGCCGATTCTCAACGCTGCAGCCATGATTGGCCCTGCCAATCCCTTGCTGCTGCTTACAATTGGATTCGTGGTGGTTTTGTTCCTTCGATCTCGAAAGTCATCAAAAAAAGCTCTACCGGATGTCCCCTGGATCAACACTCATGATGGAGAATTCTTGACGAGGATTCGCGCCCGCTTTCGAACCACCTTCAACTACAAAGAGGCAATATATCAAGCCTATGAGCAGGTAGGTTCCCGTCCTAATTTGCATCCAGTCTCACTAAGAGGCACAGTGTTCAAAGCGGGATCGGCCCTGCATCATAGCCGATATCAATGGCGAGGAAATAATAATGCCAATATCGGCCATGTCATGGTTTATCAGTCAACCAGATAGTGTCCTCAGCGCGGATGAGATGCACCGAGACGTCTTGCAAATCGATCATACCTTTGTACACCCCTTTATCGTCGAAAGGCCGCTTCACCACGAGACCGTCCGAATTGATCTAACCCGGCAGTTGGGTGCTCTTACGAGCGATATCATGGATGAGCTCTCTACATGCTTCGACGAATACTGGGGCACTGACACAGAGAACTTCAAAGAACTTTGTGTGATGGACTCGGTGATGCAAATTATTGCACGCACAAGTAACCGTGCTTTGGTTGGTTTACCAGCGTGCCGCAATCAAACCTTGCTTGAGCATGGCAAAGGGTTCGCCACATCCATAGCCATAAGCTCAGCGCTCCTAAAACAAATGCCTGCGTTCCTTCGTCCTCTTCTGAGTCCTCTGATAACGCTTCCGAATCGGAGACATACACGGGGGTTCGCAAAGATCTTGACGCCAGAGATACAGCGACGCCAAAGATTGTTCGCCGAAGGGTCCGACGATGAAAAGGAGATGGGCGAGGTAGAGCCGAACGATTTTTTGCAGTGGTCGATACGTCGCGCACAAGAATGCGGCTCTTCGGTCGAGAATGACCCGAGCATCATCGCTGAACGAACGCTTGCCGTGAACTTTGCTGCGATCCATACTTCGACTTTCAGCATCACAAACATTATTTTCGATCTGGTGAGCTCAGACCCTTCTATGCAGTACATGGACATCCTCCGCAACGAGGTCGCTTCGGTGCTTGCCGAAGAGAATGGGAACTGGTCAAAGCAAGGTCTCGCCAAAATGGTCAAACTGGACTCGGCTTTGCGAGAATCATCTCGTCTGGGGTCCTTTGTCGGCGCGCTTTCGCGTCTGTGCGTTAGTCCCCAGGGTGCGACCGCTCCAGATGGCACATTCCTGCCTTACGGAAGTACCATTTCTGTACCAACAACCCCGGTACAGAACGATCCGATGCTGTATGCCAATGCAAGTGCTTTCGATCCCTTCCGTTTCTCATCTCAACGTGAAGCCTTAAGTACCGGGGGCCCTGGCGACGAGGACAATACTACGACGAGCAATCCTTCGGCATACCTGGAAAAGGCAAACCTAAGTTTTGTCAGCACGTCGCCATCATATCATCCCTTTGGGCACGGTCGACACGCTTGTCCCGGACGCTTTTTCGCAGCAAATGAGCTCAAGTTACTGTTGGCATACATGCTCCTCAACTATGAGTTTGAGATGCTACCCACGAGGCCCAAGAACATTTGGATGGGCCGAACACATTTGCCGCCGATGAAAGCCACTGTCAAGATCCGGAGAAGGGCATGAAGAAAGCGGACCTCGAGTAGTTCACATGCAAACGACCGTGAGCCTGCGAGTTTCGTTCTGCAATCCCACTATGGAATGGTTTTGAGCTGCGTGCTTGGGATTGCCATTGGGCTAGACTGCATCGACAGTTTCCGCACACACAATCTGTGCCTAAGGCACGATAAACGACAGCACAGGGCGGGCAAGACGGTCCGTTAATTATGCTCGAGCACAATATCCGTGATGTTCGAGTCTATTTTCGTCACCTGTGGCCTGAGCAATTTAACTAGTGAGCAGATAATAGTATTCTCCTCGAAGTTGGTACAGTAGACTTCCTCCAGACAATCTCGACTTTGCGCAGGAACAGCGAGAAATGTGCATCTCCGTACGATGTCAGTCCTGACCTTAGACCGGACGTGGATGTGATGGGTCGGGATAAGTCGTAGTCGGCCGAGATCATGTCTTTGACATTGTTGTCATTGCTGCCGTTGATGCCGCCGTCTGAAGCCATATTGGTTCTTTTGTTGCCGTGTCCGTACTCGTGGATGGACTTTTCAGCAAGGCCTGTCGCTTGCTCGCTCGGTATCAAAGGACGAATTATCACTTATTTGAGTATATACAGAGCAGAGTGCCTAACCGGTGGACACCAGGTATGTCGCCATCGGTGCGGATAATGGCCATTATATTCGACTCCATTGGAGAACGATGCGGGCGGGATACTTGGCCGTACCGAGAGCTGCGAGGTGCGGAGAATGTCCGACATGCCCGTGTTGACTTACCCTTAACGTTCATCACGAACGGCACCACATGATCGATAGGATTGTTCCATGACCAACGAAGAGGTATCTGCCAGCACCTCATAGGGTGGATGCTAGCAATAAGTTGAAACTTTGTAGTTCAAGCATGAGAAACTGTGAAATATCGGGAACCAGCGTCAGTACCGTGTCCGTACCAGTAGGGTTCTTGGGTAGACCATCCAATGAGACTTTTATTTGGCGTGCTCTAACTAGTTGGTGCCGTGCGACCCACACCGCAAAAATCGGTACTACTTAAATTCAAACCCCAGAATTCGGTTTCAACAAGCAGCAGCCTGCCCGGCTAGCTCAATCGGTAGAGCGTAAGACTCTTACGACAAGAGATACAATCTTAAGGCTGTGGGTTCGACCCCCACGTCGGGCTCAACTCCCGTTTGCGATTGATTTTTTTTGGGGCGTCGATTTGCGGCACTCTTTTCTTCAAAGTCTAAATAATCCTTTTGTTTTTTTGGAGGGATGACTTTTTTTTATTGTGAATTCCTTCATTCCTCTCCCTCTTCCTGTCACGGATGCGGTGCTGTTGCCGCTTTATGCAATGATGTAATCTGATCACGGTCCTGTCCAATGCATGCATGAGCACCGCCCGCCATGAAAGTGTCCCTTCCGTTTGCGCTCTTCACTGGGTGCGATCAAAGCCCAATGATTCAATTGAGCCTCCTATTGATGACTCTGTCTTCGTCGCCACGTTGAATTAATTGAAGCCAAGAGACTTGTTGGGATGTAAGCGTAGGGCAAGTATTGTATGTACTCGTAGGCCGAGGGCAAGTGAGGCCATATTTTCGTATTCGTAAGTGAATTGTACCCTCTGATTGGCTGACACATTGTTTCCCGAAGAAATCCCAGAGAGTGTTCACTCTATTGTTCACTTTAATGTTCAGTGCCTTTACCTGGTATTTCATGATTCACAGACATACAATAATGACTTATTTAGCGGTAGAATCATGGACAGCTGTCACCTCAAAGGAGTCACTACAGGATTCCGTACCTGTGCCTGGAAAACTATAAGTGCCCCCCTTCCCCCCCTTCTTCTACCACCTTTTTCCTTCCAAAAACCTCATCCTTCCAACCAACTTCATATATGTATATCGCAGTCTCCCGGTATCATCCTCGAAGTCTGTTACCACCTCGCCTGCGGAGAATTCTGGCATACTACTGCGGATTTCCGATATGGATATGAGAAGATTCGAGACCAGGGAGCACTGAGGGACGAACCAGCGCTCCGCCGATATCAAAAAACTCGTTACGTCCTGGCGGAGCAAGCACTGATCCGAGCAAGGATTGTGATTTGTACTTGCTCAAGTGCTGCGCTTCATGTCCTCATGGCGAACTATCGCCCGTCAACGACTCAATCCTAATATTAGGATCAAGCCGCATGCGCACACCCTTATGGGTTGATGATTCCCATGGCGAAATTCTCTATGACGCTCGCACCGAGTGGTTTTACTTGGAGACTCCAAGCAATTTCCTCCTTGCGCATCCACTCCAGTCTCTAGAACTTGGTGGCAAGTGTCTATCTTTGAGAAGATGGAGCGGAAGGGCTTCCCAGAGACAATCCTTTCAACCTCGTACCGAGCACACGGTGCCTTAGTCGAGCACATATCCAACTTCTTCGATGATGGCATTTGAAAGCCGCTCGTCAAGGCACTTCAGCATCAATGCCGAATCTCATTGATCTCTTACGGTCGGTGAAACCGGTCAATCGATCGATCAAAGCGGACGTACAGATTCAGCTGTCAAGCTGTCCTCCTCTTATCTCGGTCGACAAAACATATGACACTTTTTCATCCCAAAATGGTCCTGAGGCTCAATGCGTGTGCGTGATCAAGACTCTTACTGGAAGAGGAACACAGCTTGACGCTGCAGACATCATGGTTATTGCAGGCTACCATGATCAACTGAGAATCCTCGAGAAACAAGCGGAAGATGGTGCTGGTTATTCGACTGAGCATCTTGATGATGGGGGTCGATCTCCGGACAAAACCCACCTGTCTCAGGGTCGTGAGAATTCTGTCGTGATCTTGAGCCTAGTGCGAAACATGCACGCACTTGTTACAACAACCGCAGTATTGTACGACGCGCAAGAAGCAGTTCGAAAAAGCCGAGTGCAGAACGACGGTAAACATCTTTTGGTCGGCCTCCACCCAAAAGATGCAAAATGTCCATCCAACGAGCCCTTCTCAATCTGCTGTCCATGTGTCCCTACAAATCCGTCGGCCGCGTTCGATATCACTCCCGGCATGAACATTTTCCAAGTGCCAGCAGTCCTTCCCACCAATTCTGTGGAAGAGTGAAGACCGAGACAAAAACACAGCCAGTAAGTCGATTGTGCAACAAGTCTTGACATGACAATTAATGATGGGACCAGAACCAGGCCAAGTCAAAGATCGGTGAATTCATCATCCAGACACCTGCACCAAAGGCTCCCAAGCCCAAGAAGCTCACATCTCGAATCCAAAGCTCTGAAGAAACTCCTCCACCAGATACCGACGCCGCCGAGTGCATCCGGAGGGCGAGAAGAGTCTTTTGGGGTCAACGATGATGACCAACGCGAGACTTTTAAACGTTGCATTCTCGCGTGCCAAAGTTGGACTGTATATTGTCGGCCATTGGCCTTCGATTTCCAAGCTCCCCGAGACCCTGGACCCCCCTTCGGGGGTTCTCTTTTTCCTCCAGAACCAACATCCTCGATTTGTCCTCGATGCTGGCAAGGCTCCTTTTTAGGACGGAATTTGAAAACACGCTCGACCAAACTGTTCCTAGGGTCATTCGAGCAAACACGCTCGCACACCGTGAGGAGGAAATCCTGGCTAGAGGACGCTTGCTCGAAAACGAGTTAAACACAATTAGAGATGACTGGGTCTGGTACATGGATATTCGGTATGGGTTCCCTGCTTGGTTCGGAGCTCGTGAAAGATTCCGAGCAAAAACATACACGGATGGCGTGAGGCAAGAAATGGTTTAATTTGGAATTCAGGTCAAGAGTTCTTCATGCGAAAAGCTCTCTATGCTGCGATACAAATGAGAGCTGCTGTCTTGCACACTGGATACACAGATGATCACTACTTCCGGCAAGATTTGGAGAGATACAATGCTACTCGACAACGAGCTGCTGGGGTGATTGGAGAGATCCATGAGTTGTATGCGGCCCAGAGACGTCTTGTGGATGAGGAGATGCGTGAGGAGATGCAGATGGACGGTTTGATGGAATGAGTTTGTCTATGCGAACCACTAAGGACTAGAATGGCACGGCATGAGCTTACTTTGCTCTAAGGAACATCGGCATAGACCGAGATCATGTAATGACTAGTACAAGGACTTGGTGAAATGATCATTCCTCAAAAGCGACTGTTATGGAATCAAGGCTGGACCTTTCAATCACGCTTCTGAAACCGTTTTCTCTCGGGCCTTCCCCGGACACCTTAATTGCAGCTCTACACTGTCTCTCAACCTTTGCGATCCCATTGCAGAGCCGTCGAATATGATATGTCGAAGTTGTCCTGTGACCTGTGACCATTTCTAGATGGAACGTGTTCTTGGGCCGGACCGTCTCTGCCTCAGAACAAGATATCCTCTGTCCATGTTTCCCAAGCCTGCCCGGGCCGCCAGACGTATTGGACTTGCTGCAATCTCCTCTCAAGATCACAAAAAGGAATGATATATGCGGCATGGATTCGATCTTCTAGGCGCGGCCAATCCTTCGGATTCTCTGTCGAAGGTGGACCGGAGACGAAGCTCTCCTCGTGCTTGAGAATGAATCTTGCGATCGATAACAGAACTCGGGTGTTCCACAAGCCCTCTTGTGCCGTTGTAGCCTTAGAAAGGAGTTCAATGGCACGGCGACGAATGCTGGGAGAGCGGCATTTGACGGCGGTGAAGTAGAGCGCAAAACTCAGTCCCATTTCGAAGCTGAAGCTTGCGTAATGTGTGTTGTTGGGGGATGCCGATGCAGTTGACAGGTGCATAGCATCGGCACCGTTTATGCAAATCGCGGCCAAAGAGACCAGAGTCTGAAAGTCCCGAACATAATAATCAAACATAATTTCGAGGTCAAAGTCTTGGTTTGACGAGTGATTTGCCGAAGTCCAAATGGTTGCCACCAGGCTCTGAACTTGCATGCACCTCACGGCAAGAGTTTCCCGGTTGTTAGGCCCAGAAAAAGAATGAGACAAGAAGGTTTTCATTTCCAGGTTCCATTGTCGTAGTTGTCGGACGCAGATGCTTTGGCTGATCACATCGTCGCTGTTAGGACTGCTCGCGCACGTAACATCGACCGCGGGTGCTGCCGGCCGCAGACTGTCTATGAGTATCGAGGTAAGACTTTTCTGGGCAGCCATAATGTCTGTGAAGTTGGCGTCGATGGAACCTGAGGCCATTTCCTGGCGCCTATAAAACCTTGCTGGAGGTACTTGGCCAATCAGGGAACCCTGGATGCTGAGTCGGTGGAAAATGGCGTCTAGTTTGCGTAGGAGATCGGATAGTTGAGATAATTCCGGGACAAGTTCATGGTGGACGCAAAGAATGGTCAACCCGGCTTGGAGATGAGCTAGCGCGACCCCCGTGCGACCTCTCTTGAATTCCAAGCAGATAAATAGGAGGCAAGTTAGCAGAATTGTATGCCGGAAGCGATCTGTGTGCTGAGCCACATCCATCCTGAGAGACTGAATAGCTCTGTTGTAAAACATGATCACGTCGCATTCAGCCGTATCCCCGGATTCAGCTAGGGAGGGCACAGCTTTTTCGGTAGCAGCGACTGCAAGCGCTGCATACAGCACAGGAGGCTCGACATGCGCGACACATGGAAGCGTGACGTTCCAAAAATCTGCGTCAAAATACCCACCCAAATTGGGGGCTATTCTCGTGCGAAAGAGATGGAAAAGTTGGTGTTCCCGAGCGTTGAAGACCATGGGAAGTCCAGAGCTTCGAGCCAAGGAACCAACATTCATGAACTGATTCCATGGATGCTTGTACCGTGCTACATGATGTGTCGGAGAGTATTCAGATGCATTCTGACTGAGGCATTTCGCAGGGAGTTCAGTGCTGGACACCGAGGTCGTGTTGCGGAACAGCCTGTCTGTGGCGTATTCACATAACTGACCGGTGCTCGTGCATCTCTGACAATGAGGCTTCGCAGCGTCGCATTTTACTCGGCGGGCTCTGCATTGCGTTAGAACTCCCTCTCAGATGCGAGGAACCCAGAGGGCAATGTTCTTTACTGACCGGCTATGATCAAGATTAGCGACTTACACCATTCCACATCAAAGGCACCATACCATGTTTGACATCCATAACGGACCTTGGATCCACTACGTCTTTGCCTCTTCGCTCCTTCTCTCATATAGAAAGTAAGAAAGTGTGAGTATCAGGACTCAGGTGTGCAATCCACAGAGTCTCACTGCGCCTGCCGCTGGGTTTGGCTCCTCGAATGGAGAATCGTTGAGATTTGACTCTGGCTCACAGATAGACGGAACGGCGTGCTGAATATGTACTACTCAGACTCAAGTTGATGGTTGCTCGCCGGAACACCCAATGAATCCTCATACTCGAAACGCGAGTTCGCTCGTTTTGAGGGTTGTGGCTGTGGCGGCGTGAAGAGAATTAAGTGACTAAACTAGAATTAGAGGAAATGATCGCCGCTATGTAGTATGTACGGAAGGCTATGTAAACCACTGTAGCAGTCAGAAAGAAACGGAGAAGAGAGGGGTGACCATCTCCTACAGTTGAACGATATCTTGGGGCTACTGCCGCCGTCCTTGCTTGCAAACCAATGTTTTGGTCCTAATCGGGGAGAGACTGGATCCGAACGCCAGTCAAAAATCCTGGTGGCCAGCAACCTAACATTGACGAGCCTATGGAGCTGATACTCGGCAAGAATAAGTCTGACGACATGAGCGCGACGGGAACAGGCGTGATCGTATGAGTACGAGCCGTCACAAAGATCGTCAGCTGCGAAACCTCTGGGGCAACCTGGTTTTGGGACTGATGTTCTGCATCTCCTATCACCGCGAGTGTAAGTTCTGTGAGTATCAAAGCGCCCTTGACAGCAAAAGGCTCTACAAAGATTAATGTCTAGGACATATAATACATCGGTACTTTTGCTTCCGCAATCGACCATAGGTTGTGAAATACAGGGCTTCCCGTCCGCTCAGCCGTACTTAAGCCACAAGCCGATCAGTTAGTACTACCGTGGGTGACCAGGTGGGAATCCTGATTGTTGATTGTTTTTGCCATTTTGTCTTTTTGTCCCTTTGACTACGCAGATATCTGTCCAGCAATCGGTGGTAGGTTGGGACAGGGCTTTCTTGTGCGCTTCAGCCGTGATCTTGAAGAATTATATGCATCTATGGATGACCAATCCATCTCGTCTTGGAGCCGGATTTCACTCCAGGAGATGACGTTCACGAGTTCCGGCAGCATTTTTGTACTTTGCCGTTTGGCATTGCAACTGGTGGCCCCGGTCCGTAGTTAAATTTAAGCAGCAGTATCTCAGGAGGAGCTTTGGTTAGGGTTACGGCTTAGGGAAAACAGATCCCCTTCCACATGGCCTTCCCACGACAAAAAGGTTTCCTCGAGTACGCTGTTGGCCGATCGTGGAGTTGCCCGCGCTTCTCCGAAGGATGTGGCCCGAACAGTCACCAGCATTCTCAATAAGTAGTGTTTATCTCTTCTCTCCCTCACGAGCCAGCGTATTCTCCGCTTCCTGAAGACGACTCGAGTTGAACGCCAAATCCACACAATGGCTGAAAAAGTACGGGTACTGCTCGTCGGGAGCGGCGGCATTGGCACGATGACTGCCCTGAATCTGGAACTCGGCGGTCATGCGGCCGTGTCGGCTGTTTTGAGATCCAACTACGCAGCAGTCAAGGAGAAAGGATTCACAATCGACTCATGCGACCATGGAAAATTTGAGGGATGGAGGCCTTCCGAGATTCTAAGCAAGGTTCCAGACGTTGTCTCTGATCCATCCGCGAAGCCTTTCGACTACATTATCTGCACGACCAAAAATATCCCAGACGTGCCGCCAGTATTGGTCGACATCATCCGACCAGCAGTTACTCCTGGGAAGTCTGTCATTTTACTCATCCAGAATGGCCTCAACATTGAGAAGCCACTGCTGAAGGAGTTTCCGACTAACATCCTCCTGTCGGGCGTATCTTTCATGGGAGCGGATGAGTTGTCTCCGGGACACGTTCTCGAGAACGACACTGATCGACTCTCGGTCGGGCCGTTCTTCAACCCAGCTCTCGAGATTGGAGACCAGATTGCCGCAGCCGAGCACTTTGTCAAGATATATTCTGCGACCGGCAAAGTCCAGTGTTCCTATGATAGGGATGTGCTCTTCATTCGCTGGAGGAAGCTGTTGTACAATGCCGTCTGGAACCCAATTTGCGCCATTACCGGGATGGACACCACGCGCCTCAGACTCGCTTCGGAAGATGATGACCCTGGCAGCCCGCTCAACACGCTTGTACGACCAGCAATGAACGAGATTCGTGCAGCCGCCTCCGCTGTAGCCGGCGTTAGCTTGCCCGAGTCCCTTGTTGAGGTCATGGTTGACGCAGACCCGCTGGAGATCTGGTGCGCGCCCAGTATGATGCAGGACACGCGGAAGAAGAGATTCATTGAGTACGAGTATCTTGTGGGTGAAGCTCTAAGGGCAGGCGAGAGTAAGGGGGTTGCAATGCCAACTTTGCGGTGTATCTACGGCTTCTGCAAGGCAGTGCAATGGCGTACAAAGGAACATCATGGGCTGGTGGACCCGCAGAAGTTGATGGAGGAGAGGAAGAAAGCTCGAGTTTGAATGAGCCCTGTCCGGTATATGGAAAGCTTGATAAGGGGGACATAGGTAGGGAGGAAACCTTGTATATCAAGGCTTCTCCAAAAGCAACCTGAAGCAATGTCTTCATGTAAGTGTTTGACCATAGAGGGGCTACCACATTCAACTGTACTCAGATGCTACTGCTAACGGCTGTGATACTGTGTATGTGGGGGGGAGCAGACGCTGTCACGCCCAAGGCTTCCCGCCCCTTTTTGGGTTGAAGAAAAAGTTTGCAAACTCAAGTCCTTCTGAACTAACATTCCTCCTTCAAATACCCACTGTTTATACTCTGACAACTCTTGGTCGTTGACAGGTAGTCCGGGGATCTCCCTAGAATCAAATCTGGGACATTTTAGCCTTGAGGTAGGCACCCTTCCCACCATGACTCACTCACCATCGTTCCGAAGATTATAATTACGTCTATTCATGATTGAGGACATTCACAGCATAAAGATTACACCACAGTCAACATAAACCGCGAGCGGTCTTCACAATAAATACAACGCCCTTGCTGCTGTATTAGATGTCTGTCCTCTTAGCACCAAAATTACGGGGTAGACAGTAGCTCGCACTGCGTATAAAGGGTTCATTTCAAGAGGATGGCGTCGCAAATTAATGAGAAGACAGGTCGGGCCTCTCTGAAGGATAAAGCTAGGCTAATAAATTCGTCAACGCTTGCACAGGAGTACTCTCGACGCTCGATTCTCCTCGAAGAAGTGCTTGGCCAGAGTCCTGAAGAGATCCTCCGACGCACCTTGTCCACCGGAACAGCTGTTGCGACCGCTTCTAGTTCTGCGCAACGGATGGACCTCTGTCGTCCGCCCTCGCCAGAAACACAACTTGCCTTTCGAGACATTGGGCGAGGCAGCTGTGGCAGCATTTTTGAGGTGCCCGGAGCACCCTATGCCATCAAGAAGGGCTCCAACGTTGCGGCGATATGGAACGACTTTAACCTGACGAACCTGGCGTACAACTCCCACATCAAATGTCTGTTCCTCTTCCGGGACGATTTCCCCAACCACCAAGTCCCACGTTCTCCCCTTGCCCGGTTTTTCAACAGTCCGGAATCCTCGTGGTGGGAAACGAACATGTCCTGCTTTCCAGAGGCAGATCGTGTCAGGGCCGCGGCTTTCCACCTTGACCGAATTCTGCCCGTCACAAAAGAGACGAGAGAGGCTATCGTGCAGACGTATTTCGAACCGGATCGGTCCACACAGCGGCAAGTTCTGAGCAACATTGACAACAAGGACTGTCTCGTTCGTGTGTACTTCGGAGAGAATTCCCCGAGTGACGAACTGTACGATAGCTCAGATACCCTACGCAACTTTCCACTCTACGTCGACCGAGCCCAAGAACTTAAATTAGACATCGACAAGCTAGCGGAGGAAATGGCCCTGGGACTGGCGGTCTTGCATTGGGAGGCTCAGATTGATACACAAGATGTCGAATTTGTTATCGGAACCTCTACTACAACGGTACTTAGTAGCTACCAACCCGACCATCGCAGGCTGCCTCCTCCCGTTTCTACCTTCGATGACTTCGGCAAGCGAGAGATTCAGATGTGGATGCTGGACTTTGACAAGGCGACACAGGTTGCTCTGAGTGACACAGACATTGTTCAGAAATACTTTGTCGCTGTGACAGGCAACGATCCATACTTTCCGCACCCGCAGCTGAATCTCAAATTATGGCAGACCTTCAGTCAAGCGTATCTACAGGCGAGCAAAGTCATCCTGAAGACGAAGCGGGTCGGGAATTCTATGCTTGAGCTTCCAGGCATGTTGATCCAACGCTGGGAGCTCTGGGGAGTCACGAGCACGCAAGATGACGAAGATGACCCCTTTGAAAGAGGCACCGATTATGAGGAGGACGAAGAGGACTTTTCTGAAGCTACATCTGAGGACGAAGACGACGATTCGGGACCTGAGCCCTAAATATACCCTACTACATTTGTACTAGACTTGGTATGGTGGGTGTTTTAAGCCTTGAACGACTCCTTGAGGAGAGAATGGTCAATCCCGTGGGTCGTTATTAAACGACGTAACCGCTATCAGTCAATTTGCAGGGTCAATTCGAAAGTTGCAAAAACAGAAACAATCCCTTCCTGATCAAGAAGAATTGCTCCTTTCAAGTGAGACGAAATGTTATCATACCTTAGGTAAGTTCCGTCAAGGTCGTGATCGTAAAGTATACTATCTCGAGTATACCGAAGAAAAGGAAATGGAAAAGAAAGCAATCGCTAACTGCGCTACAGTACTGCCTCATTGTCCTCTCTGTGTCTTTACAGATTACCCATATTCTTTCCCTGACAAAACAAAAAGGATCCTCATAGTCTATAGATGGAATCTCCACCGAGGGTCTTCATCTCCAAGCCAAGGTCCGTCGTTGTTAATGGGCTGGATATTGGTATCCCGTTTCTTGTTCTCACGATCGAGAACCCACCACAAAGCAGCGGTCACGGCGAGATTGGCAACTAAATAACCCAACGCGAACGAATGGCCCAAGTAGTATCTGGGCGCCGTCTCTGTTCGATAGAGCTGAGTGCCAAGTACCGCACCTAGATGATTATTGTCAGTGTCCGCGATAGCTTTAATGATTGTGCGGAAGTTCATGCTTTGACCGGCGACCGCGGTGGGACCCTTACCTAGATTTCCAATGGATATTTGTAGAGCATTTGTGATGGCTCTCTTTGTCTGTCCACTGACGTTGTTTGCGGGCCACGCTAGATGAAGTGCCACAGAGGGATAGATGCCTGCTGCTGCGAAGATGGTCCCCAGGTACGAAACTCCTGGCCGATGGTCGGAGAGGAGCAGGATATATCCTAGAATGGCCAGGGATGTAGAAACGAGAATGATGGGCGCGCGGCGTTGTAGTCGCTCCGACAGCATGGCTGAGCCGATGGTGAAGAAGAACGCTATTGCGTAAGGTGGGATGGTCATGAGCTGCGCTTGCGCGGAGGTGTACCCCAGCGACTTGATGATGCTGGGCAAGAACAGGGACAGAGTATACAGCGGAAGCGACATTGTGTGGAAGCCAAACGCGTAGAGGTAGCATTTGGCATCGGTAAAGGCTTTGCGGGCGTTGTTCCAGTTGAACTTCTCCTCGGCCGTCGCATCGCTGTCGTCCTTGAGGCGTCGCTGGACCACGTCCCGTTCTGCTTCCGTGAGGAATTTGGCTGTGTCCGGATAGTTATGGATGAAGAAGTATGACAATGCAGATATCACCACGGTCAGTATGCCTTCCAGGATGAAAATCCATCTCCAACCGTTGTAGCCCCCGACACCCTTCATATGAGCAATGCCCCAGGCCAGAATACCTCCGAAGGCGCCCGCCAGAGATGCTGCGCTGAAGAACAAGGCCACTCGGAATTGTCTCTCATTGCGTTTGTACCACATTGAGAAGTAGAAGACGATACCAGGGAAAAGGCCAGCTTCTGCCACTCCGAGAAAGAAGCGTGCCGCAAGAAACCCAGGGCGCGATTGAGTTACCCCGTTCAGTGTCGAGACGACACCCCAGACAAACGTCAGCGTTGGAAACCAGAGTCGAGGTTTCCAGAGTTTGAGGACGGTGTTTGCTGGCACTTCAAAGAGTACGTAGCCCACGAAGTAAAGTGTGAGGCCTGTTAGGTACTGGTTGCCCGTCATGTGCAGGTCTGTTGCCAGGCCTTCGATTCGAGCGTTGCCGACATTGCTGCGATCGAGAAAGGACAGCAGGTATAGTAGTGTTAATGCAGGCAACAGCCTGATGTCGAGTTTCCGAACGAGGGCCCTTTCGCTGATCTTGGTTGATAAATCTTCCTCGCCTTGTCCAGCATGCTGGTTCTCGTCTTTCGGCGGAGCCGCACCACCCCGGGGTGATTCCTTCTCTGAGAATGACATGTCGAATTCTTAGACTCAAGTATAATATAGCTGTGTTATGGCGAGTCACTGCAACTATGTAAGAGCACCCTGGTGTGCTGTAGACTCCGCTCGGGAGACTGCTGAAGAGATGGTGCGTCAAGACTGGAGAGCGTGTTCGTTGATGCATCCTTTATGATTTCCAAATACCCTGTAACAATAGGTTGACTACAACTCAAACAGGCAGGTGGATAACTTAGGCCATAAGCCGGCAGAGCGATCATGAGCAAAGACATAAGAATACCCTGGTTCAAAAGGAGTGGTGCAAGAATACCCAAGATTGCGTGATGGAGGGCAAGATGATGTCCGCAAATGAGTGTCACGAAGGGAGGGGTGAGATGCAGGACTTACATCAGAATTCCCAGTCGGACGTATCATATGAATATAGAGGATCTAGGTGAAAGATACGAGCGCGGAAGCCTCTTCTTGCTTGTCAGTGGCTCCTCAATAAGCGTGGTCATGCACGGAGAGGAGTGAATCGCACAACAGACTATTATGAGCCACTGCGCGGACATTGCGGGGATAACGAGCTGCACGCCAAGAGTTGGAGTCGAAGTCGAAGTTGCTCCGTGTCCTCATCATCGCAGTGCGTGTAACTCGTACTCGTACCTGATGTTGAGATACTGTAGACTCTCACACGTCTCAAGAGCCTCAAACCCGTGCACCCGTACAGTACAATGCACTTGTTCAAATACCTGGCGCTCACCGCGCTGTCCATAGCCACAGTCTCTGCCAAAAAGGCCTCTCCAACCAAGTTCGACACCTACTTTTCCAAGCAAGCCAGCTCGGCCCCATTCGAAATCGACGAGAAGGGCTACAATGACCTAACAACTGCACCTCGAGACTATCACCTCGCCGTCCTTCTCACGGCCCGTGACGCGAGATACGCATGTGGACTGTGCAAAGAGTTTGACCCGGAATGGAACATTCTGGGCCGCAGCTGGCAGAAGGGGGACAAACACGGAGACCATCGACTGCTCCTGAGTACCGTCGACTTCGACAATGGCAGAAACGTTTTCATGAAGGTAAGTAGCCAAGGTCGGCTTTGTCAAGAGTAACCATGAGTACTAAAGTATCCGCTCTAGCTTCAACTTCAGACTGCTCCCGTCCTTCTCTTCTTCCCGCCTACCGTTGGCCCGAACGCCAAACCAGACGCCCAACCTCTACGACTCGACTTTCTAGGCCCTCAGACCGCAGAAGGCGTCCACAGCTGGCTGCTACGACATCTCCCGCCTGGACAATATCCTAAAATCAATAGACCGATCAACTACACCAGGATAGCTGTCACAGTGACTCTCCTTCTCGGAGCCTTTACTTTCCTGACCGTGGCATACCCGTATGTCATGCCCATCGTACAGAACCGCAACCTGTGGGCTGGTATCAGTCTGATCTTGATCTTGCTCTTCACAAGTGGCCACATGTTCAACCACATTCGACGCGTACCTTATGTCGCTGGAAACGGACGCGGCGGCATCAGTTATTTCGCGGGTGGGTTCCAAAATCAGTTCGGGATGGAGACACAGATTGTTGCTGCCATGTGTAAGTCTAACCTGGAGAATCTTTGCTCACCTCTATGCTCGAGCTAACCACAAAACAAAACAGACGCTATCCTCGCATTCGCCGCTATCAATCTCGCTCTGAGAGTTCCACGGATCAAGGATGCCCGCACCCAGCAACTCGCAATCATCATTTGGGCGACAGTTGTTTTCGGCATGTACAGCTTCCTGATGAGTGTGTTCAGAATCAAGAATGGTGGCTACCCTTTCTGGCTGCCGCCGTTCTAGGTTCTTCATTCGTCAAATATGATAAAGAGTTTGACCTTGTACACTATATAGAAAAGCATTTCGTTCGGCAGGGTAGCGATCTGGAATAGTTACCCGAGCCATAGCATGTTTATAAAAGGGGCAATGTGAGCTTGAGTGGCAGGCATAAATGTATACTATGACCGATTGACTGGTAACGGTTTCTCTTGGCTGAAGACATTTGGGCATCCAATAAACCAATAAAATCCAGTGCTCATGATATGGTTGTTGGTGTGATCAAGGGAGGACGAGGACGGTAGTAAGCGGCAACTGCGGCATCACATCCGCCCGGAACGCGGCAACGATAGTCCGGAGTTCACGTGAGGAGCTAGGGCTCACCATGCTTACCTGAAGCGATTAGCCTGATAAGCTTAAAATGGCCGCTGGGAGCGGAATGAATCGACCGCCAGTGGCATAGGAACCAGTCCATCACGACACGAAATCCATCCGTCCTCAGCACTTCTTCTGCTCTACGCAATTTCTTTTCCGCCGCAGCATGAATGGCGCGACAGATCTGCTAAATGGGGAACAGCCACAACAGCCGCCTACGCGCAGCCGAGGTCGGCCTCGTAAATTTCGCTCGACAAAATGCTCGTTCTGTGGCCATGAGTTCTCCAAGATGGAGCATCTTCAACGACATGAAAGGAGCCGTCAGTGATATGCGAAGATAATGACCAAAAGTCAAGCCACTAATCAGAATCGCTGCAGATACGGGTGAACGCCCCTTTGAATGCGCAACTTGTGAAAAGCGGTTTTCTCGAAGGTCAGCCTTGCTAGACCCCGCATTGGGTCCTGAAACTCGACTTACGACCGTATACAGAGACGTTCTTAATCGACATATTCAAAAGCACCTGAAGCCTCGGTCTGACCCCGCCGGTCTTGCCCGAGCAGTGACGCAGAAGCCTAGGGATGTTTCTACTCGCGCGAACGGCGCTAGTCAAATCGATATCAATCCGCCTGCGAGAGCTGGTCCGCTATTGGGAGGTGCTCTTCAGGCAACTAATAGTGCTGGTATTATTGAATCACCACTTGCTGGTTCCATACCAACACAGGCTTATACCGACTCAATACTTGCTTGTCCCGAAACCATGAAGGCGTGCCTTGATCCTTCTATGGCGTCATGGCAACGCGCCGCGGGTGGGCTAGACCCGACGGCATTGGCTCAGCCTAGACAACAAGCACCAGCCCTAGACCTGGATTTCAGTACATTCGATTTTGGACCCGAGAAATTCCAATCGTTGGACATCGACGTGATGAAGGGTCTAGAGGATGACATGCAAGAGGCTACTTATTCGGACACTCGGCTGTGGGATACTACTGACCTCTCGGCTTTTAATGTGACCTTTCTCAGTCCATGGTTCTCTTTTCCAGCACAGACACTTCAGCCTGCCAGTCGCCGTTCCCGTAGTCCGCGTGAGGATATCCCCGACGAACGATTTGATCGCGTGCGCTACTGTTGGCCTACGAAGAAAGCCGATACTCGCAGTTATCAAACTTGGAATGAAGTTGTTGCACATCCTGAAGACAATGTTTTCTCCCGATCACCTCCTGAGCCTTTGACTGACCCTTCATCCTCCTCAAAATGGAAATTCGATTCAAATTGCAGACAACGCGTGATGAAAATGTTAGGCGTGGTCGAGGGAAAGGACCCGCCGACCACCAATGTTAATGAAGGCTCGCAGGCCCAACAGCACGTGTTATCAATGCATGGGACAAGGACAAGATTTCCTTCGGTCAGCACCCTTGATTTTAGCTTGGATCTGTTCTTTGAAGAGTTCCACAAATTCGTACCATTCATCCATGTCGCCACGTTTGATGCACGGAAGACGCCAGATGTACTTCTTGTGGCGTTATGCATGTTGGGTTTCATGATGATAAAGAGCCCTTCAGCCAAGCAATTCATCGGTGAACATGGCATGGTGAGCCTCTATCCCAGAAGGTACAAGGGTCATAGTCCCGGGACTGACTATAGGGTCCCAGACTCTTATTGCTCGTTGTCGCCAGGAGCTCAAAACAGCCACAGTGCAGACCCCGGCACCATCACTACTGTCTATCGTCGCAGGCTCATATCTCTCCATAATTTTGGGTATTGTGATTGTACGGTCTATTCTGAAGTACATTATAGCAGCTGGACTAATACTCTACTAGGGTAAGGATGACCCGGAAGCTTGCCAAGGACTCTACGTTGAAACTGTTACGGTTTGTCATACTGTGCTTCTTGTATAATGGCTCCTAACAGGCTTTAGACAATGATCAGAAACGGCTTTTTCGGCGACGACAGCGTCCAAATGGTGGAGAAAGATGTTCCAGACGCTGTCCTGCTGGAACACCGTGGTTGGAAGATCTGGGGAAGGCTAGAGTCAACCAAGCGGTCAGTTTCGGAATCTCCTTTACTAACGATCTATCTCCCTGACCTTTCCAAGACTGATCATAGCTGTTGTAATGGCCGATGCGTTTTACTCGAGCACACTCGACTTAGTTCCCATGATCCCGACCAACTTTCTAAACCTATACTTGCCTTGTGATGAGAAGCTATTCTTTGCTTCGTGCGAAGACGAATGGACAAAATATATACACGCCGGCTGTAGTACATCCTCGTCCATCTTAGAATGTCATGGCGACCGGATATCATTGTCAGAAGGGACCTATTATCTCAACTCTCTCGGGCTACACGGTATTCTCGCCACCGTTTGGATACGTCTGTCCGAGGCCCATCACAGACTCCTGTCACGCAATGATTTGACAGGTGAAGGATCTGGCCTCATTCCGTACGAAGTTTTCTCCAGCGACCGATTTGCCAGTTCTATTACCCCTTTCCTGGTGGACATGATGCAGTGGCACGGAGACATGTTACAGAACTCCAATCCCCACTGTCTCATCATGTGGAACATTTTGTGCATGCTGCTTTTGGGAAACGCGTGGATGTTTGAATTGGGCGCTGGAAGGCAAGGCGCGAAGCCTGGCAAGGCAGCTCTGGAATGTATTGCCTCTTGGGCTAAGACGCAAGCAGCGAGGCGAGCCTGTGTTCATGCTGCTCAGATCTTCTGGACATGTTCGAAGAGGAAAGTCTCCGACAGTATGATGCTGCACTCGGAAACAGGAATGTTCCAAGCAGCTCTTGTTCTCGGCTTATATGTTCTAGTCACAAAGACCAATTGTGATGATTCTTCGCAGCAAAACTATTACGAGCTTCTCGCTGATCTGGACTGGAGAGACGTGGGCGATGTTGGCATGGGAGGGGAATTTCATTCTGCTGGCGGTATCGGCATGCCACATGCAACGGCATTTATTACCAATGGTGGCTGCCTCACCTTCTCTGGAATCCCAATAGCTGGAGGCTATGCTTCAGCCAGACGAATCCTGGTCCACTTTGCCAATTTGCTTGAAGACGCCGGCATATGGCAGACGTCCAAAATTTGTCGAATTCTTCATATCATGGGAGATGTTCTGATGGAGGATGGTGTTGAGGAAAGTGCAAATAAGGTTGTCGCTTTCTATAGTCACAAAGCCTCTCTCGTTTAGGCGGTAGGATCTTTCTCCGGCACAGAAACACGACAAGAAAGAGCCTTGCAACCTTGCAGATCCAGACACTGCTATTGGATTCTCAGGTGAACGCTAGCCTCACCTTGCACCAGTGTCTGCATGGATACAAGCAACGAATACGACTCTTTGCTGCCCATGCGCCTGCAAAGGCTTCACTCCTGGAGAAGATATCGAAAGCAAGGTTGAAATCAGTAGGAGGAGGAATCGTCCGCATAGAGAAGGTACCTCAGCGATGTCAGTTCGCCTACGGAGTACTCTCGGATCGGTGTCGGGTGATGACGGTGTTGAGTTTGTATACCTAGAGTGCAGTGACCTTGGGAGATTTCTATGAAAGCATAACCTTGTACCAATGGCTAGGCTACCCATTAATTAGAGCAGAGCTCGATGGTGCTTCTGTCCATGTATATAACGAATACACAACCCAGACCTCATCCGTCGTAAGCGACCAAAGTCACTCGTTAATCCAGCCAACCACCTCACCACGTAAAACTTTCCCCAACGAAATCCTCACTAAGCTCCCATAATTTACGAGCAATGCCCTCATCCACAGCATATGGCTCGACATTGCCGATCCGACAATCACTGAGAAAGTAGCCCTTTCCATCAGCGCCGGGTCGACTAAGCTTGGGGTCTAACGCCGCGACGAGAGTAGTGCTAGCTCCTGCCTCGAGAGATTTGAAGTCAATACCTTGGGCCGCTCTGAATTCTGAGATCTTTTCCAACCATTCCTTGTCCGTGTGTCGGCTCAGCTCACTCAGCATCTCTCCCGGATGCAGAGCGAGACTGAGGATACCATGCTTGTCGTATAACCTGTCGTTGAGACCGACAGAGAACAACACATTGCTGGTCTTGCTTTGTCCGTAGGCCGCGAAAGGAATGTACACCATGTCTTCTTCGGCCGGGAGGTATGCGGCCTTTAAGAGGGCAAAATTGGGCTTCTCGGACTCGGGAAGCTCCTTGACTGGCTTGGTGAAGTTGACGTCGCTGACACGCAGCGGCGAGACCCTGGTGCCGACGCTGCTGACGTTGATGATGCGGACGAAGCCTGGTGCGGAAGAAGATGCCTTTTCTGCGGCAGCGATCACCTTGGGCATGACGAGGTTGCTCAGCAGGAAATGGCCAAGATGGTTGGTGGCAAAGTGCATTTCGATCCCGTCAGCGCTGAGCGTGCGCTGCGGCAGGTTCATGACTCCGGCGTTGTTGATGACGAGGTCGATCGTGGGGACACCGGACCAGCCCATCACGATTGACCCTGCTGTCCTGACAGATGCTTGGGAGCTAAGGTCGACTTCCAAGAGGCGGTAGTCTGTGTTTGGGTATTGAGCACCCAAGATGTCAATACACTCTTGGACCTTGGAAGGCGAACGGCCGGCGAGGATGAGACACTTTGGGGCTTTTGAGGCGAGAGCCTCGGCGGTGGTATACCCGATACCCAGCTTGTTGACACCGGTGATGAGGATGGTTCGACCTTTGATTGCTTCTGGGAACGCTGTCGCTACGGACAGGGCTTCGGTGTCCTTGTCGAACTCGGTGTGAGTGGTGGCAGTCATGATCACAAAAATGAGTCAGGACCAAGTGTTAGTAGAAGGGAGTCTGCTGGTAGTGATGAAAGGGTTGATGTTCGTGTTCAGGGGCTCCTCGAAACACGGCCATGATGGGGGATTTATAGCTCGGCCTGATGTATCTGCTGTTGTCAAGCTAGTCACATTGTCTCTCTTGCGCGGCCCGTTTGTGGCAACTGCCATGGCCTGCTCCCGGAGATAATGCAGAGCATACACAAAGACCTGGGACCCTGAGTGCTGCAGGCACAGTGGATTGGTAGGGTAGAAGTTCTGCGGAAGAAATTACTAGGCCGGTTGGAGGAGTCTATCAGACGTGGGCCACAGCGAATCAGCGAAGCACAAATCCGAGCACACCAATGGAGTCTCCAACATCGTACACTATGGTAAGCAAAAGTGTTCAATCCAAACTCCCCGAGTATCCACAGGCTTTCTCAAACTCAGTCGCCGATGACTGCTGCCTATGTATTCACCAAACCATATCTCGACGTTTCCGAGCAAAGCCTCACGACAGATGTACATGATCACCACTTCGCTGGGGCTTCTCCGTCACGCAACATCAAGCGCCGCTTCCGGACATTTCTGCCCTCGACTACTCATTGAACCATGACCGAGCGGACCATATCAAGATTGTCTTCTAGCCGGCCAACAACTGCTCCCATAGCACGGAAAGTCAAGACTGGTTGTGGGACCTGTAAGATTCGCAAGGTCAAATGCGATGAAACATACCCAGCGTGTCGCCGATGTCTCCAGACTGGAAGGGTCTGTGATGGCTATGGGATCTGGGGTGGCGGTAATAGGCCTGCTGTCCCGGCCCGCGCGACAGAGCAACTGGACTCAGGTGGGACTCTCTGGCGCTCGGAACAGTATGTCCAAGGACTACGAAAGTTGCAACCAGGGCTCAGAGGCAACGATCCTCGTGTTACAGGGGAGCACACTGAGGTAGATGATCATGTGTCTCTTGTGTCTATAAAAGGCACATCAGTCAACAGCCCCGCAAACTTACGGCTCGTTCCCATCCATGTCGTGCCGACCGACCAGCACGGGTACATGGAGTGGTACATCTGCAGGACAGCCCCGAAACTGCCGGGTGCGTTCAGAGAAAGCTTCTGGGACAGACTTCTTCCCCAGGCAAGCCAATCAGAGCCAGCGATACTGCATGCGATCTTGAGTCTGGCATCGATTCACAAGAGAGCTTTGCTGGACTTAGTCCCTTGCAGCGTGAGGAACGCGAAGGAGATTGGCAGCCTGTTTACTCTTCAACAGCTGACACTTGCGACTGGCACTCTCCGCGACAGGATTGCGAACAGAAGTCAAGCTTCACTAAGGGTGGCACTCATTGCGTGCGCAGTATTTATCGTGTTGGAGTATATGCAGGATAATTACCAGACCGGTCTGACACATCTCCGTCATGGCCTAATCTTGCTTGAGGAGTTCATGCTCCACGACGGACAAAGCAACGGCGATGCCAACGATGATTCTATTATCAATACGTTTGTGACTTTGCTTATTCAAGCGAGGCTCTTGGGCCAAGATATCTACCACCCTAGTCTGCTCCCTTTGCTCATCGACAAATTAGACGTACGTTGCTGGGAATTCCAATCGGCCGCTGATGCCAGAAGATGTCTCGAGTGGATCTTTCTTCAAACCTTCAGTATTGCTGACCAGACTGGGTGCAACCTCTTCTGCGACCGCTTGTCAAGCTCCATCACCGTTCAACCGAATCAGATGATGGATATTCATCAGTATCTGCGCCTGTGGCAGGGGGCTTACGAGACAAGCATGATGAGATTCCGATCGATGCTTTCGTTGATGGACTTTTACTCCTGGAAGCTCCTGCTTCTCCTCCACACTCTGGCCTGTGTGCTTGTACAGGATTTTGCCCCTACTGTATATGAACAGGTAGTGGACAGCAGCGCCACGGAATCTTCGACTCGGCCTCCGGATACTTCTTCAAGAGATGCCTCTTCCGCCGCGTTCTCAACAGTACCTACACTCCTGGCGAGCCATGTACCAAGTTCGCATTCTGGTTCAAGGACGGAGTACTCTTCGGGAATCGGTCTGCCCAGAGATCCATGTCTTTCCATAATTTCACAATGTTCCTGGATTTATCGCGAAGTTCGCGATCCGGTCCCCGTGCTATATGACACTAACTCGCTTGGTATCAACGAAACGGCTGCTTCTTCGATAGCTGATATCGGCTGGATGCCGGCACTGTTCTACACAGCCATTCTTGCGCGAGACTCTACCACGAGACGAGAGGCAGCGAACCTGTTATACCTCAGGCCTCACAGGGAAGGTATATGGGAGTCATATCTGTCGGGTATCCTTGCTGAGAAAATCATCCACACAAAAGAAGAGAAGCGCAACACGCAGCCGCCTAGCAACTCTTCAATGAATCTGGAGGGGGACCTGGGACACGCGTTGGAGACAAGCACATTACGGGATATACGAATCCAGTTGCCCTCGAGTAGCGATGCGAAGCTTGTACTGACGTATGCGAGGCTTTTGGGAGACGTCGCAGGGGCGGAGTCGTGGAACAACGAGCGTTGTATATACGATATGAGAGCTGGCTGTTGGATTAGCTAGATGGATGGGGGGTGTTCAACTGACTAGTCAGGGGGAGCTGGCGATGAGCGTACGGAATTCCTCTTCTAACCCTTCTACTCGTCTGAAGAAGGCGTATGAAGAAAACTACTCTGAGTACGGAGTACTCTATGCGGTCGCCGTTGTGGAGAAAATATACTACCTGTAACAATGCGCGAGTGAATGACACACCGGGCGTCGCACATTTGATACTTGTAAGTTGTAACACTTTCCCGGATTCGCACCTTGTCCGTAAGGGGAATCGTGTTGACGCTGATGTTGAACATCGCAGAACGTTCTGCACAATAACTAACTGCTCCAGACTGTGTTCTCCTCTCTCTCTCTCTCACACACCATGACCTGCAGCCGACACTCGTAGTAGTTATTCTACCGTCTTCTCACCTCTACTCCCCGTGTCATGGCCACTACCAGACTCAACTTCCGCGCCCCTTCGACGTCCACCGCAGCCGTAGCCACGGTCGGCGACAACAACAACAACGACGACGATCATGATACCAGTAGTCCCAAATTCACTCCTCCGTCCGCCTCATTCCTCCACGGCAAATGGTACGTGACGCACTCGACGCTCCCCATGTGGAAAACCAACCGCAACGTGACCATCACATACACGCCTCTCCCGAACGACGCCGCCGTCTTGGACGATCTGGTCGAGTACCAGCCCAAAAGCTCAGACAGGCGCAAGAAAGTAAAAGGGTACGATACACCGTCTGGCGACGTGCCGGCGGCCTACGGTTGGCGCGGGAAGGGCTGGCTCATGATCGCGTCCAGCAAGTGGCAGGTGATAGGGTACGGGGACGAAGACGAGGGGTGGTGCGTCACGTACTTTGAGAAGACGCTCTTCACGCCGGCGGGGATAGATGTGTACTCGAGACGCAAGACGGGGGCGTCTCCTGATCTACTCTCGCGGATCACGGAGGAAATGAAGAACGTGAGAGACGGCAATGTGAGGAAACTGGCAGCGGACATGTTTGCCATTGACCATACAGGATGAAATGAAAACGAAGCACCACGCCAAAAGAAGAGAGAAAAAACAGACAAGAGCACAGTAAGTGCATATCTCCCTACATGGAGCCGTTGGATCAGAATTCATTGTTATTATGACCATGATCGTGGCTTCACACGCGCGACAACGCACAGCCGAGATCTGATCGAGTATACCACCCGCCGTCGAGAAGAGATTGTTCCATGGCCGCCCACTTCTCGAGTTTTCCACCTCCTGTGCTCTTCAGGTCCAGATCTGCGAACTTGACGTCGATAACATCTACGACGACACCATCGCCGCCACCACCACCATCGGTGTCACCGCCGACACCATCTTCATTGACATTTACAGTGGCATTGTCATGGTGTTGACAACGTTTCAGCGCAACAAAACAACTACAATCTCTCAACGCCATTGCCAGGCCAAACTCATCCCCGTCGACCAGCGAGGGGTTCAGGAAGTCATGGATCCCCACAGCCCCGTGTTCCCTTTGCAGGCGGCGAAGATGGTATAATGCCGGCTGGACTTTTGCCTTGAACTGCGCGACGAACCCCGAGAATGCACCAGCTTCTCCTCGACTCAACTCGACCGGCCATATATTGTCCAGCGCACGGTTGAGGACGTGGTCTTGCTCCAAGAGATCCAGGGGACAGAATCCCGAGTCGCCGCGACCTTGATGGGACTGGCTGCCGCTGCGTCTCATGGCATTCAGAGCGCACGTTCGACAGCTCTTTGCACCAGACGGGGCGCTGGGACTCTGCACGAGCCATTTCGGCTTGAACTCGACGAGGCGGTCTATACTCGGCCCTTGAAGATTTTGCATCAGTACGCCGTATTGTTCGTGCTCGTATGACGGGAGGTATTTGTGGCGTCGGTGATGCGGTCGCGGTGGGTGGCGGCGGTCAATGCTAGGAAGACCCGTGCGCGGATTTTTCGTATCTGGGGAAGAGGACGACGACGACAGGATGATGTGAGGGTCGTTTTCCGTCTCCATCTCGTGAAGCTCGTCGTTCAGATCCCGAACCATGGCCGGTGTGAGTCTGTACAGGCTCTGGGTGAGAAGGAGGGAGTCGTGAGGGCCGCCGCGGCTGGTGTTGGCGAAAAGTGGTGCTATGCGACTCTCGAATTCCGACGTGACTTGCACCACAGGTTTTGTAGACGGGAGATCTTTGCGTAGCCGCATCACGCAGCAGTGTGAGTGATTCCTCAGGGTGGACGGAGAGCGCACCGACACGCCGTAGATGATGTTCGCCGCCCCCTCGGCGAGATAGTGTAGGTCCAGGTCAGCGGTCGCGAGGGATGCCGGGCACTCTGGAGACGGAACGTGTGGTTGGGGTTTTGTTGTTGACATTGTCGTTGTTATTGTATGGTATAGGACGATCTTCATACAACGAAAGTAAAAGAGAGAGTGCCGTCTTGTTGAATGGCGGTTGCTGGCTGCGAATCCGTCATCAGGCTGATTGAGCTTCTTCTTATTCTTGTTCTTCCTCGCAGACTGACGGTTCGTTTAATTCTTCTGACGCGATGATAGATGATTCTTTGGAAGCTTCTTGTGCGCGTAGCCGAAGTTCAAGCCCGGGTTACTTTACTATACAGGTCATGTAGGTACATACCACTGACCAGGAGAAGTAAGGGTATCTACTAGATTATCTAGTTAGATGCCTACCCTAGGTACCTGGGCGAGTTTGAGGGCTCTATCGTTGAAGGAGTTGTCGCAACCAACAAACTACTGTAGTTCCCTGCACGCGGGTCGTGTGGTCGGGGATAAGTTAGTCGGGAATAAGTTATAACCGTGTCCAACGGTGCGGAAGGAGATGTTGGCTAATGTTGGTAAAGGTAAAGAGAGTCAGGGATATGGCATCTCGGTCCTTCTGGGTAGATGCATCGCTTCTTACTATAATAATATCCATACCAAGGTACAAAAGGAAAAGAAAATTGATCAGATCGTAACAGATCGTGAAGAGTTACACCATCATTACGCATCACACACACACATACATACATACATACATACATACATACATACACACTCACCTTGCCTACACAGTCTCTCTTTATCTCTCTCTCCTTCTACCTCCAAGAAACACTTCTTGAAGACTTGGGCGAAAAGGCATCTGTGGATGGTAATCAGACTCAGTCGTCATTGAAAAATGTCTACCTTGACGACCGACTTGTCCTCGCACCTCGCTCTGATCACCGGCGCAACAGGAGGTACGTGTTCCACCCTCCCCCGGCCCTTACTCGAGTCCATCGTTTGAAACGATGCCCTCACCGTTTACCTTGTACCTGTAGGCATCGGACGAGCTACGTGCCTCTCCCTCGCACACCTCGGCTGTTCCATTGCAGTCCACTACAACAGCGCCGCAGACACCGCTGCGAGTCTCGTGTCGCAACTACAGTCCTTAGGCGTCAAAGCCAAGTCGTTCCAGGCCGACTTGAGTGCCTACAACGGTGCACGCGCGCTTCACGCGGCCGTCGTGCGAGAAATGGGTGACCCGACCATCCTGTTCAACAACGCCGGCATGACCATGGGCAAGTCCGGCGTCAAAGACGTCTCGGAAATCAGTGTCGAAGAGTTCGAGCAGACCTGGCGCGGGAACTGTGGCACGGCATTCCTCCTCACGCAACTGTGTATCCCGAGCATGGTCGGACAGAACTGGGGCCGGGTGATTTTCTGCTCGAGCGTCGCTGGGTTCACGGGCGGCGTTGTCGGCCCGCATTATGCGTACGGCTCTCCCCTTGTTCCGGTGGGTCGACGGTCGATACCTAGCTAACTCGGATCGCAAAATGCAGGTCATCCAAGTCAGCAATGCATGGACTCATACATTGGCTTGCGGGCGCATATGGTAAAAAGGGGATTACCGTGAACGGCGTCGCGCCCGCATTGATCGAGGAGACGGGCCTGTTGCCTGCGAGCAACGATGACCTTTCTGCGAGGATCCCAATTGGTAGACTGGGAAAGCCTGAAGAGATCGCCGAGACTGTGCTGTGGATGGTCAAAACTGGCTATGTTCATAACAAGGTCGTTGCCGTCGATGGAGGATGGTTCATCCAGTAACAGCACCAAACGAGATCTTACAGGTCGCTATCGCAGGGGGGGAACTGAGATCGTTCATCCACTGGCTTCCTTCTTCTTCCTGGCTTCTTCTTCTCTTTCCTTCTTACGTTGAAGGTACCGTTCTTTCGCGCCCATCTTGTCAGCTTCTGTGACCCTGCTCTTGTTCTTCTCCTGCTGCGCCTTTTCTTCCTCAGTCTCGGCTTCCTTCTGTTTGGCCGCCATCTCTTCGATCTGCCGCTCCATCATCCGCGACTGTCTCTCGCGTTGTCCTTGTCGAGCATCTTGAGCCTTGGATGATCGCCAATACTCCTGTGGCCTGCCATCGTTGACCTTCTTTGGCGCTTCAGCTTCTCTACCAGGTTTCTTGGGCGCGGCGTTCAACCCGGCAGAAAGCAGTTGCCGTTTATCCACAATTTCGCCTTCGTCGTTCACCACGATCCTTGCGCCTTGCTTGTTCAGTTCTTCGGCGAGCTTACTGTCGGTCACCTCTTCTTCGGTTTCTCCCTCATCTTCCACCCCAGCCGCCTTCTTCTTTGCAGCCTCTTCTTCTGCTTCCTTGATCGTACGCATTCTCTCTTCATCCTTCTGCAACATTTGTTTGTGGAATGCAGTCATGCCACCACCCTTCCTCCGTCGTTCTTCCTCGGCCTCTTCGCGCTTCTTCTCCTCTTCCTCTAACCGTCTCGTCTCTTCTTGTTGTTTCTTGTACGCCCCAGTCACGAATTTCTCCTTGTCCGCGAATTCGTCCCCTTCGGCCTCCCGTTCTCGCAGTAGTGCCTTTTCCTTGGCTCGTAGTTGATCCCGCTTGCGGACCTCGGCGCTCTGGAGAAGGGATGTCATGTATTTCGGCCCAGACTCTTGTTCACCGGCGGATGATTTCTTTTCTTTCTTCGCGTGGAATGTCTCGTAGGCACCATCGTAATCATATACGGACGCATCGATCTTTGAGGCTTCTTCATCGTGGAGTTTGGCACTTCGCAGCGCGGACAAGTTGGTGTACTTCTCCGTCGAGGCAGCAGATTTGCCTTTGGCGGGCTGTAGTCCGTATTGTTTGGGCTCCTCTTTGGCGGGCGAGCTGCTGTCGTCATCGTCATCATCGTCAAAGGCGCTCAACGGCCGCAATGGTTTCGACGTTTTCTTCGCACCGTATTGAGGTGGAGGTTTCTGCTCCGAGGCATCGTCCTCCTCGTCAAAGAACGCTTTACGCTTCTGTGGTTTGGATATACCAGGCTGCGACTTGCCAGCATTCAATCCAAAAGCCAGACCAGGCATGTTTGGTTATGAATTGGCAAGGGGATGTTTGATTGTAAACGACGATCAAACGGAAGTCCAAAGTTCGGGAAACGCATCTACATCTTATCTTATCTTTGGTCCCGCAGCGCCTTGCTGACTTCGAACGCCCACTCCATTCCCTCTAGTTATCAGAGTACGAGCAGGGTTCGAGTACTCCGTACATCTACAGTGCAAAGGTGGACCTTGTCGAGCCACTGGTGATATGCGGCTCGGTTGCGAACAGGTCGTCATAAAAGCGGCGGCTCGCCAGAGAGAATTTCGACAGTGGATGGAGGCGCCGATCAATCCCAGGCAGCAGCGACATCTGCGCTTGAATGCGATGATGTAACAGCCAGACATCTCACCGGTATATCTAAAGTCTAGTGGGTGTCGGACCTGTGATACCATCTGATAGTCAGATTGTTGACGAGACAGGAATTCTTGGCTGCATTTCAATACTTCCGTCAGCATGTTTACCTACTCGAGTGAGCAGTTCTACAGGGATTGGCGATACAAGGTGGTCGAGGATTTCAAGACCGACGATGGCGACACGTATCCATATGTCGAGGGAGGACATGTTGAATGGGGTGCTGAAGACCACAAGCTCACATTGCCAACCAAACCAAGCAAGGTTGCAATCAATACGGATGCCTCGATCCTTGCTGTTGCTGTAGAACATGATATCCACGTCTTCAGCACCGAAGATTATAGATTGACACAGGTATTGAAAGGGCACATCTCGAGAATCGATACACTCGCCTTTCAGCCGGGAAACCCAAATATACTGGTCTCTGCAGCGACGAATGACCACGCAGGTTCGGTGAGAGCCGACTGTGAAATCATCTTCTGGAACCCAAAGCAACGACAAGCTCAGAAGGATGCTCTTCAACTGTCAGAGATCTGCCAGGAAGCGAGTGACAATATCGCTGCCTCGATTGCGAAAGGGAGTGACTCGATTGAGTTGGCAGATACGGAGATTTCAAAGTTGTCTGAGGATATTGAGCAATTGGTAACCACTCTTGTTACAAGACATATGGTTTCGGACGAAGCTCGAATTGCAGGACGTCTGCTCAGTCATTTTGATACTCACCTGTTTGACCCGTCGGGGACCCGGCTGATGTACCTTCCCGGTAATCGCCCTCGATCCAATTCTGATGCCCGCTGGGACATGCGTGTGTTGTCGATGCAGACTCGTGAGGATCTTTTCACCTTGGTGGGACATACTGATGCTATCATGTGGTCCGGGTTCAGCCCTGATGAGACCATGATTGGAACTTGTTGTTGGGATTCTACCATGAGAATATGGGATAGCCAAGATGGTAGCCTCAAGTTTAAGTTCGAGACTGGCAAGCAAAACTGGAACGGCTCCTTCTCACCAAATTCAAAATTCTTCGCAGGCACTGCTGGAGACGGGACTATTTACCTCTACTCTACTTTGGACGGCTCAACTCTGTGGTCACGTCAGTCCGAGATCGATTGGTGCCGACACTCATCATGGACGCCCGACAGTCGTTTGTTGGCCATCGGTGGTCGGAGAACGGGAACTGTCTTGGTGATCAATGTCAATGAGAACACAGTGGTCCAACGCCGGGTTTTGAGTATTGACGCCTGTAAGGTGGACGAGGAGCGCAAGAAAAGACTGTTGAGAAGCTATCTCGAAGTTTATGCGGTGCGTTACGTCGATGCTGGCAAGAAGCTCGCTGTATACACTGGTGGAGATGGGGGAATCGAGGTTTATGATTTCGAGAAACAGCAAAAATGGCGGTTTGCACGGTTTGGGACCGACGAGGACCTTCATCCTTGTGATGCGGATGTTCAGCCAAAGGGCTCGCCCGGGTTGGACATGATCGCCTGGAACGACTTGAAGAATGGTAGGATCAAGCTGACGAGCTTGGACGATAATAATGTGAGGATTTGGAGTGTGCCGCTTGATCATGAGTCGATATAGCCTGTCACCGCTCACTACAAGTCATCGCATACTAGAGTGCCCTCAATCGCAATCCCTGTTCTTCTCCTCTGTGTTGGGACAACGTGCCCGAGGTGAGTTAGATATACCTACATATTCAGGTAAGTACATACTAGGTTCACCTGAAGGTGGATGCTTCCCGTAGACAAAGAAACGCCTAGATGGCCACTCGTAAGACTCACCCCGTCGAAATGCGGTTCTTTGGTTCAGATGATGTGTGAGAAGTGTCAGTTCATGATGACTAATCTAAGTATAGCCTTGCCAAGTCCTCCGTAGTCTTTGGCTCGCGCTCGACACCTCAACTCCCATTTGAACTCGCTCCTGTTGAAGTTGATTGACAACTCATCAATGAACAAACCAACTGTGTAGTCTTGCTTTTCCTTGGTCCAAGTGCTCGGGCAAGTGCCGAGATCCCTTGATCCTCCGCGAAAGCACTCCTCCGGCACAATGTCTTATTATTTTGTCATCATATCACCGGCCGACACTCCTTTGTTCGAATTGACCTTTGGTACATCGAAAGCTGGAGGGGATGGAGTCGCTCGATTTCGGAATGGAGAGACGTCCCGGTACATGAATCAGTTCATTGTTCATGCGGCACTGGATGTGGTGGAAGAAGTCCAATGGCTGAGTCCGAACATGTGGCTCAAAGTGATCGACAACTATGCTCCTACAAATTCCCACATCAGCTGCTTTATTACCGGCACCAACGTCCGCTTCATGCTTCTTCATCAACCCTCGGCAATTACCAATGCCTCTGCGGGAAGTCGGACTTCTACAATCTCTTCAACCTCGATTCCTCAAAATCCCACCAGTCCACAGACCGAAGAAGCTATTCGCCAATTCATGAACGAGGTCTTTGAGCTATGGGTCAAGACGTTGATGAATCCATTCTACAGTATCGGCAAACCCGTCACAAGTCCAATGTTCAGACAAAGGGTCACTGCGGCAGGCCGAAAATGGTTGTGACGAATCGGCTCCAGCTCCTTTGTTTGCATGATTTGCGGCAAGCGTCGGATGCAAACAAAGCGTGGTGCTTTCAGCGAGGTCAACCTATCACCCCGAACCATTTCCCTTCATCGCCTCCAAAATCAGACACGTCCCTGCAGCGAATTCGGAGGGAATGAGACCATTGATCGCGTGTCGTAATCAGTCCACTCTCCCCTCTCGGAGCATCACAGTGTCTTCGGCATCAACTACTCTAGTGTTTCCAAAGCAAGAAGCTATCAATATTCTAGCAATTCCAGACTCCATCACCGATACAAAGGGTCCGAACTCTTGAATGTCGCGTACCTATATCTTACGGACTGGGCACACAGCTGAGAGAACGCTAGATGGCTCCAATCGGCCTCGTTGCCAGCACCTACCGAGAAGCTCTCATACGTCGTTCGACTGTCATCTACCTTTCATGGCCTCTCTGGGCTCAAATTCTGTTGCCTGTGATGGCTGCTACAATTTAGGTCCCAGTGTACTTTCTCATCGAATTGATACGCGGCTTCTCCTGCTTCCATTGAGAGGAGATATGAGGATGCAAGTTTGTGGTCCTAATATTCGCAAGGACGACACCTGTTCCATTGACATGGTTACAGTATTGATCCTAGCAGTATTTTAGCTGCCAAAGTTTGAGGGCCTTGGAAGTTGTGGACGGGTCTTTGATGATTCAAAAGTCCAGGTGTTTGACCGATAGCGTTCCGGTTCGCCAAGATTACAAGTGTCCTCATGATATGGTGAGCGACAAGTCCACGAGCTCTTCGCAGACAGCATCGGCACTAATATCTAGTAATCGAAATCCGAACCTCAATATGTGCCTCATAGGGACAAACTTCTGTCACACGCTGACCTTTGAATCTATTCCTGTCCTTCAATCAAGTTTTTCTCTTGTTCGCATTCTTCACATCTCTGTCTGACCAGTAACGATGTCTCCTTTGTATGCTCGTGTCCATACAATGCCTCATATTGTGTTGATCATGAGCCTCTAGCCTTTTATGTCCATGGTCGGTGTGGGTCGTAGTGGACGATCAAGTTACCTATAACGACACCGTGTGCGTGTGTGGTGTATGTGATGCTGCTGTCGCCTCGTCTCCCAATCTACGCCATGGTATCTACGTTCCTCCTCGAACCTGTCTCCGTCGAAGACACAATGCCGTCGCTTAGTCGTCGTCCGCTTAGTCGTCAATGTTCAATGGGAGCGCCGAGCAAACAGCTCACACACAAACTCGTTGCAAACTTGTTGCCAGTTTCAAACCTGTCCCTCCATCGTCAGAATTGGAAATCCTCATTGTTGAGGACAACTTCTTTCTTCTTCTTGGACATTTGGACAGACGGCTCATTGAGACTGCTCTCTCCTCGGATCATTTCCCTCGACAACCCTGCTCTCGGGTCTAGAAGGCCCCAAACCCTCGAAGCAGCCAGCGAGCTGCGTCCGAAGTCCTCTTTAATCATCACATTCTCTCATTCAACTCGTATCGACACAAAATTGGCACTGCATCTTCATAGCAAACATGACGGAGCCATTCAGACCTCGCGCCATCATGCGCGAAGCTCCTTACCTCAAACAAGCCGGTCTCTTCGCGCCCAAAGACTACAAACGGGGTGACCTGTTGTTCTCCGACACCGCAGTGGTTTTGGGAACCGACCTTGACCTTGACAAACGACTGATGCGACAGCGAGATAAGATGATCCCAGAAGAGTGGGACGATCTTCTGGAGCGATGGCTCATGGCTGCTCGCCAACACATACCCACAATGCGCTGGTTTGTCGAGGAAGGTACCATGGAGGGCATGAACTATCCCAACCCATCAGACAACATCCTGGATCGAGAGGCATATTCGACCTTCGTCACTGATGCTGAATATCTTCTGCTTGTGGGCAAAGAGGTGGACGGTCACCAGTGGACCTGGGAAGAAGAGCTGGAGCTCAGACACTTGAGACGAGTAATCGAAGACAGTATTCCTGTCACTGTTGACTACCTGGGTGGACTTTCATGGGCAGTCAGCACCCTCACCGGTCTCATCAACCACGCGTGCCATCCGAACGCCTATATGGAGCTGATCGAAGAAGGCACAGAGGGCTATGGCGTTGCCACAGTCACGATAAAAGTGTTTGCCGTGAAAGATATCAAGGAAGGTGAAGAAATCACAAGATCATACCAGGGCCCCAGGGGCTGTGTTGCACATTGTCTTGATAAACTCCGGCACCAGCGTGGGTTCCATTGCAAATGCAATTCTTGTGAACGGGCCAAAGAGGACGTGGGTTATCGTATCCTGAGGAACGATGTGTACGACCTCAAAACCCAGCTGGAGACACAACCACCGCAAATGGCAGGGCACCGCCTACGAGATGTCGGTCTCTTACTAGATGGATATTCGCTGCTTGACATCAGCCACGAGGTGGAGTTCCGGGTGTATATAGAAGAGGCGAAGACGGCTGCTCTCCTCGGAGACACAATCCGCGCCCACTATTTCACCACGAGACAATTGCACTGGTTAGGCCATTGCGCGCATCGCCCGATGGCGATGAGCGCAGTCAGGGTGCTAAGTAACATCCAGAGGAACAGACGCTTGGACAGTGCCATCGACTTAGGACAGTCTGTGTGGGACTACTATGAAATGTCACAAGAGAATCTGGAGGAGGTGATTTTCTCGATGGCCCCTGGAAGAAGTTCCGATACTAAGTATCGCCTATTGCAAGTCGTTGACGGAGTGGTGGAGGAGGTTCCAGACGAAACGGTCAACAAGATGGAAGCGGAGAAGAGAGAAATGCATGAGCGGCAGCTAGAGGAAAGACGCCTGGCAGAAGAAAAGGAACGCCAGGATCTGCAACACAGAGTACAGGCCCAGACAATGACTCTTGAGGAGCTTACCCAGAGCATCGAAGGTGCACCACAAGGTCCAAGCAAGAAGAAAAAGAAGTCAAAGAAGAAGGCCAAGAAGGGTCCTGATACAACAAACGAGGAGAGCGAACCTTTGGTCGATGATACCGCTACAACTGAAAGCCTCAATCAAATCCCGGTTGGAAAAAGCGCAGTGCAGAATTTAGACGACAGCACAAAGGCCATTGAGAAGAAAGATGTCAATGAGCATGATCAGCAAAAGATCAAAACAGATGCAAAATCCTCTTCTCCCCCCACAGCAACCCCTAGTCCTGCTGAAAAGGCAAATGGATTGACCGGCATGTCTTTGGATGCAGGATCAGGAAAATCCAACCACGATGAGAAAAGCGATCTAGCGAGAGTCAACAAGTGGACAAACACAACTGAGAGGTCAATGTTGACTGAAACGAACGCGACACCCGACCCTGACCTTACGACGACCCCGGATACACTCACCCAGACACATACTTGGACCGATACTGACGAAGACAGCCTGACTATGCCTCGTTACGATCAGCACACGAAAACAGACACGGTGGATGATGTAGCAAACGACAATAGCTGGACGACAGTCACAACTCGCAAGAAGACCACAGAAGAGCGAGGACTTCCACCACGAACTTCTTCGAATTTGCAGAATAAGGCAATTGGTCCCCGTCAAGCGCCTGTTACGACTAGTGGTCGTCGTCAACCGCAGACATTGTCCAACTGGCAAGACCAGACTACTACTACCGCTGTTGCTGCTACTGCTGTTGACCATCGCACAGATCAAACTTCCTCAAGCTGGCAAGCTCGAATTGATGACCTTCTCCAAGGACCAAGTGCTCCCCATCGTCGTCGCCAAGGCCAGACTGCTTCAAGCTCGCAAGACGAGACTGTAACCAAGTCTCAACAGGCACCTGTTACCGCTGCCAATCGTCTTGCCAAGACCGAAATCCCTCCTGGCCCCTTCATTGGCCCTAAGGAGGATTCGACACAGGCCAAGCCTGTGTTGAATAAAAAGCGAAATGACCGTCGGGCAAAGAAAGCCCTCAAGCAAAAAGTCTCCAAATTGGAGCAAGAGGTGGAAGAATTGAAATCAAGAAATCAATTCTTGGAGACCGTCGCTGGGATTGTGGCCGAGGAGGACCACATCCGCACCACCCAGCCCTTCAAGTCCCCATTCGGGGCAAAAGATGGCACTTCCAAGTCGGAGTGGCTGGCCTCAAAGGCCAACAAGAGGAGTCTTGCCAATGACCCTCGTGACTTGGGTCACCTTCTCGCCGCCAAAGACGGCATCAATGCGCCCTTGTTGGGCTTCGTTCTCAAGGAACGACGGGACTCGGCGTGCGGCCGAGTCGAAGGAGACAAGGTGTTTGTGGAGCGGGGCCGGCCTCGGGGCCACACCGTCAGCAATGACGGTTCAAAGATGGATTGCCTCAAGGAGGCTGAAGTTTGAGAGAGCAAGGAGGGTTGAGTTGTGTGTGTGTGTGTGTGCGGGCGGGCGGGCGTGTTGTGTTGTGGTCGTTGGCCGCCGGCCGCTGGCGGTTGGCGCGGGTGCTCCTTTTTTTTGTTCTTTTGTTAGAGTATACCCCTGCAGCAATGACTTTTTGTGCTATTCACTGTCTTTCAGGAGCGCGTCTATCGTGATACTAGTAGTAGTCGTACGTTGTAGAGGACTGGCGACAACGATTTCTCACATTCGTGTTGCCGATGAGATGCTCCTGGCACCTAATCGTAGAGTGTGCTTTAGGGGACATGACCGATGTATTGTATCACACAACGAGCTGTGTTAGGTACAGTTTTGAGACTCATGCAAGACACCAGCGCAAGTCACAGCAACGCAAATCGTTGAGACGGAGGGAGACTGTGCAGGCAGTGTCACCATGTCTCGCGTGCGACGTTGTTCGTTGTCGTCTCCTGGTGTTCACCCGCCCAGGAATGAAGTTCTGTCCGATGAGTGAGTGAGCTTGGCGTTCGTCCAACCGGTCATCGATGATGCCGCTTTAACGTACCCAATCTTGTCTTGTCCTTTCTATGCGATGCGAGCCGTAGCTTCAGTATTATTCAATCACAGAGATTGACGAGCGACGAGCAATGCAACGGGGACGTTGTCTTTGGTGTTCATGAGACCGTCAGTAACCAACAGTTGGCTGTGACTCTCATTTTAATTGCAGCATTCTCTTTTATGTGTATGCTGGGCCTTGCCACGACTGCCTACGATTCACGAATACGGACTCGGCACAAGGAACACTCAGTACGGCGCAAATTGGCGAATCTCGCCTTGCGCTCGAGAGCTTGAAGTCAATTCTTTGACATACGCGCAGAGTGCAAAGTCGGCGAGGAGAGGAACACCTTTGTTCAATTATCGATTCTCGAATTGTCATCGAGTACCCTGTACTCGCGGCGCCCGATCCCATCTCTGCCCGTAGGTTAGGTGCACAAAGGGCCATCACTACCACCACCACCATGTCCCACTCTAAACGAAACACTTCTCTCGCCTTCTTCACGGCCCACGAAAGGTCATTGTTACGATCAAGCTGGGGCACTCAATCTACTCGGTTGTCCCGCGAGAGTTTCCTACCATTTGGGCATTGTAGATTATGCCTAAGTATGGCGATTGATCCCGTCGCATGTCCCGGCTTCAGTACGACGAGTGGTACGACTGCCAATTCTAGCGGCGATGGAGACGATAAGAACAAGTCCGGGACTACGACGACGACGACGACGTCGACAAAAGTCCACCTCTTCTGTCGTGAATGCGCATTGAATGACCTCATGGCCCAACGGAAGGAAATCAAACGGTTAGAACGTGAAGCAGAGTTGAGGAAACGGGAAATGGAAGACGATCTGCGTCGCGCGGAGGAGGAGAGCAAACGAGAAGATCTCGAACGGTTCGAGAGGGGAGAATTGGACTCTGCATATTATGACGATGTCTTCTCCGGCAGCGGCATGAGGAGGAAACGAATCGCCGAGGAAATGCACTCTTCTGCCCCCAACGCCACTACCAGCACCAGCACAGGCACGAGCAACACATCGGTCCGGACGAGTACCGGTGACGGGGACGGTCGAGACGGATCCAAGAAATCAAAAACCAACTCTACTTTCCCCTCCGTGGACACTGCAAACGGTACTCGCAGTGGTGGTAATACAAAACGACAACAATCTGAAGCGAGTTTCTGGATCCCCGGGTCCGAATTCACGTCTCGACATCACGGCAAAGACGGCGCGACGAAGACCGCCGCAAAACTTCACCCTCTCTGTCCCGCCAGCACACCTGATCATAAACATGAATATTCACTCAAATCTCTGACTACCGTCAACTTTAGCTTCGCGGATGACGGTGACGACGGCGCCGATGGCGGTGGCGGTGGCGGTGGTTCTGGGAAGAGGAAAGATGCCACCAAACAGCCAATGTGTCCAAGTTGCAAAAAGATGTTGACCAACACATCACGCGCCATGGTCGGGACGGCACCCGGATGCGGTCACGTCGTGTGTAAATCGTGCGCGGATTTACTTTATCGTGCCGACACGACGAGTGCCACGACACATGCCACGCCATCCAAGGAAGCTGCCACGACTGCTCTCACCGCCGCCAGGTCGCTGGACCGAGAACAAGGAACGGAAAAGGCAAAAGAACAGGCGCTGATCTTGTGCTACGTGTGCGAAGCGGATCTGAGCGGGCCGCGGGGAGGCGGGGAGGGCGGCGGCGACGGCGGCAGCAACGACGGCACTGGTAAGAACGACAGGCACAAGCACAAGGGCAAAGACAGGAACAAGGACAAGGCGGGTGACAAAGTAGGGACGGTCGTCGAGATAAGCCGCGAGGGGACTGGGTTCGCGGGCGGCGGGACGAACATGGCCAAGAGAGAAGGCGTTGCCTTTCAATGTTGATTGACATGCTGTTGTAAATACCCTTAGGGCACCTTACATGCGTGCGTGCCCAGGGAGGTACAGATAGATAGACCACCTAGGTAAGCTACTTGAACGCACACCGGTTAGTTAGGTAGATCCCAGGCATGTACCCTGACCTACTCCGATGGAAAGATCTCGAGGAATACGCTGTCCGCCTGCGGTCGATCGATCTGCCTCTGCCTAACTAGAACCCACCACCTACCTGATCAACCTACCGACCTCCCTCCCACCTTACCTACCGGAGGTAGAGTACCTTACATACCTACGACATACCAAAGTATTCACAGACTCATACACGTCGATAGTCACATCACCTTTCATGCTCATTGCTACTCAACAGTCCTTGGAAAACTGCAAAAAGGGTATCTATCCGTCGTTTCTTCCAAATGAAAGCCTCACCAGCCCCCAACGTCTTATTAACATGATACTATCGAATGCCGTCGAATACCCGACTCAACATGCAATATTGCAATATGCAATAGTCATCATTCTTTCGTCTTTTCCTGGGCTCAAATAGTCTTTGTTCAAAACTTCAAGGTGTTTCAAATGCATGTCTCTTTCGCTCATTCCAACAAAAGACCAAACGGAACACTTTGTTCGAACCCTGGAAACCTCCGCGAGTGTTCTCTCGACGGGCCTCAAAACAAAACCACTCAATAAGATTCATTCACGTCGTAACCTTCCTGAACATGATCCAACTGGCGAGATGGAGGTCTCATATCTCCAGATCCGGGTCCAGGCCCGCTGGCCACCCGTACAAAACTAGCACTAGGCCGCCTACCCAACCCAGGCAATTTTGTTGTTGCAGCACTTCCGAAGCTCGTCCGTTTGCTTGGACTAGGTATACTAGTCCCAATGTCACTGCTTCGTTTCGCAAACGTCGTCCGCCGCGGTGTCGGGGTAGCTGCATCCTTCACATCACCCAATGCCATCTCACTGTCATCTTCGTCCAATGTGCCATCATAACCATAGCTGCTGAGGCTGCTCTTCGGCCGAATTCTATCCGTCGATGCGTTCGGAGCATAATTTGACCCGACACCGCTTCCAAGAGGTGCTCGGAATCCCGAAACACTGGCCCGGCTGCCCGGTCGGCTGTGACTTGGAACGAAGGACGATCGGCCTGATATGCCACTTGTTCGTGATGACGGCCGTAGAGGCGGCGGCGCAGCCATATCACCCCTCGTGGGAGATGGCGGTTGTTGGAAACTCAGAGATGACGTGCTCGGCCTGGCTCTTGCCTTCAACGGAGATTCTTGAGCCTTGTCAGGTAACGAGTCGGCGCCACTGATGGTGCTGCCACCAGTCCGTTTACGTGTTCGCACCGTCACCGACGAGGGAATGTGGTTGCCCAGCGCCGATCCCGACCTGGGGGACATTTTGGGCGGGGTATTTACAGGGGCAGGAAGCTTAGACCTTGCATTGTGCACTCGCTCTTCGAGTTTTTGCATCTTGCCCCGCAGGTTCCTAATGTGGACCAGAGACGCAGACTGAGGTAGTCCAGACGATCTTTGAGGCAGAGCGCTATTCTTGGACAAGCTTTGGCGGAACGAAGCAGAAGGTCCAGTTCGAGACAAAACCGACGGTCCTCGCACATGGCCATTCGGTCTGGAATTGGAAATGGAAGACGGTGGCCTCTGGATGGCGGTCGCACCGGCCAGCGAAGATCGTTTGGGAATCCCGGGTGTTGCGAATGGTTTGGAGACGTTGCTCGAATTGTCTGATATAGGAGGGGACGGGGGTGTGGGCGTGTCTGAGAGACCGGAGGAAGACGCAGTCTTTGCTGGAGGGGTGTCAAATGTCGGAGAGGAAGCATTGGTCGTGGTAGGGGAGAGTTCTGATCGCGGAGACGAGCTGGTGATGTGGATAGGATGTAGGGTCAAGCGTTTTCGAGCGGTGGCCTCTGCTTTTCTTAACTTCTCTTTTGTGATGTCGGCCTCGATCTTGAGATCAGAGAGCTCATCTCGCAGTCGCTGCGCTTCAATACGCAGCCCTTCTCGGTCTTGCTCACTTGACCGCAACTCATCTTCGAGCAGTACGCTTCGCTCGATTGTCTGGTTGTATTTGGCTTCCATGTCTTCTAGCGACGACTCCGTGTTTCGTTGCTTTCTCTCAAAGTCGTCATTGGCAACTTCGATGTCGCGCAGGCGCATCTGCAGGTTGCGGTTGGCGTCCCGCAATTCGGTAATCTCTTTCTGTAGCGCATTCTGAGCATTGGAGGCTTCGGTTTTGGATTGCTTGTATTTGGCTTTCCATTCGTCCACTTCGTATTGTAGGTTGCTGGCCTTCTCCTTCAATTGTCGCTCGCGTTTTTCTGACGCATCAATGTCTTTCTCCAACTCAGCTTCGAGTTCTTTGCTGGAAGTTTGGAATTCTTCCAGTTCGGCTTCTAGCAGTTCATACTGCGCCTTATAGTATTTCAGGGAATCCTCCAAGGAAGACCCTGGGCCGGGAGGAGACGAGGGAATCCCATCGGATAGGGGCATGGTCGCGTCGGTCGCGATTATGTTATTATCGCAGTGTTGTCGTTTGGCAGGTATGTGTCGATGGGGGTTGTTGGATTTGGCTGGTCGCGATCAGAATGCCATTTGTCAAAAGGTGTTGTCTGTGTGTTCGCTCGGCTCGGTCGTTTCGTGGTGTCCAGGGAGGTTGGGGGCGGTGTAGGCAAAGTTCTAGGAGTTCGTCGGCGGTTGTTGTAATGCTTGTCGATATTACGCTGCTAGGGTTAGTGTCACGGGTCGTGTGCGCCCGAAGGCGATGGTCGTCGACGTTGGGATGATACGCAGTATGTAGAATGGGAATTGGTGATGCAAGTGTCAAGAGGTGCAACCACAAGTCAACAAACGTCAATGCAGCGCGCCAGGCAACGCACTGCTCAGTGCTCACCAACCCACGCTAAAACTTGCCTAATAATATCGTAGGCGCCTTTCGCAGCCTATACGAACAGGTGGAAGGGACCCCATACTCTCGACATTATTGGTACCTGGAACACACTACGAGTGCCTAGTTAACTAGAGCCTAGAGGTACCTACTGTAGGTACCGAGGCATCCCCGTACAAACAAATCATACTACTCCCTACTGTATGCGTCCTTCACTGATAACTCACTCTATCGCCTTCAATTCACGATTTGCCCAGATCTTAGATACAGCCAAATACATAACGCTCATAACTAGGTATCAGTACCAACAAGAGGGTATCTTCCATTCCGCATCCGTCATTGCACTCATTTCACATCAGCAGCTTCACCCTGCTCCTTTTGCTTCTGCTTCTCTTTCTCCTTCTCAATGTCAATCGGCCCAGGTTTCGCAATCGCCGCACCCACCAACGAGAAAATGTTGTTTGTCCGCAGGTACATCAAATAAAATAAGGTGAAGCCGGTCACCACCAGTTCATCCCGAAGCGCAACGCTATTGCTCGCCTTTTCACCGAGGAATTCGAACTGACCAAACTTGCGCAGGGCCCAGACGTTGATCGAGAACTTGGCCACGGGATCCTGCGCCTCGTCCAAACATATGAAGTCCCAATTCTTCAAGCCACAGCTGCTCGTCCAATTCATAGCCACAGGAGTCTCAGGATCGTCCGAGTACGCGTACGACAGGTGGGTGTATCGCGTCTTGAGCCGCGCCAGGGCCTTGAGTGTGCCTGCGCGCCCATGGACTTCGTACTTGGCATTGATCGAGACCGCATGCAGCGTGCCCGTGCCTATGACCTCCTTGTCGTCCGCGGACTTGAAGGTCAACGAAGGCGATTTGATGACACCGTAGTGCACGTTGTAGATGGGCGCTGAAGGGTTTGCTTTGTCGGTGATGATGCTTCGGCCCTTCTTCCATGAAAAGTCTACCTGAAGCGAGGCAGGTAGTGATGTGTTTTCGCTGGACTGGGGGATATCATGTTTGTATTCCATTGTAAAGTGAGGTTGGTTGTCAAGACTGTAGGGTAGAATGGCTATCGGAATGGTTATGGTTGTGTGAAGGATTTGTTTGTTAACTTACGAGTCTCTTATCGAGGCATCCTTTGCCCGTATATATAGCCACTTGGACGAGCTCCCTGTGCGTCTCATGAGCCTGCTTCCAGCATCTCTCCGTGCAAATCATCTGGGCAGACGGCTAAGCGGTGGCTCGGTAGAGGTGCTAACCGCATCTGGTTGTATCCAGCGCTGTGTCTTGGCCTACGACAGGCTTCAGTCGCAAAAGTCCAACAAGCCTCCCACACCTATACAGGGCAAAGCTAACCCTTTAGTCCTGAAGGTCTGGCCTATTGCGTTGCACGTTTCCCATCGGCCTCTCAGTGATCAGCATACCTGTTCAACGTCCTGTGGTGGCTCCTGTGGTGGCTCCTGACCTCCCTGCCCAATTCCTCCTTCGGCGAGAGCCATAAGATCGGCCCTCTGGTCTAACGAAATCCATGATCGCGGCACTATTGCTAACGCTGGAGTACCTGTCAAGATCAATATGATAAGCATCGGGATTGTCACAAAATAGGTCAAGCTTGAAGCCTCAGCCTTCTGATCTATACCTCGAAAAACCCCCGACAATAATCTCGAAACCGGCCCATCCCACTTAGCTGAAACATAGAGAGTAACATCCATCTTAACGAGCAAGCAGTCCTTACTCCGTACACGGTCCAAGAATTACCACTATCATCATCCCTTGATCAATTTTCGTAACCATTCAGCTTCACGAGCCGCAAGTGGAGTGCAATTCCAATGACCGGGAGAACGCTGACCAGTTCCCCCAGAGCGGCATACTGGGGAGGTAGGTGCCACTTCACAAATAAACCTGCCGCGAGCAAGACCGCAAAGAGGTTATAGATGAACGACCAACAGAAGTTGAACTTGATGCGTCGGACCGCCTCTCGAGAGAGATCCATAAAACACAAAATCCCCCTCAACGCAGGTCGAATCAGTACTGCATCCGCCGCGCTCTGAGCCACTTCACTCCCTTCGTTGATATGGATGCCAATGTGGGCTTGGGCTAGGGCGGGTGCATCGTTGGTGCCATCGCCACAGAACATGACCACGGCGTGCTTGTCTTGCATGATGTCCTTGAGATAGCCTACCTTATCTTGCGGGGAACATCGAGCCCTGACGTGAGACAGTGGTATCCCGAGATTGATGGCGATGTCTTCCACGGCGACCTGGTCGTCGCCGCTGACAATCGAGATTGATATTCTGCGCTTCTCCAGTTCGAGGACGATACTGCGGCTGTCCTCGCGAACAGTATCCTTGAGGCCGAAGACTGCGACCAGGTCGCTGTCAAGCATGACGCAGAATGTCGTAAGGCCGTTGGAGAGGACATTCCTGACTTCACGATGCTGTTCGAGACCAAGCCAACGAGAGTTGCCGGCTGAGATTCGACGCGTACCTATGATTCCTTCCATACCTTTACCGGGAATACTGGTCACTTCGTCCAGGTCCTGTTGCAAGGTGCCCCGATCTTTAAGATGCTTAGCCACCGCTGCAGATACAGGATGTTTGCTGTGAGCAACCAATCCCAGAATCAAGGACTTGGTGTGTTCCTTTCCGCATGGAAGATCTTCTGATACCACAGACAAAGTTCCTGTCGTGAGTGTCCCTGTCTTGTCGAAGACCACATGATTCACATTTCTGGCGATCTCAATACTGTGTCCAGTTTTGAAGATGACCCCGTGTTTCGCTGCTACTCCACCTGCGATCACGATAACCATTGGCACGCAGAGCCCAATGGCACAAGGACAAGACACGATCAGAACTGCCATCGCGTAGATGACTGCATCTTCGGCAGCGTACGAAGGTGAATAATCCCGCCGCGCAACATCAAAACTTATCCATCCGATGAAGGTGACTGTGGTGATCAGTAAGACCACGGGAACAAAGTAGCCTGCAACCCGGTCTGCTATATCTTGAGATTTGGCTTTCGCCATTTTCGCTTCATCCACCATATCTGCAATGGTGGTTATGGTGTTGTCACCCGGTAGGCGACTGACACGAACATGCAGCAGGCCGCCGCCATTCATTGAACCAGCCATAACGGCCGTACCTACCTCTTTAGTGACAGGCTTGGATTCGCCAGTCATCATGCTTTCATCCACTTCCGAGGTGCCAGATATCACGATTCCATCGGTGACCAGCCTCGTTTCCGGCTTGCAGACAAATACATCACCGTAGTGGAGAAGACGAGCGTCGATCTCGTATTCGCTTTTGGACTCTGGCTGCAAAAGAAGCGCCTTCGAAGTTTGCAAAGTACGCAAAGAGATTGATTCAGCAGCTCGCTGGCGCGACCAGGAACTGATAAGTCGGCCGATCATGATGAGAGTAACGAGAAGAGTGCTTGTCTCAAAAAATTCCCCCGTTCTCAAGGGTTCTCCCTTGACCTCGAAGGCAAACGCAACCACGGAGAACACATAAGCCGCAGTTGTGCTGAGGACAATTAGAAACTCCACTTCGAGAAGTCCAGAGAAAAAAAGCTTCTTGAACGCAACCATATAGAAAGGCCCTGTGACCACCACCTGAATGATGGTCGCCAGTGCGAGCGAGACCGCTCCGTAAGCGACCGCATGCTTCGGTAAGGGTGCCCAGGCCAGGATTAGGACAGGAATGGTAAGAAGACATGAAATCAAGGTCATCAAGCTGTCTTTTCTGATTTCTTTTAGCCCTCCACTAAAAGATTTCGAGTCTTTCTCAGATGCAAGCTGCAGTGGCTGGTCAAAAGACGTGCCAACTATATCCCTGGCGCCAATAAGTTCGGGGTTGTACTGAATGCTAACGATCTGAGAACCCTTTGATCTTGACCTTATCAAGTCAACTCCACATGGTAGCTGTTGTCGCAGTAGAGCTTTTGCGCCATTCGGATGAAGGACATCTATTTGCCGAGCTTTGGTGGCAATTCGCTCACAAGTAAAATCCGTGGTTCGTTGGATGTGTGCGATCACTTGGTCGACAGACTTCTGACTGAGATCAATATCGAAGGTGGCCCGTGCCAGTATGAGACTGACTTGAATGTTTTCGACTGCTGACAAAGATGCCAATGTCCGATACAGTGACAACTCGCAGCTTGAACAAGTCATGCCACTAATACTGAGCACAACCTTCTCCTTGTCCTTCCAACCTTTCTCCAGGTCAGAGGTATTCCGCACTTCCTTGCAGCCGACATCAAGTTGAGCTGCACAAGACCATCCTTGGACCGCTGTCTCGCGTGGTTGGGGAGAAACGGACGGGCACTGTGCTGTGGTATTCTGCTCACAACAAGGGGAGGAATCCACGAATTCTATCTTGTCATCATCGCAGCAGCCCTTCGAGACTCTCGCGGCGGAAGTTTCGAGCAAGGTCCCACCAGGACTCTGGACTTGCTCAGGGATACCCCACTGAGACTCTGTAGCTCCGCGAGTCTTTGGAACTTGACAGCAAGGCTGGAGGTTTCTGGCTTTGAGTACACGGCAAATACAGCGAATGACTCCCGCTACAGCTCGATATTTCTGGCGTGAGGCTTTGATGTGATCCTCACAGGCTTGGAGTGAGCATGTGTCACTCCAGGCGATTTCCCGCGTCCCTCTGATGGATGTAGAAGTGTACGCATCGGCACTGGTGGTCTTCACACTTCTCGGGTTCGAGGTTGGCTTCCGTTGACGGCACTCTGCTTGACACTCGATGATAGCCGCACGATCGATGCAGGCTTCTACTAAATGAGTCAGCGTTCATCGATATGTCAATATTTCGTTAAGAGCCAGACCGTTGCAACAGTTTTGCAGTCCTGAGGGACATTCGAGACAGCCATCGCTTGGTACAGGCTCTAGGGGAACAGAAGGGTTGAAACCAAGTTTACCACTGCCGTCATCAGAGCATTTGCTCTTTTGTGCTTCCGATGCGGTCCTTTGGCAGTTATTTGTGCTGCCACTGTGGGGGTCTGAAGCCACTGAATCTGATTGAGGCTGTTTAGGGCATGAAGCAGTCGTCTCTGTCTGTGTCAATACATTGCTACTACAATTACTTTTGCTGCAACTCTCGGAACCACAGCATCTGCTTGCAGGTATGTTCGGTCTAGCCTTATCACAGCAAAAGGTATTCATCTTGGTCGATTCGGCCGAAATTTTGGGACGGCCATTCTCTACGCTGTTGTCGGAACCACAGCATCTGCTCAGAGTTTTCTCTGGCGGCGTTCTGGCACAGCAGGAAGAACCCATAGCGAAAATTCAGAAAGGCGTCTGTTTGATGTGTTTTTCCACCCTTCAGTCACAGGATATTCACCTTATCATGACTTACCGACAATTGGAGCACCCATGCCTCCGGGGGAATGGCTTTGTTGTCGGCTCACTTTCCCCAACCGGTGGCTAGTCCTAACTTAGCATCCTGTCCCTAAGCACCAGTTAGCGTAACCACAAAGCCTCGACATGTTAGAGCTCCGGTATTTTGTTTCAGGCGACGAGGCCCTCTGACTTTTTCAGCAGTGCCCAGGTTCAGCTCGAGCAAGATCCTCACGAGTCGCTACGTTATATTTCTGCAGTTGTCAAAAACAAGGACGTACCTCCTTGCCTACCATGGCCCAAGTTATGCCTGTTGAGTCGCCGAGCGACTACGACTCCGCGAATCCACATTGCACCCCGCGAGTTGGATTGTTTACTCCTCCTCACTCTATCTCCCCGGAACTTGACCGCAACGAGCTGGGGTGAGCAACGGTCAGTCTCATGATCATCCTCAGTCTGTACAATAATAGCCGAGCACGACCCTCGCAGGACCACGTTGCCTCCCTGTTCTTGCATTGTACGAGTACATCCGGGCATGTCGGCGGCTGGGCAGCAGGAACCGGCCTCGTTCTCCGCATAAGATTCGTGGCTTGATAGACCAAGAATGTACCAAGCAGGCTTGAGAGTTAAGAAATGCCGAATATCAGGCCTTTGCGCAGGCCAATACGAGATGGAGAGTGTGGTGCACCGCCAATATGAATTGCCGACAGCAAACCCCGACAGACTTCAATACTTGGCTGTGACATTGTCATGCCGATCGAGACCCAAAGAGGTTGGTGCACAGGCCGAAGCGAGGAGCAATTCCCCAGCTCTCCATACAGACCCCGGATCACAGCAAGCCACCAACTCCCACTGACACCCCATGTGCTCCCACCCCGACCAACACCGACGGCGTTCTGTCGCCGCGATTGCCATGGTTGACAGTATACCTCTGGAGTCCCCCATGTTTCCATAGACCCCCGCAAGCTGATTGCCTCATCATTACCCCGAGCGAGTCGAGGACAGTGCAGGGGAAAGAACTACAAGAACTACCAGCCTTGCTCCAGCTGCTGGACTTTCTCCGCTCTCCATCTTCCTGTATCCTCCTTTGGTTGTGACCGCACTGTAGCAGATTTAAAGTTTTCCACTTTCAACGATCCTACTCTCACCAGACGACATCTCGGTCCTAGAACGCTCGTCAGGAGAACCTCAGTTGGATGGATACTATGGCGTCAGAGGACAAGATCACCGATGCCTCCATCATCGGCGAGAAGGTGGAAACCTCGCACGAGGAGGCAATGCACTTTGGCCAGTTGACGGAGGAGGAGCTGCACATTGAGAAGAAGTTGCGTGTCAAGATAGACATGCTTATCATGCCGCTTGTCATTCTCGTCTATTTGATGAATTACATCGACCGGTATTCCATCCCCATTGTACCACGTCATGTGGGACTCTCATGCTCATCTTGTGCTACAGGAACAATTATGCGGCTGCCCGGTTGCAGGGTCTGGAGAAGGATCTCAAGTTGGTTGGAGACCAATACCAAGTCGGCTTGAGTATCTTCTTCGTGTCATATGCGAGTTGAATGATGACTTTTGAGCCCGCAGTTCGACTGACCCCTGCTTAGGTCCTGATGCAAGTGCCTTCGAATCTTCTACTCAACTATAGCGGACGCCCGTCGTGGTATTTGGGCTTTTTCATCTGCGCATGGGGTCTGGTCTCTGCCCTGACCAGCCAAGTAAGTACATATGGACAGATTGTCGCTTGCAGATTCGTCCTTGGACTCGTCGGTAAGGATCTTCTCGATAAGTCAGAGCATTCACATGGGCTAACTTGTACTTCAGAGGCACCCTTCTTCCCGGGCGTGCTCTTCTATCTCAGTGTAAGCACTACCGACTATCAATACCCCCCAATGATGTGGTTACTGACCACTCGAACAGAAATGGTACACCAAGAGCGAACTTTCCCTACGCATGGCCATCTTTTATTCGGGATCTCTTATTTCTGGCGCCTTCGGCAATCTCATCGCGGCAGGTATCCTCTCAGGTCTGAGCGGCGCCAGAGGCATGGCCGCCTGGCAATGGCTTGTACAACTTCTCACTCCTCTTTGATCCATGCGAACCACTGACAAAACTTCCAGTACATCATTGAAGGCGCCATAACATGCCTCATCGGCATTGTCATCATCTTCGTCCTGCCCGATTTCCCGGACACATGGCGTGCGTTGAGTCCTGAAATGAAGCGGGTCGCGAACCGCCGCCTCGCCATCGACGCCGCCGAAGCCGACGTCGACGAAGCCGGTGGCATGAGCCAAGTGCGAGGCATGAAGCTCGCGTTTGCGGACCCAAAAACCTACATCCTCGCCATCGCATATCACGGCATCACCGGCGCCGCAGGATTTCAGAATTTCTTCCCGACCCTAACCGCGACACTCGGCTACAACCACATCGTCTCACTCCTACTTGTCGCCCCTCCCTATGTCTTTATGGTTTTTTACTCCTTCTTCCACAGCTGGCTATCGGACCGCGTGGGCAACCGATTCTGGTTCTTCATGTACCCCATTCCCGTCACCATCGTCGGCTGCATCATCTTCATGACCACCGACAGCTTCGGACCGCGCTACTTCAGCTTGTTCCTGCTCAACTTTGTCTTCGCTATGAACGGCACCTGCTACGCCTGGATCGCCAACGCCATCCCGCGTCCGCCGGCCAAGCGCGCCGCCGCGCTCGCGTTCATTAACAGCGTCGGCAACGCTGCTAGCATCTGGACCCCGTTCACGTACTTTCCGGGCCAGGGCAAACACTACCCGACTGCGATCGGGATCGTCATTGGCCTGCTGGTCTTGGCGGGCCTGAGTGGCATCGCGCTCAGATTTGTCCTGGAGAGGCAGAACAAGCAGCTCGCCAGACTGGAGGACGAGAACGTACAGCTGACGGAACGCGAGTTGGCTCGATTGAGGAAGACTGCCGATATTGAGGGCATCGATGTCGCCGCCGCACGGAGGTTGCAGAAGGGCTACCGCTTCATGATATAAGTAGGCATACTCTCGGGACGGCCAGAAAGGGAAAACAAGGGACACTTTTGCACTGAATTCCTTCGGCTCGGCGTGCGCTGCGGGACGGAAGGTGCCTCTGGGCCCTTGGTCAAGTCAAGCGAGTATTGAAAAGACTCTAGTGGGATGCATATCATGGAGAATACAGATATGTCCTATATGTCCTTGTTCTCGTCAATCAAGATAGCAAAGCATGGCATTTTTTGGTTCTTATCAAAATCTAAATTGTTGACCTATACTTACTTGCCGTGCACACGCGAACCTGCCAAGCAGGCAGAAGCAGCGGCGATCGTAGAGGCCCGATTTCGTGTTGCCTCAGAGAGAGAAAGAGGGCGAAAAAGAGTATAGAACTCCATCGTTCCAAGTCGATGGCGAAAAGAAATTACACAAAAGCATAGTACCATCCATCCTCGGCAATCTGGACCGTAGCCTGCAACAGATAGATACCTTGTATCCCGCCCCGTACCGACCAGCGCCACGCTGCCCATCCCATCCCAACCCGGCTCGGTCCTGGTGTTAAATGCAATCGATACGCGTCCAACTCCCATTGAAAATAATCGTCCAAGTTTTGTCCATTCATCATAGCCTACCCTTTTTACAGCACGTTCCCAAAGCAAAGCACAGCAATCCATGAAAGATTAACTATTGTTGCAGGGTTTTCGGGGGTCCGCCCGCCGCTCAAACCCGTTAATTCGTTGTAGCTGGGCCACAGGAGGCCACAGTTCGCATCATTCGCTGGACCGACGACAGATATAACTAAGTTCGTTACGGGCAGGAGGCAATTAAGAGTCTTGCTCATCGTCCTCGTCGTGCTCTCTCTTCGTTCCGCGCTTCTCCGACTTCTCACCCTTGTCTAGCAACTCCATCAAGTCCGCAATATACGCGGCAAGGGGCTTGTTGAGACTCAGGTTCGTGAAGAGAGCATACTTGTGCGCGCTAAACAATTGCTCCGTGAGAGTTTGGCCGTCCTTTTCGAACTTATGACCGTGCTTGCTTGCGAAGCGCGCCAAGTTACGCAGGATCATGACACTCATGTACGAGATGCCGTGAGGGTGCATGTCCGCCCGATCGAAGCCAGTATAATGGATCGCGTGCTTTACAGAGGTTGGTTCAGGATCCTTGGTGTCAAACGCAATCTCGTGGATGACCTTGGCCATCTGTTCCGCGCTCTCTGGGATGTGCACAGACACGTGCTGCGCGAGTTCCCTTAGCGTCTTGAACGCAGCTCGATGTTTGCACAAGTTCCACCGACACACGAGTTGAGCAGGCGTCCTGGCAATGAAGTGGCCCTCTGTCGTCCTCTGAACGGCGAGGTGGTCGCTGGTGATGTGAGCGAGCAGTCTTTGCCGGCTGGAGTACCAGGTGCTGCACATGTGTTTCAACGTCATGCGGCCGTTCTGATCCTTCTCAGGGGGGCCAGTGTGCCACAGACATTTGTAGTAAGGCTGGCCATGAAGGCCAACGAGCACTCGTCGGGGCCTGATACCTTTGATAATGAATCTCGCCTGGGGTTGCGTCTGGATGACCTGTGCCTGTGCATGGGTGAACGTTATAGACACATTCTTAATGAAATCTGCTGCGGCAATAGGTCCATTAGGCAGAAACCGCTGTTGATAGGCTTGCCAGATTGCAATCTGCGTGATTTCGTCCAGTGGAGACTCTTCGAAGCAGCAACGCAGCCACCGCGAAGATCTCTCTGGCTCGCGGAATTGCAATAACTCGGCATAGAGCTCCCCTGGGACGGTCGGTATCGTGCATACAAGTGGAGACTGTTTGGCTGGTCGACCCGCAACGATTGATTCTTCTTCAACCACTGCTTTGTGCAGCAGCAAGTGGATCAAGCGAGGCATCATCGACGGAAGGAGTAAGGGCGTCTTGGTTAGTAGTTCGATGTTGTTTTCCGGGATCGCTGTGTATGAGTACAGGAAGTCAAAGACCGCCTCGGCCAGCTCGTCGTCGTCGATAAGAGTGAACGAGAAGAGCCGCTCTGCGGTCGAGATAGGTATGTCCTGTATTCGCTGGACCTCTGCGATTTCGATTCCAATTCGTGTTATGGCACGAATAACTGCAATAAGAACTGCGCGGTCTCCCGACAGAAGATATGGAATCAGTGACACATATATAGGGTCCTGAGCGTCGAGGGCCCAGTATCTGGTGACAAGCTCCAAGATTTCGAATGCAGATTGCTTGAACTCGACCAATCGTGGTTGATCTGGGAGATTGATAGCAATGACAAGCAAATCTTTGAACAACGGCATTTTCGAAAGGAAGAATGCGTTGTCAGGGAGCGTAACCATATTGCGAATGACCAAGATAGCCTCGTTGAGCCTGGAAAGGTTCTGGGTGGATTCTGCATCTTCAACATCCTCGTCTGTAATACTCGTTGAAGTTTGCTGAATGCGATCGAGTAGATCTTTGGTCCCAAACGCGGCGTTCAGCGTGTTGATAGGATGTGCGCTGTCATCCTCGTTGTAGACAATTTCCCATGTTACGCCGTAAACAAGTTCGCTTATCTCCAAAGCTTTGTCGAGAAGCGCTTCGGCCAAGTACGGGAAGCCCTCGAATTTGTATTTGTCGCCACGCTCGTCAGAAACCTTGACCAGATGATGTAAAGCAAAAACCTCCTCTGATGGCACTTTTGACCGGAGTCCATACAGACAACGTTGGTAGATATTGGGGCCATTGAATATTCCTGGTGGATAGACAATCTTTCTAGCAAGGATGGGATCCGCGCCAGGTAGTAGCTCCACATCTTTTTGAGCCTCTCTTAGCTTTCTCGGATCCCTCTCCAGCTCTCTCTGAGCCTTTAACTTGGCTTTGTTGGGATACCAGAGTGGATCATCGCGAGGTGTCTTTACTTGCTGTAGAGTTAAAGGTCTGCCCAAGTTCGGCTGATAGTTCTTATACCAGTCGAACGAAGGATTGTAAGGATCACTGGCGGTATTCTGATAGGTCGGTGGCTGGACCGGAGGTGCAGATGGAGAATCTGTGGCTCGGACAGGGCGAGCCCGCGTTGATTGAACGTCGGGCTGGTATATCTGGGTACGCTTGGGGTCTTGCCTGAGGTTTCCTGTACGTGTTTGTCAGTAATGTCCTGCATCAAGGCACTTCGCGAGGCAAGCGGTGAATTCTCACGACTTGGATATCTGCTTGCGCTTCCGGCGTCTTCAGGCTCAGTCTTCTCGCGCTTCGGAGTTAATTGATCATCGTCTCCATCTGCAGAGTCGGTAACGCCATCAACTTGCATGGCTTCTACAGCGTGAGAAGGAGCGTGAGGGTAGTTGTCGAGGGTTCTAACCCGCAGGTTTCCACCCTTTGCGCTGAGATCTTCCAGGATTTCTTTGGGAGGTGGCTCCTCTCCCCAGTATGTCGAAATTTCATACGCACTATATGCGAAAGACTCTCGGTCAGCTTATACACGCTTCCCTGAATTGGCAACACCAATCACTTACGCAAGATTCTTGTAATAAACCGTTTTCAGCTGAAAGGTCATAACAGCTTCATGAGTTTTGCCGATACCGAATTCCTTGCATAGGGTCCGCCATTGCATACGCTCTGCGGATAGTACATCATAACCGCCTCGTTCCATTACCAGCTTGTAGAGCTTGTGGAGGGATATAGGCCGTCCGCTGACTTTGCCATCACGATCGAAGTTGGTGCTGCAAAGAATTGTGAGCAGGCTAGAAAGACATGTGGCCATGTTAGACATACCCTCTCCGTTCGTGAAAAGCCGCCACATCGTTCAAGAACTCCTCCTCGTCCTCAATGATCGTATGAGGTGGAGGTGCCATGATCGCGCTGGTTTCTCTTGTCGAGGCGATGCGACTTGAAGGGTTTACCGGGGCACGAGTTTCTTGCAAAAACCGGCTGCGCTCATTTCGCGACGCGCTCTGAGCGAGATTGCTTGATATGAGAAATCGGAGAGAACAGAGGGGACAGGCCCTTTACTGCTTGTCTCCCAGCTCAAACAAAGTATCCTGAAGGGGGTGCAGGTGAACGAACGGTGGCTTTCAACGTTTCTTTAACTTTCACTTTGGCACTCGTCAGTCGCGCAGTTTGCGGCGTGACCCGCGCCGAGTTTCATTTCGGCTAACTTTCCTGCCTCGATTTGGCCGGTCCCTGCGCTAACCCAATCGCTCTCCAGACTTCTAAGTTGTACTCCAGATAGTAATATGGCCTCTGCCATCGAGGTTTGTGTTTCTTCTGTTTTTCTCTGTTCATCCCGGTGAAACTGTACGGTCTTATGCTGCTGTCATTTCCTGCTCAGCCATCATTGTCTCCTGTGATTTCGAAGCATGCATTCTGATCTTGTTCTTGTTCTCAATTGTTTTCGCTAAAATGCCTTCTCATGCGTCTCAAAAGCTCTCGCAATCTCCTCTGTGTCTTCCACTGTTCAAGTTTTCCTATGCTACAGTCTCTGCTGAAGGTGTAGCCCCAATACCGTGGATTCACATCTCCGGCAAGAACAGGCTATTTGCTGTCTTCGAAACGATTTCGGTTCAAGTGGAAGATGGCCGCTTCGAAGACAGGCAAATGTTCAAAGTCTTACAGGATCCCGAAGTCATGGTATTTGGACCCAGGCTAATCTTTGCTCCTTTACTCTGGATTCAGAACTCATATGATGACAGGAAGAATTGGATTTGGGCGTGCTCGCGGCAGAGGCGAATCGTTCTATGACCCAACTGTCCAATATGATGAACAGTGCCCAAACACCCGAAGTCGCCGTGATTGTCAAGGTGCCAAACATCGCAATGAAATACTACATGACTAATGGCCAGGTGATGTACTTTGCCTATCAAGCCTTCTTTGCTCACCCTAGCAGCAGTATCGTCGCTTCCAGATGAGATTCGCGTCCGACGAGGATTACTATGAAGCGATGAAAATGCTGTCTCGTGCGAACGTTCCCACAGTTGCTGCGGGTTCATTTCCTGCTCCTCCAAAGCCGCATCAAGTAGCTCCGGCAAACCAGCTAACACCCAATGATTCTGCTTCTCAAAGAGGCGTTTCTACCAATGCTCCCATGGCTTATGAGCAACAACAGAACTTACCGAAGGTTTCAAATCCTTCTGCTCAAACTTCTTGTCTTCCCCTCTCGGCCCAGATGTCGATGGCTCCTCCAACGTTCGCAGCGTCGGCACTTGGAAATGCACAACAACGCCCGACAGGGCCCTCGTCCCTTCACGGGCAAATGTGGCCTGGCTTGGGCCATAGGCACAAACCCGCAGGCTCTCGTTCACACGTATCACTAAGCACGGCCACTACGCTCGTAAATACCAGAGAGCCAGTCGCTCACCACAACGCGCGCGGCCGTCACGACGCGGACTGTTTACTGCCGAATACACGACCACAAGGCAATAGCATCTTTGCCAATGCTCGTCACGAATCGACGCTCGACCACCAATCCAGCTTAGGTCTACCACCGAGAAGAACTCTGCCATTCCCCGGCGTGTCTGCGTCAGACGATGAGGTCCGCTCGCCAGCGATTCCCCAAGCCAAGCTTTGTAGCAGCCATCTCAGCACTGCCGATGCAGCAGGAGCGACAGCAACGTCAACGTCCAACCCAGCACGGAACGAGCCAGTTCCTGCACCGTCACCAAAGGTCACAGGCAAACGCAAGCGAGCTGCACCCAAGAGTAATGCGAAGGCGACAGCCGCAAAGAAACCACGTGCGCCAGCCAAGGGCAAGAAAAGAGCATCCAAGCCCAAGGAGGACGCTGGTCCAGTCCCCACCGTTGAAGAATTACTCAAACGACCAGAACAGACAGTCACACGCCGCCTGACGCGCGCAATGAGCATCATGAGCACTCAAAACGACGCCAATGGCAACAACCTACCACAAATTCCGCCGCCAACGCCAAAGCCACATGAACCCGAAGCTCCAGAGTCTGCCATTCCAGTAGACGACGCTGGCCGCGAGCCAAGTCTGTCCCTCGGCAGCCCGTCACGACGGCACACGCTTCGATCGGCCTCTCAAGCGTTGCCTACGCCGCAAATACAACGGACAACCAGTCTGGCCCGACCTCAAACCACAACCACCGAGGTGCCAGCCAATAAGAACACAGAGCGCAATCTTGACCGTGACGCCTACCCATGCACGCCTGCCGACCAACTCATCAACGCATGTACACCGAACTCTCCGACAGTGCCGCATGTCGAGCCTGTTGTCATGCCGGACGCTCGCACAGTCGAAAGACCAAACAACGCCATCCCTCAAGAAGTTCTACCTACCGATCGCCTCGACCGGGTTTCCGACGTTGATACCGACAAGGCCACAGCTTCGATCACACGTACGGATCATCATCATCCGCCCAGAGATAGTCAGCAGCATGATCCGACAAATCGTTTCCAAACGGAGCCCGGACCCGAACCTGAGGTAACCCACGGCGATAGAGGGGCCAGCTACTTCCTTTTCACAAACCCAACGTCCGCACAAGCCCTGGCCGAAATCAACGACTGGTCTCAGCTCCCACCTTTAGAACGGAGAAACGTCCTCCGCTCCCATCTCACAGCCTTGATCATGCAGCCGTCCTTCCGGAGCTTGTGCCAGGACCTGAGCGCGATGTGGGAGACAGAATTCCTCATGGGGAAGCTTGCAAACCCCTAGCTAGACATGGATAGTCAGCGTTCAACTGAGGAGGAAAGAATGCCAAAGAGTGTGTGCTCGTCGTTCTCTCGTGGGGAACGTGATTGGTGGGCACAGAAGAAGACTTAGAGAATGCGTTTACACATATTCCTCCCCAGGCTAGGATTCCTTGAGAATGTGAGCCATGTGCTATTGTATGTATTATCTCCGGGGCCAATTAGGCAGATCAGTCTCACTTGAAGACTTTTTACTCCGGACAAGCAAGTTCAAGGTGGCGTTTACACGGTACATGCCGATGGATCTGTCCAAGACGAAGAAAGGAGCTTGGTACGAAAAGAAGTCCACACGTAGGCCAACATGATAGACAATGAGAGACATGTGGAATTGTAATTCAATTTCCCCAATGCTGATGCTTTCGAAGCCTCCAGATGGAATGCCATGAGCAATCCTTGATCTAGCTAGCCATGCATGGTCCAGTGTCCGCTCGGATCAATAACAATGCCTCCCAACACACCAAGTCGCAAGATTTCTGTGCATGATGACCTGCCAAAAAGGGAGACTGTAATTGTACATACAAAGAAGGGGAGCAACACGATCCCTCTTCTGCTGTCCTTCTTTCATTTCGGTCCAATTAAAAATACTCCCTCCAAGAAGCGAACCGCCTGCGAACGCTATACCGATCGCGCCAGTGGATATACGTAAAAATTTCGCTAATGGCAGAGAAGAAGAATGCAGGATCAAGCGTGAGCTCCTGAAAGAAACTGGAGTTGTACCGTATGGCTTGAAGGAAAAATATGCAGGTTCCGAGACATTAGAATTGCCGAACATCTGCTTCGAGAGAAGACGAAATTGTGGCGTCCAAGGACAAACTTAAGCGTTTGGGTGATTCGTCGTTTCGTTGCCAATCAATGTTGACATTTCCATATCGGAATCGACGTGGATGGAGTAGTTTCATCCACTCGATGATTCATAATGCAGAGAAGGAAAGAGAGCGGGGTCTCAGAGCGAGCTTGAAGAGAAGTGAAGGTAAGAAGAAGTTGGCTCGTTCGACGAGAGACAAAAAATAGCAGGCTGGTAAGCCCAAACCCAGGCGTGTTTCACGGCGCTGGGTGTTTCTGGAGCTCCGAGAACTCCATCGCTAACAGGATGCAATGTCATCCTATGCCAGAAATAGGTACAATGATGATGACGTTCCCAACTCCAGGCTAAAACGCAATTGATGTCGGAAGGAAATCAAAAAAAAAGCCGCTAATAAGAAGCCATGCGATGGTTCATTCCACGGAGAGCCCCTAGATTCACGCGGGGTCCGGCAACAGGAGTGAATTCAACACTCATATCCAGGTCCATATCGCTATCAAGCCGACTTCGACCCATAGCCGTAGGACTAGAGTCAACCGAAGGGGAGTGTTGGCCAAAGGCAAAGGTCTGAGCTCGAACCAGTTTGGATCGTTGTTTCACCTTTCCGAGACCGCGTTCACAGTCAAGGACGTGCTCTTTGGCATCCATTTCAACATAGTTTTGAGGAAAACACCGGGACCGGTAATCCTTGAAGAAGGTGCTATAGCCACCATCTAAGATATAAACCTCAGGATAGGTCAAAGCAGGATAGCAGTCTGCATTGACAGTGCGATCTCTGTTGCGGATGAATTTAGCCATTAGGGGTGCACGATGGGCAGAATATTCGCAGTGGAATATTAATAATGCCTTCTTTGTGGGTTCAACATCGAAGAGTTGAGATGAAAGTTGTTCTTTGTCGTTGAAGTTCACGGCTCCTTCGATGTGGCCGCCATTGTATTCGTATTCAAATCTGCAGTCGATGACGACAAGCTTCTCATAGGAATGGTTGTAACGGCCGTCTAAGACTTCGACCATCGTCTCCTTGGTGATACGTGGTAAGGCACCAGCTTCGCCGTCAGGGATGAAATGAGGAAGTTGAGGTACATGAGGAGCTTCGTTGTCCATGATGGACGGCAACAATGGGGGAGGCGGGCTCATTCGTTCCTTCTCTCGCTTCATGACGTCCTCAGGGTGCTCAAACATACTCAAAGACCGGCGGAACTGTTTCCGAGGGCGCACAGAAGGATTGGACCCTTTCCTTACATGCCCTCCGATGGGAGACCCAGTGCGTGAATTTCCAGCACAAACGCCAAAGCGAGGTCGTGGAGCAGCGAAGGCTGGAGGAATTCGAGACACCGACTTCTCTTGAGTTGGAGAATCGGCAAAGATTTCAGAGAGGGATAAGGAGGAAGAGGTTGCTGGTTTATTATTCTTGTAGTCGGTGAACCGAAAGGGAGGAGCCTGACTCTCGGGCGCCGGCCGTTGAGGCAATGAGCCGGTACTAAAACCCTTAGTTCTCGACAACGATGGTCTCAATGGACCCGATCTTCGCCGCTCCTGTGGCACATTGAGGACTTCTGAGGAAGAATCAAATGAGCTTGAGGAGGTGATGGAGAACACGGGAGAATCGATAGGTGTAGGCTCTGGAGTGGGCGATTGGAGTTGTATCTCTATCGCTCCAAAGGGCACCTTATGTGGTAGAGGTGACATATCCATGTCCATGACGTCCTGACCTCCAGGAGAGGACGAAGGAATAGGAGGTGTGGTGAGGTTTACTGGATGTGTCAGTTTGAAGGGCAAGCCAAAGCCTTGAACGTCTGTCTGCTCACAGTGTCCATCTTGCCCAGCAAAGATGCTATTGGGGAACAGTGCTCTCCGCGGCGTTGGCAGCTGAGGGCTGGAGAAAAATCAGTATCAGCTTTGGTGTGTGACCGTTTCGTGACATGAGCATACCTCTGATCGATGTGGAAATTTTGTGACAGGTCAGCAGCAAGGCTTGCTGTCGGCGAAGAGCCTCGAACCGGTTTCAAGTTGAAGTAATCGATGTGAGATTTCTTCATTGATAGGTCCTTGAAATTGAAGCTGTTGTTGGCGAAAGATGTTGCAGCCAAAGAGGCGTATGAGGAAGACCCATCGGGTCTGAAGCCACAATGTCCCAGGAATGCTGGGGGCTGCATGGCCGCCAACGGTGAAGAAGCCTCAATCATGATGCTGAACAAGCCTCTCTGATCTATTGCCCTCTCTTACACAACCATAGCACCACTCAAACTGGACTGGGGTAGGATGCAGGTTCTAGTCTCGTCCAAACAGCGTTCCACAAGTTGTCGAGGAACTTCAGAACCGGCAACGCCTCCCTCCTAGTCGTCGAGGCAGATGGCTTCCAAGGGCGGATCGAGAAGGGTTCATATGCTCATGTTCCCGTCCAACAGGCTAACGAAAGACCGATGGTGCTGGCGGTGGTGCTGGCGGTCCTGGGCGTGCGGTAGCTGAGGAGGCGAAGAGAGAAGTGGTCGACGTCAAGTAAGACAGACCACCAGGAAGAAGGTGGATGTTCTTCCCTTGACAGCCAGCAAGAATGTTCGATAAAGAAGAAGCCCTGACCTGCAGCTCGGTGGCGTATGGAAGGGAGAAGGAGGGACAACGACAGTTTTAAGCAGACTGCAGGTGAAGGCCCAAGTTGTTGCTGGGCAGCGTTGGGGTTGGTGAGGAGCGATGGAGGAGCAAGCGATGCAATGCGGAGCCCTGGCTGAGAATCCAGAAGGAACCAGGAATGGACCACTTTTTTTTTTTTTTGACAGTGTGCTATTGCTCTGCGAGTGGGATCTGTACGAAGCTGCGACGGGCGGTAATATTAAAGGTCCAGCGAAGCCGGTCGCACGGTAACTGCTATGACCGTCACACAGACCAGAGGGTAATAAAAGATAGCAGCGTTCTGGGAGAGGGAGTATTCTATACCCAGAACCCAGAGCCAGGAATCGCCCTCAGGTACCCGAGCGCTACCGCCTAATCAAGCCCATAAGCTCCTCCAGCCGCCGCTGGTCAGGGCGCGTACCTGGCCTACAACCATGAGCCTCCACGGCCTAGAGCTGCCCACTAACCATGGATTCGGTAAGGCGGGTGGCCTAGCTTTTGCTGCCCCCGCCGGTGGTTCAGAAACACGGGCAACGCTTGCAGCCGTCTTCTTCCAAGGCTCGTTTCAAGAAGCAACCTGGCGACCACTCAAGGCTCAATACAAGGCATGCTGCGTGTGCGCCCAATATCCACCTATGTCATCGCTGATGCTTTGTATTATTACTCCTGCTTTGGTTGTGTGATGTTCTGATTATCCATCGATCCACAGGTACGAGCCGGCTCTACTGTGACCGCGTTGATCTCGATCGAAAATCCTCTGCTCGACTATTCGAGGCGCTTCCCACAACCGCTAATCGACCACAGCTGATCACAACAAGGTGGGGATACGTTTGAAGGCCTCTTTTCGAAGGCTAAAAAAGACCTTGTCCCAGTGTGGCAGGCGACGTGCAGCTGAAGCTCGAAGGATGGCCCCGTCCTTGACAGGGTTCTTCTGCCATGACACTAGGTTGCCCTGTGCGATAACCGATTACATTCTGCCTATCAGAGATGCCACTGTGCATGTTCCTGTGTAGCAGTACGGATCCTGAGGCTTTGCTATGTCATCATCCCGCTGTCGACAACTCCCTCCCCAATAGAGAGATTGCACGCTGAATGTCAGCGCGTGCGGAAATCACACAGCGGTTGGAATGCTCCAAGCACGAGGCTTGTGCAAGTCCAGACGCCCGATATCATCGGTTCCTGGGACATTCTGGACCTCGACTTGACCATGAGTGGCAAATACGCTTTCGTTCTGAGGAATTTGGGGCGGCCTCCTCTTCAAGGCCAGTATTCAATAGTCGTTGCAGCTGGACAATCGCATGGCTTCCCATCACATGGCGCAAACAGAAGAACATGTTTGAGTCAAGAAATGGCGCCATGTACTGTACAGTACTCGCCTTATCAGCACTCCGCTACGCGGGGGTTCAAATTCAGCATGGCTTAAGGCCTTAGTTGCTTCATCATCTTCGCTTCTGGTGGGTTTACAAATAGCTCACGGCCAGTCGGCGTCACCGTGCTTGAGAAACTTCACTTCTGGAGCTCCATTAGCCTTTTCGGCACAGGGTCAGAATTCACGGACGAGATGCCCTTGTGACTACAATACGGAGTTACCTAGCTGACCTACAGGCCTACGGCCAAGACCGAATTGACTCAAATTCGCATGTCTCCCAGTAGATGGACCCTCCTTATCGCGAGCTTGGTTTCACTAGCCTACAGTAGGTTGTTCGCAAGGTTCCATCCAAACTGAGTAGCTCTTCTGTTGCAGTTACCGACACACCGATACCGACGAAACGTCATGAGATCAGAATCTGTACTCCCGATTCCTTGTTGTCCTCGATGATGGACTTGCATGAACCTGTGCCGAACGCAAACACACCGCGTTTGATCGAGATCGTGCCGAAAACCACGCACCATCATCCTCTGGCTCGCGTAATGGTGTTGCAGCGAAGCATAACTAGGGCTGATCAGGAGGAGGGGCTACGAACTCACAAAGCTCTTGACTTGAAGTCAGCTCGATTACAGGCCGCTTTCCCCGCCCACTGCGACTCAGTCTGAGTCCGGGGAATTGCCTGGTGTGACTTTTGAAGCTACTTCTAGCATCTCACTGTTGCGGCGTCCACCGGACGACTTCAGCCAGGTTGGTGTTACTTGTGATAGGCTATCAACCCATGGACCTCGTCTCACACAGCGGCAGACCGTGTACACTAAGAACTTACTTTTCTGACATAGAAAGCGCTGTAGATCAGCTCTGAGTGGCTTGCAGTTCCCATCTACCCCCCTCAGGTGTGGTCCGAAAGACGCGTCGCCAAGTCTGAGCGTCAACAATCCATAACGCGCTACTGTCGCCTGTCCACGTGAGGGCAACTCGAAAGCGGGAGAGTAATGCTTCTCGCTCAAACTCTCACACGCACACACACAAACACACCAGAACTACTCGTACAGTACGATCATGGCCCATGGCTCATTGGTGAGCTGCCGGCGGCGAAAGCCCGTCTGTCACTGCAGCACCTACCTCCCTTCAATGCAGCACCCTGGTTTTAAGCCATGTTCAAGCCATCAGTTGTCAATTTGGCTGACAGGAGTGTTCCCGCATGCTTCAAGAAAGCATGGCCACTACTACTGTACGCCTCCGGATCCCGCACGCCCTGAGCGTCAGGCAATAATCCAGCCTCGCCCGAGTTTTCATCCCAGTCCTGCTTGAACCCTGGAAACCCACCGGGTGCTGCCACCTTCTGACAGCTCATAGACTCGGGAAGACGGAAAAGGGCAGGATCATTGCCCGTTGCCCCTCAAAGCCTCCTCAATCTCGTGCTGGCCCAGACCGTTCCGATATTTTTCTGCCCCGTATGTACTTTGTACATACATATCCATTTATTTCACGAGCTATTGAGCTGCCAGGTCCATTGCCAGGACGTCACTACGACCCGAATTCGGGAACCCAGGCGATGAGTATTCGATTCAAGACGCGATAGTCCTCTACCTAGAAAGCTTCTGACAAACTTGACAAGTTTTCATCCTCATCGTCGTCACCAGCACAACCCACACAAGGCTTTGAAACCAGAGGCACAGAAAATCTCCATTGGAACTCTGTTCAAGAACTCCTCCAAGCACTTACAGTATCACACTAATCTTGCACGTAATAAACTCGTAATACTTTTAATTGCGGTTCATCATTTGCGTTTGGTCTGTTCTTCGTTTTCAGCCAGCCAGTCAGTGGACCGCGGGAAAACGGTTCGAGGCTTCTCTTTTTTCTTTAAGGGTTCGATGAGAGAACGCCAAATTTCCAACAACCACCAGGTCATTGTTTGGCGCCAAAAATAGGTGGCAGTACAGTATCATTTCACGGCCAACTTTGTCTTTTAAAAAAAGCATATCTATGGTTGATAGACAGAATTTAATTTCAAGGTTGTGCCGCGGTACGCTCGCCATGAAAGTCTATATCTGCGCCACCAACAACGCGGGTCGTTGCTTGTTGACGCCAATCTCGACGCGTTTGTCCCAAACCAGGTAACGAGCGAGGCTCGTACCAGAAGCTCGCCTTGTTTTCGGCCATGTCCAACTACACATCAACATCGTGACGTAAATGGACGGAAATTCCGTCGCGGTGATCACGGACTCCACACCGCACGCCGGGCGTCGTCAATCGAGCAGCAGATCGACCACGCAGATCAAGATCGAACCTCAGCCTTGCATATCGCCGACCGATGGCATTTCAAAAACTCGAATCCTCACCACAACAAAGACGTCAGACACAACAAAAGGTCGCAGGAGAGACGGATGTATGGAGCCTTGTTTTCCCAGGTTCGAGCCAAGCCACAGAGATTGCAGTTGTGATCCGATGACCTCGTGAAAGGCGTACCTCGGACCTCCCTCCGGCGGCAAGGTATCAAGACGCGATGATATCGAGATCCCACCGCCCGAGGAGACTACGGACACTCGACGAGTCGAGTCACCTCCTGCGAGTGGTGTCCTGACTCCCTCGCATCGAATACTTGGCCCATGTCTTTTCGAACATCCCGGACCACCTCAATGGCACGTTCCACGTCCACGAGGAGCAGCCCTCTGCTAATCGGTGCATGAGATGACGACACACACACCCACACACACACACACACACACACACGGGACGCACAGTTGGTCTTTGTAAACGACGTGTCGCACGCACGGTAACTGTGGTATGACGTCTTGTAGCGAGATCTCCAGGATGCGAAGAGGTAGGTAACCCAGGTCATGATGTTATAGGCCGTTTATGCCGTTTCCGCATTCGGGAGTAAGTAGTTCACAGGGACGAGTCGACCGTTAGGCTATGGATGATGTTGTGTCGAGCTGAATACAGGTAGGTTCCATTGCATCGTCTTGGCTGGACCCGAGCAGGCTTCCTTCCTTCGCGCTTCACAATCACGCGCTTCTGGCATCATCTCGATCTTCAGACCTTGACGGAGGCAGCAACATTGAGTAGGTGATAGGGGAATGGCTCTTGATATTCCCCAGGCGAGCAGGACAGCCACCTCCGCAACAACAGAAGCCCATGCCTGCGGAATTCTTGAGCTTGATTCAAACAAAGACCCCGTGCCAGTTCTGGGGGCCCGAAAACTGTTGATTCGTCGATTGCTTTGTCGACTTCTTGTAACGAAGTCAGGGAAATTGCTCATGGGCACATCGCGACGCTCTACAGTCGTATCATTGTTGACGCAAGACTAGCATTTCGCAAAAGATCTTTGTTCGCATCCGTACCGCTTCTCCAGGCTAGTCTCTTTTCTACTGAGACATGGATTTCTGCGATTGACACCGTTGGAAGAGGTCAAACTCGACCTGAGAGTGACGGCAAGATGATCCGAGTTGAAAAATCGTCGCAGCCGGAGGGACAGATGCGGCTTTGTCAGTCCACCCGAAGAAACAGCCAGGTGAGAACATCAGGCGATTGCCACTGATGCCCTTCATTCCACACCGGAACATTGATCATCCGAGTATCAAAACTCTGTCAGTGCTTCCCCATCGGCGCTTCAACGGGCCGAAGGAACACCAAGGAATTCTTCTTTGCACGAATATACTTCTATCGTACCGCGAGATAAGCCAAATAAGAAGACACGCGGTAAGACACCGGTCACCATCCCGGCCAGACACTTCAAGAACGCCCAACCAGTCAGAGTCCGGGGTCCAGGCAAGTCATGGCGAAACCCAAGGCTCTGCTGCTGGGTAAGCTCGACCAGTAAGTATAGGTCCCCGTCGGCACATGCCATAAGCCCCCAGTCAAGTTACTGTCTTAGTACCGTCCCTTTCCCTTGCGCCTGCATAACGTCAAGACGACGACCAGGTCTAACGCACCACCGGCAGCGCTCAGAACTCATGGAACGCCCTCTCCGGCCTGGCGGAGTTGGTCACATCCAACGCTCGCAGCCGAGACGAGTTCATCAAGGAGTGTATAGGTGGAATGCATGATGGCGTTGTAGCAATCTGTGACCGAGCGCCCTCAAGCCTTGCTACCACAGGCAGATACGATGAACAGCTGATCGAAGCGTTACCGAAGAGTCTGAAGTTCATATGTCACAATGGAGCCGGTTACGACAACATCGACGTCTCCGTTTGCACTGCTCGCGGAATTTTGGTGTCCAACTGCCCCAAAGTGGTGGACGAGGCGACCGCCGACACTGCCATGTTTCTGATTCTTGCCGCCCTGCGTGGTTTCAACAACGGCATCATGGCAATTCGCACCGGCACTTGGAAAGGTGCCGTCCCGCCTCCGCCCCTGGGGCATGACCCACAGGGAAAGACCCTTGGCATACTGGGACTCGGCGGTATAGGCCAAAACCTTAAGGTCAAAGCTGAAGTATTCGGGATGAATGTCATCTACCACAACCGGACGAAGCTGAGTGATGAGATGGCAGCCGGGGCAGAATTCGTGGGCTTTGACGAGCTGCTTGCGCGGAGTGACGTCCTCAGTCTGAATATTCCGCTTAACGTACGTTGAATGGTGCCTGTGTCATTCGATCATTTCGCTCACCCAGTCTCTCAAGTCGTCTACTCGCAACATGATTTCGACCCAAGAGTTCCGGAAGATGAAGCCTGGTATCGTGATTGTGAACACTGCCAGGGGAGGTGTTATGGACGAGGACGCGCTGGTCGAGGCACTGAATTCTGAGAGAGTTTGCTCGGTCGGGTTGGACGTATATCAGCAGGAGCCAGCCATTCACCCAGGTCTAATTTCGAATCCACATGTTTGCCTACTTCCTCATATGGGCACATCGACTGTTGAGGTATGTTTGTTCAATGTTCCCTCAGCTCAGATCCTTAGTTGGCTAACTGAGACGCAAGACCAAGACCAAGATGGAAGACTGGACGATTGGGAACGTCCGAGCGGCGCTGGAGACGGGAAAGCTGAACAGCGTGGTGCCTGAACAAGCGCATTTATTGTGAATGCTTGTGGTGGACCAAAAGGACTGTCACTGTGTGCAGACCACTGTGTCTTTCCGTGTGTTTCATAACCACTCACCATCGTTGTCTGTCACGAAGTTGCCGATCCGTGAAGGTCCGAAGTCACCGAGGTCCAGAAGCGGCATGTCAAGGAAATCAAATGAGTTAGAGAACGACTCCGGTGCTCGGTGTGCTACTAAAGTCCCAAGAAGATTCTGCAAACCATAGGATGTTCGCCTTGTGTCGTTGAAGATTTCTAGCCCTGTAGGCCCGCCAGGATTGTTCTTCGTGTCTAAGATCAGCTGAATGATGTCGGCATACCGTTGAGCACACATCCATCGTGTCGACATCTGTCTCAGAACGCTGAGCAAGGGCTCCAGATCTACCGGCATGGACCCAAAGGTATTTTCATAGCCGGTCGTCCAAAGGATGATCAAGCTCCTCGCGGCCACCCATACAACGAAGGCAAACATTGGGTTTAGCCGATCAAACTCTTGTGGCTGGAGAGAGCTCGCTAGCGATGCAACTGTTCTGATAGCCTGACGACACCGCCCGCGGGCCGAAGCAGATGGTTTGAGGTAAGGCGAAGTTGTGGATGGGAAAGCGGCAACTGTATACATTCGAATATTGACACTGGTAAACGGCAGTGTTAGTCTTCACGAGGACAAACCAAAGGCAGAAAGGGATAACCGTACAGTTGGAACGTGGCATGCAGCATAACCCACATTGGATCGAAAGTGGCCGGTCGTTCCCTGACGTCTTTGGGCAAGTTCTCGAACCACGTAGTCATGGTGATATCCAGGCGTCGGAAGACGCTCTGCCACTCCTGACAGTGGGCGGGGAGTGATAGATCGACAGGTTGGATCAACAGCTGATTAGATCGGTCCAGCGATGCCAGCAGGTCGATGTTATGGTGCCATAGGCTGGCAGAGCAATAAGCATGTGAAGGCTTGGTCTGTTGCCCGGCCTGAAACCATTCGGGTGTCACTGTCTGGTTCCACTCTCCGTCGTTCAGAGGATATGGTAGTTTGATCGCCTTTGTGTCAATGCCTCCGGACTGTCCGTGAGCAACGCTGGAGAAGCGATCGAGGCTGTAAATGATCCAAAAAAGACGCCGTTTCTCCTCCTTTGAAATGTTGGAGAAGTCGGCTCCGTCAAGAGGTTCTTCGTTCCGGACCAGAGGAGTGTTCGTTTCTGGCGTGGTCGGAGAACGAGTCTTTGCCAGGCCCAGCTGATGCGCCGCCGTTATGAGCATGCTCATCAGGTTCAACGTTCGTGGACCGGGTCCTTGGCCAATAGCGTCCAAGGCCAGGAGTGCCAGTGCCTGAGTTGAAACCAAGGAACATGTGTCTACGGATTTTAGTAAAACCTGCTCACGGGATGTTTTGACGAAGTTGTCCTTCTCCTGGGCAGACGGTGCTGGGTTCCTCCAGAAACGGAAAGACACGACCACGATGCCGTGGAGAAGGACCTGGCGATCCGGTGCAAACATGCCGGCTGTGAAATTTGGCTTGCAGAACAATGGCGCCCAAGGATGAACTAATTCAAAGAACAGCTCGACAAGCTCATGTAGCACCGCTGTGGGTGGTAACCCACTACTGGCATCTTCCATCGCTGGCACGCTCAAAGGGCCTGGTAAACGCTCCATCAGCGGAGTAGGAGCAAAGTACGGCACCTCGGCGATTTGTTGCGACGAAGGCCAGATCTCTGGGTCAGGCCCATTGCCTTGTGGTGCGAGTGTCGCGGCGACTAATGGCTGAAGGGGTGCGGTCGGGACGGCCATTTCGGGTCGAACATGGTTGAGGACTTCCTGAAATGACTGGTGGATTTTCTCCATACTGCTCTCCAGGAGGCTCAGACGTTGCTCAATGGCCTTGCCATAACCTGGACGCAAGCCGGGTTGCCCTTTCTCACGGTAGACGCAGGCGACTCCTGTGGACAATCAGCCATATGAACTCTTCATGATCATGCGTGTCGCTTTTGGTTCACCCATGCGCCGACAGGTGCCACAATGCGGCCGACAACTGTCGCATCTTGTTTTCTTCTGCTTGCAAGTCTCACAGCTAACGGAAAAACAGATAGGTTAGCCCGTTAACGTGATGTACCAGATTCCTGGAGAGAAAAGCATACGCTTTGGACAGGATGCGCGACCGCTTGTTCGGCGGTCCGACCGGAGACATTGTCACGCCTTCTTCGGACATATCTTGACCATCGGTAGACATGGCCGAGCTTGGATTCCCGAGATCCCATTGACGAGAATTACTTCAACGTTAGGTTAAGGTGCAATGAGAGACTTTTCAGGCCGACGTAGCGGAGCGGTTTATGTAGGTCTGACTCCACCTCGGCTAACGCTAAATTGCACCTCACTTCTTATTGATAATTCGGCTGGGGCATCACTTGTCTACTGTACATCTACGTTAGGGGAGCTCGACCGCTCCATTCTCAAAGCAGTGACGAGTACATGGCAATACTATTACATTGTTTCGTGGCTGCATCATGACCTTTATTTTGTTGTCGAGTTATACAGACATTCTGCAATCACTTTTCCATGATACAGGTTCCATCCGCCAGACTCAGGGCTTTTTACAATCAGTATGGCTTCACTCCTGCCAGCTGCAGCACCTTTTCATTGACGAGAGGTTTCTCCAGAGGCTCTGGGCGATGACGGGGGTCGGGTGTGCCATCCGGCAAGCTTGCTTGCAGGTCTCGCAGCTTAATGTTATCATGCGGCCAATGTGTGGTCGCTCCATAGACGCTGAAGACACGACTTTTCTCGGCTTGGGATTCCTTCGACGCCAATGCAGCGGGCGCATAGGCTGCGTATATAACTGTGCGCGTCGTATTGCTCTTCTGTGTAGGTTCTCCGCCCCAGTGAATAGTTCGAGAGTCCCAGACGATGAGATCTCCAGGCTCCGCAAGAACCTTCATCGGCTTCAGGCCGCGGCTGGTGAAGAAGTCCATGTCTTTGTCGTCGAAATATACGTTATCCTTCCATTGCCAAGTCGATGGGTCAGTCTTTGTGTCGAAGAACTCTTCGACGAGCTTGGAAGAGCCAGGAATGACCACAAGAGAGCCATCCTCGGGCCCCGCATGGCTTAAGTTGATGATGCCCTGGATACAGTGCAGGCCACGCTTTCTGGGAGCCTGATCAATATGTGGCCAAGGCGCACGGGCCGGCTTGAGGTTAGGAAGGGTGACGTTCAAAGAATCAAACGAGACCAGCAGCTTGTCCGTACCCCAGATTTTGGTAAATGCGTCCAAGACACCGGGCTCCTGGCGAGCTTCCCACATGAACTTCTCATGGACGACCGAATAATGCTCGTAAGTATTTCTCTCCGTCTGGATCGGGAGGTTTGCAGCATTCCAGGTGGATGGGTCGTTTGGGTTCAATGCAGGGTCAAAGGACTGAAGCCATTCTATGGCTTTCTGTTGGTAGTACTGAGCACGTTCCGGTGGAATGGCACCTTTGACGACAGCGTAGCCTTGAGACTCGAGCTGGTCAAGCCAATCTTCACCAGAGACTGTCAATCTGTTGCCGTACTTAGCACCATAATCAGATGCCTCTCACGCGCGTGTTAGACTCACTTGAATGGGCTGTAAACCTGGGTTGAAGCAGTCACAGTTTCGGTGGCCATGTTCAGATATCTCCTCTGAGTCTGTGGGAAGAAGATACGTGTCTCTCGACAGTGGTCTCTTTGATATTAGCACGTACCGTCACTCTTTTAGGGCTCGTACAAGATTTCGTCCAAGAAATGCAACAGGGTCATTTCGCAGTACCGTCAGTCTGCCGGAGCCCGTAGCCCCGGCCCAGCTTTGCGCCGGAGCACCGTAAATCTGCCACTCAATACCAAGGCCTCACCCGGAATCTCGCCGGGTACGGGACATGATTAAAGCGAGCTTGGAAACAACGACGTCTCTTTTCCTGGGCAAGAGTCTGGACGAGACTTCTCTTGCCATGGGCGGCGGTCGTCATCTCCCTGGTGTCGGCATGGTAACAGCTTTGACATTCCAGTCGGGACTCCATCCAAGTCCCAGCATCGAACACCTCGGCACTCAGGAGCCAACGATCCGCAAGTCTAAAGAAATCGCAATCCCGCAAGAACCAAGGTCTAAACTGGTGGGAGTATAATGTGATTACCGGGTCCGAGTTTGAATTCTTAGGCGGCCTTGAGCGATGATAGAGCTGGGCACAAGCGTTTACGTTACCAGCTCATCTGGGTGACAGTCCATTCTCCCATCGCCAATCCCAACCACGGTCTATTCCACCATCCACATAATGCGCATTCTCGTTACAGGAGCGGCAGGTTTTGTCGGGCAGATTGTCTCCAAGGAACTCCTCGGCGACGAAGCACATCAGCTCATTCTCACGGATGTCGTTGAGCCAGCCGTTCCGCACGGGTCAAAATATCCTAAGCATGCCAGATGCATCAAAGCAGATCTCCTGGAGTCTGCCGCCACCTTAATCCCGTCGGGGCTTGACTGTGCGATCCTTCTCCACGGCGTGATGTCCTCGGCGGCCGAAGCTGACCTGGAGCTTGGATATCGTGTCAACGTCGACGCTACGCGGTCTTTGCTGTTTAACCTAGCAAAGAAGTGTCCCGGGGTTCGAGTTATCTATGCCTCTAGCGAAGCTGTGTATGGAAGTCCCGTACCCAAGAACAATGTCACCGAGGCAGATTTCCCAACTCCAGAGATGTCGTACGGCTGTCAGAAGGTCATATGCGAAACGCTCATCAACGACCTCACACGCCGGGGCATGATCAACGGCTTCTCGCTTCGCTTCCCCACGATATCTGTCCGCCCCGGGAAACCAAGTCCCGCCATCTCAGCGTTTTTATCCGGCATCATACGCGAACCCTTGAACGGTCAGACGTGTGTGATACCGTTAAAGGATCGTGCCTGGCGCCATTGGATGTGCTCTCCCAAGACACTGGTGCACAATATACTCGTCACGGTGCAATTGCCATGTGACGCACTCGAGCCGCATCGGAGAGCGGTCAACGTCCCGGGCTTCGCGGTGACAGTACAAGACATGTTGGATGCTCTTGCGGAAGTCGGAGGAAAAGACAAGTTGGCTTTTGTTCAGGAAGAGGAACGGCCGGAATTACAGTCGGTGTTGTACTCTTGGGCAGATGACTTTGATAACAGCCTCGGACTGTCATTGGGTATGAAGCAGGATACCTCCTTTGTCCAGTCGGTTCGTGACTATGTCGAAAGCATGAAAGAAGCCCCTAGGCTGTAGCATGCTACATGTTATCTAGGCCGTGCTAGACATGTATACACCGGTGGTAGAGTGTTGAAGAAATGAATACTTGCGGGAAGACTACGCTGTCAGCGTACGTGCTTCACGCACCGTCATCCTGATCTTCATTCCTCTATTTTCTATGATGGGTCCAGCGTCTACCAAAGCACAGTCTATGCCTTGCCGGTGGACATCAACCAATCCATGTGGTACTCCACCACCGCCTGCATGGCCTTGGTCTGTTCTTCTAGCACCTTGGTCAACGGCACTTTCCCCGTCAGCTCCCCTTGCACCTGCGTCCACGCCGCTGCGACCGGCCCGTTGATGTTGACCTTCGCCATTCCGTACGATATGCACTTCTTGAGGAGCTCCTCCTTGAAATAGTCCTCGTGTGCCCCGTGCAGCACCAGCCTCACCCGATCGCCGACTTGCTCGTGAATCCTCGCCAGCCTGGGAAAGTCCAGCTGGGGGCCTTTCGGGCCGTAGACCCCGTGGACGTTGCCGAACGCCGGGGCGAGCCAGTCTATCCCCAGACGGACAAATTCCTCCGCCTGCTCAGGCGTCGTCAGGATCTCCTCCATGCCCTCCGTGTCGGCGATGCCGTCTTCCGTCCCGTTTATCCGGCCCGGCTCGCACTCGGTGACGATGCCTCGAGCGTTGCAGTACTCGACGAGCTCTCTGCTCAGCCGCATGTTCTCGTCCCTTTCGTAGTGACTCATGTCGACCATGATGCCGTCGTAGCCGCCCAGGTCGGCCGAGCGCTTGATGATGTCCGGCGACTGCGCGTGGTCCATGTGCACGCCGACTGGTACCGTGGCCTTGTCCGCAGCCTCGGCGGCGGCGTGCAAGAGCAGACCGTCGGCGAACTCGATCGACCAGGGAAACAGTTGGATCAGAGCTGGAGATCGCTTGGCTTCGGCAGCTCGCACCGTCGCCAACACGGCCTCGAGATTGTAGCAGCAGACGGCCGGAATCGCGTATTTGCCGGCATAGGCAGCGTCGACAATCGCTTTCGCGCGGTTGTCCTTCAGCCTGGCTGCAACACCGTGGTTTCCGTTCACTCCATTCGTTGCCATGTTGGTCTGTATAGTCTTGAGCACGAAACACGCCAGAACCACAGACAAGTTTTACAAACGAGAATTTTAAACCGACCGTAGTTCGAGGCTTGAGGGGTAAGAATACTCCAAACTGGCGAAACCGGACCGGTTGCTCTGCAACTCAATGCCGACATTGTTGTTCCCTTGGTCGGTATATCATTGACAGGGGGCGGAGGAGGAAACCGCCGGGCGTGGATCCTGTGCCGCGTCCGCATCTCAAGGTGGAACTCCCGAAGGTGCGACATACGGCCCTGGCAGATACGGCCCTGGCAGATATGTGCTAATGCGGCTTTAAGACAGATTCGACATTTTTGTTCTCTGGTAGTTCGATATGACAATGTAGACATTCAGGTAAATGGTCAATAGAGTCCGAGATTGCACCACTGCGTGCCCCGTCTGCCAGGAGCTCGGCATATTGTCTATGTAAACCTCCAGCACAGACTCTATCCAGCTTCTCAGACCGCGTGTTGCTAACAGCGAGAGATGGCAAACTCGGCACAGAGTCTATGCGGTATCCTCTACGTGCGCAGTACGAGCACTGCCTCCGACCTTGGTATCAAACACCACCTTTTCCGACTGAATAGCATGTTCTTCGACCTCTACGACATGATCTCCAAAAGCCGCTGCGATCTCTTCGAGAGTCTTCTGCTTGGTCTCCCTGCGCAACTGTTAAGCATGTAGATTATCAGGCGTATGGAGTGGCATCACTTACGGGAAATAGAGGTAGATGAGCACGAGATACACGGAGCAGCACCCGACAAACACATAGTAGTAGTTCTCTTTGATGTTCTTGAATGCGCTGGGTCCAGCCTCGGTCACTGTTTACCGCCGTCAGCATGAAAAATCTGGACCTATCGGGAGCACAACATACAGGCCACGTTGACAGAGTAATGAGCAAAAGCTGCTACGCCCATGATCTTATTGCGCAGAGCCACGGGCAGTACCTCTGCTCCATAGAGCCATGTGACCGGATTGATCAAGCTGTCTGCAGTTGTCTTAGTCCAGGGAACGCTTCGATGGTGCATGGAGATACTCACAGTATCCGACGGTAAAGACGTAGATGCCGAGGATCGCGAATCCCTTACCGACGCGGTTATCAGTATTTTGATAGACGTGCTGCATCACAGCGGCATAGATCTCGGTGCCAATTGTCCATGCCACGCCGAGAAGAAGCATCCTGCAGAAAATCAGCTACGTCCGATACAGATCAGGTGGATAATACTCACTTGCGGCGTCCCCAGACATCTGGGAGGAATCGAATGGAGATGGCGCTCGACAAAAATGCACATGTACCCCAAACTGCCGTCAAGGCTAGTACTGTTTTGCTTTGGACGCCCAGAGATTTGTATAGACTCGCTATTTGGGTGGTGAGTGTATTTCCTTACGTTTCAAATAAAGGTCGCCTACTTTGATAGTACTGAATAAGATGTGTCAGCGAAGGGCATCGGCAACAAACTTAGGGGGGGTTAACATACCTGAATAACATTGACGCCCGTCACGGCTGTCAGGACTTGGACTGCAATGGACCTAAATCAGGTGAGCGTTCTCGTCGTTTGAATTGTTTGTCCACAAGAACAACATACACCAAGACACGGTGGCGGTAAAGCTTGAATGCTTCTCCGAAAGAAGGGATCTGTCTCTCGTGCTCAAATTCGATCTGGGATTTCATAAGACCAAACTCTTCAATGGCTTCTCGTGATTCTAGATCGCTGCGGATCTTGATAAAAGCTTTGCGTGCCTCTTCGACTTTACCCTTGCGAAGCAGGTGGCGCGGTGAATTAGGCATAAACGTTACAAGACCTGTGAACATGATGACTCCCCATGGAATTTGCAGGCCAAGTGGGAGACGCCATTGTAAGGTTCCGTACGGGGCATAGTTGCAAGCGTATCCGACCCAGTTGGAGACCATGATTCCCATGGAGAGACCAACCCCGGATAGACCACCGATCAAACCGCGTGACTTGGGATTGCTGATCTCGGAGAGGTAAATTGGGACAGTCGCGCAGAGAGCCCTAACGGTGTAAGGAGTCGTCAGTTTCCCACCAAGTAGTAAAACAATCTGGACTCGAGTGAGGCCATCATCGACGCATACATACCCAACAGCTATTCCAGTCAGAACCCGCCCTGCAAGAAGCATCCCGATGTTGACTGCTGCAGTCTGGATGATGCAACCGATCGTGACAATCACGCACAACAACTCCATGAAGCCGATTCGGCCAAGCCTGTCCGCAATGGCGATCTGCAGAAGAGCACCCACGGCTTCGCCAGCTGTGTAGATGGCGCCGACCTATTTCTAATGAGCATTCATAACTCCACAGGAGCTCGCTAGAGCGGGATCATGATACATACAGCACCAACGAGACCGGGATCTGGATTGTTCATGTACTCAACCCAGCTTTTGTGGGCAATGGCTGTGTTCTCTGTCAGCCTCATCGGACTCACGACTCAAGGAGACTCTACAGACTAGTCGTCACGATTCCCGTGTCGTACCCCTGCCAATATAGGTGTCAACATTATTCTGCTAGTAGTAGCAACGGCGACTTACGTAGAGAAAGGTGCCCAAGGAAGCAAAAAGGGCAATGCCCATGCTATATCGGCTGCGTGCCATGATGTTGTTTTGGCCCAGGTGCACGAGGATGTAAGACTCAGTCTGGAGCACGGGGGGCAGGACAGGATGCCATGTTACTCATATCCATATGGCTGGACCTTCTGTTGATTGGAACACAAACGAAATCCAAAGGTACGTGTAAGCAGCACGTCGACGGGATGTTCATGCCCCGGATTGCGGGGAAGCCTGGAGGTTGTGGGATGATGTTGCGGCTCATTGTCACTCCGGACTCAAAGGCTGTCCCAAAACAACGCCCAACGTCGTTGCGTCCCAGAGATCCAGTCTCGGGCTGAGGTCTCTTTCCTGGAGAAAAGGGGGCATGCAGCTTGAGGAAAAAAGAAAGAAAACTTTGTTCCGGGTAGGGTTCCTCTGTGCTGAGCTAATTAAGACAAGACCCAATGTTGACTCGAGTAACTGAGGCACATTTGTTGATTCCTCTGATGGTCCGGATCGTGCAGAAGACAGCGGGCCACGAAGCTCCTGTGGTTGTAGCGGCGTGAAGGGAATTAATTGACTGACTAGTTAGAAGTAGAAGAGCCGATGGTCGCTATATCTACGTGCGATCATGTAAACCATTGCACCAGTCGGAAACAAGTATCTCCGATGCTCAACGCTAGAATCACATTCTCGGAGCATCAGCTAGATCTGTACTGTGACATGCGCAATAGGCTGCCTCTCAACGACGGATGCTGTATGTCGTGTAAAGGTTCGAGAACTTGGTCGTCGACTGTCCGAGGCCCTCTTCATACGGTTTTCCATCTGCGGAGAGCAATGAACAGAGCTCGAGAAGAGGAGGCGCAGAGTCATCACATCCAACTATCTGCCATGTTGGCTATACACGCACCAGGCGCCGACGAATGGTCCCTTCACCAGACCGAAGCTTTGTCGGGAACCTGATGAAGGCCCAGCAATCGTACTGAGCATCACCTAGATAAGTCTCATTCAGTCACGGAGATGCAAACTCCTTATCAAAGCAAACCCTCTGAGCCAGATATTTGATGTTCAGGGGATGTGTGGTAGGTACGGGTACTATTTCCACTCACTGGGTGAAGGGGAATAACTCAATTATCCACGTCAAATTGGGATAAGGACCTTTGATATAACGGGAAAAAAGCTACCCAGGCAATCCGTCTATGTCGTCTTCGATTTTATCAATTCTCCATGTCATCTTCATCTCCAGCCAGACCGTTTCCAGACTAGAGGAGGTGATCTAATGCCTCTCGAGCATCTCGTCACTCAAAATATCCCTCAAACAACCACTTCATCTTCTCGGTGGCTTGTTTACTCCGACCGGCGGGTGCCGTGCTGATACCGAACTCCCGTGCGCCCTGGAGATGAGTCGCCTTCACCAGATCTTCGTGTTCTTCCTTCGAAAGCTCATCGAGCACCGCGGCAATGAAGTGTCGCGCGTTCAGGGCGTTGGCGCGCATGTGGCCCATGACCATCTCCACCGACACGTCGCCAGAGTCATGCCAGCACTGAGAGGTGGATTACGGTTAGCTCTGAATTCAGTACTAGAGTACATCACGACGAGATTTATAGAATGCAACGGTGGATGAGTAAGGACGTCTCCAGATTGGAGTAGAAAATCAGGCCAAGAACAGGAACACACATACATCGTAGTCTGTACTCATCAGGATAACCTGATATGCAATCTCTGCTTCAGCGGCGAGTTTTGCCTCGGGCAATGTAGACATGTTGATTACGGTACCGCCCCAGCTTCGGTACATGTTGGATTCGGCGCGGGTGCTGAACTGAGGTCCCTCTGTGTCATGAAAAGTCATATTAGCAATCGCCACTCGCCACTGGCAATCTCGGTCTTTTGCTTTATTTCCTCTCCTTTCGTGTCGTTCTCATAGTGTTCAAAATCACCAACGTAGAGAGAAGATTCGAAACACAAACAACAACGATGATAATGCAAGAAGACAGGACGACATATGACAAAAGGACCGAAAAGGGAAAACGTACCCATGACAATAACTACACCCTTATCATGCAACACCACCCCTTCGCCCTCGAGACTATGTCCGCACTTCCTCACGACGTCGCCGACGCGGTTGTCGAACGGATCCGCAAACGGCACGTGGACCACGAACCCATCCTCGAAAAAGGTGTGCGGTCTGATCCCCTTGGTACGGTCGATGACTTGGTCCGGCACCACGAAGTCGCGCGGCTTGACTTCCTCGGCGAGACTGCCTGCCGCGCTGAAGGCGATGATGCACCTGACGCCGAGTTTGCGCAGTGCGGCGATGTTGGCGCGCACGGGGATCTCGGACGGATTGAGCTCGTGGTGAACGCCGTGGCGAGCGAGGAACGCCACGGGGATCGGTTTACCTGTCGTGGGCGACGGGTGCTCGAGGACCGTGATGGGGGACGACGGCGCGCCCCAGGGCGTGTCGACGTTCAGGACCGCCGCCTTGTGGAAGTGAGGGAGGTGTTCGAGCCCCGTGCCGCCGATCACGGCGATGTGGATTTTGCCTGGCGATGAGAGAAAAAAGCCGTGTCAGAAAAGGAAACCATGTCATGTAGTAGTACCCCGTTCGGCCCCCAATAGATGATGGACCGCGTAGGAACTTCCAATCCCCTTTTTTTGGAAAGGGAAAAACATCATAGCTGAAAGCCGAGTGTGCACGAAATACGTGCGGTTCGAGGGGAACAACACTCAAGATCAAATCGGGTGCAGGTCTTTGTGAAGAGGGTGAACATCAGGAGGAAAGGCAAGGACCTTGGGGCGACCAGAGTACGAACCTGGATAGCTAGTGGGCACGTCTTCTTGTGCTGTAGACATGGTGCTAGATGTAGATGTCTCTTGATGTGGCTTTTGCCAGATGCTTCAATGCTGACCAACAACGGATCCAGAAACTTTTTATATTCAACGTCGTCGAAAGTCTATTTCTGGCGAAAAGCTGTCAAAATAGATCGAGGATGTTACGGGTTCTGGGTCCAAAGTCGGCTTTGATGATTCACGACAACCAAGACCAAAACAGTCGGCGTTTTCGTATGATATTCGTCAATCATAAAAACTCGGAAATACTACGTGGTACAACTGCTTCCTAGAATCGACCATCCCGCTTCGGAGGAAATTTACTCCGAAGATTTCCCGCCCAGCCAAAATTCAATGGCGCAATAGTGGCCGTTGATAAAACATTGCACTGAATATACAGGACCTATCAATGAACTCCATGCTCCATCGTGCTGCATACGTATCAAGCTTAGTCTGTCATAAGCATTCATAAACCTCCTCCCAGCCCAGAAATTGCGGAAGAGCACGCATCCCCTACCGCCCTTCACTGAGCCAAGGATTCTCCTCATCATCATAAGGCTCATAGGTCGAAGAGTGAGCAATCTCTTTCAACAGCATTGCACTTTCGACTGTGCTATTCATTGCGACGCTCGCGGCGACCACAACTGCAGCACCGTGCTGCCGAGGTTCCACGGCTGTCGTTGAAGTCGTAGGCTGAGAGAGACTGAGGTCGAAGTCGTTCTCAGAAGCAGAGGCTGCGCCATGATTGGAGAAGACCATTGGGCCTTGGAGCTGGGTGCCGCCCAGCGACACACCTTGATGGGTGGCAACATGTGCGAGTAGATTTTTGCTCCCTTCAAAGAGACCAGCTTCGTCACCCAGCATCGTGCATATCATACACCGAAACAACGAGCGGTCGCTGTCTCTCTGTTGCCGCACGTGTGATTTGGCAAGAAATAACCACCGATAGCGAACACCATCCGCATATTGCCGGATGCGATCATCAATCTCATAGCTATTATTCTTTTTCAGGGCTTTGGCCGCAAAGTTGCATTTTGTGCTGGCACATTTGTAGGCAACGTCGGTATGATATGTGCCTAAAAGAATCCGGGACAATGCCTTCTTGGCAGACCCTCCGCGAAGGTCATGGGCATATTTGCAAAAACCACCAAAATTGGTGATGGGATACACAGTAGACGCCGTGGACAAGCTTGAGACGGCCGACATCGTGGATAGAGCTGTCGACTGTCTCGAAACAGTCGGGACGTGGCCTGGCTCGGTGTTCAGGCGGGTGGGTGGGCGCGTGGGCTGCAAAGCCGAGTCATATGTACCTACAGAAGATCGACTACCAGGGCTGGACCACGGAGAGGTAGAATTGTTCAAGACAGGAGTGTCTTGCAGTTGAAACAGGCCTTCTCGTTGGGATGGTCCAGGTGAGTCATTTGGCAAAGACCCTGCGGAACTAGTCGTCACCTGGGATGACCGGTCAATCTCTGAGTTGGTCTCTCTGCGACGGAGCATTCTGCCTAAAGCACTCGACCTTCTGCCATTTTGCTGCAATGGCCTAGGGGGTGGTTGCTCTGGTTGTGCTGCTCTCGGCTGTTGTGAGGAAGGCTGTCGATCAGGGGTCACCGCAGTTGCGCTGGCTCGTGCCGTCTGGGAAGGTGTTTCTTCCTGTTGTTGTTGTTGCAGGACATGTCTCTTCCGCTCTATTTCTTGCGCCAACATGCGCCTTTCTAGCTTCTGAAGTTCAATGACTGCGTTGAGGCGGTTCTGGGCTGAGGCATCAATGCACTCTTCAAAGTCGATGATGCTATCGTCGACTCTGGCTTGTGCCAGGCCCTCCAAGAGAGCATTTTGAGTATCGACGGTTATCTTCAGCAGCGCAATGATCGCGATGGCTGTTGTGAGCATTAGCAGTATTCAGCCAGCCAGAGGCAAGTCATACTGTCTCCCTGGTCAAATGTACCCTTCGCAAGGACTTGTTCTATCTCTTTCTTGCCGTTCTCGATCGTTTCTTCAAGGCGATCAGTGGGCGGGAGGGCATCGTGGGCTTGTCGACGAGCCTTGATTTGTCGGACGATGCGGGCACCGGCGTCATAGGCTTGAATCAGCCCAGCAACGCAACTCACTATGGCGAGAGCCTCGCCGACACCAGACATAGTGTGGCAGAGATAAGGGAGGGTTTTGTGTCACTTGCAATCAAGCCAATGGTGCAGAAAAGAGAGGTAGCTGCGAGAGAAGCAGAAGCAGAAGCGGAGGACAGCAGACGATTATCATTGTGTCGTGTGAGGCTGTGCCTCTGTTCTGCCAGTGTGATGCGTTTCCCATGAAGGCCTGCTAAGTACTTTTAGCGGAAAGCCACAAGCAACTGTGCATGGGTGGACGGGGCTCTGTCCTGCAGGTTGTTGCAGCCGAGCAGAAACAGGCAGACCAGACTTGACCGAAATGGGGCGTTGGACAAGCGTGGGATGCATGGCCCCAAGTGCGACCTCCTGATGCGCTGAGAGAACAGTGAGCAAGTCAGAGATTGTGTCTCATCTCACTCCGGGGACGTCTTCTCTCTGTCGCGACGGAATTCGAAGGTAGAGAGATAAACTGAAAGTCAAGTGCTGATGCGCAGAGTATAAATAATTGTGGCTGCCACGAGGTTGTGCTCGTTTTGGCAGAGCCTCAAATTTTGCCGAGTGTCTGTCTGTTTAGCTACCAATAAATCTTTTTTGTCCGGGGGCATCTTTGTCATAATCAGCGGCTGAATTATTCGACCACAACAATCAAGAACTATTCAGCATTCATGTCATCGTCCTCGTAACTTTCCGCAGACGTGTCAAGCTGGAATCATGTTCGAAGTCCCGCAAGCAAAAAGAATAAAGAGAGAAGACCTGTTCCGACACGATGACAGCCCAGCCAGCTCGCGGCCTTCGTCGAGGTCGTCTCCCAACAACCGAGACGACGTAGAGACAGAGGATCCCGTTCGACCCAACTACGGTTTCGAGTATGATTTCATCACGCCACAGCCCGAGCAGCAGCAGCGGCCGAAGAAGAAACATGCAGCAGACCACCGTCAGGCCCAGGATGATGCAGCCGAACCCAACGACAACCGCCACGACGACGGCGATGAAGATCACCAACAAGAAGCGGAAGCAGAGGCAGAACCAGAATACCAATTTCGACTGTTTACCTCTGCCGCTCCACCGACAACGCAACCTTCTTCGCAACCGAAAAAGGCCACGATCCGTCTGAGCGCGACACCGCCGCCCGAGGAGTTTTTCCCAGAGTCGACGACGGCTCTATCACTTGAGACCGCAGGCTTCGTCCGCCCCAACCGCCGGGACGACTACTACTTCACGTCGTCCCTGCCGGCAGATGTGACGAAGACGCTGAAATCGCAATACGCCGACACGGCTCTCTCGACCTCTGACGTTCTCGCGCGCGCGGGTTCCACGAGATGGCCCGGGACGGCTCTCCCCTGGCGCTGTATCCACGTAACAACAACAACAACAACAACAACAACAACTCTCAAGGTCGGTTCCAATCCAAAGGGGACAACAGTCGTCGATACTTCCTCGTTTTCTTCCTCTCGGGCTGGACCTTCTTCTTGCCATGGCATCGATTCAAAGCGAAAAGGGCCTTCTGCTTCCGCCGCCGCAACAGCCTCGATCGTTGTTCAACGACCTCGACCTCGACCATCCAAAAAGCGCCGCATTTTCAACCGTCGTCGCCTCGCCCTCCGCGCCGAAATGGCCTTGAAGGCTGAAAAGGCCGAGGAACTTGAGCGTCAGAAACGCACGCGACGAAATCGAGAGAAGAAAGTCAAGCGAAAGGAGAGGGAGAAGTTGAAAAAGCAACTTGAACAGAAGCAGGAGGAGCAAGGATCAGACGAGAAGACGAGATAGCTACCTGCTTAACCTGGTAAATAATCATCACCATCACCATCAGTGCATCAGTAATTCAAGAGTACCAAATTGCTCGCTTGCTAAAACGAGAGTCGATAGTCTCCAACCAGGAAAGCGTGCATGAATCATGACCATAAAAGCTATCGAAAAAAAGAGAGTATAACTCTCGCTTGTTTCTACTTCAAACCCTTGTTTTCTCTCTTTTTTTTGTCTTCACGAACACCATAACCCAGACCAACCAATACCGATACCGATACCCAAAGGCGTTATCACTGCTGGTTATAGACTCTCCAGGTCATTGTTCACGTCTTGTTCAACGTCACTTCACTAATGCGTCTGTGCAATCGCTCCCGCCATTCTTTTCCTCATGAAATCAAAGAAAGCAAATTGACTTGGCGTAGCACCATACTCGTACACAAATCGACTGGCCATATAACTTCCAAAAATACTCTTGAGATAGTTGCCCGGCACACGCTGCAAGATCTTGTCAAGCCCGACCTTGGCTTGGAGTGTCTTGGGAAGTGCCTCTTTGAAGACTGCTAGACGCAGAGGCTCGTTGTCCCACAGCTCCTCGAAATTCTGCAATTCCTCGTCGAGCTTGGTGATGGCTAGGGACAATTGATCGGATAACATGGATCGCGGTACACCGGTCTTCTCATGTTCTCGCCAGATGGCTTCGAACTCGAGCCGGGCGTTGTTCTGAATCGTTTCTTGCACTTCCTTGACGTAGGTCTTGTAGAATTCGGGAACAGTGCCATCCGGGTGAACACACATGTTCTCGATGAAGCCCTGATCGTCAAATGAGAGACTCGCCAGAACCTCGAGCGACGATGACGTGACGCCACCCTTGTTGGCAGATGCGTCCTTGTACAGAATGCAACCAGCCTTTTCGAGTCGGAGTTTTGCATCTTGCGTGATGAAGAGATTGGCACCTTCGACAATATAGGGAATCGTGCATTTTCCGTCAACGATGAGCTTGCTCGCCGTTTGCAAGTCGATTGACTCTGGACGACCACCACATGGAACGAACAGATCGTACACGGAACCGTCACGGAGGTGGAAAGTGTTTCGGAATGTCATTCCGTTGTTAACCTTTTCGCCAGAGGGCAAGGTAATGTTTGTGTCTTCGACCAGAACACGGTAACCCTCGGGCGACAACTTTGAAACGTCATATTCTGAGATCATGACACGCTTCTTCGCTAGACGGACAAGCTCTGCACGGTCCAAGCCAGCAGGATCCACGAGGACCCCAGCTCCGTCGACAATGGCTGTGTACTTCTCATTGCCCAGCAGAATTTCGTTCGAGCCCAAGTCACCATCGGGTCCGCCAGTTTGCAACTTTCTGACCTGGCTTGGGTCGAGACCTAGCTTGCGATAGATACCAAGCACATATTGGCGAACAGACAAGGTAGTCATGCCATATGAATCATGAGGAATACCACCGAGTTTGGGGCTCTTGCCGGTGAAGAACGACTTCCACCATGGTGCGCCTCGGTTGCGGGCGTGCTCTGTGGCCCAGTCGACAAGATCAGCTGTATTCTCGTCAGGACCCATGAAGAGGATTTCTTGTTGTCCGTGAAGGTCAACGATTGGATCCTTGATGCCCGGGCTTGTTGGCTTGAGAAGAAGGTCCATGATACTGTCAATGTACTTCTCAAATGCCACACGGGCCTTGTCCTGGTGGTTGAAATCGAGTAGGATGACACCTTTCGAGCCGCCCTCAGGTATGTCTTTGTTCTTTCGTTGCTGGGTGTTTGCCAGGTTATAGTTCTCATCAAATTGAGTTCTGGCATTGATAGAATAGAGTTCCCTGTTGCGAGACTTGACAATTCGGATACCTCCACGAGCAATGTCGCGGAAGCGCAGGTGGAACCCCCTGAATTCTGATCCAATGATTAGGAACATGCCGTACAACGCTTGAGGATATTCGTGCTCGGGTAAGAACTCTGTACTTGGTTTGAGTCGAAAGCTGAGAGCAACCTTGGTAGGTGTATAGAAATTCGTCTTCAAAACTGCTCGGTTGAAGGTCAGGAAATACTGCATGACCATCTCGTCGTGCTGGTTGTGGACAGTCCGGGAGATCAAATCGGACAAGCTATTGTAGTCTAGAACCTGCTCGACGTTGAGACGGAGGTAACTCAAGGTCGGAATGAAGTCGTCTTGTTCTCCTCTGGTCTGGACATAGTGGGTATTAGCAAAGGAGAGATAGAGGTTTCTGATGAGGTCGGGGTATTTGTTGATGATCTCGAGGATGTACTCTGAAGTGAAAGTTTCTGTCCGGAGCCGCTTCTTAATCTTAGCCAGCAGCTCAGCATTGGTGTTACTATCTCCCTTCAAAGCCGCAACCAGGGATGTATATTCAGAGCCCAAACGGTTGAGAAATTGTTGCACGAAGATATGAACGCAGTGGGCGTAGATGCTCTCCTGCAAGCTCAGGTTCCCACTTGCAAACTGGCCTTGTAGTTTGTTCTGGGGGATACAGAATAGCAAGGATACTTCCTTGATGATTTGATGAATAGCTGCCTCGATGGGGGGATGCCGAGACTTCGCGATGTCATTGCTTGCAGGTTTGAGGTAAAGAGATATGATCGTAATGCCGTTTGAAAACTGCTCCACATACTTTCTTGAGCTGGTAACTCCGTAATAGTGATAGAGATCAGACAGAGCGCTGTAGACACCCATGGCAGAACCCTGTCGGTATGCGATGACGACTCTTTTCTCTCTCGTGCCCTGTATATCGAACATCTCGATGACAGGCCCCGTTCGCTGAACCGCATATGTGATGATCTCTTGGTAGACCTCTTTCGTGTTCTTGGTGGCTTTCTGCAAGAATCTCTTTTCCCCAATTTGTTCCAAGTCTGTCTCATCTGGGCTTGGGTTGGGATTGTTGAACTGACACTGGTAGACGAAGTAGCAGCGCAGGGACTGTTCCGGGTTCTCGGGCAGGGCATTGTTCGACCGGAAAGATTCGACTCGATAGCTTCTTGCGGGTGTAGATCCGTCAATGTACTTCTCGTCGATTCTCTGCTCGTATCTTGGGCCTTTGATCATACTGATTCCGGGCTTGCTTGTATCAATGTAAACTGCATGATCTGCCGCTTCTTTGGCCAACTGGATCTCCAACTTCTTGTCGTCCCGCGCATACGCAGCCAGTTTGGCGGCATATAAGGAGAGGATGTTGCTTGCGACGGCCTCGACCGATTCGGTTGAGAAGTACATGTCATCGATGCCGAGTGCATTGTAGAACCATTCCGTTTCCGACGCAATGAATTCGGTAGGCAGGAAGCCTTTTTCTTCGATGAGGTCCATAACTATTGTTCGGTTAGTACTTCCATACACCCCTTGCTAACCACGACGCAGACTTGCCTTCTTCCATCTGGGCTTTCTTGCCCTCAAACTTGGGGGCCACGTAGCCGGGGCCATTGTGATCTGCTGAAAGGGTACGATGCAGGGAGATGTTGGAACTGGATGCTCCTGGAACACCAAGTAAAGTTGGTTGCGGTGAGGGTTGCCGGCCTGGTGTCCTGACGACCTGGTCGACCAGCTTGTGTCTGGCTGCGTTCAACACGCCGTCCCCATTGACAACTTGACGATCCATGTTTGCTGTTGGAGTGAGCGACAAGTCTCCGGCGTGATGGACCGGAATTGACGCACGAGATGGAAGTAGGAGAGATGAAGGGGATGATGTAGGAAGTATTTGAAGGGGCTCAATGAAGTATTTCTCGCTCAGCTACTAGCATTTGACGGCTGTGAGGGCCGGTCAGCCGCAGACAAGGTAGAATCGATCTGAACGTGTTTGGTTGACGTGGTTCAGCCACAACTTCCCTTCGGATGCCGTAAACACCCCTTGCGCGGTTATCGTCGAATTGATCCAAATTCTGACCGGCTGAAACACGGTGCTATATGTATCGATTACAGATCATGATGCCTCCAACTACGAAACGTGTCCCCTAGCCCTCGCTATTTATATCGAGGACCATTGCGCAAAGTTTTCCGCGACTTGCATCACATGGTTGCAGATATTTGAGACTTCGGGGCGACTTCAGAATCTAATTACGCCAGTGCCCTAAGCTGCTCCCCCGCAATTGGATCGATGCGCCACTCAACGCGCATCAAGCCCAGAGTTTTTCAGGCACCGGGCTGTAAAGTTGCCAGATGCATCCTAGTTGCTCCAGGGACAGAGCAGAGTCTTTCTCGATGAGCCAGTGACGCGGCTAGCATCGGGGCTCAGCGGGCTCGAGCGGTGCTGGTGTGCAGCGTTTGGGCCAGTGACAAAACGTGCTGAGAATAAAGTCTGGCGCAGAATGCGCAGTTGACTAACACAATTAAATGTCGCAAGGTGCTGCAGCTGTAACTGGATTTGCTAATCCAACAATGTATTGCTCGACCCGTGTCGCCCCCGTCCCTCTCCGCAATTGAAGGGCCTGGGGCAATGAGAGGCATTTATGTTACTTTCTCGTTACGAAACAAACAACAGAACTCCGATCTTTGCTCTTGCGACCCCGGAATCAACAATGCAATGTCGCTTTAGCGATGCCACAAGTCAAATCAAATGTGCGGCCTATGTTCCACGGCTTCCTCCTCCGCGTGACTTGCGAGTGAACTCCTCTCCCCCTGGGAGTCACCTGCATCCACCTCTCCGTCCTTGTCCGGGTCATAAGACGCGATGGTTCTGCTCTGAGACCGGGCCTGTGCTTTGATGGTCGGAGGTGCCGGCTTACAAGCCTCATCTTCGTCGATGGAGTGTCCATGGTCGGGATAATCTTCTTCGAGTAATCCACCATGCTCCTCTTCGGCTCCATGCTCCCTGTTGTCCTCGTCGTCCTCTCGAGAGGCCTTGTTGTCCTTGATGAAAGTGTCGATAATGTAATATTGTAGTGCGTTCATGATCAGTGGGAAAATGAGCATGACAAAAGCAATCTGGATGGCTTCGTTGCCTTCTGTCCAGCGTAGAGCCCAGTCACCGACTTGGCCCAGCCATGGACACAGCTGGAAGATGAGCAATACACAAGCCTTCATTCCCAGCAATCCCAAAAAGTAGATGAGACACTGCTTCAGCCACCAGGTGGCCTTGGGTGGCGTTCCATAATGCCCGGATTCTATTGACTCTTTCGGTCTTGCGAGAGGGGTGTAACTCGCGCCGATAGTCAGGATTCTCAGTATGCATATCAATATAGGGATTCCAATCGTCGTGTCAATGGCCAGGTTCAACAAGTAGAAAGAACAAGGATTGGGGCTGTATACATCATTGATCCCGGTACCGAGGGTGCTTGCTGCGGCCTTTACGAGGCTTCGTTCGATTTGTCCAGAAGAGAACATAGACATGAGTAGATTTGCCAGATGTAGCAGGATGGACCCTACGACCTGTTTTGAGGCATCGAAAGACCAGATCTTCAGAGGTCGCTGCGGCCTTTCCCGCCATCTTTTGTACACTAGAGACAACAGGGCGAGAGCTCCTAGAGCACCTTGGACAAGAATGGCAAAAGGACCCAGTAACTTGCATTCGCCGCTGCTTTCGTCATCCGCGTCGGTGGTTGACGCGGACTCCAATGGGGAGGCCGATGCGAGAGGGAACAATGAGTTCTGTGTAGCCGAGGCTGCAGCAGTCGCTATGCCAAACATCACAGCAGTGGAGGTTGTCATGATGTCCGAGAGCAGAGGCGACGCTTGCGATTCTGTAGCAAGCGCATGGTGTATTGCCGCGGAAGAGGGGAGGAGGTCGGGAGGCTGCATGTGCGGACAGAGGGGGGTGTCAGGAGGGTTTCGATGGCTATAGCACGTTCATCAGAACCAAGTCACTGATTCTCAGCCTGCTGAGAATTCCTGGTCGGTGGCGATTAGGCAGTGAAGAAATATCACCAGAGGGGAACGACAAGAGGGGGCACAGCCCTTTGGTCAAGTTGCGCACCCAAACAGGGTTGCAGGGGTGGCCAAAAGCCAAAACGTGGTTGTATGAGGCGGGGAGGAATGCTAGTACGCCAAGCCATCGTCATCGAGCCTTAGGAGCCTGTCAGACAACCCTTATTGCAGGCATACTACAGTATGTACTTACCTCACCTGCCTAGGTAGGTAAGGTCAAGGGAGTCAAAAAGACCTGTTCTTCTCCGCTCTCCATAGATGTAATCTTTGGCAGTCGTGGTAGAAGTTTCAGTGAGCGGAACCTCATTCAATCCGAGTGTTAAGCTCTTCTCGTCTACATTTGTTCTCTAGCAATACAAAGAAAGCCCGAGTTCAGATCTAGATCTGACTCAAGGAAACCAATCGTTAGGACCACCACCAAAAAGGCACGTCTCAAAGGGTATCATGGTGCTAGTCATCTAGCAAGCTAAACCAGAACGCCGTCTTCATTTCTGTCGTTACAGATCGTCTTCTCCGTTTTCGTTTCCAGGGTTCATTCTTCCAATCCTGTCGCCTGAGCCCAACCAGTTTTTGATCACGCAAGGCGCCGATTCGGGGCCCTGACATATCTTCTTTCTTGAAAGGTGCTTGAACTTGGGACCGAGGGGTCCATTGACATAATGGTACTGTCCCGCAAAGCGATACTGTCTCTTATCGCCCAGTGGATAAAACTTGTCTCCCCAATGGCCGGCAAAGTGGAACCATTCAGTCGGTGCACTGGGTGTCACATTTGAAGACCGTAGATTTTCGGTCTTGTAATCATAGGTATAGGCATGGGAATTGAGCGATGGGTCCCAAAGAGGACCACGGTCAGTCAAATCGTGCAGAATCCCCCAGGGTAGGACATATGGGTGTGTTCCCGGAGTGGCATACATTGCATGGGTCCCGTAGGCTGAATAAATGACGGGCCGTTTCCCGAGCTTCTCTACAGCTTCGTAACTGTACGCGGATCCAAAGTTATGTTCACTGAAGAACACAGCCCTCGGCTTTCCGTGCTGGAATCGCACCACTGTGTGTTCCCAGTCGCCCACATGGTTACCAAATCTCACATTCAGTACCACATTACCAAGGTTGAAGCTGTAAAAGAAGAACCAGAAGGCGTCGACGATACCATGCCCCTTATTGATGGTGACTAGAACAGCAGGAGCATCACTTCGGCCGCCACGGATTGTCCCGGGCGCTAGACTCTCGAGTACCGAGCGTTTGAGTTCCATATGTCTTTGGCGTGCTGCCTTCTTGGCATCTGATTGGCCGGTGAGCGATTCTCGAAAATCGGCCAACATCTCCGGATTATCGAGGTTTGGCGCGAACCAGTCTTTGAGATCAGTCATTGCATCTTTCAGACCTTGAAGATAGGTCCGGCCAGGGCGGTGTACCCAGCCGTCATTGTCATCAAGAGGGTCCTCGGGGTTGGAAGGCCTGTTCGGGATGTTTTTTTGACCCTCCAGCCATTCCGGCCGTTCTTCAACATTATCTTTACTTGTCAGAAAAACCCATTCGCCATCCTGCCACTGGTTCAATCCGTCCAAGTCGTTCAGTGTTGGATGCTGCTGGTCTGACTGCACCGCTGTGTAGTTGAGAGTAGGAATGATGTGATAGAGATGTTCTGCAATATCACATGGCCAGAATTGTTCGCCCGAGTAGAGATGAACTAGCGGGGCATATTCCATGACATAGTCTGGAATCTCGCGAAGAACGCGCTCATCATCTGTCCAATCTTCGGGCCTATCATTTCCTTCAGTCCAAGCATGCTGCCAATCCCAATCCGGTGTGTAGTCCACCATCTTCTTGGAGTTGTATTTAATCACAGGGCGGCGTCCAAACCTTGTCGTGTCGGAAGCGTAATGTATATGTGTCCCGCCACAAACACCAAGCCACCGACAGGCCTTTCGATCCAGCCATGACTTGGAAGTAGCCATCCATTTCGACTCCTCTTTGTCCTCATCTTGCCATATGAACGCTTCTGGATGGGTGGCTTTCCAGATGCTGTTGATGCACATATAGGAGATGATTGTGGACAGAACGCCTATAGTGGCTTTGGTTTTGGTGCCACCCATCTCCTCTCCCTGTAGTTCCTTATCCGTCACCGATTCATAGATGGGTTGGGGGTGTATATCGGTCCCTGCAGTATAGGAATCTACAATGACCACGACAGACTCGTCAGTTTTGACATCGGTTGGGCCGTTCGTATTCAAGAGCGCCTGCGCAAGAGGGAGGGAAGAGTCGTCGACTGTCGGGCTGGCCGAAGTCTGAGAAAAGAGAAGAGCAGTGAGAAACGAGGCTGCCGGCGCCGAGGTATATAGTGGGTTTGTCAGCCCGGAAAGCGAGGGAGGATGATGATGATGGAAGATCAAAGACACTATGCAAACGAGCCGGAACGGTTAGCCATATAGTCACGAAGGGTTTAGATCTGACATGAAGACCAGCTATGTGACTGGACCAGGACCGGACCACCGCTGGGCGTCAACCGGGCAGAGGCCCATCGAGGCTCCCAGGCGGGCTATCAATAACCGCATTGAACAAACAGCAGACTCAAAATGGACAGCAGGGCGGACATAATGACTGAGCGACGCTCCGCCGATATGCCACCTCAGAGCCGCAGTCCGCTGTTGTAGATGAATAATGCCATAAATATGCAGTTCCGCCAACATCCGTGTGTGACGCAGGAGGAGTCGCCTTGATCCGGTGCCGTGCGAAGGGGACAAGGAACGTACTGATAAGCCTTGATTGGCCCACTCCACCAAGAAAGCGAGGGGCTTTGTACGAGGGTTGGGAATAGTAGCGGTCTGAAGTAACCTAGACCAGTGAGCTGTACATCTGACCAGGGAAAGAATCGAAAAGTATCAGGGTTTGAAAAGGATTTGAGAAAGGCGATTGAAACAAAGGACGCAGTCCCCGGGTGGCTATGATGTGATCCGGATGTGCAGGAAGAGTGATGACAAGACACGGAGAGGACGAGCCTGAAGCCAATATTCTGGCTGATGAAACCCCAAGTTGGCTTTGGCGTTACGATGACATCGTCCAGCGGAATGTTTGGTCGACTTGGGGCCACTTCCGATCTGACACCAAATACAATAGGCTATTCTTGTCGCGCCCGGAAGAAGCTTCAGCTTTAGCCTATGGCTCACTAGTTAGTTAGGCTTACTGGCCTCAGGTTCTTGGACAGTTGAGCAAGGGATCCGCAGTCCGATCCTCCCGCCAATACCGCATTCTGACACCATCAAGCCCCTTCCAGGTAACTTCATTCTTGCTCATATTCGCGCTCTGAGGAGCTGACACTCTGCCCCTACGAAGGCCACGCTGAATGCATGTTTCTATGACCTTGGCGCTGGTCAAGTTTGGTCCTCGTAGTCCGTGCCCGTAATGTGTGCATAACGAAAACGACGCCTGTTCCTCGCCGCGTCTCAGAATCGCTGGGATCGTTTTTTCAACAGCGCTTATGTTACAAAAGAAACGAGGTAAGTCACCAGATCGGCCCCGGGGTTAGCTGCTACCGGCTACCATTGTCTATTGAGTGCCCGAAGCTTGGTCAGTACCACTTGCAGAAGCACCATTCATACAGCCTGTCTCTTATGGCACTGCAGAAGTCGTGCTTCCCAGCGGCACGCTCGCTCTCGACGAAGCACTGTCCCACCCCCACCACCGATGCTACTGGCCGCTGACGCCACGAGCCGATCGAAGTTGCTGGCTGTGGCAGGGGTCAAGGTCACACGTGCCGGAGGATTGATGGACGTTGCTTCTGTTGTCGGGTCGGTACAGACAGAGCACCCAGTCGAACGTAGATGTGCTGGCGGTCGATCGAGAATCTTCTCCAATGTAGCAAAACACGCCATTCAGGCTCACTGTTGATGCTGCGACGACAGCTCCAGGACATTTACTGAACTCGGGAGCGAGTGATTTGTCTGGTTCAGACTCAGGAACTTGTTGACATGCTTACCTAGCCTAGGCACATACCGTGCTCGTGGGTATTCTCCTGCCCCGGATTCGAATTGGGATGCTCGTGCCATGCATTGCTCCGTCTCTTCTGAAGTTGCAATGGTGTGTCTAATGACTAACTCGAATCCGTAGTGAGACGGCATGAAGTTGTGCTCTCTCACTCGTAGACTTTGAGGTTAGGGTCCGACAGCTGGCGTAAACTAGACAGTTGCCGAGATGAGTATACAAAGACGTCTATGTCGAAATCCCAATATTGAGTTAGGGACAGACCAAGTTGTAGCTACCTGTGTACTTCAGTCACGCGGGGCGCGTTCGTCATGATCGCAGACTGAAGATTGGAGCCCACACAATGATCTCCAGACCGCATCTCGTTCGAGTCGAAACGAAGCGCAAAAAGGCACTTCAAAGTTAGGCTCCAATTGCTCCGAGGCAGCCTGATGGTCGATCACGTTGTAAAGTCTATTAAACAGTCGTGACACTTGCGCCTTTAGGTTTAAGTACTAAGCGAGCGTGAATTCGACCGTTATTTATGCACACCATTTGGCTGTGGGCTTGTAGTACATTTCGGAACAGGACTAGCTATGGAAGTCCCAAAAGAGTGCTCCTTGTTGCACTTATGCAAAAGAACAGACCTCTCATCATTTTGCGCTTCGTTCTTCGTCTTTCGTTTTACTCTCAGACTTGCTTGATATGCCACTGGTTGACAGAAAGCGATTCGCTGTACGTGGGTAAAAGGGATACGCTGAGCATGCCGGATTAAAGTAACGCCGCTTAATCGTAACTCTCATCGCGCCGAAGCTCACGTGATGCGTTCTACAGAAACCTCTCCGACGATATCATTTCAAGTCACCAACCTGCCCTGCACCAACCTACTATGTCTCAGCAGAACGAGACGTTTTAGTTCTGCCATATCCAGATTGGCTGTGGAGATTGTTGATCGTGCCATGTTTTCGGACGATGAATTCGAATATGAGTACGATGACAACGAGACAGAGGTAGGAAATGCATGATGCCAAGTGCGCTTCCTTAACTTCTTCTGGCCGTTCCTTATGTTCTCTTGACAGACATTCTTCGTGGATCTCGACCTCTCTACCTTAAATTCCAGAACACGCGCAACCGTACCTGGGGGCCAGAAGCCAGCTGTCCCCGTCAAACCAGCAGCTGATGACTCAGTCCCGCAAACACCCGACAGATTCGAAATAGCGCAGAGCCCACCAGGGATCCCGGTCAATGGCGATGACGATCTGGGAGCTCAGGACAAGCCCAAAAGATCAGCCGTAGAAGGTGATGATGATGATACGTCCGCCTTTGGGAGAGATATCCAGATCCTGGACTTTCCATCGACAAATCCGGTAGTTTCATACAGGGGACAGGTATACAGCTGCATGTGGACAGATATGATCGGCACCAACATGTTCTTCACAAGCCCTGGCTCCATGGACAGACCCCTAAGACGCACAGACGCGTACGACCTGGTCGGAATATCACGGATCAAACTTGTTGCTGAACATGCAAAAGTCGCCAAACAGCGCCCGACAGATGGCAGCAATGTAGGTGTCAAGCCGGCCATGTCTGAACATGTCTTGGATGGTAGTAGCCTTGGGGACTTCCATCGCTCAAGTCCAGTCATAAACGCTCAAATCAAGAAGCAAGCCTCCTTTCTAGAAAAGTTGATGGACATCAAACGGCAACGTGGAGAAAGAGACATCGTGCGTGCTTATGTCAACGAGGACACCGCCATGGCAGGGGGCCTTGTACTTGATGGAACTACGCGGGATGAGCTGGAGACTTTGAGTCGGAAAGTACTCAACGGAGATGGAAATGCTCTTGCACAGCTTCAAGAGATCTATTCTCGACTAAAGGGACAAGACCAAAACCCCCAAGAAAACGCCCCGACACCTTCCAGTCAAGGCGACTGATATGACAAACTCTGTGTGCTTTTGCAACAGCTCAGTGTTGCTCAGCTGGAAAATTCAACAGGGGCAAGATATTGCCATATTAAACCTAATACACGATGTTCTAGAAGCAAAACCCAAACACTGCAGGATTCACCACGCTTCCACCAAACAACACAGTACCCAACGCAATCTGGAGCGAGGCGGCCGAACTAATGGTCGTGCTTGTCGCGGTTCCAATGCACTGGAGATGGAGGTGGGGGTGGAGGCGAGTGCTCAGGCAATTGTCTGCGCTCTGAGTAGGAGGCATATTTTGGTCGTGGGGAAGCCTCAACCGCTTTGCGGATATCTCGGCTGGAGGTCTCTGAGGCGAGGACAGTTGATCGGTAGGACAATCGTTGCATGGTCTCGGAAGGCATGTTTCCGTTCGGCGTAGGCGGGCCGTAGGTGTTGGAGCTGTGATGCTAGATGGCCACCATCAGTGCTCTGCAAACGCTAAGCAGGGAATGAGGGACAGCTCTACTTACTGGGGGGGTGACGGCCTGATGATTTTCGTTTGGGTCGAGAAGGATGAATGCCGTCTGTAGTGTGGATGTGTTATGCTGCAGGAACAATTGTATTGCCGTTCAAGAAATGTTTTCGATCGACAAAGAAAACTGGAGACGAGACCACGGGTATTTATGAGGTTCTCAGGGAAAATGCTGGGTGTGTGAGGGAAATTCTCAGGAGCAAGGGAGCCGTGTTTTTTCCCAAGAGGATGTGACGGTCTCAAATACCCCCTTCGCCTGGGAGAAATGGTCTGGGAGAATGGGACTCATCAACTCACAAATCTGGCGGTGAAAGGCGACGTGGGATGTCACATTTCAAACGAATCCGGCTGGTCGATTGCAAACAGACCCCGAATGCGCCAGAAGTGTTTCCCCGGAACCACGAGCGTGGCTTTCCCTCTGGGTCCTTGCAATCCTAGACCGCACATCCCGGCATCCTGGCGGCGGGCGAACAGGCTACAGGGGGTGTCTGGAAATCAGCGAGCTTACCCAGGCCGGTTGCATCGGTACGAGTACGGTAATTCTGTTTGCTTCCATCTGTTCGCCGTGCTCTTCCTGTCGCTGCTCTGTTGCTGCCTGAACAGCTGTGTCGCCCTCGTTGGCTTCTCTCTACTAGGCGTCCCTGTCGATGGTGGCCTTTACTTTACATACGGGACGGGGTATATACTCGTAGACCAGGGCGTCAGATGGAATGCGCCGACACCAATGGATCGCCGCATCGTGCCCGTTGGCTGGACGATCCCGCCGACCGCCTATCTGTACGTACACACTACAGCACACTGACATGCGTCCGATCTATGTGACTACTGGATGTCAAGATCGGGGCATGTACGGAGCACCACATCTAGTACTTTCCCAAAGCGCATGAAGTTCGGAAGCGGTCATGATTCATGAGCAAGGAGTGGGAGTCTCATCACGCCGGCTGTTCTACGTCAGCCGCGAGCTAGCTAACAAAACCACTTGGATCAGAAGACGGTGGCGTGTTGGGCATTTCCCAAGTACTCGGGAAGTGGAAGCGTTGAGGACGAATCTGGCTGTCCATCCCGCGCGCCAGACGGTCTACTGATACATCCGACGCCAGACGGTGCTTAGCGATTGTCTTGAAGCCCCGGAATCCCCATCCACCCCTTGTTGAGGTGGGTATTGGACGCCGCCGTCTGTTGCGGGAATGCTGCCGGAAGCTAGAGAAACTTGGGGCAGACGCCAGAAACGCTACGGCCCTTTACAAGCTGGACGGGGGGATGGCGGCTCACCAAGGCTTGCAACCGGAAGCGACCATTCAGATCCAGTTGCGTGGTCCAGTTGGAGACATTCTCTTTTCTTTCCTTGCGACGCTGTTCGCGGGCTGACCTCCGACCCCCATGGGCCATGGCAGACGAGTCCGAGTACAGGTACAGCCTAGAGTACCTAGGGTACGGTATCTACCTTCTCCCGTGTTGATGCCTGACAGTTGTACAAGCAGTGAACCACATCCTGCCCGGCGAGCCCACCACTCCTGTCCTGTCGCCTTCTCCCGGAACAAGGAACATTGTCTGTGAATACGAGGCATACGAGGCATACGAGGGGGCCCAGGACATTCATGTGCGATGGGATCGCAAAAGCACCTCTGCAAACGAGTGCTGGCACCTTTCGGTTGTGTCACTTCGTCCATCGCCGCCAGTTACCCCCTGCGGCAGCGCCTGCCATCATGTTGCCAGCCTGTCACTCGCAACATAGTTGGTCGTCGTGTGAGACCAGGCCGCATTCCCCGTGTAGCCCCCCAGTACACCCACCCCTCCCCGGACAAGTGTGTTGTTGTATGATCGGGCATCAAACAGGGCAACCCCAGGAATGTGGCCAAGTCAATAGCAACACTGCATGCGGAGTAGTGAGGTGACTCTTGACGTACGCAAGCTGGCGGCGCCATCGATCCTTGTTGCGCAACGTCTGGACTGCAACTGCGTGGGATACGAGTACGGTGCACAGCATCACTCTTACCGGCACGGATTTTCATTACATTCTAATGTTCTATTTGCTGATCGCTTCCCCTGGGGCGACTGGGCACGGTCTCACAATCCTCCAAACTCGTACTCAGTAAACGAAGTGGTGAATTACCAACCTACCTCGGCCAGCCTTGTGATTGCGAGAATGTCCTACACGCAGGGCTGAACATGGCCGGGAGGTGCTGAGGCGTTAAATATGAACAGCACCTTTGTCCAACATATAGCTCACATCGACATTGCAGTGTAGCTTCGTCCTTCTGAGCCACCCTCGTGCATTTTGCAAGTCAGTTTCGCTTACTATAACCAGGCCGCACCCATTGACATCCGTGAGATGCCTTACGGTCTGCACCAGTACGCTCGATCGAGAGGAGAAAGCAGTTCTATCATGCAAGGCCCCCCGAAAGAGAAATACGGACTAAAGTACGGAGTAAGAAAAGCTTAGAGCATTTGGTCAGGCAAGGTAGGGAGGTATACATCTGAATACCTAGACATCTCGGTCTGTGGCTGTCGCGCTGCTGCGATTATGCTACGCACCGTGCTGCCGGTTCCCGACACTTGAAGTTCCTGTTTCTCCTTTTCCAAATAATAAGGGCCGTCGTCCCTTTATTCATGTCTTGTTGGGTAGCCTTCCACGGTCCATCCGCGCAATTGCTTGTAGACCTTGAGATGGCAGAGCTTTCTCTGCAAGGCGTCGCCACCGACAGTGAGCTTTCTCTCCGTAGGGAACGGGAGCGTATTGGGAGGCCGATTATGCTACCCATGGTCCTGGGACCGAGTCTCTGCATGTATCCAAATTTTTTCCTGCTCGGATGAACAAATCCTTGAGCAGAGTTCCTGCATCCTATCTTCATTTGATCTTCACTCGATTCCATGTTCTCGCTTCATGCGCTCAAGATTCTCTTGTCTGGCAGCAATATCTTCCTTCGCTTCGACCTTCATTTTCTCGGGTTGATGGTACAGGACGACCAAATAGCGGTTCATAAAGTTGAACCCGTTCAGTTTGTCGCAGGCTTGTTTCGCATCCAACACCTCATCGTAAACCACAAAAGCGGTGCCTTTCGTGGTAGTCGAGTTCCCAAGTCTTATCTGGCGTACACCTCCAAACTTAGTGAATAAAGACCACAGACTCTCGCTGTCCACGTTGTAGGCAAGGTTCTTGACAAATAGGATGCGATTGGCCTCGGGGGCCAGCTTGTTGCTGCGGGACATTTTTATGGAGCGGTGAGGGTAGAGGGAAGGAGTACTGAGCGTGCAGACGAGTTCAGAAGATGGCGGAGAGGCTGGATGGTGCGGTTGATGTCGTCGTTGTCGTCTGCAGTAGATTGTAGTGATGAAGTTGAAAATGCGGAGGATTGCCGAGAGATACCTGCGCCTCTCGACGGGGAGAATCAACAGCAGAGGAGCGGCGCAATGTGATCAACTTTTGTCCTGCCACTATCACTTTGGCTTAACGTACTTGTTCACAGCCTCAATTGAATACACGGCGCGGTGAAGAATTCGAAGTTGTGGTGCGGCCAGTGCTCGAGTCGCTGCTTTTTGGACGAAGCGCGCGAAAGAGTTTAGAACCGCAGTCATCAACCTCTCCCGCAACCGCCTTTCACAACCAGCTACACTTTCCATTCCACCACGATCCATACGCTGCACACGGTCCTTACTCTGGCAACATTCACCGGCTTCGACAAATGTTCTCTCACCAATGTAGCCAAATCGTCTCCGGGCCCTCTCTCACCTTCATCCGCGTTCACAGCTAGAGTCAACAACCCCGCCTCCCTGCCAACTTGGTGAACGAGAATCATGCCTACGTCTACAGTATGGCGTCCTTCCGGAGACCCTTCGATGCCTCGAGGGGTCAGCCCCATGCGCCCTGCGCCCCAGGACATTGAAAGGCTCTCTCCTGATCCGGTGCTCGAATCGGCCTTCCACCCCGTATCCTCCTCTTTACCTCCGACCTCACAAGAAAATGGCTTCTTATTGAAGGGACTCGGCTTGTCAGAAACAGAAGTTCCGAACAACGTAGGAGCTACTCTTCAGCTGGATCATCTATACTACGATCAGGACGGTGCGGCGCATGTCGGTGCTCGACTCGTTAGAGGAGTAGGCGCACCCAACGGACGTCAGTTGCCCAAGACCTCCCACAGGTCGTCAACGAGTGCTAAAATGATTTTAGATGATCGGAAACCTGGAGCAAAAGGCCATACACGCTCTGGATCTACCATCGATGACCTTGCGAGTGCCGCGATCGCGACCAGCCCTGCCCTCGTCGAACAGCCTTCTCCCTCCTTCTCTACACGAAGCAACTTCTCTACGACACGACCGTCGACCTCCTATGTTCCACGTTACACGTATGAGGAGCACTCTAATGAACCGCCTTCGAAACGAATCAAATCGGAGCGCCTCCCTAACCTTGAGTGGTCACCCCGTGCGGATAGGCCGAAAACTAGTGGCAACGACAATTCAGGAGATATAACACACGCGTGGCTCTTGCTAAGTCTAAAGAATGAAGTCAATTTCAAACATCTCACGCCGTCTCTGCCTTCTGCAGCCCTGCATGAACCTGCAGTATCACCACCCCTGCCGAGGCAAACCAAGGAATATTTCAACCAGGAAGATACAACAGCAGTGCATGCATCGCGGCACACGAGTCCGGAAAGAGATATTGAAGACCGGGAAGCGGCCGCGAGCAAGGAGCGCAAAGTAACCGACAGTCGACTGATGCGTGTGCCAGAAGAGGATGACATTGCGTCTAGACTATCCAGCCTGTCGAAGAGAGAGACTTTAGGCGAAGAGAGGATCCACGAAGCCCTAACAAAAGCTAACGATGCGCAATCTGGCCTCTCTTCTACCTCAGCCCAGACTGCACCTCCTAAGAAACAGAGACGAGTCAGGCCCGAAGTCCAACAAGATACCTGTGCAGGCTGCCATCGCCTCCAACCGGAAGCCACCAACGAAGAGGATGTTGAGATTTCTTGGATACAATGTGGTCCTTGCGAGAGGTGGTTCCATGAAAAGTGCGCAGGTTTCAAAACAAAAGCCGAAGCAAGAAGTGTTGATAAATACGTCTGCAAGGACTGCGAGCCTCTACATGGCAAGACCACGTACGTACGGAAGTCGGCGCGGCAGAGGACTGCCGTCGACTACGTCAATCTCAACCAGGGTGTTGTCAAACCATCGGAAGATACCTTGACGCATCATTACATACAGCCGATTAAAGAGGGGAAGATCGAGCTTCTACCAGACGACTTCCCACGTGTACGGCCGGAGCTGGTCACGGTGGAATTCATGGAGAGCTTCGAGGGAATGAAGCGACCATTTGTGGTTCCGGCATGCTGGAATCCACGATTCGGTGCTAAGCGTCAGACGAGTCCGAAGCCAGAAACACCTCTATCCACTGTGACCAATGAACAAGGAGCTCAAATGGTTCAGGAAGCAGAGGACCCTTTAGAAGTGGTTGAAGACGAAGTCATCGACTGTGACCAAGACTTGCTAGGTATGGTCATTCCACGCCATCTGACCGTGCGAAAGGTCGCAGAGCTTTACGGACCACAAGAATTTGTCCCTGTTATTGATGTCAAAACCCAAGAGACCAGGGGACAATGGACCCTGAAAGAATGGGCCGATTACTACGAAAAGCCAGGTGAGAAGCCGATTCGAAATGTAATCAGTCTGGAAGTATCACACAGCCCGCTTGGCCGGCTCCTACGACGTCCAACGGTCGTACGGGAGCTGGATCTTGAAGACAATGTTTGGGAGCTCGATGCAGAAACACGAGCAAAGAAGCGACCTGTGCAGTTTTATTGCCTGATGTCGGTCGCCGACAGCTATACCGATTTCCATATCGATTTCGGAGGATCGTCAGTGTATTACCATATCCTCAAGGGAACAAAAACATTCTTCTTTATTCCGCCTGAGGATAAGTATCTTAAGAAGTATGAAGAGTGGTGCAACTCGGACGCTCAGAACGAAACCTGGTTGGGAGATTTATGCAACGGCAATGTCACGAGGGTTGATCTCCATGAGGGAGATACTGCTTTTATTCCCGCTGGTTGGATTCATTCAGTCTGGACACCAGAAGACAGTCTTGTCATCGGAGGGAATTTCCTCACACGTATCGACTATGAAACACAGTTGAAGGTGTTCAACGTGGAGAAAGCCACCAAAGTCGCAGCAAAGTTTCGCTATCCTTTCTTCCAGAAAGTGATGTGGTACGCATTGATGAAGTATCTCGAAGATGATCCGATTCCGGAAGAAGTGGTTGAAGACTTTCGGGAGGATCCAGATTATACATTCTTACGCGCAAATCCTTTATGGCACGAACTTGGACACTTGGAAAACACAGCGCCACCAGGAGACCCCGCCCACAACGCGAGATACTACCCGAAATCAGAAGTGACGGGGTGGCCATCATTACGAGACTATCTCTACCGGACTGCTCGGGTCCATGCCGGCCTGCCTGTTGCGGATATCAACAAGAAACAGATCGATGCTGTCAAGAATTCAGTGCCCAAGGAATGCAGTGACCCCTTGCTTACGATCAAATTATTTGCAATCTGGATTGCTTGGAAGACTGGAAATGTCACTGTTCCGGAATGGGTACATTCTGATGGTGCTCTTGAGAGCGAACAGAATGACAAGGTCAAAAAGCCAGAGAAATACCCACTCCCGGGAGAACGTACGTCCGCGCGAAGAGCGGCACAGGTTCAAAGTCAGCCACAAAGTCCTCCCGAGGCACTCAGCCCTGTCATTTCCGCCAGACAAAGCTCAAAACCAGCGCCCAAGAGCAGTAGCAGCAAATCGGCATGTGAGAATTGCAGGAAACGTCGAATCAAGTGTAAACACAAGTCTGGTAGTGAGACGCCCACGAGGGCTGCCCCAGAGATTCGACCGCGAAGTTTTTCTACTGGAGCGGCCTCGGTCAAAAATGCTCCCACAGCAAATCGCAATTCTGACCAAAGTGCGGTCTCAGACGTCATTGTGAATGGAGTCGAATCCAGCGATCCGCAGAGTTCCAAAAAGGGGAGAACGAAAGCTTGCGAGGAATGTCGCAAAAGCAAGGTATGTATCATGATACGGCTTCGGAAGATAAATGTTGACAAAGCTTCAGCGTCGATGTGTACATGACGAATATGGTCGTGTTGATCCCGCTAAAGCAGCGGAACCGTCCAAACCTCGAGGATCGACAAGTTCAAAACGCCCTTCTCGACCGAGTGACGACAATGGGCCAAACAAACGTGCAAAGATGTCCGACGAATATCTAGATGAGGTTATTGATCCGGCATTAATGAACGGCGACTCTCTTATTTTCGGGCAGGAAGCCGTAGAAGACAGTTTCCATACCCCCGGTCCTTTTGTCGAAAACGCCATCGATGATTCCGATGATGCGTCTCGACCTGTGGAGACGGAGAATGGCATCGAAGATGTTCAGCCCACAGACGGTGGTGATGGAGACAGTACGATGCCAATCGATCCATCGTTGATGGAAATTACTGTTCAGGCAACTGAAGAGGTCAACATCAAGAACGAGCATGAAGCAGGAGATGTCGTAATGGTCGATGGCGATGGCGCTGATTCTACCATTTCTCGGAACAACAGTGCATTCGCCACGCCAGGCCCGATCAAAACCGGATCGTCCGTCAATGGAGATTATTCGGTAATTGCCAGTTCGACGCCAGGATCAAGGCAGTCGTCACGACAGCCGAAACAGATCGAACGGTACACACCGGAGGATAAACGATCGCCGAGTAAGACGTTCTCTAAACCTCCGGGGAGCAATCGACGAGCATCGAGTGCTGCTAGTGCGCAAACAGTTGTGACTAACCCCAAGAGTCGCCGGTCATCCAGTCACACATCTTCAATTGTCCATCGGGACGGGATAGCCCTGCTGAGAGGACAAGCTGCATCCACAGAGGCCTCTATCTCTGCCGCCCGGCCTGTTAGTAGAGCTAGCACGGCAGAAAGCGATCTGGACGCAGACGAGAAGTTTGCTCGGGAGTTGCACGCTGCAGAGAATGGTTTGAGACGGCGGACGAGCATGAGGGCGTGAGCAATTTGGGATGGACTGATCCGTGAATAAGCGACCGGCTGCTGCTCCTGCTGCTGCTGCTGATGATGACGATGAGCCCGGCGGGTGCGGATTGAGTGATGGGGACGGAGGCGTTATTGCATTGCGTTCCGTCACCTGGACCATCGGAAATGACATGAGAGGCTTCGATTGATGAGTTGGGCAAGCACATTTGGTCTCATTCTCCATCTCACAGTTACTTCTGGGAGAGAGAGGGAGGTGTATGACACACTCGCGCTCACATGTGCGTTCTTGAGGACGGGGTCTGATGATGATTGGAAGCACGACGCTTGCTTACCATTTCTTTTTGCCGTGATGAAATTTTCTATTGGTTTTGCCACGGGCGTTCAATGGACGGACGGATAACAACAAGCAATTGTGCGCGCGTCCCTACCTGAGGTATGCGATTGGAACTGGAATGGGAATGGGAAATTTGATTATACTCGTGTGTACAGGAGCAAACAAACCGACTCCGCTGAGGTGCCTGTCTACCCTGCCTGCCTAGGTCTGGTAGGAGGAGGTACTGGTTTGCTTGGTCTAGCCGGTTCTTCTACTACCTCGACCGTGTTATTTTTATTCTTGTGTTTTTGATACATAATACCCTCTGATAGCAAGTTTGTCTCGATTAGAGAGCAACTGATGAAATGGAATGAAACGAACTGAAGTATCGAGAGTTTTCTCCTCTTGAAACACGATCCCAAAAAGTGCCAATTACCCTTGCCCGGTAGAAGGTCCCGATCGTATCACAGGTGAAATCGAGCAGCAAACTTTGTTGAGAAATGCCAGTTAAAGACAGACGGCGGGCAGGCGAAATGGGAATGCTATCGGGTTGGACACAGGGTAGGCGTCGATCCAGATATCCAGGTAGGCAGTCAAGCTACTCAGCTGCCATGTACATTTCGGCCACGCGGTACGGTTGCAATGTAACGGGTTTTTGTTTGTCTGTACACAGGTATCTGGTATTCCTTTTGGAGCTAAGCTACGAGGCAATGCCCAGGTTTTTATTCCGAAAAGTGGTGCAAACCCCATAGATTTTTGGAATAAAAACTTGGGCGTTGCCTCGTACCTCGTGGTGTTGTTCCCCCATGTATACCTACCTACCTACCTACCTAGGTGAAGAGGTAAAAGGCATACAGACCACAAGAGGCATTAAAACATCACGTCACGTCAACATTATACTAGCCACACAAAGTAGGTAGGTAGGTGAGCAGTATACAGGGTTTCCCCACCTAATAAGTCCATCCACTATCCACCCATCCATCATACATGCACAAATCAATCAGTCAGTCATTGCTCCGTGTACACTCCCTGCTATTCCCCCAAACCATCATCATAACCCCCTGTCCTTGTCCAACCATTTCGCCAACCCGACCGTGCCGTACAAGTCTCGCCACTGGCCGTCGTCCTCCTCGACGTATTCGGCCACAAACTCTGCCGTCTCGTTCGCACGCTGCTGGATCACGGCTTTGGTCTCTTCGAGTTTCTGGCTCGCGCGGGCCATGGCGAGATTGTAATACTCGACGCCTTCCTTGGCTTTGGCCGAGAGGCGGTTCGCGCCACGGTGGGCCTTGCGCTGGTATCGGCCCGCGACGATGGACATGACGTAGTAAACGCGCACGAGAAGGCGCTGGATCGACTGTTTGACGAGCATGGTCATGCCGTGCGAGAAGAAGGCGCGTAGGATCTCGAGCTGCAGGCCTTCGTAGAGAGACGCGACACCCTCGGTCTGTGCGATGGCGAGGACGGTGGAGAAGATTGTCGCCCGAGCGGCATTTCGGCCTTGAGCTGGAGTCGGGGCGTCCTCCTCGACGACCTTCTCTTCGGTCGAGTGGTGGTCCTCGGATGGTGGTGCAGAAGACGACGACGACGACGGAGATTTGGCACCGACGCCGCCTGCTTGGAGACGTGCCTTGGCGAGACTGAATGGATACGTGATGCTGGAGGCGCAGACTTTGCTGAGAGCAGAGAGAAGAAATGTCAAAGATGGCGGAGGATTCGCGCGGCGGTGTCGAGGGAGAACAACCTTTTTGAGGTTCTCGAAGAGGAAAAAGGTTATGCTGGGGTTGAGCGTGAGGACAAGGCTGGCCGAGTAGCCGGACCAGAAGCCCTGGATACCCTTGTCCGACAGGATGTCTTGGATGATCTTGCGGGTGTCGGGGACTTGGAAGTGGCCTTTGTCATCGCTCTGGTCCTGGTCCTTCACGGCCAAGAGAGCCGCGGCTTGTTTTCGCGTCACGACATTGGCGATGGGTGTGGTCGCAAGTTTGGTCAAGCTGCCGGCTACGAAGCCCACAGACAGCTCTTCAAGAGCAGGCAGGGAGTGTGCGTTGGCGTGGGCGGCCAGGCGCCGATTGCGGAAATAGCTATAAAGCAGGAAGAAGATGAATGAGTCGGCTATAGTCTTTGCGGTGTCTTGTGCTAGGCCTGTGAATAGACCGGCGATCCCGCCTTCGTTGGCGTAGATCTTCTGGACTGCATCGCTGAAGGATTTGTATTCGGTGTCGGAGGGATGGGACTGGTCATCACCACGCAGCTTCCGCTGGATTTGGAGGCGGGTTATGATCAGATCAATTGGGTAGAGCGCGGCATTAGATATCGAGGAGCCGACGGAGCCAGAGATGGCATGGCCCAGAGCTTCGAGGAGTGTGCCATTCGGCAAAGAGGGTCGAGACGATCGAGATTCTTCCTGAACTTGGTGGTAGAGCTCGAAGGCGTCCTGTAGAAGTAAGTAGTCGGTACAAACACGCCTGGGAGGTCCATACAAGTTGACTGTTATAAGGGTAGGAGTCTGCCATGGCTGCAAAGAGGCTGTCGCATCATTTCGTGGAAGCCATTGGTATGAACACACAGAGAGAGAATGGGAACAGGCGTGAGTGAGATGTTGGGATGTTGAGAAGTTGAGAAGCGGAGAGGGACAAATGCAGTCGAAACGGACGACGAAGAGATGACAGCATCGAGTTGGGACGCGCCGAATCTTCCCCCACATTCTCAAGAGCCGGGGATGCGAAGTGGTACAGAGGATTCCGTATCCGCACGGAGTAGCTCGCATTCCATCTATGCCATTCGTAGTATACGGTATGTACCATTCATCGAACAACGTTATATATTTTTGCCTCAGCGATATGCAACACGCTGACCTCCCCTCTTCTCCATCTTGGCCTGTCTCTTGCTCGGCGGTGCGCTGGCTCCCTCTGCACCGCCGCCAGCCATACCACCCAGCATGCCTTTCAGTCCGCTAGCTGTGGTAACGGCAGCATATATGGCGTAAGCTGGGACGATCAGGTACAACCACCATGCCCGGTTACCGAAGATTATGACCAGGATCACATTGATCCATGTCCAATAGAGGACATCCCACATAAATTCAGTCAGTCCCTTCGCGCCAAGGTCTTCTCCGCCGCGCATCGTGCCGTCCTGGCGATAGGTAGGTTTCGCTGAACGATCCAGGTAGAACTCGATCATGAGCCCCGGTAAAGAGAGCAATATGTATCGTTTGAGGGACAACGATCGTCGAAGGGTAAAGCGTAGGAGGAGGAAGACTGCGTTAATGGCAGCCGTGATGAGGTGTGTTTGTTTTAGCCGGTTAGCATTGCGGACCGTGAGGTTTTTTGCATGTTTCTAGAAAAGGGTCAGTTAGAGGATAGAGATGTCTCTACTTCTGCTTACGTTCGCCATGCTGGGAGGAGGTTGTGCCTGGTTGAGAGGTGTTTGGAGTCGTGTGCTCGGTGCGCTCGGAGGTGAATGAGTTTTGCAACGGTGCCTAACGTGTGGTCCAGCTGTCCTTTGAGGAGTTGGTCAAGAGAGAGCCAGCAGCAATAGCAGTAGCAGTCGCAGTCGCTGCAAGAAGTTGGAAATGGCGTTGCTAAGCTCGAATGTATTGAGTGTCTGGACGGAGTGCTGGGTAGGATTTCATCGGTCGAAAATCCCCCGCCACAGGCGATCTGTGACGGTGCCTCATTCCAGCCACATTATTGTATCGTAGCGTAGCGCAGCGCAGACTAGCAACAGACCACCGACCGTCGCCGCCGCCTTCAAAACAACAGCAACATTTCACAGTAGCCGCCCCGGCTCTATTCATACTCGACCTTAAACTTACAGTTAATGCCGGTTCCATGTTGTTGCCTCGAAGATAATTTTGCGGCCTTCAATCCAGCCTCACGATATGCTCATTTCCACCGCGCCGCATTGTTTTGACCATTGACACCACACATCATTCATGCCCTCACGACCGTGTTTCTCACCTACAAGGTCTCTCTGAACCGTGCCGAGCAATCCCATCCTCCGCTGCGACTCCTACTCCCGGCTCTATGCAACCATGGCTCCTACAGCAGTGCACGTCGCTGGTCAGCTGCGCCAGTTAATTTATTATCATCTCGACAACAGTCTTCTCAAAAACGCCCTATTCCTGGCCGCTCGACTCGTAGCCTACGAACCTCGATCCTCCGAGGCCGCATACTTGTTGTCGTACTGCCAATACCAGTCTGGCTTTTCAAAAGCAGCCTGGGAAACCAGCCGATCTGCGGGACTGAGAGGTCTTCACCTCGGCTGTAGCTACGTCTTTGCACAAGCGTCGCTCGAGCTGGGCCGTTATGTGGACGGACTGACAGCGTTGGAGAAGAGTAAACACTTGTGGCAGAACCGGAATGCTTGGGGTCAACACACTGAATCTCGGAGGCAACATCTACCCGACGCGGCAGCAGTCTTGTGTCTCAAGGGCAAACTGTGGAAAGCTCACAAAGACCTCGATCAGGCGGTGGAGTGCTGGGCTGCTGCGCTGAAACTGAATCCTTTCATGTGGGATGCATTTACTGGTCTGGCCGACTCTGGCGCAAAAGTCAGCGCCCCAAACATTTACAAAATGTCCTCCGAGGTCATAGCCGCCACACATCAGGCACATCAGCAAACTACAAGAGTCGAAGCCGCTGCCGAGAGAAACGTGGCGTCGAACCATATCACTCAGGACCGAAGTCAGCTGCCTCCGGACCCGTTCGTGTCCTCGCAACGGCCGAATGGAAACAATTCTGTTCTTTGGGAGAAACTCAATGGCAGCAAGATCAGCGTCAACACTGCCAGTACAATCCTAGATGAGGAGGGTTTGAATACGCCGTCTGTGGACACAGAGGCTGATGAGGGTGTATTAAACGGGGCTCCCGTAAACCATCTTCACGAGCCTCCAGCTGCACCTGTTCGAAAAGTAAAGACTTCAGCTGAAGCGCCGGCAGATCCTCCTCCTAGGTGGAAGACAGGGTCCGCGAGAATGAGAGCGAAAGCGAAGCCCGCCGATGATCCGACCGTATTACAGGATCCCCCTCCTGCACCGGCTGCACCATCTAAGAGGACAGTTTCAGGTCAGCCGGCGCCCACAAATCATGCATCCGCAGTCGCAGAGGGCACGAGAAGGAGCAATCGATTGCTCAATACCACGAGGCCACCCACTGCGAGCAGTACGACAGGAAGCAAAATTTCTTCGTTGGCAAATACTCTTGGCTTACGGGAAGGTAGAGATATCAAAAAGGCCAAGGCTCCGGTTGTAAGAGCCCGAACAGCAAACACTTCAACTGTTGGACGAGTTGTGAGCGGGAATCGGACGAGAACAGGATCAGCAGATGCGATGGATGTGGACAGCAGAGAGCAAAAGTCGACGAACGTGCCTCCTGTGCCCGCCTTACCCATTGCCAAAGCTCGGGCAGAATCACTTGTGACAAAAGAGCTCGAAGCAATCCAGTCCCTCCTCGATTTGTTTAGCAGACTGGCATCTGCCCAACTGTATCTGTCCAATTACGAATCCCAAACAGCCATTCAAATATACAACTCTCTGCCTTCAGCACAACGAGAAACGCCGTACGTCCTCGCCCAGATCGGCAAGGCGTATTACGAACAAGCACAATATGTCGAGGCCGAAAAGTTCTTTGTGCGAGTAAGGCAACTCGCGCCGACGCGGTTGGAGGACATGGAGATATATTCCACGATTCTCTGGCATCTCAAGAACGAGATTGAACTCGCCAATCTCGCCCACGAGCTCGTCCAGTTGGAACGACTCTCCCCTCAGACATGGTGTGCCATTGGCAACTCGTTTTCTCTTCAGCGCGAACATGAACAAGCTCTGAAATGCTTCAAACGTTCAACGCAACTTGACCCCAATTTCGCCTATGGCTTCACCCTCCAGGGCCACGAATACATCTCGAACGAGGAATTTGAAAAGGCCCTTGAAGCATACCGCGCCGCGGTCGCCGCCGACCCGAGACACTACAATGCTTGGTACGGTCTTGGAAAGGTGTATGAAAAGATGGGCAAATGGAAGATTGCCGAACAACATTATCGAACTGCAGCCAAGATCAACCCTACCAATGCCGTGCTGATATGCTGTATTGGCCTCGTCCTCGAGAGACTCAAGCAGCCCGAGAAGGCGTTGCAGATGTACACTCGTGCATGCACGCTCGCACCGAATAGTGCATTGGGCCGGTTCAAGAAGGCAAGGTGTCTCATGAGTCTAGGACGGCCCCGGGACGCCTTGGCAGAGTTGTTGATCCTGCGGGATGTCGCACCCGACGAGGCCAATGTGTGGTTCTTGATGGGCAGGCTGTACAAGATGCTGAGAGAAAAGGCCAATGCCGTCAGAGCCTTCACCATGGCTCTCAATCTGGATCCCAAGGTACGTTACACAGAGTGTGGGTATATATGTATATGTATAACCTCGAAGGCTGTCCTCACTCGCCTTGCCCACTATGTTTCTGTTTACTAACTTTGGTTCGTTCAACAGGCAGCTCAATTCATCAAAGATGCCATGGAGAGTTTAGATGACGAAGACGAAGACGGTTATGACGAGGATGAAGATATGGACTGAAAGTGTCACTTTTGACGGAGTGGATTGGATTGATTGCCACGGCACCTATAATTCGCATCGGCGTTTAAAACGGCTTTCAAGGGGGGAAACGGGCATTAGGCATTGAGCATGGGGCTTTGGGCATTTCGGCATTTCGGCATTCGAAGCAGCATTTGGGCCATCGATAAGGAGAAAAATTCCAACGTTGATCCCATCATACTCGAACACTCCCCATGGGCATGAAAATCCCATTTTGAGGATCAATCCATACACATCAGGCTTCCCGCCCTCTGCCCCCTTTTCCCCAGTGAAGGATGAGGCGTATGCATGATTGAAAAGTCTAAGCGCAGCGCAAATTGGCCATGCACATGCATCCCCCCGTTTAACGCCAGCGACGGCGTCGGGGCGGCGCGGGTAGCTTGAACTTGAGTTTGATCTTGATCAACTCGTACCTGTCTGTTAGCCAGTACCCCCCAACCAGGTTACCTCCTCCCTAGGCTAGGCGACGCGACCTCCTTGACGCACTCTCAGAGATACTTCGGTGCCTGCCTACCTTGGGTTACCCGTGTCGGTCGTGTCCATGTGAATCCGCGGCAGGGACTCGACGAGGCGGAGGAGGGAGGCGGAGAGAAGAAAGAGGAAAAGAAAAAAAAGGGGGGGGGGGGGGAGAAGGTGAAGAACGTCGTCCGTCGTCAACACCATTCTCTTGAAGGCTCCTTTCCTTTCGCTCCCCGGGCAAAAGACAAAAGCTGCACAGTACGTTGTTCACTTGACGCATCATATTCCAAATGAATCGATCCTTCGTGTATCTGTAGACACTGGGTACAATGGGTACAATAGCGAGGCACTTTAGTCCTTCGTAGCGTTGTAAGTCATCGCATGCTTACATAGGTATCAGTACATTGACAGGCAAAAAGGAAGAAGAACAAAAAGAGTCCAAACAAGCAATGAGAGAGGTATCGTCAAATCATAGTAACAAAAGCCGCTCCGGAAAAAAAACAACAACGCGCAAAACCAAGAGGAAGACCACCCCGAGCCACGCGGTGCCTGGAAGCTCCTGATATACGAAAGGCTGATGCAGGTGTGGTCATGTATCATGTCCCGTCCATACGTCAGTCGCATCCCAACGCCCGCGCCCGGCAAAAGTCATGTCAATTTTATCAGTCACTTCGTAAAGCGCATCATTTTTGCTTCCCATCGCTTCACCGTCAGCACCATCCCCCCTTGGAACGTATACCTTCGAGAAAAACATTCACAACTCGTCCTTCACATATTGAGTGGCGTCACTGACCGTGCTGCTAACAGCACTCGCCATCTCATCCACACTGCTGCTGACAGCCTCAGCAATGCTGGCACCACTCTCGCCAACATCACTTGCCATTGCTGCAATGGCGCTTTTTGCGCTCTCTACAGCCTCGGCGATCCTTGATTGCGCGCTTTCTAGAGCACCCTGTTCAGGACCATATACGGCCTCCGAGATCTTCGCTCTCACGTTGTCCGCCGCGCTTGCTGCTTGATCAGGTATGTCTCCTACCACAGAAACTGCTGCCGCAACACCGTCACCAACAGCTGATGAAACAGAAGAGTACTGATTGGCAGCAGCGCTGGTAATAGCGTCAACCGTGCCCGTAGGTGTACCATAGATAGCTACAGAGATGGCGTCTTGTGCGCTCTTTGCTATGTCGGCGAACGAAGACTGCGCGGCTTCTGCATAACCAACGGGAGTTCCATAGATTGCCTCACTAACAGCGGCGCTGGCTGATGAATATGAATCCGCAGCAGCAGAAGAAGCTTGCTCAATAACCCCTTTCTTGGTCCCGTAAATCTGAGCGCTTGCAGCATCCACTGCTGAGTTCAATTGTTCGGTGACTGAATCAATGACCGACGAGACCTCTGGAGATGGGGTGAAATAAGTTCCAGCCCTCGATGCTATCGATGATGCCGAATCGTAGGCATCATTGGCGAGGCTGGCAGCCGACGCATAGCCCGTGTAGTAAGCCGAACTGAGCCTGTTCATGACGGATTCGGTGAAGGCCGGCTCTTTGCCTACGATCAGTTCGGACACAAATGATTGAATTATCACATATTGGTCACCAGCAAAGTTGGTCACTTGTGCGGAATAGTCGCTTGCTTGATCGACCAGTTCGTCGTAGAAGGGCCTTGGAGTACCGTAGATCTGCGAACTGGCCTTTGACACAAGGGCTTCCCAATTTTGAGAGGCAACACTGGACACCGATTCGATAGGACCAGTAGGAGTACCGTACATAGCAGTACTGGCGGCTAGACTGGCGGACGACAACGATGACGACGCAGCTGCGATGGCGGCGTCGTACTGTGAAGATATGCCGTCCAGGACATTTTGTGCAGGAGAGTTCTTGCCGCTAACTGCAGAAGAGGCCGAGTCTAGCATTGCGGACATGTGTGAAGCAGCAGCCGAGGAAGCTGCGGCATATGAAGAAGAAGCTTGATCCAAGGCACTCTGGTAGAAAGGGGCGGGAGTACCGTAAACAACTGTGCTGGCAGCGTAAGAAGCCGAAGATAGAGAGGAGGATGCAACCTCTATAGCGCTGGAGTACGCCGCAAGTGCTTCGTCCAGTAAGCTCTGGGCTGGTGTGGCAGCAGAGTTAACTGATGATCGGTAGGAACTGAGACTCGCTTTCGCTGCTGACGAAGCTGCCGAATACTGTGCTGCAGCTAGGTCTAATAGGCTCTGGTACGCCGGAACGGGGGTCCCATAAATTGCGACCGATGCAGCACTTGACATGCTGCTCAGTACAGGACTTGGAGCGCCGTAGATAGCGCTGGAAGCCGCCTTGATAAAATCATCATATTGCTCATGCGCCATTCCAATGGCCGCATAATAGTTCTTTCGAGCTTCTCTCAGATATCGCTCGTGTGCTGGGGCAGGAGTGGCACCAACAGCAGCCTTAGCCTTTGAGTACTGCGCCGACGCTGCAGCCAACGAATCTTGTAGGGCAGAAGAGGCCACTGCTGTGACCGAGTCGAGAGGGTTGGTTGTTGGTAAAGTTCCAGCGGCTACTCTGCTGATAGCTGAGTATCTGGATGGAAGTGCGGACCGAGCAGATTCAAGCCTACTATGAGCTGCTGAGGTTGCACCAGAATAAGCCGACTCAATCGAAGACAGCATTTCTTCATGAATCGGCTTCGGGGTCCCCGAGATCTGCTTTGAAGCAGCAGACTTGGCGGCGCTGTAGTTATCCTCCGCACGGCTGATAGCCTGGCTGTACAGAGAACTCGCTTGAAGGAGAATGGACTCGGTTAGGGGCATCGGAGTTCCGTATATGGCAGCACTGGCGGCTGCAACGGCCTGCCCATACTTCTCAGAGGCCACACTGGTGATGCTCTCGGCAGCTCCCTGGGGCTCCCCGAAGAGAATGCTTGACGCGGCTGCAACAGCACTGGAGTATTGCTCACTGGCAACCGAGGTGATGCTCTCGCCAGTCCCTTGTTTAGTACCATAAATCGCTTCTGAAACTGCTCGAGTGACTTCGGAGTAGCGGTCACCGGCATTATTAACAATATCTTGAACCTTCTCAGAGAAGGCAGAGACTGTATCATCATCAAAGACATCGTCCAGGATCGGTCCGGTGCCCTTTACTTCTTGAGCCATCGCACCCGCGAAAACTTTAGACGAGGCCTGGCTACTCGCTGAGTCTGCGACAGAGGACGCTGAGCTGGAAACGTTTTCCAAGATCGATTCCGCAGACGTTAACTCGTCACTAGAAGTCACTGCCATGGATTCTGTCAGTGGAGAACTTTGGCTAGCAGCAGCGCTGGTTAGCGAGGCGAACTCCTCAGGAACCGCACTGGCCAAGCTTGAAGCCGACTCGCTTACTTCGGACGCAATGGACTGAGCTGTACCGGCACTTGTGCCGGTCACCACTGAAGACGCTGACTCGTACGCATCAGCAACGGAAGAACTGAGTTGTGATGCTGCAGACTCAAGAGAGCCCGTGCTCGAGAACGCAACTGCTGACTTCGCGGCTGCGAGATTATCATCTGCCAGGTTCTCGATTGCTGACGCGGCCGATTCCACAGATCCAGTGCTGCTGCCAATAACTGCAGAGGACGCGGATGAAATACCTCTGGCGACAGTATCGGCTGCCTCAGACAATACACTGCCGGCGGACTCGATTGCTTGGGAGGAGGTGCCCTGAAGTTCTGCTGCAAGACTTGACGCTGCCGAGACGGCTTCAGCAGGCATGCTCCTCGTCTCGAAATTGTCTGTCGTATCTCGTGCTCGTAGCTTCCACTGAGCAACCCCCTTGAGTCTTACCAGCTCTTTGGCCGCATCCTCGGTGATTGCCATGCTTTCTTCCATGATTTGTCGAGCAGTGGAGATGGCTTTCTCTGCTTCAGGGCTTTTCGTTACAACCTCCTCCACCTCTTGTTTCCAGTCATCTAGCTGGTTTCGAACGGCGTGAAACTTTGCCCAGTGCTTGTAGGTCACTCCTTCCATCCAAGACCACCGCATGCCGACTTCCTGAAGTCCAAGGTCTTTGATTCCATCGAGAACGTCCAAAGTAGAAGCAGAAGCATCGGCCAAGCGTTGATCCAAGCCCGTTTCGAAGTCCTGGGCCCAATCGCGCACTTTTTGTGCGCGACTTTTGATTTCGGCTCCTGAGGCTCGGATCGACCCAAGGATATCTTCCGCAGCTTTTCTGACCTTGTCAGGACTTGCATCCTCAGGAACACTCCCCACCACGCCAATGATTTTGGCCTTGACATTTTCAATTTCGTTCTGAACCGTCTTTTCAAGAGCGGTAGCCAGGCCTCGACCCAAGCCGTCTATGTCACTTTGAACGAGACTCTCTACAATAGATCCGACACGTTCGCGCAGATCATCAGCGCCCTTATCCGCAGCAACGGCAAACTTCTCCTGCCATTGTTTGAGATCGGCTGACAACTGCTCTTCAGTGGCTTGTTTGTAGGTTGGTCGAACTGGTGGTTGCACTGTGGCAGCAGACTCTTCAGTGGCATCCAAAGTCGTGGAAGTTGTCGTCTCGTCATCGGTGTCAAACAATGCATAGACGTCGTCGACCGCGGTACTGGCTGTTGCGCTTACAGAAGCAGTTGAGGTCGAATATGTCTTATCAACTTCATCCATAGCAGCTTTCAGCTTCCTTGACTCTCTATACTTCGCCACCCGCTCATTGATCATAACCAGTTGCGGTCTAACGTTGTCGATATAGAGACCCTTCAGAAAGGGCCAGAGAGTTCCATCAACAAAAATGACCAGGTCTGACCAAGCATGCCGAGCTAGCGGGTACGCAGTAGTTGTAAGGAACCGCTGCGTAACATGGTATCCATTTTCCAGATGTGGTCGCGAATACCGGGCAGCTGGCAGTATGTAATGCTGGATAGTGTGGTATGAGGAATCTCGAACGGTGGTATAGTAGGGTTCAGCTAGCATTGCAGCCTTATTGACATGAGGACCAAGATTGTTGTCATACAGGTGTCCAGCCTTGAGTTGGGCCTTCTTGAGCTGTGGAACAATTGACTTCTCAAGTTCCGCTTGTATGTATTTCTGCGCAGTTTCGACCTGAGGCGCAGCATACTTATGGTAGTTCACCCTCACAAATACTGAAGCAGGGCGAATTATGCGTCTATTCGCTTGTTCAGCATATGGCTGGGCTTTGGCGACATATGGAGCGGCGTATTCATCGTAATATGGTTGCAGATGCGGTTGTGCATACGACTTGAGAGTAAAGTAGTTTTGGCATAGGTGCGGCGAGGACTCGGTGAGCTGCTTTGGTGTAGGGGGACATCGGAATACGACTGTGAATAGGGCGTACCAGAATGTAAGCCTGTTGACGCTGTTAGAGACATTCAAAACTTCCGGATTGAAGCTGCCCACCTTGCTAGATTGTTAAACAGCCATAAAATCCAGCCCTGTCGGCGAGGACGCTGTCGGCGTACAACTGGGCCTACAGCGTGTCCATTAGGCCGGTCCTTGATGCTCTCTATCAGCCTCCCATTCTCAGTCACCGCCATGTTTTCGGAATGGCAGTAGCGTGCTGCCAATTCAGACAGTCCACTCCGCGTGGAAAGAGAAGTAGTGAGAGTACAGCCAGATCAGCGGAGAAGGGACTGAGATCGCAAGTAGAGATGGAGACGAAGAGGACAAAGAGAGATCGATTAGGAATATAATTGAGGACACGGTTCTGGAGAAACGATGAGGAAGCCTCTCGTCTCACGATGTAAAAAGATGGGCAAGCAGGCGTCGCAGGTGTGAGCTCCTGGCTTTTCGAACCGGGAAAATAACGGGGGTGTGAGTAGCACCATATCGAAAACGGCCTTACGTCACTGGGCCCTGGAGTTAGTGAGCCTCGCAACCGGGCAGGGAGGCTACTGGCTACCAAGGCCTACGTAGGGGGCCACCGGAGACGCCCATTGACGCCCATGGCACATTGACTCGAAGCCTGGAGTGAGGTCAATCACAGGTCGTGGCATGTGCAAATAGGCGTCAATCACGTCAAGGCGCATGCTTCAAACGCGAGATCGTCCACCACTGCTCAAAACTTGATCTTTGGCTGGGGGTTCGCCTAGTGGTCACATGATCATCGGACTGACTGCATCTCAGCGCCACTTTCTTTGTCTGGGGAAGTACGAGGTACATGAGGTGCAACTGACACACCAAGACCCTTGAAACTGGCTGCGACTGCGATTGACCGTCAAACACCATGATTTAATCTATTACTCTGCGTCTTTAAACACTCATCGCTTTGAGACCTTCTTGACTCTCACCGGTCTGCCTCTCTCGCCTCGTCTACCTCGACTCGCCTTCATCTTGCCCTCTTCTCGCCATGGTCACATCCGGGCAAGATGCCTCCGAACACCCCAGAAGCAGAATCCTTCTCCATCCCTGTGCATCCTCAGCATGTTCCTTACGAGGAAGGCCAGGATCACTGTCGGATATGTCGCGGTGAAGCCACCCCAAGCCAGCCTCTATTCTACCCTTGCAAATGCAGTGGTAGTATCAGATTTGTTCATCAAGAATGTCTCATGGAATGGCTCGCCCATTCCCAGAAGAAATACTGCGAACTATGCAAGACTTCTTTTCGCTTCACCAAACTCTACGACCGTTCCATGCCTGCCGCCCTACCTTTCCCTCTTTTCATACGGCAGCTCGCGAGACACGGAGCAAGAACCGCATTGCGATATACACGTTATCTCATCGTTGGTCTGATCTGGATCTGCTGTCTGCCGTGGTGCATAAGACAAATATGGCGCGGTATGATCTGGTTCGCCGATGGAAATTGGCTGGATGAAGACCACACGCAGTCTATGCTCAATAATACAGCAACCGCGGCGTCGAACGGCTCATCGTATAATGTTACCGCCACATCAGCGCTGAATGAGTATCTCGAGCAGATAAAGCTGCCGCTTCCTCCCATGCAGTTGTCTTTGGCAGATATCGTCCGCGTCTTTTTGAGCCAGGGCTTGATAGCACGGGTCGCACAACTCTTTCTCTCACTTTTCCTTCCCGGTTGGAAGAGACGGGGTGCTTCTGCAGCTGCAGCTCCTACTACGCAGCCTGTGAGAGCACCACGACGACCTCCGTCTCTACTCTCCGACGTTGAATTTCTCAGTCATCTTACAAACGTCCCTACAATCAATGCAATATGTATTGACGTTGTTGAGGGTCAGTTGATATGTGTGTCGCTCGTCACCGCATTCATTCTCGTTTTCCTGATCAGAGAATGGGTAATCAATCAGCAACCGAATCTGAATATGCCAGACCCTGATCTGGTCGATGCTGTCCCTGAACCACAGCAACAAAACCAACCGCAGGAGCTGAATGACCAAGTCCGTCCTGAGCAGAACGCAGAAGTCCTGGTTCCCGAGCAAGGCCAAAGGCCCATTATCATTCCTCGCCTACGGCACGTCCTAACCGAAGACAACATTGTAACAGACACAGGGGATGTCCTCGAAAGACCAAACGTACCAAACAGATCACAAAGTCTCATTCATGACGGTTCAGCCCAGCCAGACCGAGACGTTGCAGGAGGGGAGAGCTCGGCCAGTGTTGATGATACAGAGCCGGGACCTTTCAGAAGACACAGCTTGAGTAACTCTATCCTCATTCAGCGCAATTTTGAGGTCGTTTCTGGCAATAATGCAGGTCAAGGCGAGAGGTTTCCAATCCCCTTCGAATATTCGCATTCTTCCAATGACGAAGAGTTCTTCAATACCCGACCATTATCTGACATTGAGGATCACCATGTCGGCACTTCTTCACCGCTAGCGCAGCACACCGCACCCAGCGATATGATAGATCTCCCGGAAGACGATATGGATTCGGATGGTCTCATCCTCCCGACACCTGAGTCGAGTGATACTGAGCAGCCAAGTCGAGCAGTGGAAGTAACCACGAGCGATAACCATGATTCATCAAATGGTAGTACAGGGGCCGATCGACCAGAAGACCATAATTTATCCATCTGGCAGAGACTTGCACGCTGGCTGTGGCCTACTGAAAACTTTGAGAACATACAAATCTACCTCCAGGCTCAGGTTGATGGCGCCAACAATGACGAGGACGATGAGCAGATCATGCAAGACGCTCTAGCTGAAGCCCCGTTTGTGCCCAACAACCATAATCACAATCACATGGATCTCCCTCCCCAGCCAGCACCAGTGCTCGGACCTGCTGCTCCGGCAGCTCGTGAGCCAAATATTGTTCTCGGTGTCGACCTCAATGATCCCAACGCAGCAGAAGATATTGAAGATTTAGATGGAGTGCTCGAGCTGCTTGGTATGGAAGGTCCGATATTTGGCATGGTTCAGAATGTCATCTTCAGTCTTTTCCTCATAACGATCACTTTGTCCGCAAGTGTCTGGTGTCCATATGTTTGGGGCAAAATTGCATTGCTGTTTATGCATAACCCAATCATGCTGATCAAAGCACCCCTATTGGGGATATCAACCACCGCGGATATGATAGTGGATTGTTTCTTTTTCGTGGCCGGCCTTGGTGGCTATTTCATGAATCAACCCCTCAAGGTCCTGAAAGCTCTCATCTCACCTCTCTTCCCAGCGTTCGGCGGTGTTGTGGACTCTGCCCGGCTGGATGTCCTTACGCTCGACATAAGTCAGAAGAGTGGTGCGCGGCTGGAGAAAGCCTTGTCAGGTGCATTCCTCAATCTCAAGCCCGACCTACCCACCTTCTCTATCATGGCTCACCATGCTCTACTTTCCTACAAAGCTTCGATTTACTATGGTGCTGAGCAACTAGCATCTTCTCTGCTCTGGGTTCAACATGCCGTCTCTCGACCATCTTTCTCTTCGAAAGTACTCGTTGGTGCCCTGTTTCAAGCACTTCGATCCGTTCCACAACTTCTCCAGAAGACTCCGCAAGCTATCACGGACACTCTGAACGCTCTTCGCTATGTTCCTCAAGACTTGTTGAATATATCACCCAAACCTCCGTTGGAGGTTGACCCATCTCTGGTCACGTGGAGCACAGAGGACAGGATCATTACAATCTTGATTGGTTACGCCTTTTTCGCTGCTGTTGGAATCGCTTTCCTGGAGCTTGCGCATGTGTTCTTGGGTCTCAGAGACAACGAGAAAGTCGAAGGGTATCTTGCCGATAGTCTCAGGCAAGCCGGAGGCGTCATGAAAGTGGTAGTCATCATTGGCCTGGAGATGTTGTTGTTCCCACTCTATTGTGGCCTTCTGCTGGACGTGGCGCTCTTACCTTTGTTTGCAGATGCGACCATCGCTGGCAGGATTGCCTTCCTTGCACAAGCACCTTTCACTGGGGTCTTCGTCCACTGGTTCATCGGAACCTGCTACATGTTTCATTTTGCGCTCTTTGTATCCATATGTCGGAAGATCATGCGGAACGGCGTTCTTTATTTCATTCGAGATCCCGACGACCCTACATTCCATCCGGTACGCGATGTACTCGAACGACCGGTACCTGCTCAATTGGGAAAAATCGCATTTTCGGCGTTAGTTTATGGCGCTTTGGTCATTGTGTGCCTTGGAGGCGTGGTGTGGTCTTTGAAGTGGGTTCCTGGAATTTTACCAATTCAATGGGCGACTCCTGAACCAAGGTTGGCGTTCCCGGTGGACATCGTATTCTACAACTTCCTGCTAAGGTATATCCTACGAAAAGTTGAGCCCTCTAAAAAGATTTCGGCAATGTATGAGTGGTGGTTTCGAGGTTGTGCTCGGAATTTGAGGTTGACAAATTTTCTATTTGGAGAGGAGGCAAAGGAAGAAACATACCGCACTCCGGGCTGGTTTTCCGTTCTTCTCTCGGGCAACGACCCAGAGTCTAACAATACTCAGGACGGAACTTATGTTCGTGCTCCGGCATCAGACTCTGTGCGCATGCCTAAGGGACGCAGTGTCTTCCTTCCGGTTAATGAGCAGAACGAACGCGTCGATGGACAACCTGATCAGGACTTTGGAGATCACGGAAAGAAGGATCCGCGATTCACCAAAGTGTACCTACCTCCTAAGTTTGGGGCTCGTATCTCAACATTCATCTTTCTGCTCTGGCTGTTTGCTGCGACCACGGGCGTGGCCTTCACTATTGGACCTCTCCTGGTTGGACGGGAAGTGCTCTATTTGCTTACCCAGTCTTCGCAGCCTCCGAATGACCTCTATGCCTTCACAACCGGTTTGCAGATTTACACGGCGTTGGGCTCTGCCATTGTTTACGCTCGTCCTGCATGGACTTATATCAAAGGCAAGATTCCACAATCATCAGGGTCACAAATACTCGCCATGGTGAAACATGCTCTCGGCATAGGATATCTCCTCACCTTCACCTTATTTGTCCTGCCATTTGTCCTTTCTCTGATCTGGGAGCTGTATGTCCATGTCCCTCTGTTGACGTATGTGGAATGGGCCCACAAGGAACAGCCTTCTATTGAAAGACCAAAACTGGACAAACACAGTGCGACCATTTACATATTACAGTCTTGGGTAATGGGACTGCTCTACTTGCGACTGCTATATCAAATACTCCAGCATTACCTGGGTCCCGGGTCGCGCGTCTGTACTGCCATGGCTGCCATCGTGCGTAATGGTATGTTTCAACCGGATGTCAACCTCGCGAGTCGTTCCTTCGTCTTGCCTGCCAGCGCGCTCTGTGTCGCGTTACTCACAGGCCCTCTCGCCGTTGCGAAGACTGTCAACATCCTTGGGCGTATCCAGGACCATGAGGTGCAAAGACTCGTGTACAGATTTGCATATCCCTGCGGCTTTGGCATGGCGCTGATATGGCTTGGGTGGCTAGGATTGAAGGCACAGATAACAAGTTGGAGGGCGAGGATTCGCGATGAGGTGTATCTTATTGGTGAACGATTGCACAATTTCCACGAGCCGAAGCCTAGCCAGGCCGTCGAGGGTAAAGCAAAGGTCAAGAATTTATGAATTGTTTCTACTAAGTTGGGACGGTGGTTATGGTTATGGGCTCGGTTGAGCATAAAAGCCCTGCATCACCGTCGGGCATTTGGCGTTAACTGAAGCTTTGTGCGTGACATGAAGAGAGGAGGTCGATCGTCCTCATAGATATTGTCAGATTCAGACTCAGCTCCCAGTCCAGTGTATTTCATAAAATGTAAGCATTCAAATCTACGTTCTTATGTACCACAAGTATGTAATCAAAGATGACTTCGGGATTCGTCATCATCGGGGAAAATCAATCGACATCGTCTTCAGCACAACCTGAGGCCACTTAAGGCCAACAGTGTTGGGCTGGATGTCCCCCCTTTTTGTTGGTGCCCCCGGAGTATTTCATCTCGCCTTTGTTAAGGTGCCAGAGACGTAAGGCAAAGGCGCCCAGGGGAAATTCCACTTGATATTCACGGCTTCCCACTTGCCAGCGTTCTTCAGATATGACGCAGTGTCCCGAATCAGGCTGCACCCGGCGAGGAAGAATTGCCAGCCGATCAAGGTGCAGAGGATCTGCATGGCCCTGCCGAGAACGCTGCCGTTCGCCGTGGTCCACGGGTTCTTGACGTGTTCGACGACCATCAGTTCCCCGCCGGGCCGGAGGAGAGAGTACAGGTCCCTCGCGGCCTGGTCTGGGTCAGGGACCGAACACAAGACTCGCACGCAGACGATGGTGTCGAAAAGGCCGTCTCGGTCGCGGTCGCCGGCAGCAGCACTTGCCAGCCCCTGCTTGGCCAGCGCGGCGAGGAGGTCCTTCTTGTCGGCCGTGCAGGACAGGATGTGGTATCTGGCCGTCAGGCCGGCTTTGTCGATGCGGTCCTGGAGGGCTGGATGGAGGCCCACGGCAGGTTCGGCGCCATAGATGGCGGTGATGTTGGCGTTGTCGGAGAAGGCAGAGACGTGAGGGCCGGTGCCTGGCCCGATGTCCAACACCACCCCATGTGCGTGGGACAGGATGGGCGCCACGAGGGCGGAGGATCCCACTGGTGGTGGTGGCGGATCGATGGGAGCTGCGCAAAGGAGGAAAAAAGGAAGAAAAAGAGTGATATGTTAGCACAAGTTTTCTCGTTCAAGTTTGGCCGGGCAAGGTAGGTAGGTAGATTGGTGGGTTCTGGATCCCCCAGGGAAAGGTGCAGGCTTACCAGTCGCCTTTGTCCACCACTTGCTAAACGACTCATCTCTGACCCGAAACACGGCTGACGGCGTGGGAAAGGTGCCTTGCAGAATGAATGTCTGGAAGGCGTGTTTGGTAAAGGCTGCCACAGGCACAGTGTCAGAGCATTGTCAGCTCCGGAGGGGTCGGGTGAGGAAAATATCATGGTCCGCGTCTGGGTTGGGGGTGTGCGGTGCGGGTGTGGGTGCGTGTGGCAGACACATCAACAGGCAGATTGGGGAGGAGGGACAAATACCTTTTGCACTTCCAGAGATCAAGAGCAATGGATCAAGTAGACCGTACAGGCGAGCTGTCAACGGTGGTTGTTGAGACATGGCTGTGTTGGGACGTCGGTTGGTAGGGCGGGGGGTTGTTGTTCCAAAATGACCACAGGCCTGGGCCGTCGAAATGTGATATCAACGAGAACGACAGGATATAGGATAATCCACAGGGACAAGGCACACTCAAACACGCCTCCCCTTTAGCTGGATTGGTCGGGCGAAGGGTTTGGGGGGCTTCCTGGTGTCGGAAAGACCCAAAAGGCGGACGGACAGCGACGAACCCGGTCGTCCCAGTTAAGTGTAATAGGATATGATACGAGGAGAAGTTGGACGAACGACGACCACGGGGGCTGGAGGGTAATATAAGAGAGTCGTTCACTGATATTCTCAGGCAGGCCTAGTAGGTACCACAGTAGGAAGGTATCCGCCGCTCCTCGTCCGTTCACGTTCAGTACTGACCTTGGATGCTTAGAGGTACCGTTAACACGATGCGATAGACCAGTGGGGATGCACTCTCGATCGAATGTGGAGACGCTTTGCACGGTATTCGTAAGAACTAGTAAACTGACGACCCCCGGCTCCCATTCCAGCAGGTATCGCGGTTACGTTAAGAGGTTCTAGGTACTGAGCTAGTAGTAAGGTGTCATTTTAGCGATACCACTCCAGCGCCTCCCTCAGTAGAGTACTTTCACAATGGAGCAGGAACAATAGTTATTCCGTAGCCACAACAGGTTATGTAATTCGATCGAGTAGCGAGGCTGTACTGTCAGTCTTTATCAGTAAGAGACTAACTTTACAGGGTACAAGGTCCTTGTACTACCAAGAACTCCCCCGCCATTGAGAGGGGTCTTTTCTTTGATGAGCGTCTCCAATATACACAAGTGCTATTAGCGAACATTTTTCTTCGGCATACGCCGCGATTGCGTACGACCCTCTACGTGAGGCAGGTATATATGACGGTGCCCTGGACCTAATCACTCTCTCCCTCACACCTCACGTCAAACTCCTTTGATGGCTAGACTGCACGGTATCTTCAACCGAAGTTAAAACACGATACCGTGCGTTGCCCGAGGCGTTGCAGGTAAAGAATCCAGCCATCCTGTACGAGGGCCAGTAGCGTATACGCCCTGTGCGAGAGCTCCAAGGTCTAGGACTGCCATTCCAGCTTTTGGGCAATCTATCAGTGCGAGGAAACGTTTCAGAGAAAGCCCCGGACCAGCCGTCATGGACGGACGCAATAGCTTCGAAAATGACGCCACGGTTCAGCGACCGGCAGCAACACCGACACCAGCACCAGCACCAGCACCAGCGAGAAAAAAAGTGCTCAAGAGGACGATACACCGCATCCACAAACGCCTCTCACACGTCCACTCGCGCATCCCATACCTGCGGTCTCTCCCACTCGCAGCCATCCTGATCATAGCGCTGCTGATTTTAGTCAACCTGGTCATCTGGGCAATATGCGGTCTCATCCTCACCAGCCACACACACCTCCTCTCGACGGCGGCGTTGGCGTACACACTGGGTCTCCGCCACGCCCTTGATGCCGACCACATCTCGGCCATCGACCTGATGACACGGCGCCTGATAGCAACAGGCCAGCGGCCGGTCACGGTCGGCACGTTCTTCTCTCTGGGCCACAGCACAATCGTGGTCGTGACGTCCATAGTGGTCGCGGCCACTGCGGCCGGCGTGTCGTCTCGCTTCGGCTCCTTCAGCACCGTCGGCGGAATCATCGGCACGTCGGTCTCGGCTGCGTTCCTCATCCTTCTGGGTGTCATGAACGCGTACATTCTCTACAAGCTCATCGTGCAGATGCGCAAGATCATCCGCCTGCAGCCGGGCACCCACGAGGCCGCCGAGGCATGGAACGTCGAAGGCGGCGGGTGTCTCTTCCGCACGCTCAAAAAGGCCTTCAAACTCATCAACCGCCCCTGGAAAATGTACCCCCTTGGCGTCCTGTTCGGCCTGGGCTTCGACACGAGTTCCGAGATCGCGCTGCTGGGCATCTCCAGCATCCAGGGCTCAAGCGGGACGAGTCTCTGGCTCATTCTGGTTTTCCCCGTCTTGTTCACCGCGGGAATGTGTCTTGTCGACACCATCGACGGAGCGTTGATGATGAGTCTCTACGTCGCGCCGATGGGTATGGGCGGCAGCGGCGGCGATGACGACAAGAAAGACCGCGACGACGTGGACGAAGTTGACCAGGTTGGAATGGTCTCTGAGGGGCCCCTCGCGGTCCGCGGTGGTGGCAGCGAACAAGATGACGATGTCGAGCAACAGCGGCAGCAGCAGCAGCAGCAGGATGCACATGGCAATAAACACAGCAAGAGGAACGGAGATGTGGCGATCCGCGTCAAGAATCCCCTGACGTTTTTATACTACTCCATCGTCCTGACCACGTTGACCGTGATATGCGCCGTCATCATCGGCGTGATCCAGCTGTTGACCTTGATACTCAACGTGGCCGAACCAACGGGCAGATTCTGGGACGGCGTCGAGACCGCCGGAGACAATTACGAGATCATCGGCGGCGCCATCTGCGGCAGCTTCGTCCTATTCGGCGGCCTAAGTGTGCTCTGCTACCGCCCGTGGACGAGGTGGGTGGACAGGCAACGCTCGAAGCTGAGAGAGGCAGACGGCGGCGCGGCAGCGACTCCGGCTCATGGTCATGGTCACGGTGACGGTGACGGTGACGGTCACGGTCATCAACGCACCACCCCTTTTACTACCGCTGCAGGAGGATCCACGGAGTTCATCGGGTATACGGACGACGAGAATCCGCGGGCCGACACCGGCTTGAAACACGGCCAGGCCGAGGAACTGGTCGAGGTTCAGGGGAAAGCGAAGAGCCACCGCGTCACGGTCAAGGCGCACAGTATTGACGACTACGACGACGGAACACCGACGAGATCTGGACCAAGTGGAGGGAACACTCGTATCAAGAAATAGAAAGGGCTGGGTTGATAGATGGGTATTTAGGGAGGTAGGTACCCTCAGGTGTGTGCTCCCACATGCATGCCCGAGTACCCACCACCACCTACCCGGGCAGGTGTATGTTAGGAGGCAGAAGGAGTTATTACAGGTAGAGAGTCATTTGGACAAACATGGAAAAGGAGGTTGGCTCACAGCCTTTCCTTCATGATGACTGTGTCTGTGTCTGCGTCTGCGTCTATGTGGTTGATATAGAGATGCCATTCACCGTGCATTATAACCCTATGGCGGCCGGCGTGGCGGGGGACTGTCATAACTCATACCTTGTATAGAGATCTAGGTACTACCTGGTAGGTAGGTAATGACCAAAAAGAAACCAAAGACCATCACACCTACGTTCCAAATCTGTTCACATGTGATTCATATCTAATGCATATCCAGAGCCCCTTGATCTATGCCCGTCAATCAAACGGGGGGCAGCAAAAACCCCGTGCGCAAAAACAAAAAAAATAACCCATTTTACTTGGACTGGGCGTTGGCGATCACCTGGTCGAGAACGCCTGCACTTGCGGCAACGAAGCCCAGGTACGGCGGGCTGGGCTTGAGCACCCTACTCAAGTACTCCGGGTGGAACTGGACTCCGACGAAGAAAGGGTGGTCCTTCAACTCGATGACTTCCATGCGCTCGCCCGTCTCGTCCTTGCCGATAAAGTTCAGGCCGGACAAACGCTCAATGTACGTCGGGTTCACCTCGTACCTGTGCCGGTGCCGTTCGTGGATCGACGGTTGGTTGCCGTACAGCTTTCGCAGTTTGGACCATTCGGTGTTCTCTTGGAAATTGGTCGCGCGGACACCGAGGCGCATGTTCCCGCCCATGGTGGCCTTGTCGATCTCGGGCATGAAGATGACCACGGGATCCTGAGGCCGTTCGTCCAGCTCGACGGAGCCGGCATGTTCCAGCCCGCATACATTCCGCGCGTACTCGATGACGGCCAGCTGCATCCCGAGGCAGATTCCAAGGTACGGTTTGGGCTTTGTGCGGGCCCAGTTCGCAGCTGCGATCATGCCTTCTGTTCCTCGACGGCCGAATCCTCCGGGCACCAACACACCATCGGCCGTGCACAGGTCGTGCCATGCCTTGTGGTATGACTCGGCAGAGGATTCCATTGTGGCCTTCTCGAGGTTGCTGGCGTCGATCCAGATTAGGTTCAGCTTTCGGTTGCAGGCCATTGCAGAGTGCTCAAGAGACTTGATCACCGACAGGTACGAGTCGTGAAGATTGGTGTACTTGCCAACCAAGGCAATGTTGACTTCGTCCAGGTGCATTCGTCGACTCTGCGAGGACGTCAGGGTTTTCCAATCGTGCCAAATCTTGTCTCCTTTTGCGACCAGCGCCGGGGCAAGTGCCAAGTTATCAAGGCGGAACATTTCGCGAAGCTGTAAGACGAGCCCCTGTTGCTCCAGGAGCATGGGAACGTGGTAGGTGGAATCAACGTTGTGCACACCAATCACCTGGCTTGGCTCTACCTGGCAGAACATGGCGATCTTGTTGGTGGTGGCCTCGATAAGAGGCTCCAAGCATCGGCATGCAATCTGTTTTTTGGTTAAGTCTGTATCAGCGGCGGGTCGCGGAAAGATTCACACGAGATGACCTACCAGATCCGGCGACAAGCCCCGTGACTGCACCTCTCGAATTGCTTGTTGTGTTGGTTTGGTCTTTTGTTCACCCTCAACTACGGGGACCAGCGAGACGTGGATCTGAATGAAATTGTCTCGACCGGCTCTTCTCCGTAATTGACGCATGGCCTCGATGAAAGGCGCGCTTTCGATATCACCCACCGTGCCACCCAGTTCAATTATGCAGACGTCTGGCTCTTCATGCGTGTCATCCACAGGTTGCCTTGCAACGCGCTCAATCCAGTCCTGGATTCCGTTTGTAATGTGAGGGACGACCTGCACAGTCTTGCCTAGGTAGTCGCCACGTCGTTCTCGCTCGATGACATGCTGGTAGATCTTGCCCGTCGTGATGCTGCTTTCTCGCGTGAGGGTGATGTTGAGGTAGCTGGTGTATACCCATGAGTCGCTTGAAGAATGGATGGTGGAACGAGTGCATTACCGCTCATAGTTGCCAAGATCCAAATCAACCTCTCCTCCATCGTCGAGCACAAAGCATTCACCGTGCTCGGTCGGGGCCATCGTGCCAGCATCGACGTCTGGTGCGACATGTTAGATGATTTTGACCGAGTATTTTGAGATTGGCATTGGTGTCCTACTCAGATACGGGTCGATCTTAATGCTTGTCACCTGTTTTTGGTACATGTTAAAGAGGCGTAACAGAGACAAAGACCGCGAACATTGTATTACCTTCAGACCCATAGTCTTAAGCAACAAGCCCGTCGAACTGGCAATGATGCCCTTTCCGATGCCGGAAATGACACCACCACTGACAAGGACGTACTTCATGATGGCGGGCTCGTGTTCTCACAGAAGGACAGAGGGAAAAGTAAAATGTAGGATGCCGTCGCTGGCGGTCGCCAGGCGGGAAAGAAGGGAAAAATGGGCGGGATCGCGGTGTGTTGCAGAAATACTCGAAAATTAATTTTTCGAGGCGCAAACGGTGAATGCGGGGCGGCGTTCATTGGCCCGCCGGGTGCCTGTTCTGCCTGTTCTGCCTGTGGCGCCCCCGCTGGTGATGCAACAAGGCGACGCGAAACGCGAGACGCGTCCATGACTCTTGTTGATTGATGGCAATTAAACTCGCCGATACGGAGTACGAGTACGACGATTGTACGGAGACAGCCTTACTCTCCCTTAGGTACCTACGAGCAGCAGTAAGCGGTTGGAGCATCGCAATCCTTGCTACATTGAACACCTCGTCCGGTAAAGTTGCCTGCCCAAGCCGCTCTATCACTAGCACACTAGTTAGAGCCTTGGGTCTATCGAATCCGATCCATCTCCCCAGCACAGGTAGAAACCATGACTGAAGCGGAAAAAGACTGGAGAGAAACCAACTGGGAAGTAAGTCAAGTCTATCTCAGACACGAACATCATCATCATCATCATCATCCATCGAGGACAAAATCGGCAATCTCGCCACACCAGAACTGTAGCCCCGTGGCCACAAGTTGACCCGACTCTAGATCCCAGAAGGCGAATTCGCAGTGTTTGGAAAGGTATGCCCCGGAGTCTACGAGGTGAACATTACTGGCCCAACGCCCCCTGATCTTCTCTCAGGTATACACAGACCCTGAACATACAGACAAAGTCGAAGCCATCTACAGGGAGACGACAAAGCGAGCGCACGAGGAAGAAGGGACCCTCTCCTACTGCTTGGGCCGCGATCCAGACGACCCAAGCATCATCCACTTCTTCGAGCGGTACACGTCCAAAGCGGCCTTTGAGAAGCACAACGACCAACAGATCATCCAAGACCTGGTCAACAGCGGGTGGATGAAGGACGTCAAGGCGGTCTTTGTGAAGCCTATACCGCCAGCAAAATAGAACCAGAACGTCCTTCCGTACATATGTACTAATTCATCGGCGTCTTCTGAAAACATTGTAGATCCTGGTCCAGGATTGCCTGGAACTCCTCCACTAGACCGTCCATGAACACGTCTTCCACAACGCCCTCTTGCCATGTAAAGCCCAACACGACCCTCCCGTCCCTCCCCGTGACGCAGCTGACTTTGATCGCTCCACTGACAGCTCCAGCAGACTGGCTGAACACCAAGCCTTGGATCATTGCACGTCTGTCCTCCTTCAGAGATGGCAGTTTTCCAACATTCGATAACTCGAGGCTCGTCACCCGAGGCTGGCCCATCTTGTCCATTGTCAATGCCCTGACATCTTTGATATATACCAGTTTCTCCAGCAGCCCATCGCCCCTCCGCTCCCGTACAGCACGGTCAATCCTCCTCTTTGTTCGCTGCGCATCGTGCACCCATGCAAACGGGCCCTTTGCACCATCCACCAAGAAGTCTGACCGTCGATGTGTCTCGAGGAACGTATCCACGAATATGCCCATGGATAATGCACTGACCGGTGGCGGAAGCCATTCACGTAGCGAGATGGGGCAGTCGGTCTTGAGCGCCGTGTATTCCGAGGGCACCTTCTCAAAGAGAGCCATGACTAGCATCGCTTGTATCGCCGCTGTGAGCGACACGCCGTGACCTTTGCACATCCGTAGGAACTCTGCCGAGTCGTTCGCCCCGAACCGCAGAGATCGACATTTGGTGCGAACAGGCAGGAACTGTCTTGCCCCGGTCCACAATCCGTCTGGTTCCTCTGAGCCATTCCCGTCCACAACTCTCGTCGTATCGACAAAGGCGTCCAATGGTGGAACGAGTGGCAAGTTCGGCGAAACGACCTTTGACGGCCCCTCGGTCTCTGTCGGGTTGTTCAGGGAGTTCTCCAGCGCTTGATGAAAGACCAGCGCACTCTTCGTATCCCCCACAGCATGGTGGAACATGTAGCTTAATACAAACCTCGATTCGTCGCCGGGTTGCTGGAGAACATGGAGTCGCCACAGTGGTAACGGCACCTCAAGGTCCCACGGTCGACTGTGCTCTCGCTCCAGAAAGCCGTCTAGAACCGGGTGGTGTCTCCCTTGGCCGTCCAGGACGTCGTCGATCTCGGTGAACGTGACCACCTCATCCAGGTCGACGTACGGGAGGCGGGCGAAGTATGGCTCGGACGAGTCAGGGTCCACGGGTGTGATTGAGAGGTTGGCGTGTCGCGAGATGACGAGTGCGAGCGCCGAGTATAAGACGGATCTCAGGCTGTGTGTTGTTGTCTTGCGGTCGAATGAGTAGAATGCAGTAACCCCGACTTTATGGTATACGCCCAGCTGACTTCGCGTGACCATGAACTTTTCGAAAATGCCTGCCTTGCATTAGAATGATGCTACGGAGTACTCCGTATTTTTTCACGATGGCCCTCTTGGATAGATTCATAGGACCTACCCAAGGGCCGAAGTACAGAGTCTGGTCCTGCTCTAGACATTGTTTGCTGTTGGTATGCACATCGGCTGAATATCGCCTGAGCTGGATTTTTCAACTTTTCTGGGAATGAGGTTTACAGATGAGGACAACTAGAGTAAAATAGAATGTAATACAGTTGACCCACAAGTAACATGAGTAGCGATGAATCTCCTCCCCCACTCCAAGTGCTTAGTAGATAAAGACTCCGAGACTCTCAGGCTCATCACCGGGCGCCTCGAGTTCGACCAAATATCATCGATGAAGCGGTGAAATCTACCGAGATCTACGAGTATCTGGACAGGAGCAGGATTAAGAACGCCTGTGAGTAGTCAGAAACTTACTGATATTCAGGTATTCAGCAGTGTGCGTGCGTATTTCGGAGGGCATACAATGTATCCGGCGCCTTCGAGGCCCACCCTCCTCATGAGCTGTCGGAACTCCTCCTTCTTCTTTTGTTTCTCTCTTATGTGATTTCTGATGTATGACAAATCTGATTTGACGCCCAGCACGTCCTGATTGGAAAAGTGCATGTGAGGCTCACGAGCCTTAATACTCTGCGGTAAAAACGCTAGACTTCGTTAGCTGTCTCTCCGACGAGAGAATGCAAACCATACATCTGTCGAGGAAAGGTAGTCTTACTTGAGAAACGGCCAACTGTCCTCCCTTGAAGCGGGGAGATTCGTGGCAAGCCGTTCACATGAGGCCCTGGATTTAAATGGTGGCAGACCCTGCGTCTGGTGGGGTTGAGAGCTGAGCGTAGCATCTTGACTTTATTGCGTAGAGAATAAGCAGGAGACAAGGCATGGATATCAGACCCGGTGCCTATGTTAAGTAAGAGATGTTGTGCTCTGAGTAGCAAAAGTACAGGCCCCAAACCAGCGACTCCCATCTCTTATATGCCTAGTAAATGCCTGAAGGCACACACGACTAAGTTTATACGTCTCATAGTCGTACCATGAGTCTGCAACCATTTAGGATTTCGCTACAGAGGGTCAACTCATGGTTGAAAGGTTCTTTTATAATCCCTCAAAAATACTCGAAACCAAGCCATATTTCTCTCAAGAAAGCCCTTCTACCCTGATAGAGTTACTACATCTCCGAACTTTCTTTAGGTGAGGAGCAACGCTGAATGATATTCCTGAGCCAGACAGAAACAAAAACTCATCAGTCATGAAAACCCGGCTCGCAATATCAACCCACGGCGGTCTCGTCGTCGTCGTTGACCATGTTGTTACAAATCCTAAAACCATATGTCTGTCCCAACCGCATTATACCCACAAGCGATAGTCACCCTTGAAGCAGCGATGAAAGCTGCCTTAATTCTCGCAACTGTCCTCCATCAACTTTCCCAGGCGCCAACACTACCAAGATCATCGCGTCATACGATGAAACAGTTGACTCCTTCACCAGCTTCGTGATGACAAAATCACTGAGTCTGACTCTCCACGAAATCCAAGGCGTCCTCCATGCTCTCCTCGCGAATACTACTGACGTTGTTTCCAAATCGTACACCAAAGCACTTGTCAGCCACTCGCAACATCTCGGGTCGGAAAGTAGTGCAAATGAACTGGCCGCCGGTAGGCCTCTCGTCTCCATTGGTAGGCTCCTCGTCCGCTCTATTCGCGAGATAGAGGAGATGGTCTGCGACAGCTGTACGATACTGAGCATCAAGGTTGGCGTCGATCTCATCAAAAATGTAGAAGGGTGCGGGATCGGTAGCTTGGATCGCGAAGATGAGGGCCAAACTGCAAAGACCTTGAACACAATTTTAGTTTGAGCAATTCAAGTCGTTTCGTGAAAATCCACTTACTCTTTTGCCCACCGCTGAGTTGCTGAATACGCTGCTGATCGTCATGTTTGCTGTTGAAGCTGACACTGATCCCCACACCAGTGTAGTTCTCAACGCCACGCTTGTTGACTGGCTGTTCGTCTTCTGACTCTTCATCTTCTGCCTGTCGCTTATCGGTCTTGCGCTGGATGATCAATCGTCCACGACCAGCTGGGACGAGCTTTTGGAAGACCTCGGCAAATGCCTTACTAACTTGTTTGAAAGTCCGCTCGATCGCTTCATCCTTTCTCTGATCAAGAATCTCGATGAGGTTCTGGATAGATGCTTTAGCGGCTTCGAGATCTTTCCTTCTCCCCTCCAACTCTTCGCGTTGCTTGGCCGATTTCCTGTAGTGCTCGAAAGCATGCTTATTGACAGAGCTGTACTTTTTGAGCGCCTCCTTGGCCTTTTGGAGTCTCTTGACGATGGTGTTGGAATCAGTGTTTCGATACTTCTTTCGCAAATCTTCTGGTATCGCTCCCAGTTCGCGGATGTTGTCGATCGTCTCCTGTTTAGAAGCCTGAAGGGCGGCCTTCTTCTGTACAGACTTCTCAAGCCGGCGCTGATGCCGCTCGATGGCCTTGGCGAGTTCTTCCTGCTGCCGACGGGTCTCTGCAGCCTGTGCTTCAAGCTGGGCAACCTGAGTAGAGGCAGTCTCGATTTGGTCTTCCAGTTCATCTAAACTCTCCTGAACGGATTCAAGTTCCTTGCTTAAGCGCGCTAATTCTGCCCTCTTAGCTCGCAGATGAGCCGATACGTCGCCCTCGGTCTCAAACTCATCAGTTTCCAGAGCAACCAGCTGTGGTCTCAGACTCGAGTTCAACTGTGCCTCCAAATTTGCCTTTCGGGCTTCGGTTTCAGCTCTCGATGCCGAGAGCTTGTTGTATTCGCGTCGGAGGTTCTGTATGGTTGCTGTGAGGTTCTCAAGCTGCGCCTCCTCGGCCTGTGTCAATGCTTTCTTAAAGTCAGAATTCAGCTCAGCTTGGTATGCATTTTGAGAATCACTCAAGCGCTTGACGTTGGCGCTGATGGCAATTTCTTGCTTTTGCTTGGCTTCGAGATCATCCTTCTTTCTCTGGAGCATGTCCATCTTATTTCTGATCTCCTGTTTCAACAATCGCTGGTTGCCTTGCGATTGATTCTTTCGCTGCTCAAGCTTCTGGACCTCACTCATGGCCTTTGTGACCGTCTGATCCATCCTTTCGATCTTTTTCTTATTCTCAGCACTTTCGGCCTTGACAGCTTCGAACTTTTCCCGAGCAGCCATCACCGCCTTCGTTGCCTTCAATCGAGAGGTGCGTACATCGTGGTAACCACCGGTCAATGCACCCTTCTTATCAGATCTATCACCTTCGGGTGTCACCGCAGTAAGCCCATGGGTCCTGGCGTACTGAGCAGCGATGCTTAGGTTCTGCGCAATGATCGCTTTGCCAAAAACTTGCTGCACTGCTTTCTCATACTTTTTATCATATTGGAGAAGAGACATGAGAGGCCTCGCGTCCGGCGCATTTGGAAAATTCGCAGTCTTAGGCTTCAATCGGTTGAGAGGCATAAAGGTGATACGGCCAGCTCGCTCGCGGTTGAGAATTTCCATGACCTTGGTTGCCGTATCGTCGTTGTCCACAACATAATGAAAAAGAGAATTGCCGGCCGTCACCTCCACAGCGGTATGATGTTGTGCCACGTCGATCAGCTCTGCAAGAGGACCATAACATCCTTCCAGGTTGTGCTGTTGTTTGATTCGGCGTACAGCTTCTAATCCGCGGCTGGTGTTCCCGTCCATCATATGTGACAGATTCCGCTCGGCTTTCCTCAACTCGTCTTGTGCTGCACCATATTCGGAGTCCAGCTGTGCCTCCCGCCGCCAGAGAAGCTTTCGTTCATCCATGAGATTTTCTCTCCGCTGCTGGGCGCGCTGGATTTCTTGGTCGAGGGAGTCGTCTTGGCCACCAACTTGCTGCTGTAGACTTTCAATTTCCTTTTCAAGGCTAGCGATCGCTTTCTTGTCTTCTTCTATGCCTTCTAGGGTCTGCATTCTTGTGGCTTTGAAGCGCGATAATGCTTCGAAAGCTTCACTAATCTGTGCCTGGAGCCAATCGTCTCGAGCTTTCTTTGTCTTGAAACGAGCATTTCTGCCTTGCTTGGCGTATAGGTGCTCTTGCGTCGCAGTGGCTTCATCGAGGCGACTCTTCACTGACTGTTCTTTCGCCATTTCTGCTTCGAACTGAGGGATGATGGTGTTCAGTTCTTTCTCCACTTGTTGTATTTGTGCCTGGACTTGCTGTAGCTCCTTGTCATGAGCTTGTTTCGCGCGGTGAGCTGCGGCCTGGCCGTGGGTGAGATTTCTCTCTTCGAGTTCAACCTGCGCTCGTGCCTTTGCCTTCTCGCGCTTCTCCTCGTCATACTGTCGTTTTTCGAGTCGAGCGGCGTGGATTTGCTGGTTGAGGTTCTGGATTTGTTGCGTGATTCTGGCCAACTCATCTTCACCTTCAGCATAGCGTTCACGATTCTCATCGGCATCGTCTATTCCCCCAGCTCTTCTATCCTCCAACTCGGCTAGTGCTTTGTTGATTTCGTCTTGCTCTCGAGTGAACAGTGTATATTCTAGCGCACGCTTTTCGCGGTCTTGCTCTTGAAAATCTCTCAACTCAGCTTGCTCTTCTTCTAATTCAGCGAGGCGTTCGTTTATTTGGTCAAACGTCTGATCAATTGCCACGAGCTTGTTGTTAGTCTCACTCATGATCTTTTGCGACTCCTCTTTTTTTGCGACAAACTGTTGTGTGCCTGCGACGCTCTTCAAAACGTCGAGACGCTCAGAGTCCTTCATGTTCGTCAAACGTGTGATCCGGCCCTGTGGAACGATGTAGTAGGGGTTCGCCCGTGAGAAGCCGGCGTTTTCAAGAAGTTGCATGACATCTTGCTTGGTCGCGTTTTTGCGATCCAGGGAGTATTCGTCCTTTTTCAAACCGATCGTACGACGAAGGATCAGTTCATCATTTCCAGTAGGGAATCGACCGTCGGAGTTGTCGAACACGATTTCTACATAGGCAGACATGACTGCTGATCCAGTGCCCTCCTAATCTTGTGTTAAATCGCGGGCACAAGCGAGGGAGCGGGACTGACATGAATGAGGGCTTGTCTCTCTTCGCGACCCATCTGTGAGTACGCATCGCTGAGGACGAAGCGGATCGCAGCGAAGAAATTACTCTTGCCAGATCCATTGCGACCAACGATAACATTGAGCTTGGGAGAGAATGGGTTGACGACGGTTTGGTTCTTGTAGCTGTGCGGGTGTGGTTAACGACGAGATCGCAGTGGGAAGCAGTGTCTGACTAGCTTACCTTTTGAAGCCCTGGATCGTTATCTGTTTGATATGCATCTTGACCAGTATGGGTGTGGAACGAATGCAGGCGTCAGGACATGGTGGGATTGATTTGTTTCTGAACAGACGCGATGCGCAACTGACGCTCCACGCGACCGCGATTGATCCATCTAAGTGGCTTAGTCATCGACGAGGCTGCGCAGCAGTCTCCAACAACAAGAGTGCTACGATTCCAACAACCCACTCCTTATCTTAATTCAATCCGAATCTTCAAGACGACAGCGAGTCTACTACATGTCCTGCTTGGCGTCGCCCATGGATACGCCATACGAAGCTTCCCATGGCCTGGCCTGGCCTGGGTTCCTAGCACGCTGCAACACTCCGTTCCAACCTTCCTTGGGCCTATTTCTTTTCGCCGAGAAAACTCGGCCGTCGGATCTATGCTGTTCGGGCTTCAGCCAAGTCGGCCTCAAGGTTTTTGTCCCGCGGCCGTGCGCCATCTTGAAGAGCAGGTTTTACGTTGCAGAGCAGATGCTGGTTAGCTGGCCGGGCATTCAATTTCCATATCCGAATCATGCCCCGAATGCCTCGAGTGTCCCGACATAACACCCCTGGTTCTCGCACTGCAGGCTTCTTTCATTGCACGCATGGCCGGAATGCCCCATCGCTATGTCTCCTCGCTAGTGGAACACCCATGAATCGTCCGACAACGGAGATCAGAGTCGGTCGTTACGTACTGTTGTCTTGACGCCGAGACTACAATAAGCTTGACCATTTTTATCAGATAAGATCTCAACTTCCCCCTTTCTGTATCTGCCCTCATGAGCTTCGATTGCCGTTGGACAAAATGTTGAAAAAGCTCCTTTTCTACTGCAAATTAATGCGTTTTGCATTATCTTTGGGCTTAGAACGAGTGGGATTTCTGGTCTTGGCTCGGATTCATCGTCTCACGTACAAAGCAGTTCCCAACCCCAAGAATGTTGTGGTCGTGGGAGGTTCTTTTGCTGGCTTCTTCCTGGCAAAAGAACTGGCAGATTCGCTTCCTACTGGCTACCGAGTCATAGTAATCGAGAAGCATTCACATTACTACTTTACTTGGAATTTCCCCAGAGTTACTGTCGTCGAAGGTCATACGCAAAATGCATTCGTTCCCTACCCAGACGAGTCCTTGGTGCAACCCGCCGGAGTGTACTCCTTCCGCCAAGGAGAAGTTGTCGACATTGGAGATGGCCAAGTGACACTGGCCGATGGGACTATCATCCCTTTCGAATTCCTTGCCATAGCGACTGGCTCGAACGCACGGTATCCAGCCGAGATGGACGCCGACAACAAGTTTGACTGCATAGCTTTCTTCGAGAAGCAGCAACAACGTATAAAAGCCGCAGATCACATCGTCATCGTCGGTGCAGGTGCCGCCGGAGTCGAGGTGGCCGGGGACATCATGACCACGTACAAGAACAAGAAAGTCACCTTGGTACACTCGCGACAGCAATTGCTGAATAAATTTGGAAACGAACTACACAACGTGGCGAAGAAGGGGCTGGAGGATTTAGGTGTTGAGTTGGTCCTAGGAGATCGTGTAGTTGCCGGGCTGGATAGCGATGGTCCCGCCGAAATCCGACTACAGAGTGGGAAAGTCCTCCAGGCCGACATGTTGGTATGTGCTCGTTCTGCCCTTTTCTGGATGCCTACTTATATGCGACACAGATCAGAAGCACGGGGCAACACCCAGAGTCAACTCTCGTCAAAAAGGCCTTCCCGTCCGCAATCTCGCCTTCTGGAAATATCCTGGTTGAGAAGACCCTGCAGATCAAGGGTTGCCCCCCTAACATTTTCGCCTGTGGTGATGTGATTGACCTGCCTGGCCCGAGACTGGGCAGAGCCGCCACATATCAAGGAATGTTCGTTGGTGACAACATTGTAAGGTCGATCAAGGGGAAACCATTAAAAGAATATAAGCCAGGAATGATTGACGCGTCAATCGACTTGACATTAGGCGTGGTAAGTCACCGAGGCAGGACGTGTGTAATGTATACGAAACTAACCTCAGTCTTTTTCTCCCAGGGAAACAATGTGACGTACATCAACGATGCGGGTGACGAGATGACCTTTCCCACAAAAATGCCCGATGTCAACCTGCATGCAGCCCAAGCCTGGAAGGTCATGTATGCCAAACCGTTTGAAGATCCAGGATACACGCCAAAGAAGGTCGCGGAGTTGGCTGATGTTTGAAGACCGTCTATCTATAAGTCACTGGTGTTTCGGTTTTGTGGTCAAACAGAGAATCATGCGTGATTGCTGCTGCTCCTCAGGGAAAGCATCGACTTTTCTTTACCAAGTTGGACATTTGTCGAGTCTTTGGAATGGATACACGGCGACGCCGTCAGATCGTGTTTGCAGCGGGCTTGTTCTTAGGAGGCATACTGGTGGGTGACCTTATAGGCTTTAATGTGTATTAATTTCCCTTTCCTCCATCTCCATCTTCTTCGGGCATAGCAACGCCTCCCTCTCTCTGCCACTTCAGTAATTCACATAAAGTCACTCTTCACCGCCTGGATCGAAGGCTCTTTTCTCTGCGCCGAAAAAGGTCTAGAAACTTGTTTGGCGGTTACAGTTGGAGCCTGCACCGAGCAGACTCCCCGCCGTGGCCAACCCGGTTTGTCGTGGCATGTACCGACCCCTTTTCCGCCTACGGCGCCTTTCAGCCTTGGCCGGCTTTTTTGGATATCCTTCAGATCACCGAGGCAACTCAAGTACATACAATTGAGGTACATCTGCCCACCAAGATACTCACGCACACGCTCTCGCCATCCTCCGCTTGCCGGGAAAGGCTACACTGCCCTTTCAAGAGCAGCCGATTCCACTACTTCTTCAAAACAATCACCCACCTTCTGCTCTGTGACAACTGCCTTGTACGGAGTTGACGCCTACAATCCCAAGCCCACCTCGTTGAGCTTCAAAACTGGATGTGATGTCGCTCTCAACACATTTCGCACTACCTTTACGTCCCCTATGCTTTTGGCACGATATTCTTGGACTTTGAAATCGAAGCCATCCATCGGCCCCCCACACATGGTCTCACTACCTTCGAGATGTCGTCGCCCAAGGACCCTGCCGTTGCCCAAGTTGTCAATACGCTAATGGTCGTCGATGGCATCCGCGACATTTTCAAGTCTCTTGTTGTTAAGGCCGCGACTTATTACCGAGGACGAGAAGTTCAAGGGCGTTCTTGACATCGGTATTCCTGGTGGCACTCGTCGACGGCTGGGTTTTGTCTACGCTTCATCGGCCATGAACCAAAGCAAACCACTGGGGGCTATGCGCTTATGATGGCGGCAGTCGGCGCAGTCTTATTCGTTGGTTTAGCGGTTCGGTCTTGAGCCGGAAGCCGGATACCTCCTCACGGCCCAACGTTCTTCGGGTGAGGCCATCAAATCCGTCCTGTGCCTTTTACGATATCACGGCAAGCCCTAACAACAACTTCTTAAAATTAAGGTGGACAGCTGTAGCTAACTAGAGTCGAGCTCATCTTAACCAACTACAATAACATAGTTTCCGATACGGCATTTGCTAGATAAGGGTTCGATTGACCTGCGTATCTATGTCCGTTACAGTTGGTATCTAGCCAAAATCCACTTCACCACCAGCCATCCCTCCCATCTATCGTACGTGTCTGTCTCAACCCCACCGCCTAGTGTAACTTAATGTACTAAAAGGAGTCGCGATATTCAAGCGCACTCTTAGATATGCGCCGATGCTTCTCCTTTTCAAGGTCTCGACTGTGGAGATAGCGCATGAGGAGAACGATCACAACCGCACAGCCTCCAAATCCAGCCGTGATATAATTACCTGCCACAATATAGGGTTGCTTGTTGGCTGGGAAAGTGAAGATAGGGACCCAGGCGGTGAAGATGTAAGCGAAAGCATTCATCTGGGAAAACAACGTTAGCAAATCCCTCAAGTTGAGAAGCCGGGGAGGAAGAACACCGACCAATGCAGAGACGTAAGCCCGCTTCTCTTGGTCGTGTCTGTTAATCTCGTTGACCCAGGTCCAGGTAAGACCTGCAGCTGTCCCAGAAAGAGAGGTCAGATCTAAAGAAAACCAGAAGGTCAGTGTTCGTCTCTCTCTCTCAAGGCCCTTTTTCGGTACAGCATACAGTAGAGTACCCAGCGATTCGCCCGATTGCGAGGGTGAACAGGCGTCGCAGCAAGGGCAGTCGGGAATATGATTGCCATGACACTGGCAAATAGCACACCGGGCCACCTAAGAGCACCCGGCAAGCTGTCCGAAATCCAGGAATTGGCAAGGGTGGCGACAATGGTGATCACGTTGATCTAGTGGGGGTGAGCAAAATCATCTCTCTCAGGATCAAAGCCAGAACCTACACCAAGGGGAATAAGGTTGATCTGAGGGACCGTGTAGACGATAGGCTTTCCTTTGACGTTGTAACTTTTGGCCCAGAAGATCACTAGTCTTTTGTTAATAGTTTGAATGCTGCGAGGATTGAGGAAGTCCTTACTCGACTGGCCTGATTGGCCAAACTGGGCCATGAATGCAAACAACAAGGGAACTTTCATCATCGTTAGTGAATGAGACGGATGAAAGGCTTGATAGGCATGGTTGCTCACAGAGGAAAGCATGCCATGTCGTATGCCATCGCTTGATATCCTTCCACTTGAACAAGCCGGTGAGAAGCTTTTTCTCAGAAGGCATTCTTGCTCGGGCCAGATCAATTTCTGCCTGAGTGAAAATCCTGATGAACAGTTTTAGTCATGCGACGGTGTTGGGACAGGCCAGGAGACATACCAGTTAGGCTTAGCTCTCGCCGGAAGTTGTGGCATTGCAATCGCAGTCCAGAGAGCACAAGGAAATGAGATGACACCACAGATGCTGCGCTTGTCAGTCTAGACCTATATCCATAGCCAAGGGCGCACGCACATGTACATCCATCGCCAGCCTGCGAGGCCGCTAACCCCATCGAGTCCGGCAAATACGGCCGCCATCAAGAAACCGGAGAACAAGGGTCCAATTCCGGTCGCGATTTGGATAAGTGTGTTTCGTCGGGCCAGCTCGTGAGGTTTATAATAGCTGGAGCATACATACATGACAGCAGGAAAGTGGCCGGCTTTAGAGAGTGAGTCGATCTCACATCGTACAAAGGCTCAGATGGATTCCTACCTTCGAATAGACCCACACTGTGTTGATGTTAGCAATTGACAGACTCGGGAAGAAGGAAGACCCACAAGAAGCGGAAAACATAAAGCATTTTGACATTCTTCACGCCGGCGGTAGCAAAGGTGAAAACAGTCCAAGACAGCTCAAGGAATGCAATGTATAGCGGCGCATTAACCTGCTATTGTGTTAACGTACTGCACATCGTATCATGGATCTTGGTAGTTTCGCACCCTGGTGAGGAGTAGGTTTGATGGAATCTGGCCAAACACATATGCTGCGCTCCAAATCGCATTGGCGTAATTGAGCTCTTTTCCGTACAATGAAAGGTCTTCTTTCATACCGCTGTCTATATAGTGTCAGTATGGTTCACAATGTCGCGAAGGTCACCACCTACTGAAAGCATTGTTGATGTTGACTTGATCGAGGTAGCGACACATGACGCCCAGAGCTGCCGACGAAATAAGGGTCAAGTCAAGCTTCGTGAGGAAGCGGGCTTCTTCTTTGGGGACATCGAGTGCTAGGCAGATGAGAAATTGGCTTTCACTTGGTAGCAATGCCAGAGAGCTTACTTGACCAAATGGCAGACCTCCAAGTTCTCTTGGGCTTGGTGTACTCTTGGCTCTCTGTTTCGTTCTGAGTAGATGCTGACTTTACCGGGACATCACCTCCGACCTCGCCAACAACAAAAGTCTTGAGAGACTTCTCTTGTGGTAGAGACATCTTTGCAGTAATGAATGACAATAACCAAATTGAGCCCTATCATCTTGCCTCCCAGCCGGACATGAATACATATATAAATCGTTTTCAAAAAGCCAGGCTAGGCTTGGCAGCACGTTGAGTCGGTGTTGCCTTTTTCGGGGTAAATGGCGACATCGAAGCGTGGCGGACTTTTGCGAGTGTTGATTAGGCCGTCTAGTATACTAATCGGACTAAATTCTGCTAATATTCACACCATCTCAAAGTAAACGAATGATGGAGACTGAGGTTTGCAGATAGCCGATGTTTCTGTATCTTGTCTTGATAATCAACATCGAGACCTCGACCGGACACTGCCCTGAAGCCAATGGTATTGAGGCAGCTGTATCAATTATGGGATCACCTCCACAATGCGCATGGCCAAGAAGACCCGGTGCTCCAGCCTTTTTGCATCGATTGCCGTTCACAGGCATCAGAAGCCTTTTGAACCGACAACGGCAGCTTACGTGACTCCGGGACTCTTCAGGACTCTGCGCCTGGAGGTTTTCGCAGCGAAGGCTTCGAGTATGACTATGGCTTCAACTGAAGGATTCAAGAGTTTGAAAAGTTCTCAAATACGAGACAGCAGAGTTCTGTGGCCTGTGCTAACGTTCGATGGGCAGAAGACGCAAAAGGCGCCTTCAACGCAGACGTGACCGAAAAAGAAAGCGTCGAAGAAGAGCTGAAGCGAACCGATGATAGTGTGGCGAGGTCCTCTCCCGACACGGCTAGATTCTTTGGTGGCGTGATTTGTTCTGATTCGAGCGACTCAGATTTCATCTCTTCGTCCTCCCACGTGTAGAGAGAAGGGTATGCTTTGGTAGCTAGTGGTGAGGTTCTTTCCAGTGTCATTGTTGCTATTTCAAGAAGCCACAGCTTTGAATGTTTGCGGTCAAGCATACTTGACGAAGAAGTTTCAGACCAATTGCTGGAGAAACCGAGCGAGCCTGGACAAGACATCTGAAGTCTAGATGACCTAAAACGATAGCTCGCAATAAAGGGAATGAGACCACGATCAAGCATACTGGAGAAAGTTGAGCTGAGCCGCGGCTCAAACTGCACTTGGCCTACCAGTATCACGTGATTATGATTGCAGACCAGTGCAATATCCACAGCATTTCCCTGGAATTCAAAGAGACGGAATAGAAAACACAAAGATATTGATTGTGGTACACTCCACATAATAATGACTCATATCTACACTACTCGCTGTTTGCCATCGTGCCAGCCGAGAGCATAGGAGGTCGGAGTGAGATCCGATATTTTACAATTTCGGGATCCTCATATTCCGCCATCCACGATGGATCCATGGTGATCTCCCACTGCTTCATACGGCTCATGAGCTGGACTTTGGGATCTTCCAGGGCCTTGTAGAATCTCAGGTCCGCGTCCTTCTTTTCTGGGGTGGCCATCGCGAGCCATTGCTCCATATTATGCTCCCTTGCGACGTCGTCGATCTTCCAAATTCCCAAGGGATCCTCACTGTATCCTCCACGCTGGATGAGCCGCTTGTTCTCGATGGAGAATTCGTTTGTGAAATTGAGCCACTTGTCACGTCGAGCCTTGGCCCAGATATCGAGCAGTGATTCGGGCGCTCGGCCGTTGATCACAGCCGCGAGAGCTCGTCCTAAGGGACCTGCATCCAGGAGCCCCGTCGTCAACCCTAAGCCGCCAATAGGGTTGTTGCTCTGCGAGGATGTCAGTCAGATATGTGCAGACATAACATGGGAAAGCATATCACTTGCATGTGCCGCATCGCCAGCCAGCATCACCCTGCCTTTGCGGAATGTGGCAGCACACCTCTGATGGGGCTTGTACTTATTGAGTTGGACCAGCTCATACTCAACCGGCCAGACGGGGAAGATGTGCTTGTAGTGCTCGTCCAATTCAGCTCGGATCTCCTCGTTTGTTAGGCCGGCCCGTAGACCGAACGCAATACGCCAAAGGTCCTTCTCGGCACCCAGGATGGTGACGACTGCCCAATTCACAGGATCCAGGACAAAGTTTGCGGTCGTAAAGCCGTGCTTGTAGAAGTCATACTTGATATTCGTGGCAACAAAATCTTCTTTTGGCCAGGAGAATCCTTCAAAGGCGATATTGCATAGCTTGCGAACACTTGAGCCAGCGCCATCTGTGCCAATAAGCCAGTCGCAAGTATATCTCGTATGCTCGCTCGTAGCAGGATTGAGGGCTGTGACAGTGACTATGTTGCTTGCCTCATCCTGGGTCACTTCGATGACCTGTTGGTTGAATCTGACTTCGGAATTGTATTTGGTCGTTAAGTGTCTTAACAAGATAGCAGCCAACTGTGGTTGCGGGCAGTTGATTCCTGCTGGGAAAATTTCACCACCTTCTCTCTTGTCGACATATGCTACTCGTTCTTTGTCGACCCAAAATGAAAGACGATCGTTGATGACTGATTCTGCCTTGACATCCTCTAGAGTTCCAGTCTCGAGTAGTTCGGCTTGTGCACATGGCTGATATGCAGATGCCCGAGGCGATTGATCGACTTCATGGTTTCTCTCCAGTATCAGCACCGGTACACCAGCCCTTGCCAGATTAGTCGCGGTGGTCAAGCCGACAGGGCCGCATCCGACAATGATGACCTTACGGTGTTCAACGCCTAGGGAACCCATCGTTTTGAATTTGGATTGAACGGTCTCGGTGCGCTTGCGCTCGTGAAGCAAGTTCTATTAATCGCCAAAAGATCTGGGCCGCCATGAGGGGCTCATGTTAAAGTGTCTCCAGGGTCAAATCCATAACATGGTTGCCCCAAGAAATGCCGAAACGGGCGAATCCCCCCAAATCGCCCCCAAACTCTCCCCACATTCCCCTACCCAATACTCGCATAGTGTACGAGTACTTTAGGTCCTTTGCCGATGGCAACAACGGCAAATACACTTACTCCACCACTTTTGTTCTGGGACTCTCACAGCCATGTGGGGAGTCTACATACCTGTATATATTGCCGTTCCAGGCACTTTCTTGGCCGTGTTGGAGGATATCTAGTACTAGACGCCAGAGCTGTCACGTTCAAGTTCGAATCCGAGATATCGTCACGTCACCATGGGAGAACCAGCGCCAGAGAGATGGCTTGGCGAGCAACATGACTGCCAGTATGATTCAGATCCTCGACAGAACAAAGACTTGGGAGCCTTGTTGAAGAGTCGCAACGTGCTCATCGCCGGAGCTGGTCGAGGCATTGGGCGAGCGACAGCTGAATTTTTCGCTCATACCCAGGCCAAGTCGCTTAGTTTGATGGCGTTGGAAGCTGCAGAGGTTGAGGAAACTGCAGAGCTATGCAAGAAGATCAATCCAAAATTGATGCTCAAGACGGCAGGATTTGATGTCAAGGATTACGCGAAAGTTGAAGAGTTTGTCCAGGATGTCGATAAAGAATTCGGCAGCATTGACGTTCTCTACATGAATGCTGGTAGACCACCTCAGTGGTTGGCGACTCATGAGTCAGACCCGCACATTTGGTGGGACACCGTCGCTGTATCTTTGCAGGGAGCCTTCAACTTCAGCCGAGCGGTGATCCCAATCATGCGTCGAGAAGGTGGAGGAAGGATCGTCTTCACAGCTTCAGCAGGAGCTCATGTTAACAAGGGCATGACGAGCTACATGCTGGGGAAGCTCGGTATGGTCCGATTGGCCGAGTCCTTACATTTTGAGAACAAGGATGCTGGAATCAAGACTTTCGCTATCCACCCTGGTGCGATCAAGACTCGATTCTTCAGCGACTTCAAGGACGCAGCAGAGGGTAATATCAAACCAGGAAGCTATGTTTCGACCTCAGCCGAAGGTGAGAAGAAGTCAGCAGAGACTGCGGTTCACTTTTTTAAAGACGTGACATGGGATACTCCACAAATGGCGGCTGGAATGGTAACTGTCCTAGCCAGTGGACAAATGGACTTCATGTCGGGAAGATATGTTGACTGCTCTATGAAACCCGGAGAATATATCGCCGACAAGGAGAAGATAAAATCGAAAGACCTTCATCGAGTGAAGTTGTTGGTGGACGATGGCTGGTACATACCTTCGGCTGCTCCAGAGTAGTTGATCAGGACGTTGGCCTAGAATTCAACCATAAGAGAGATAATGAAAGAAGAAGGCGGCTACAGACCACTTCATGCTCTGCAAGCCAAACAAACGCAACGACAAAAGCACCTGTACTCCATACATCGATTAAAGCAGAGATAGCCATGGACAGCGTTCGCTGCCACTGTGGAAGAGGCCCGCGCCTAAAATCCCGCTAGAGACGCGCCAAGAGATCGCGCAGCGCGTCACGCGTAAAGTGGTCAGTCCCTCCTTTTGAAGAGGGACTCCTTAACATTGTGTACAGTCAAGAACTCAAGTTCAAATAATCAACACCGCTCACAATGTCGTCGACACCCTCCTCGCGCCGCCGAGGTCATTCTTCGCGCAATTCACAGTCTTCATCTCCTGCACAACAGTCTCAAGCGACCCCCCGCAACTCTAGACAGCCCAATGGAGGTCCTGGAGTCGCATCTTCTTCGCCCCTGTTTTTCCAATCGTCGCCGGTTCGGTCAACACCTGCGCCGCTCTCGCAGTTGGCAAGCGATGGCATGGTAATTAGCTCTCCTCCACAACAAGCATCGGACGTTGGCGACCGAGAAACCACCCCCCGGCCAAGCACCAGGCCGGCTGCAGGTATGGAAGAAAATCCCTTTCTGTGAAGTGGCAGCGCTCTTACCTGTACAGAGTCTTCTCCCGTGCGATATGATCCCAGTTCAAGCCCGGGACGCACTTCAGGTCGCATTCAGTCCGATGTCCCAAGCAGTAGCAGCGGTCTTTTTGTCCGTCAAGACAGACAACCTCGAATTTCCTCTCGACGGGGCGACATTCATTCGGACACATTCGCGTCCTCTCCTGCCAATCGTCGACGTATTTATGTTGGTGAAGATGGCATGCCAGTTCGAGATGGTCAAGATCCACCATCTGAAGCCACCTTCTCAAACCTCAACCCCGATACCTCGGAAGCAGATGCGATGGGAGGAGATTCCACAAGAGTCATCTGGGGCACAAATATCTCCATTGTGGATTCCATGTCCTCCTTCAAGAATTTCCTCTACAACTACGCCAAAAAGTATCGAATGTGGGCTGATGGGGCATCCGAGGAGGAAACCAGAGAACTTGGAGCCGATGCGGATCAGAAAGAATACCTAGAAATGCTTCAGGACATGCGCAAACTAGGTGTCTATGGTCTCAATCTGGATGCCCGCAATCTCAAAGCATACCCTGCAACATTAAAATTATGGCACCAATTGCAAGCCTATCCTCAAGAAATCATCCCATTGATGGATCAGTGCGTCAAAGATGTCATGGTCGAACTTGCGCAGAAAGAAATGCAGGAGCTTCAGAGAGCTCGCAACGGTGCGACAACTTCACGCGCCAGGAACGGCAGCTCAATGCCTCCATTGACCCCATCAGATATGGGCAGTGCAGCGACGCCCGCTGCAACCCCTGCTGCAGATGAGATCCCAGACCTCGTGGAAGAAGCAGAGATCCGACCCTGGAAAGTTCTTCCATTTGGTCTAGATAAGACCGTCAACATGCGAGATTTAGACCCGGCAGATATCGACAAGCTGATCTCTATCAAAGGTCTCGTCATTCGAGCAACTCCAGTGATTCCAGACATGAAAGAAGCGTTCTTCAAATGCACAGTCTGTAATCACACTATGTATGTGTCGATTGATCGAGGCAAGATTGCAGAACCAACACAATGCCCTCGCCCCGCTTGCAAGTCTCGAGACAGCATGGAAATCGTGCACAATCGATGTGTCTTCGCAGATAAGCAAGTCATCAAACTCCAAGAGACACCGGACTCTGTCCCGGACGGCCAGACCCCTCACAGCGTATCTCTTTGCGTCTATGACGAACTGGTTGATGTGTGCAAGGCTGGTGATCGAATCGAAGTCACTGGGATCTTCCGCGGCAACCCCGTCCGTGTGAATCCAAGACAACGCACAGTCAAAGCTCTGTTCAAAACATATGTCGACGTCCTGCACGTTCAGAAAGTCGACAAGCGCAAACTCGGGATTGACGCATCCACCATCGAGCAAGAGCTCTCCGAGCAAGTCGCGGGAGATGCTGAGCAAACCCGTAAGATCACTGCAGAAGAAGAAGCCAGGATACATGAGATAGCGGCTCGAGATGATGTCTACGACATTCTTTCGCGAAGTCTAGCCCCTAGTATCTATGAGCTTGACGATGTCAAGAAGGGTATCCTTCTCCAACTCTTCGGTGGCACAAACAAGTCATTTGAGAAGGGTGGCTCTCCTAAGTATAGAGGCGACATTAACGTCCTTCTCTGTGGTGACCCGTCTACCTCGAAGTCTCAACTCCTACAGTACGTCCACAAGATCGCACCTAGAGGTGTATACACTTCCGGCAAAGGTTCTTCGGCAGTCGGTCTAACGGCGTATGTGACGCGCGACCCGGAATCGCGACAACTCGTCCTCGAGTCCGGTGCGCTCGTGCTCTCCGATGGCGGCGTCTGCTGCATTGACGAGTTCGACAAGATGAACGAGTCGACGCGTTCGGTCCTGCACGAAGTCATGGAACAACAAACCGTGTCCATCGCCAAGGCAGGTATCATCACCACTCTCAACGCCAGAACGAGCATTCTGGCTTCTGCAAACCCGATCGGGAGTAAATACAACCCCAACCTACCTGTGCCGCAAAACATCGACCTTCCACCGACACTGCTCTCGAGATTCGATCTCGTGTATCTCGTGTTGGATCGGATTGATGAGACCAATGATCGCCGCCTCGCAAAGCATCTGGTCGGCATGTACCTGGAAGACACGCCTGAGAATGCATCACGAGAAGAAATTCTGGTACGTGACTAGTCCCCCCATTTACTTCTGTTCCTAGCCATTGTTTTCCTTTTGTGTGATGTCAGACTGCGAATGACAGATGGAGGTCGCGAGCTAACAAATCCTCATGAATAGCCTGTCGAATTCCTCACGGCATACATCTCGTACGCAAGACAGAACATTCACCCTACGCTCACACCCGCTGCCTCCAAGGCCCTTGTCGACGCGTATATCCAGATGCGCTCACTCGGGAGCTCGATCCAAGCCTCAGACCGACGGATCACCGCCACGACGCGACAACTCGAAAGCATGATCCGGCTCAGCGAGGCGCATGCGAAGATGCGGCTCTCCCAGACCGTCACGGAAGCCGACGTCGCAGAGGCCGTGAGACTGATCAAGTCCGCCATCAAAGCCAGCGCGACCGACTCCAGGACCGGCCTGATCGACATGGGCTTGCTTTCCGAAGGGGGCAGCGCCAGTGACAGGCGCAGGAAGGAGGATTTGAAACGCGCCGTGCTGATCGCCATCGACGACGATTCTGGCGTCAGAAGCGGCGGCGTGGCCAGGTACAGTGATCTGTACCGCAAAGTCAGCGAGGGCAGCACCGCCGAGATCGAGGGGTCCGAGTTCCAAGAGGTCCTAAGGTCCCTGGAACAAGAAGGGAAGATCCAGGTTACAGGCGAAGGTGGCCGGAGAAGTATCAGGAGGATCACTGGGATCTGAGCGAAGTCGTCAGCAACTAATAAGTCTTCCACTTGGCCTTTTAGCCCAGTCTGAAATTTCTTCTTGTGCCGTAGCACAGAGAGAGTGTATGATGCAGTTTACGAGGACGACGGGTGACGTGGCGTAGTCAATGAAACAGGGCGGTGGTCACCTTCCTCTGGACTGTTCGTTTCTTTTCGAGGATAAACACGGCGTCATGGGCATTGTTTTGTTAAAGAGAGAAGTGCTCGTCGTACCCTTGAGCATCAGCTGATAAAGTATTTTACCGTACGGGATCTTTACGATATGAGATGTACGAGAAGTTTGTGCCGTCTTTTGTTGCTTTTGAGTGGTTACTGATTTTCGTCTACCTGGCCATACAGCATAAGGAAAATATCTTCGACTCAAAAATGACCGACCACCATGACCCATGTCCTCCTGAGGAGCCTTAGGTACCTAGACTAGAAAGATGTACTCCCGAGAAGTCAAACTGAAAGACTGTGTGGTATCGTGGAACTCGACCAACATAAATGAAACCCAACCATTGTCCTAATACCGAGTTCCCGCCCAATCCACACCCATTTTCCCAACCACCACCACAATTCCAAACCTGACCAACTCTGTAAATAAGCGGGAAATTTACTCCAAGATTGTTCGGAAAATGAATGAACAACGCCTCCAGCAAAGACTTAAGAAAGCAGTCTTTTGCAGACATCAAAAACACAGATCAGGCCGTAAAGTTGTATACTCTGACCTCGCCATCCTCTCCGCCACTGCACATTCGACTATCACTCAACCCGATACAGGTCACTGGTCCTGCATGCCCGGTGAAGGTTCTTTCACACTTGCCCGACCTCGGGTCCCAGACTTTCACCATTCCGTCCTCAGCTCCGGACACAAAGCGCAGCGTATCCGCCGCAATAGTCCACACACCCTCGACGTGCCCAAAGAATTTCCTGATGCACCGACCCGAATGCACGTCCCATAGACGAATGGTCGAGTCAAGTGCCGACGTAAGCATGTACCGTGGTGGCCGAGGTCGATCAGGCTCTGAAGCGAATTGACCTGTGTGGTCGATGCACAGGGACAGCATTTTTTGATTCGCTTTGGTCACGGTAGGGCTTACCGGACTGCCTGGCTCTGAGTCCTCGTCCTGGTCTTGGTCCTCTTCGGCTTCGAACTCGGCCGGCAACGGCAAGACTTGTTGGACCTGACCAACGTGTCCTTCGAAGGTGTGAATACACTTCTTGGTATCTAAGTCCCAGAGTTTGATAGTGCAGTCGTCAGAGGCGGTGAAGATGGTACGTGAAGCAGTGTCGATTTTCACAGAGTTCACCCAATCTTTGTGCCCGCGGAGCGTGAACACTGATCGGTCTTCGAAATTCCACACACGAGCAGTATGGTCCACAGAGCCAGAAACGAGAATGTTGGAGTCAAAGTGCAGCGCAACGACTCCTCCCGAGTGGCCCTGATAGGTGGCGATACATTCTCCAGTGCGCCAATTCCACACCTTTAGCGTCTTGTCCAGACTGCCACTGATAAGTTTGTTGTCGTCAAATTGCAAACATCGGATGCCCATAGTATGACCCGTGAGTGTTCTCAACTCTGTGCCGGTGTCGACGTTCCAGATCTTGATTGTTGAATCATACGAGCCCGTGGCCAAGATGTTATCGCAGAGTTGAAGAGACATCACACCGTTAGAGTGGCCTTTAAGAATCTTGATGCTGCAACGTCCATACTTCCAGTTCGTCCCAACCTTGAACCTGTCTTTGTAAACGTCTTTCCAAGGTCGCGTTCTTTTATGTTCGCCATCACACGACCCTAGAGGAGGCTTCCGCACTGAGACCGGGGAGAGACGGCCATCAGAAGACTTTTCAATGTCGGAGACATCATGGTGGCTTTCGCTGTCCGACACAGAGCTTGGTACAGGACCGTTGTCTGCACTCTGGGATGAACTTGCAGAATGCTCTTCGATCAAGTGAGTGCCGGCGGCACGCAGCTCAATCTGCCTCTTCGTCGCACGCAGCATCTTGCGCTCCAGCAATGGGAGACCCCAACCGCATTTTGTACATTTTCGATCAATATGTTGTTCGCACATCCTATGCCAAACTACATCGTCGTCGGCCAACTGCCTCCACTTGCGAGACACTTGTGCGGCTTTGCACAGCGATGTCGTGTCAAGAAAGCAGAGAATTCGGAAGGCCACTTCTGGAGGCAATGCCGATATGAAGTCGATGCGGATGAGTTTTTGAACGTTTGCGGAAAGGAAAGACAGCTGCGGGAAGCAGCACTGAGCGAGGATGCCTTGCAGCATGAGATTTCGATGTTTCGAGGGTGCAGCAGAGAACAATGACCAGACCTGGACAATGCCCTGACGATCTTCTTGTGAAAGTGCATCTAGATCATGCTGCAACTTGTCCATAGACGGCTCATCTGCTTGCCTGCGACATAGCATATCGGGTCTATGTCTGTAGCAGAACTTGGAATTCGAATCTTTGCTTGCTTCTCCGACTGGCTGGTCAATCTTTCCAAGAGGCGCGTATTGTGAAGGGATATGTTTCGCAAGGAAAGGGGCAACGGTCTGTCGAGCATGCTTCGCAGTGGAAGCTATGGTGATGCTCTTGTCCTTGGAACCGTCGGCCGCATGATCATGGAAATCCTTCTCTTCCGTTGGATTTGGCCGCAATCTCTTCCTGGCCGGCTCTTCCCAGTCTTCCTCGGTCATAGATCGAGGCTGGTGCCTTTCTAGCAGATCGAACGGCATGGTGAATTGGAAGCGGTGTTTATGCACAGGCGTGTTACATATCGGTCGCCTAAATTCTCGTATCGGCTGATCGGACCTTGATCTCGTGTGACCAAGCAGTTCGCAAGGGTGTATAGGCGTGGGCGATGCTTCGGGCGATGGTTAGGGCAAAGGAAGCAGGGTGACGAGAAGAGAGTCGGGGATGGATCGAGGGTCAGGATATGGCAGAGCAGACGTTGCTGGTTCCGAGCGATTGCTCATTCGGTGGCGGTGGGATGGTGCAAGATCAGGGCGAAAAGAGTCTATCGCTCCGGCTGGTCGGCAAACGTCGTCGGTCACGTGCGATGAGGACAGCAGCAGCGGCTCCCATTGGCTCAAGCGGAGTCTGGCCAGGGGTCGATCTGGCTCCGCACATGGACAATCCGCGATGGCATCATTTCGCACGCCATTTCACCATCGTGTTTCTCATCGACAGCCCCTCCAGCCCCCTACAGCACGTCGTCAGCCTCTCTTCGCATTTGTCAGGCGGTGCCGCGGCGCTCACCTCCTGTTCCTGCATCCACCTAAATCAATAGCGGCACTTTTGTTGACATCTCTCCGCATTATTCTGGTGCGGCGCCCCGTCCATTCCGTGCCGAAGACCACATAACGACATCCACTCTCGCGGAGCCAAATATCCGTGCTTTGAAAGGATTGCATTATATTGTATCAGGATCACTACTAGCCTGACGGCACTCACCGCCTCCGGAGCAAGCTTATGGCCCCAGGGATGGCATTTGACACTCGCACCCTCGAACCCTTGCACTGACGCCTAGTTCCTCATTATTCCCTGCCATGGCGCAATCTCCCTACCTTGCCCAGCAGCGTTCTGCCCAACCCTCTCCCTCTCAGTCATTGCACGCCGCTAGCCCTCCGGTCAATATCGAAACAATTGTCTCGTACCTAGTCGCTTCCAAGCGGTCATTGGGCAGCATCCATCTTGTCCATCGAGCCACAAGCATCCTCGCCGAGGCACGTGCTTCGATCGAGTCTACCACCGCGCTTCTCGCGAAGACAACCTACCTGCGTCGGGCGTTGGCTTCACAACTCAAGACTTTGCGTGGGGTCCTGGAGGAGCTGGACTCGGCTGCTCAAGGCATTCAGCACGAATTCGAAACTATAATCCAAGAGTTGGACGATACAGGCGCCAGGCTGCTGCAATGCATCGACTTTTTGAAAGAGACGGCCATCGAGGAAGCCTTCAGGTCCTCCACCGAAGCAGAAGGAAATACAGGTAAGGTCACGCTGCACGATTTCGTGGACGACAATGGCGTGGAACAGATCAAGCATGCCATGAGAGCGGCGATAGATAACGTACAAAACGACCAGCACGAAATAAACCAGTCCATTCAGACCCTTGAAGAGGATCTACAATCGATCAACGACGTCCTGGTCAATCGCGTCAATGACTCGGGTGGTGAAAGTGACCTCAAACAGCCAGTCTCTGCGACCCTGTCGATTCTCGAACACCACGCCAAGGAGATGGCGCAGGGCCTGGAAAGTCTGGTCAAGCACTTCGATCTCTGTGTTACTGCCATCAAGCACACCGAAGGCGGCGGGGAAGCCGTAGTGCAGACCATGAATGCCAATGCCGAAGACCTTCCCGATAAGGTCGGCATGGGCATGGAAGAGCTCCAGGCGGCCGCGCAGCCCATGAACGAAGAAGAACGGACGGAGATGCTCCAAGTTCTTGAGAACGACGCAAATGAGGTCGACGAAGTGGTGATGGAACTCCAGGACCGGCACGCCGAGATGGAAGCCCAACTGGACAGGATTGCACAGTGGCGCGAGCAGCAAGAGATTGTCTACGCCGACGTCACGACCGCGTTCCGCCTCATGGACAAGATCTCGGGTCGGTTATCGGGGTATGTTGCGGAAACGGCACGGCACGCGAGTCGCTGGAATGAAGAGAAGGCCAAGATCGAAGACGGAATAGGCGGCATGGAAGAGTTGTGCGACTACTACGCCAACTTTCTCCACGCCTACGACGGCCTGATTGTCGAGGTGGACCGGCGCAGAGCGGCCAAGAAGGCCATGGAACGTGTCGTCGCGCAGGCCCATGGTCAGCTCGACCAGCTGTACGAATCCGACAGGCAGCTACGTATCAAGTTCCGGGAAAATCTGGGCGAATACCTGCCAGGGGACATCTGGCCTGGCGTGAACGATTTACCCCCACGGTTTGAGATCAACAGGGTGGACGCAGGCTTTGAAGCCAGCGTGCCCGATATACCGAGGCGGACCGTCGATGAGGCCGCGAGAAGATTTAGTAAGGGGCGATCGTGATATATATATATATATATTGAAACCCCTCCTTATACTGCCGCGCTTGGGGACGAAGTGAGCCTACCTGTGAGAGACAGCCATTAGTCGCTAGACACGCAGGTAATGAATGTGATGAATCATGATGAGAACAAGATTTGTGTAATGTGTAGGTACTTTAACAAAAGTGTAATTGTGTGTTTTTCAGCGCTCTCTTTGGATATCATGTGTTCCCCCCCTCCGGTCCAAATACCTTGGTACGTAAATGGAGACGGAAAGGGAACGTGAAAAGACAGACCAGAAAGGTTTCGTCGAGGTTGTTTTCTCGGTTTTATGTAGGAAGTGTCCCCGACATTGGACCGACGAAAAAAACCCAACCATCTGACAACCCCTTTCTCGCCTGCCTCATCGTCATATCAAGTGTTTGTTGGTGTCTTCATGTGTTCTTGCCAGTGATCCGGGATAGAGGTTTTCTTTTTGTGTTCCGACTCTGATCCCAACAAATGGAAAAAACATTGCTTACCTCGGGGTGTACGTGTCCATGGAATCGCGACGCGGAGCGATGGGAACGAATGTCCTGCTCGGTGCGTCGTGGGACCCGTCCTTCTCGACTCCTTTAGTCCGAGACAACACCAACCATGGTTTCCCGATCACGCAGCAAGACTCACTCTCTCTCTCTCTCTCACACACACACACACACCCACTAGCATGTCGAGTCAGGTCTTTGGAGTTGTGGTTTTTCGTGAACTCGTCATCCTCTCTGGCAACTGACGACAGGTCTACCCCCGAAAAAGTAGAAATGAAAAAGTGATGGGCTCATCGCCGTTTCGTAGACTCCTTGACCAATCTCTTCTTCACATTCTTGGGCATCTTGGTCGCTCTCTTCTCCCGCTTCTCCTCCTTCACCTTGCGCTTGTGCTCTCTCTTCTCGTCTTTGTCCTGGAACCGCTTTCCTCGCGGCCGGCCAGTCTCCTCGGACGAGCTCCCGGACTCTCCGCCCGAGTGCTCGTCCCCAGACTCGTCCTGCGAGTGCGACTCGACCCTCTGCAGCGGCGCACCGAAATTCTCGTCCTGGTCGTCGTCGTCATCTTCTTCTTCTTCTTCGTCCGGTGACGCCTCTCGCTGCAGCTCGGCCTTGTCCGGCGCGAGCAGGTCTTTGTACACCAACGCATCGCGTCCCGCGGTCTTCATCGTCTCCGCGTCCTTTTCGGCGTCATAAACCTCATCCAGCGTCTGCGGGATGTACTGTTTCCTAAAAACCTCGTTCTCCACCTCGTCGTCCTCGCCCTCTTTTCTCTCGGCCATGATGCGGTCGAGATCCTTCCTCATCACGTCCATCTGCACGTCGTCCTCGCTCTTGGTCTGGTTCGTGATGAACTCGTAGACCTTCCTGTCGATGAGCACGCTGACGCCCTGCCGCCTGAAGAAGTCGTTGACGTTCTTGATGTCCATCCTCAAAAAGTCGAGACTCCGAGGATGGTCGCCCTCGACGCTCTGGCTCACGTCAATCACCCACGGCTTCCCGCCGTGATAAAGCATGTTGTACTCGCTCAGATCCGCGTGCACGAGCTTGCACACCTGCAGCATGACCCTCATGTACGCGAGGACATCAAGGTAGACGTCACGCCACCTCGCGACCGGGTTGTCGTCCTCGAACTCGACGTCTTTCAGTCTCGGTGCGGCCTTGCCCTTGGAGTCTCCGATAAGGCTCATCCCCAGGACGTGCCTGCGCAGGTACAGCGGCTCGGGACACGGTATGCCGGCCGCGTGGATGCGTTTGAGGTTCCGCATCTCCTTCTCCGCCCAGAGTTTGACCATGGCGCGGTTGTCGCTCTTGTTGAACCCCTTGCGGAAGCGGAACTCGCCGGTGACGTACTTTTCTCGATCCTTGAAGACCAGGATGCTGGTCTTGTACACCTTGATGGCGACGTGGGTGTCGGGCTCGTCTGGATCGTCTGACGCGGCCACGGCGTGGTACACGTTGGCTTCTTTGCCGGTGGAAATCGTGCCGTTGATCTCGGACACGATGCCAGAGTTGATCATCTGGAACAGAATCCGCCGTGTCTTGGGATCCAGGACCTGTTCGGACGTGGCACGGTCGGATTTGTCCTTGCCCTTGGACGGACCCGTGGGCAGCGACTCTGGGCCTTCGATCTTCAGCTTTTTCATGCCATACCCCAGTTCGCCCATGTCGGGCTTGGACGACTTTTGAGGATTTGCCTTGGGATATTGCCATGACGGTACGTTCGGGTTGGCCATGGCATCGTCGAGCCGCCGTTGACGGTTGTATGACTTGGTTAGATCTGAGGGATTGCCAGAGGCGAGATCATCTGGGTCAACCAGTCTATTGGTGTCCACGTCACCATCGTCGTAGTATTCTTCATAATCTTCTCCGTCTTCATCATCATCGTCGTCATTTTCGTCGTCTTCTTGGATGAATTGACCCAGGGCCAGTCTCCGCTGGTGCCCAGTGCCACTGCCGTCTATGTATCCCTGGTTGGGGACGTATGTGTGAGTTGGCGCCTGTCCGTCCGCTACTCCAAGACTTTGATTGTCCGTTATCACGCTGTCAGATGGGTTGGAGGTCGCCATACTGTGTGAATGGACCGTAACGTGTAATGGCAGAATATGAAGTCTTTGATGTTGATCGTATTCGCCACAAAAATTATTCAGAGAAGGTGAAAAATGCCGTCATTTGATGTCATTCCTGTGCCAAGACAATCGACGAGGCTGACGAGGCTGAACGGCAGGGCTGAGACTTCACATGTCAGAGCAAAAGGATGGTGATAGACACCCTCACCGTCAATTCATCCCGACCGCGCCGCTTATCCTACTCGTGGTACTGTACTGTACACTCACTATCTCATCCCGCCTAGCCTATGAGTTAGAGAATGTTTCTCCGCCCGCCTCAGCCTATCAAGAGCGGCAGTACCAGCAATGTGGCCTCGATTCAAGGTGCCAGGTCTGGGGTATTTCGCTGGAACTTCCTCAGCTCTTGATAATACCAAGCCTTCTTTCCATGAGGACTCCAGACCGTCAAACCTGTCTTTCCTTGCAAATATGCGGGCCACTCCTTCGCGAAAAATCCATCGATCTCCAGCTTTTGCAGGCCTCGGATCTCCGCCAATGCCCGAACAACCTCGACATCAGCCCCTCCTCCAAAATGCCCAAATGTCGTCTCTGAATCCCAATACACGTAGATTTGTCGTAGTCCGACACCATCGGCAGCCAGTCTACGGAAAAGCTTGCACCATGGTGGACCCAGATGGTGGCTCGTGGAAGATATCGCCAGCTGGAAAGATTGTCTGCCCAGAATACACGGCATGAACAAAAATTCGAAGCTTGGCCAGATGTTTGATATTTTCCGAACCGATGTTCTCAAGCCACCTCACCGCAAGCGTCGGATCGCTGATCGTGAACTCATTCTGGCTGTAGAAGGCTGGCGAGGCTTGTCGTTCAATGGATTTGGACCCAACAATGTGGATCGTCTGTGCGGCCATGATATGCCCTCTGACAGCTAAGGAACAACGTAGCAGGGGAGTGGACGTCAATAAAGGACAAGCTGGTTCCCGCGATAAGATGAATTCTCTTCTGCTGTTATTTTACAGCGCAGTTCTTTGATGAAAAGAAACAACCGCAGTCTTGACTCAGAGTAAAATGTAGCTTTCACAGATAAGACATACGTAGGGTGAACTTCGAACGGGCAAATGGGTGCTGAACAGGTGGTGTTGGGCACAAACTGATGGGCGAGAACCTATGATCTGGGTTGCTTTGCTGTCCAAGAAGCTGGAAGTCGAAAAGGCTCGAAAACAATCTAATGCTTTCAGCGACATGACCTTGTTCAGCACGTGGTAGAATGATCCGGAGTGGCTTTCTAAAGCCGATCCTCCAGAGGCAACAAGTTTGTTAACTCGGAATAATCAACTAATCGTTTGGACAGCTATCTTGTGTAGCTGGTACTGATGTACTGGTCGTCCCACCGTGGGGCCTCAAGAAGGACTTTTGTACTCTGTATGACCTTTTGATATCGTATGATTTTTGGGGGTCTGTTTCCCGCATCTCAGCATGTACATTTAAGGCAAGCCTCGGCCCACAAGCCTAGCCATCAGGGTCCTCGTGCTTATACGCATCGTCCGCCTTGGTTTAACCGATTGCCATTCTCGTGCACCGTAATGCCTCATCTCGACGTGCCTGGGGCACAGCTCTACTATGAAACCATCGGCAGTGGCCCATTACTACTGTTGATCCCCGGCGGCAATGGATCGGGCGATCTGTGGCGCATTCTCGCCGAGCAGCTCAAATCCCACTTCACCGTGACCATCTACGACAGGCGCGGGTTCTCGCGGAGTCACCTTGTTGGCGCCCAGGATTACGAACACCGCCTTGAAACCGACGCCGACGATGCCAGTCTTTTGATCAGGCATCTCTCCAGCGACGGCGCACCAGCCACTGTCGTTGGCAACAGCTCCGGCGCCATCGTGTCCCTGGAGCTCTTGTGTCGGCATCCGGAGTGCGTCCGCGTCGTGGTCGCACACGAGCCACCCGCCATACGATTTGTCCCAGACTCGGACGAGCTCTGGGCGACGCAGAACGAGATCTACAAGACCTACCGCAAATCAGGAATCGCTCCGGCGCTGGACATGTTTGCCGACATGATCAAGGCCGGAAAGGAGCGAGAGGGCCTCGTCCGCGGGTTTGGTTCGACCGATCCGTACGTGAAGCTCAACACAATCTATTGGTTCGAGCGAGAGTTGTTGGACTATCCGTATCGCCAGTTCGACCTGACGGTGTTGGAGAAGCAAAAGGATCGTCTGCTCTTAGCCAATGGTGCCGATTCGAATAAAGAAGCACTGCAGTTCCGGGCCAACGTTGCGCTGGGGGAGAAGCTGGGATTGGACGTCAAGCTTCTCCCCGCGATGCATATTGGTTTCGCGACGCACCCCAAGGGCTGGGCGCAAGGGCTGCTGGATATCTTGAAGGACAAGAATGACTTTTACGCCAAAGTATAAAACGAGCACTCGGTGATCTGTTGCGGAATTCCGGGTGCACTGGGGCTGCGTGAGTGAGGCTGGTCCCACTTAAATGAGTGCACCCATACTGTAGACAATAGCAAGCGGTACACTCTGATCATCACGGACGAAAACATGCTCCTGGATCGGGTTGTAGTGCAGTCAAATGTGAGATTCCTGGCACCATGCAGACACACACGGGTAATGTCGGTGATGAGACGAAGCACGCCCGACCCATCCGTCCCGACACGGATCCTTCACCCAGCATCGTGTAGTGGGATTCCCCGAGGTCGTTCGTAGACTGCAAGACGGCTTTCTCCCGTTGTAGGAGCCATCACAGAGGCATACTGTAGGAAGAGTCAATCAGTGCACAGCGCCCTCTGACTGATCTTGTGCGCCACCAGATGCCTCACCGAAAGCAGCCGACAGCGGTGCCAAGCTGTTGCGGTGTCTTTGGTTAGTTTTCTCGTGAAGCTCAAAGTACGGACCCTGATTGCCCTGGACTGGCCCGGGTGGATGAAGAAACATCGATCACGCAAACACTAGAAAGCAGAGTGCCGAGGAAAAGGCGGAGGACTCGAGGAGAACTGATGCCGAAACAGGGTCCCGAAGTCACCCTCACCGAGATTTTGGCGGGGAGGTACCTCGTACAAGGCGAGAGAACAGCCTGGCCGGCGGCAGCTGAGGCCCGCAAACACATACCGGGCCACTTATTGTGGAGCAGATTGTGGTAGACACCGGGAGTCGCTGTCCAGTCGGCATTCGCAACGGAAAAGAAGTAGGTACCTAGGTACAAATTTGCAGGCCAAGTGGATCGTCAGGCACAAACCACCGACGCTCCAGATCAGCATCTCAATTTCGTTCTAGACAGAGAATGTACGTGGTCACGCGGTGTGTAGACATCTTGTAGCCAGACGCAGTGAGACGGAAGAAGGCAATTTCCCACCGTAGAAAGATGCAAGACTGACCTCTGCTCGTACCGTAAGTGGTGCATTCGTCCCTATATGGCGCTCCCTCTTCTCTGTTCTCTTTTGCGATGTACAGTACACACACCGACTCTGTCCACGAGAGAGCAGGAACTCGTAGTGTTCATTGCCGTACACCGTACACCGTACACTCATGGACACGATCACAATGCGCTGGCATCTTCATCGCTGCCCGACCGCCTTTGCATTCTTTCCACCAGCAAAACCCATCGCAATGCAGCATTCCTCTTTCTCCCACATACATACCACCGTACACTCCATCCATGCACCGTATTGAACCTTTCCGCCTCTGAGAGTGGCCGTCTGTCACGTTATATTCAACTACCGAGTCCGAGGCCAGCAAGAACCCTGTACGAACCCCTCGCAGCCCTCGCACATACCGTCAACAGGGACTCAGTAGACAAGCCACCTCAGGTCGCGTACTGTACTGTACATCCTATCACGAGTCCACCGACACCTGGCACAGTCTTGACCGTCGCAGCAATCGTCGAGCTTACCTGCTTCGACCGTGTCTTTCCCTGATTCGGACACACCCTTCTCCGCCCGTCCAGGGCGGCACGAGGAGCCGTCTCAGAAAGAGAGGTGCTCCCCCTGGACAAGGGTATACACTGTACGGAGTGCAGAGTAGCCAAATGGCATCATACGACTGGACCCCTTGATCCAGGCACGAAGACTCGGAGGGTCCTACGCTCACTCCTTGGGCCTAGCGAGCACCAGCCCTGCCTGTTCCCACCGCCACGTTTGGGCACTTCACGGCTAGTGAAGCTGCTCCCCTGTCAATCACTTGGGCCTAACTTGGTTCCCCGACCACTTGGAAAAGGCCGTGCACAAAAAACTCATCCAGACCTCCCTTCACACCCTTTTTTCTGCCTGTAAAAAACCCTGGGGTCACGAGTCACCAGGCTGACGGGACGGATCGACCTACAATATTTCCTCGCTATGTCCCTGTCTGCCGACGCCAAACTTGGACTTTGACACTTCCGAGCAATTCTCTTCTCTGCTCTCATTCGCACGAAGGTGCGCTCTCCGTCCGGGCCTTGCCTAGGGGTTGTTTGGACAGGGACCATGCGCTGTTCTTCTGCTCGCCCATGGTGGTGATGGGACACACATCCCCCGACGGCCATGAGTATATATCGTCACGGGCATTTCAGCCTACTTCAGCGCCGCCATACCACCCACCACCCCTTTTATGAGGACCTTTTTTCCTTCCTCTGTCTTCCTCTCTCACTCTCTCTCCTTCCCGCAGTACTTTCTCTTTTTCTTTCTTTTGCGACTGGTATTCGCACCTACTCGCGCAGCCACCGTAAACCGGTGCGCGTGGCCTCCTCCACTTTCACGACGCAACTTCAGTCAGCCGCGCCATGGCGCACATGACCCTTCCCTTGCACCGTCCGCTGGTCGAGTCAAAAAGGGGGTCGCCGCCTCTGCGCAATCTTCTTCTTTTTTTTTCCATCTGTCTCGATTGCATTTCTCGACATGCGTCTGGCACTGATTATTCTGTCCCTGTCATGCGCATCACCGAACGAGGCTGAAGACACTTGTACCCGCGCGCCGCGCCGCACCGGACCGGATCAACCTATCCTCGTTACGGACACCCACCCTCCAAAGGGGCCAACCTCACTAGCCCTTACCTGCACCATGTCGCGTACTTTTGGACTTGGAAAGATCGAACACTTAATCATTATTAGCTACGCAACAGAAGGCGTGTGTCTGTTTGCTGAGGATGGGGACTGCACAACCACAGTCGATTTCACCTCGGCGTCGTCGAGTGGCTTACGGATCACTTTACGCACCAGATCTACATCGCTTGTCGGCCTGTCGTGAGATGGCCCCCAGCCCTCGATGCCGGTCGATCTTATCGATATCGATAACCAGATCGTGCATTATGGTTACCACACCATTGATTGTACGAGGACAACATCGCTTCCACCACGTTTCATCAGTGGATGCACCTGGCCCAGAACAACTATGTCGGGGTCCACGCTTCAACCCCTGCTCACCATCAATCGATATCGTATGGTGGCGCCAATGTTGCGTCGACGGACTAGACTAGTTCGTCGACCAGGTCGTGAATAGATTGATGCATTTGTCATTGATCCCCGAGAGATGGTCTATCATCGTGGTCACGGTTGTCACCACCACCACCACCACCACCACCACCATCATCATCATCACAAGTCGCCCGTACCCTCCTCGTCTTCAAACCGATTCAACCGGACTCAACGACTCTTCGCCCCTTTCATACCCACCTGTGACACACCCGATGCGTAGTCTAGGCATTATGCACCACCTTACAACATGCCACGGATGCTCATCGCTGCTCATTCATTACCTTGTACGGCGACACGTCAACAAAAACAAATCAACAACACACGGGCACACACACACACACACACACACACACACACACACACACACACACACACACACACACACACACACACACACACACACAACACAACACAAACCCACACAATTACCACGGACAAATCGTTCAACATCTACGTCCCCCGAGTACTCCTCACTCCAAAGGACGTCTGAAACGGGGCGAAGAGAATCCGGTTTCTTCAAAATCGCCCCGTCGTCCTCTCAACATACCTTCATACAGTGAGTGTTACATGACCTCTGCCCCGAATACATTTGGTCTACGAAAATCCCCTCGCTACTACGCTACCACGCTACCTGCACCAGAAAAAGAGGAACAACTTGAGAGATCCAAAATATTCAATGGAACGGCAATTTTATGACTATCAACAAGAAAGAGAGAAAGAGTCGTTGTCGAGACTGAGGGAATACTGTCGACACCTCATTGCTACAACAAAGCCTCCTCCTCCTCCTCCCCTCGACACCTCCCAAATTCCTTACAATCAAAGGCCGTAAAAACTTGTCCAGTGCCATCCATCAATCACGAAAAGACATGCAACCATGAACCCATCAACTCGGTTATGCGTCAATTCGTCGCAACCAAATTCCCCCCATGTCCGCAATCTGCATCAGCTCAAGGTGCCAGGCCATAATGTCAGTGAACCGCAAGGATCCTCTGCACAAGCCACCATGCCACAAGAGCCACGACTTTCGGAGGAGAGAGAAGACCGTTACCAAAATACTCCAAATTTTTTGAAAAGGGCTGAAAACTTTGTTCGCTGAGGTCGCAACTGCGGGTCACATCTTGAAATGATCCTCGGTCGCAAAAGCAAGTACAGGAAGAAACCCCCGCTACTCTCGAAAAACTTTTCTTGCATCGGATCGCTGCCACCGTTCCTCCGGTCGTCGGTACCGATGTTCTAAACCCATTCCTCGGAACCTGATTCTTGCAGATTCCTATCGTCGACGTTGTTGGCCGATCTGGTGCTGAAAATCAAGAATCGCATCTATTAACAATGTAGAAAATGATACCATGCCAGGACGCCGTTTGGGACGAAGAAAGTGTCGTCCAATCCTGGGAATGCTGAAACGAATTGTCTCGGCGCTAAAGGAACATCAAACAAATCACAAATTTGCGAGGTCGAGTTCGAGACGTCCGCCCGCTCTGTTCGAAATCGGGTGTCCGCGAAGAACCAGCTGTCGGAGTAGCGGACGTCTCGTCGAAAAGATTGATTTCAAATGGGTCGACATTGCTCAACACAGCGAGGCTCAAGCCAAGACGGTAAGAACGCTCTGAAGCTAGTGGGAGCCACGATCAGCCTCGAATTGCTGTTGGTGTCGGCGTTTCACTCATCAAAGTATGTTGAGAAGAAGAGTGATAGGGATAGCCGAAAGACACGGGTGACTGAGACCGAGAACCATAAAATGGGCCTTGCGAAGGCGGTCGACCAAAGTAAGTGCCGTTCGAATTTGCTGACAACGCAGGTGATGAACTCCGAGGTGGCGTGGGAGTCGACGACCCAGACGAATTTGCGGATCGAGAACTACCATCGGCACTCAGATCCGACGCAGACGCAGAGTCGGCAGCTCCATCAACCAGCCTCAGGGCAGCGGCTTTCAGAGGTTCACCGTGCTTACTTGTTCCGGCTGTCCCAAACTACAAAACGAATTAGCCTCAATGTGTTTTGACACTGGTGCCATCCGCTTGACTCATATTCGGTGTACCTACAAAACAGAATTTCTTTTCCACGAGTTCCTTCATCGCGAGATCTTGATAGGATTCAGAGGTAAGTGTTGGTTTCTCTGTCACCAGAGCAGCCGGCTTTGATGTCATAGGAGCAACCGCCGGAGCATTCGAAGAAGCTCCATTGATCGAACCATTGACGCCAGTGTCATGCTTGGGTGGAGCGATGGCGACGCTCTTCATATGAGTGCTCGCAGGAACTTCGTGGGAAGAAGACCGCTTTGTATCTGCCCTCGAAGTCGTCAAGCCGGAAAATTCACCCAAGGCCGCCAAAGCCGAGCTTTTAGCGGCGCTCAGCGAAGAGTTGAAATCGTACCTGTTCCCGAATGCTTGTCCATTACTGGCCTTGCGGCGAGATGGTGCATCCGAGACCAGGTCGCCTTTCGATCTGGGACTCCTCAGCTTGAGTTTGGGTTCACCCATGAGTGCACTGGCTGATTGATAGCCGAAGCTATCGAAACCATTTGTGAAGTCGTCGAATGAAGACGGCAAGCGATTGGTTCGTCCAGACGAGGTAGGAGGTGATTGTCGTGTCCGAGGCAGCGCAGTTATAGGTCTGGCGCCTAAGGTGGGCAAGCTGTGCTGCTGGACCTTGGACTTCTTCACAAAGTCAACCTGATAGTTGAGCGAGAAGTTGTTGTCCCAGAAGTCCTGACCATTGACAGTGTAACGAACACAGAAGAACAGTGTCCGGTTCTCCAGGTTCGCTTGGTCTATCAACCTTATGCTGAAGTTGAAGCGATCGAGGCCATCACTGGTAGGTTTTCGACGGACGTCGTGGTTGAAATCGGCCACGACCTCCGAAGTGGTTTTCCAATAATCGAATGTAAATCGAGCGACAACCTGCTTGTGGAACGAAAGATTCTGAACAGCAACGGTGCCGATCAGGCTCTTATTATCAGATGACAGGAATATCCGCTCGACGAATACGACTTGCGACTTCCTCGCCGGATTGTTCTCATCGAAATTTCGTAACCGAAGATCCCACTCATAAGCATTGGCACGGGGTCGGGCACTAGCCTCGTCGGAACCAAAAGGAAATTCCGACTCGCTTTCATAGGTCTCGACTGGCGAAGACCCGGCACTGACGGCGAGCGGTCGATCGACTTGCAGGAAATGTCGCACATGTTCAAGGTGGGAGTCAAAATGGACTGCCTTGGAGTACGTTGGCGTCCCTGGCATGCTCGAAGGCCGCCGTCTCGATGATGGCCTTAAAGCTGGACGAACCAGTTCGCCAGACTTCTTCCGGACCATCGGTGGACGGTGTGTTGACCGACTGTCACTATCACTATCATCGGACTCTGGTTGAGAGATGCTTGGGGGAGTGGACGGTTTGACAGGCTCGAAGACTATATTTGAGTCCGTCGATGACCGCGAATGAGAAATCTTCCTCGCCTCTTGTGATAAGGGTGGGCGTCTGACAGCTGAGTTATCTGATGCGCCTCGGTCGTCAACCTGAGGATCAGTAGTCTCTGGTTTGTCATTCTTTTGTCGTGTAGGTGAGCCTGTTTTCCTTTGTTCTAGTGACCTGATGGCAGCTTGCAATGCTTCCAGGTTGCCCAGTTCCAGATCCCTCGGGCGCCCTCGTGACTCAGATTCTTCATCGTCACTCGAGTTGTGAGAGGAATCGGGAGGAGAGATGGTCATCCCGGCGGGTATCAGCGAGTTGCTTGCAGGAGGAGGCGACTGGCGGATGCTGCCATAGGGATCTAAAATCCCATTCTCTTCATATGACTCGCCATTGTAAAGGACATCGTTGTGTGCGTCGTTCAGTGACGGACTTCTTCGATGCTTGGTGAGATACGTTGATGACCCGCTGGATCGAGGAAGGTTGGGCCTTCCGGAGGTAGCCGGCAGGTCCGGAGAGAGGAATTGTCCTTTGATGTATGAATGAGACCTGCTCGGGGTAGGACTGGATTGGTTTGAGGAAGCCGGCGACTGGTGGGTAGGAGGTGTGTAAGGCATTCGGTCGGCTGCGAGGTCTCTCAAACCCAAACCGGGAGCTGCAAAATTGAGCGCGCTACGAGGCTCATCAAGAGCAGCCCGAGGAGGCTGAATGCAGGTTTGCGGGGAGGACGGTGGTCTGTTATACACAATGAGTTGTTAGTAGTCGGTCAAAGCATTGTGGACAATAATGATAGTTTCGTGGTCGGAGCGGTGTAGGCGGAGAAACGAGACATGAAGGTCTAACAAAGATCGTCGACCGTGTTGTCAGAGCGCAGCCACGCTCGATCTAACTGTGCCCGTGTGCCGCTCCACTCGAGACTCGTGGAAATTGCAGAGAAGCCAGGACTTCGGATGTGAAGAGGAAGGTACTTACAGTGCGAGAGGAAGCAGCAATGAAGCTGTCACCTGTAGATGGACAAAAGTCTCTACTCCGGATGCAGGCCGGAGGTGGTGTTTGTGGGTATCGTTTTTACGAGTGCAGGGAGCACAGGTCGAGTCGAAATCACGCCACGGGACCAGAGATCAACCGTACAGCGATCAGTCGAACCTCGCGGGTTGCTGCACGTTCAGGGCCGGCAACCGGACTATGTTCGTAGATGCGTAGGACAACAGGCCAGTGCGGTAACAATGGTCTCTGGTGTCAAATTATGTTGGATCTGTTTCCGGGAATCCTTTGTTGCTGAGAAATGATCCCAGGCTGATCCGGAAACGCTTGCTAATCGGTGACCGACTTCTGAAAACTGCCAATTCCCTGTTGATTGTTCCAATTCCCGCTCTTTCCTCTTCTGAGATATCGTAACAACCAGGCCGGCAGATGCCTCGAGAGTAGGGAGGAGAACGGCGAGGGAGGTAGGGGAGGTGAGGTGAGGATATGGGATTGATAGAGGAGAGAGACAATTTTGGTGGAACAGTCGGCCAAGGAAAAGCTGGCGAGCCCAAGGAAGGTGTTGAGGTGAGAGCGGGCCAAAGTAGGCAGGTAGGTGGGATCTGCGCTGGACACTGGACGCTGGCCTGAGGATCGGGCGGGCGACGAGGGTGAGAGTGTGGGCTGAGGGCGCGGCTCGAGCGCAGAGGCGAAGAAGGAGAAGACGATAGGGACAAGGGTGCGATGCAGCTAAGAAGTGGGCAGTCTGGTGGCGCAAGGATCAAGCGTCAAGAGCAAACTCTGTGTCGGGCGACACCATCCATGCGGCTAAGGCGATAGTTGGGAAGACTAATGGCGGGACGACCAGGGAGTTAGTTTGGATGAGACTTTCCGTTCCTGTGGCGAGAGATAGCGACTGATCCCAACTGATGAGCAGTTGAGGAGTCCGACGACAGCCAGGGAAGTGTGAATTAAAACCTCAAACGCGTGCGGGAGTCAACGGAAAACCGTGATGGAGGTGAAGCATCAAGTAATACAATGGTAATGAAGAGCACCAGGAAACCGGCTTCCGGTCTAGACCTCAGACCACAGACAGATACAGGGCCTGTTGCTTCGGAATAATCTACAATGTTGTGTGTACAGACTCCATAGGCAGGGATTATCAATTTATTCACCACTTTACAGCACCACGCCTCCGCCATACCCCGCCGTGGTCGACTGCTGAAAACGAACAAAGATCCCCGAAGAGGGTTGACATGGGGTGGCGGGCAGCGCCGGAGAGATTTGACTGATGGGAAGGGCGAGAGGGATAGACGGTCACAGTCTCCAGACACGTATTGTAGTGGTTAGAGCGCGGACCGCAGACTGCAGAGGAGAGAGGGCCGCACGGGGAAGCGAGGGACCATTATTGAACCGAAAGCAGGCATTCTTGAAACAGACAGCTTACTGTTCGTTATCGAACGTGGACTCGAAATTACTCAGCATAGAAAACACCGTGGATGTCGAGTGAGGTGTTTTTGCAGGTGTTCTGATCGTGCATGCGCGTTACGGATATTTTCTCAAGCCCTTCGACACCCTCAGCGACCAAAGTATAAGACGAACCGGTGCAACCGTTATCCGGGAGACGTCGGATGGACGAAGGAAAAGTACAAGTATTGTACCTGTTGGGTCGCCGGTACCTCTGGCGTCACCATCCAGCCGTGATTACCTCATGTCCTCAGCCCCTAAAGGAACCTAAAGTGACTCTCCCAGGCTCTAGCGGGCCCCTAACCCCCCTAACCCCCCTACCCTCAGGCTGCCTGCCAGGAATTCCAGGCCTTGGGCGCTGGTTGCCGGGCGCTTGGAGACTGTTCCCCGCCACTGTGCCCCTCCTCGCCGCAAGCGGACAAAACGTTAAGAATGCACTCGTCTGTCAAAAGTCAGAAAAAACACGCATGGCGATACGAGGCATGTGGCTGAGGAGTCCCAATCGATCGCTTAGCATGGAACCCCTTGATCGACTCTGACAAAGACTCAAAGAGACGGAACAGAGCCCTCGTTGCACATACTGCACAAGCACAAGTATGAATTAGCGAGGTTGCCTGAGATAGGCATGTGTCTCTAGCCAATCAATAATATTGTATCTGGCAAGGGCATTTCGCGAACCGACAAGGAGATGCTTCTCCTGAAAAGAATAATTGCAACATGCCATGTTACCCCCACACTCTGTCTCGTCTGATTCACCTTGCGACACGAGCTTAACATTATTTTCCTGTACGGCGTCCTCGCAACTCCGTATGCTCAGCGCCATTTAACCCAATCGTTCCTCTGCCCGCATCTACCTAGGCCTCCTCTTGGGACAATCTCCCAACAAGACACCTGTCAGTTGCTTCGCACGGAAAGCTCAACCGGCTTCTGGTTTGCCCATCCCACCCGCTAACGTGCCCCTGGCAGACGACTCGTGTCCTTCAGAGTTGTGGCGCACCAGGCGTACAATACAGTTCTCAGGGCAACATGATGGGTTTACGGGCTCTCCTGGGCTGCGAATGAATTGGCCTCGGGCTTGGGCGCGCGCACAGGCAATAATAAGTGCCCGGAATATCGAACCGCTTCATGCCTAAACGGTCCTCTCATGTCATCATTCTTCGACACCAGAATCGTTTGACCCGCCCACTTTTGGATCTGTGGTGCCCAGAATGGATCTTCTCTATAGCCATCCCCACCGCGGCGGGAGCGCGAGTACGGCAAGCTTTGCCTCCTTGAAGATGCATTTCAATTCTACAGTACTCCGTACAGTACGCAATATTTCCCTGCTTGCGTGCGTCGATTCCACATCCCGGGAAACGTGCTGAGAGGCTCGTCACAAGACTAAAGCGCATATGCGGCGTGACTTGGCCAGCATAAACTGCGTCCGAAATTCCAGGTTTCCGAGTTCATTGCCCCAGTCATCACCAACGAACGACACGAGCGAAAAGTTGGCAGCTGGCAGTTGACAGGCTGACAGCGCCCTGTCTGGGCCATTTATTGGCAGAAGTGTGTCTGCGACACCCCCCAAGCGAGTCGCTCACCCCCGCGGGAAGTGGCTGATGTGCCATGGGCGAGTCAATCAAGTGTCGCTTCACGGAGGTGGGTACAGTACAGCGTCTCGCAGAATAATGCACCATCCCCCAGACGCCTCCCTGCGAGTCTTGCGCGTTCCAACGTCTGGATCTGAACGCGACAGGTTGGAAGCAATTTCTGGCGGTGAAGGCCGCGGTAGGACCCAATGATCTTGTGCCATTTTATCGTACTCCACCATCCCATCGAGTTTGTGGCATTCTGCTCGACGTTCCTTTTTCTCTCCTCCCAACCGGGGTTGGTGCCAGTCAGATATCGGCGTCGCTTCTTGAGGCGAACCGGCCAAGTCGTATGGCACAAGGGGAGAGCTTCCCCGGTCCCTGATACAATTCTATATTATTATTTGATTGTTGTGAACCCTGCCGTCGGGCATTCTTTTTGGTGCAAACGACCTGAATAATCCAATTCTACTGCTCGATGAGTCTATGCTCTCGTGTAAAATGAAAATTATCCGTGAAGTGTGTGTAGAACAGTGTAAATAATGGGAGTTGACCGGGAGGTTTGTAGCCGGCCCGGTCAGGCTACCCCTTGGACAATAATAGAACAGTATATGTACAATACCACATCTTGGGGGTGAGCGATGTCTGGCGCGAAACACCCTGTTGGCAATGTTAATTCTCCTCCCTCTCTCCTCTTTCTCTCCATCTGTCTCTGGCCTTGGACTGATTTCATGGTTTGGCTAATAAAAAAAAATAATAAAAAAATTCCCAACCGATCGTTCATCTCTCCACCACTGCTGCCTCCATAGCATCGTCGATTTCCCGTTTAGAATTTCAAGATAGGGGGGGGGTGGACGGCGGTGGTTGAGACAAGTCCCGTTCCGCGTCCATCACACACACGAAAAGAAAAGTATCGGAGGTCAGCGACCAGTTGCGAGAAGTCAAAGCACATGCTTCACTTTTTCTTTCAACGACTTTCGAAAGGCGGTATGCGCGTTCATCCAATCGCGCCCACCCGTGGCGCAGGCCCAGCCTTTCTAGTTCTCCGCGGCGGGAAGATGGGCGATTCTTGGTCCACCACGCTGCCGGGCCACTTGGTCACCTCTTTAGCCTGTACCTTATGTACAGTAGTTTACGCAAGTCCAACGCACCGGTCAATACTTTACATCACATCCGAACCATAGAGGATTGGGCGAGGAATTGCCATTTTAGGTTTTACTTCCTACAGCCATTATTCTGCCTGACAGAAATCATGGTTGTTTACTTTTCGTTCCCATCATGGCACTTTTGGAGAATCCCCATCTTCCAAAAAAACAAAAATATAAAAAGATCTGCCATAATAATTATTAATGACAGTACAAGCAAGTACTAATAACGTTTAAATCTCTTTGGTTTGACGGGTGGTCTGATTGTTCCTACTGAATGGGGCAGTCCAACCCGACCATTCATTACCTACAACACCTGGCTTACTGGGCCCATTTACTCTGTCTCGACATTACAAGTTTGCAAATGTTACTACTATCTGGACGTACTGTAGGTAGATAGATCAGGTGCGGCCATGTAATCCCGTAGGCTTCAAGCATGCACCGCCATCAGCGTCATCGGCATCATCGGCAGCATCTTTTAGGTAGGTAGGTACCTAGCTACTCTACTCTGCTCTACCACGGTGTTTTACAGTAGTCTGTTTCAAAGCGATGGTGCGATTGTCACCAACCATTGGGTGCGTGTCGCAGGTCGCATTTCGCATGTCGCACGTCAGCATGAAAGTCTGCAGGGCTTTGTCGACGAGTGAAGTACGCGTAGTCATGTCATGCTGTATGTATGATTGGAGGAGGCTGATTCAGGCGATAAGGGAAGATCGACGCTGCTCACTACCTACATACCTACCTAGGTATCAACCAACTCGCCGTAGTTTTGAATCCATTTGTACTCGTTGCGCCTGCTCGTGCTTGTTACGTGTCCTCGGATGATCGGCTTGTTCGAAGTTGGATAGCTACTTAGTTGATTGACCTTGGACCAACGTACAAGTACACACAGTTACCTACCTAGCTGAGCCAGCTAATTATTAGTGCCCTCAGAAGAAATATCGGGTTCAACCCATTTTCTTATCGCTGGTACAAATGGGCTAGGTACCCAGTGGTAGTCCGTACGGAAGTAGTAAAGGATACGGGTTCTTGTGAGAACGCTGCTGCAAAAGGCCAACAAGAGGGAGGGCGCTTTACAAGTAATCATCCTTCTACCTTACTAAGGATCCCCCCGGGGGGCGCGCCAGTACCAGTACAGTAGTAACAAAATGATGCGATTGTACGAGTATCAGACGACATGGCCGAGCTGCCCGGGGGCGTGCGAGTACAATCGAGTGCGAGTAAAAGGTTTGTGTGGTGAGTCGAGTCTTTTTGGCATTGCGCGTTGCTCCTGTCCTTCTTGTTTCTCCGTTGAGAATTTCTTTGTCGCTTTGACCACTACTACTACAACACGAGTTTGTTGTGACTCCAGCCACTCGTCCTGAGCCCTTCCTTGAGGCCCCCGTCGAGGCCCATCCAAAGATCTTCATTCAGGGTTTCAGGGTCCAGTCCGAAGGAGATAGGTCCAGGTGCCTGACAATCCGTCGATTGGCGCACGAGCGAGAGGCAAAGCGTAAAAGCTGTTCCCGAGCGGTCCCTGCGACGGGAGACCGGCGGAGGGGTGGTGTGCAAGGAACCCGTACTGTAGTACTTGTCCATACAACATGCCACCACAGATGACAGGGACAACCCCCTCCCCCCCTCAAGGCAAAAGTCCAGCACAGCACCGCAAAACCCTGGCTGACTGTACAAGGTACATGAAAACGTGGACTCTTTTGCCACCCCTCCATCAATTAGTCAACTGTCGCTCATCAATTTACTGTAATACATTGCTCTGAGTTTTGGGTCTCTCCGTAAGTCAGTCCCCAGTTCCTGCGGAGGGGCCAACACACACACAGACACATACTTCATTTTTGATGATCCTTACGAGAAATGGCAAGTCCAGAAGATGGATCCACTTTTTGTAGTATGATATCCGGGGAGAGAAAGAAAGATAGCTGAACTCGTATTCGTACAAAGCATGCCGTTCGTTGATAGCGCAGGAGAGCAAGGGTATATTGGGTAGGTAGTAATTAATAATACAAAACAAACAGCTTATCGGACATCGGGGTGCATGGTTGCTGCATGCATCTGTCTAACAGCGCCGCTGATCTTGCTGTACGGGCTAATAACTACAGTACGAGTTTGGAAAATGAACGGCCAGCATGTGCGCTCGCTCTGCTCGCTTACTCTTTCACAATCACAATCAACAATCAACAATGGCTCTCTCGTTCGGAGTACAGACCGAACCCCCCCATACGAGGTACGAGTAGGGAAACGTCGGTGGAGTCAGTCCGAGCCACGACCTCAACAATCACACCAAGAAAAATACACACGAAGCGTCGGCAACGATTCTCGCGCCACTCCCGGACGGATGCGTAAGGTTCTGACTTATCGCAAACGGCAAACTAATGATAAAACTAACCTTTGTCGTCTGTACAAACATACAAAAATGCTGAGCTGTCAATCTCCCTCGTCGCTTGCAGACGGGGACGGGGGGCGGGGCGGGGGGGGGGCGGACAGAGGAGAGAGAAGTTATTGTTGAGGTGGCAAATTGATCGGTCTGGTCCTTCGTCCATTCATTTTTACGAGTTTATCAGGTATGAATTGGATTATCTCGCCGGGTCCAGCCGACGCGCGACCGAGACGAGAAAAACTAGCTATCTTCTGAAACTAGTAATTGCCCATGCTGATATTGTATCCACGGATATACTGTGCCAGGGATCAAGAGGGCGGCGGGTGGGAAAAGCCTTTTCACAGATGGCAACATCCCCAACAGTCTCTCGCATGTTGCAGCAAAAAAAACCCCCATGCTCGGTCATGCATGATGCATGAAAGCAGCATCCATTTCTTGGGACCCTCACAACTAGTGAACTGTATCTCCAGACGCACCCCGACTCCTCTCCAGTTCTGAGCGCCGTGCAAATCTCCCCGTCGACTTTTTTGGGACTCTCGAGTCGGGCCCCCCCTATTGACATGTGAAACTCCGTGGGCGCGCGACGCATTCGAATCCTTGCCACTTGTCATCCTCGCTCGCGTAAGATAGGTGACTAAACTAACTACAATAAAAACTACTCCACAGGGTCCAGAACTCGTTTTTTGATGTGATGCCTGCAAGGATACCTGGTAGGATGTTATGTATGCTGTTCAACCGCTGACCACTTACCATTCACCATTTATCATTCCCGGCCAGAAGGGGGGAACTCAAAGAAGAGGCGGTGTACCCCGGTAGCATTTCACTGTGCGAGTGCGAGTGCGGATGAAAACTCCCCCCGGCCCTGGTTCTACAATTTCTCCGACATAAACAAGGTATCTGGATGCACGTACGAGTACGAGTACGAGTACCCTCACCGTTGCCCCCAGTTGGCCCCGTTGTCATGTGTCGAGTGTCACCAGCATGTGCGTTGCAACTTTGGAGGATTACCTTATGCAAGCCACCTCAGGTGTGTGCGTGCGTGCGTGCGTGTTTTTCCAGGGGGGTCAAAGTCACTAGCTTCGAGCCACCACAACGAACAACGAAAAACTACATTGTACTGTAAGAGGGGAAATCAAAAGGGATCCGAAATCCACCCTACCCGGCCACCCACGCATCCATACATCCATGGCTACAGTACAATATCATCAAAACCCGGGAAACCACAGCCACGGAGTCAACTCTGTACGGGCTGGTTGGATCCTCGCTCCGCCCTCGCCTCCCGACAGTGGCCACACGGCGTGACTCTCAGGAAAGTGCCTCGGTAGGTTGTAGATATCAAAGATCGTATTATGGTATCCATTCACGTCTCTCTCTATTGAGCTCAAGAGTCCAACTTTTTGTAAACCTCCCATCCCTCGCGTTGAAGCCGACGCTCTTTTTCCATGTTCTCGTGCTCCATGTTTTTCAAATGTTCTTCTACCCATTGCTGCGCCTTGATCTCACTTGTGCCGACAATGCGTGCGGCCAGGATGGCCGCATTCGTGCTGTTTCCAATGCCCACCGTCGCCACGGGCACACCGCGTGGCATCTGTACGATGCTCAGCAGACTGTCCATTCCGTCCAGGCTGCTCGCCTTGACCGGTACGCCAATCACGGGGACCGAGGTCTCGGAGGCCATCATTCCAGGGAGATGGGCCGCACCGCCAGCTGCGGCGATGATGGCCTTGTACCCTTGCGACGCGGCCTTCTCGGCAAACTCCAGCATGTACTTGGGCGTGCGGTGTGCCGACGTGATGTGTACGTCGTAAGGTATGCCCATCGTCTTCAAGATCGTGAGACCGGATTTCAGAGTTGCCAGGTCAGTGTCGGAACCCATGCATACGGCGACCACGGGCTTCGGTGGCGGCGTGGGATTGCTCTTCATCAATTCTGTATACGTGTTCGTGATGGCCGTTGCCGACGCTGCTGACGATGACGAGGAACGGTGTGCGCGGACTGCATTGACCATCTGGACAAGCGGGTGGATTTTCGCTTCGCATTCCGACATGCTCGCGCCGGTGATCGTGATGTGGCCCATCTTGCGGCCCGGCCGACCCGCGCCTTTGCCATACAAGTGTACCTCGGCGCCCGCTACATCGCGAGCAGCGTTCACCACGAGAAGGTGCGAGTCTGGCTGGGGTCCACCGAGGATGTTGAGCATGATGGCCGCAGGGACGCGGAGGTCGGTCGAGCCGGGAGGGATCCTGGAAGCCAGTTCGGGCAAGATTGCTCTGACCTGAGCCTGGTACTGAGACATGTGGCACGCCTCTATCGTATAGTGACCTGAATTGTGAGGTCTTGGTGCGATCTCGTTGATGACTAAGCTATCGTCTTGCAGGAGGAACAGCTCGACACCGAACACGCCGGTTCCAGGGAACGTAGAAACGGCGCGTCGTGCCAGCTCCTGTGCTGCTTGCGACACCTGCTTGGAGACGCCCCTTGCAGGCGCATACACGAGTTTGCAAATGCTATCCTCGTGGATCGTTTCCACCGTCGGGTAAGCCATCGTCATGCTCTCCCACGCATCGATGTTCGCTTCCTGTGCTGTCTTGATCACCATGACCGCGAGCTCCATTTTAAAGTTGGCCCATTTTTCCGCATACAAAGGTCGATCTCCCAGTGCCTTGAGAGCCGGTTCAATGTCAGACACCGATTTGACGGGGTAATTCCCTCGTCCATCGTAGGCCTCTGTCCTTGATTTCAGCATCAGAGGGTATCCGAGCTCGTCCGCAATATCTTTGAGGCCTTGCGGGTGACTTGTGCCCACGGCAATCGACTTTGCCGTCGACAAGCCGTACTTGGCATAGTGCTGTTTCTGGAGAAACTTGTCTTGTATGGTTCGGATTGTCTTCCAGCTTGGTTGAATTCGGCCCCATTGCGTTCCATCGACAAAGGCCTTCTCGCCCTCCAGTTCTTCCAAGATTTTTGTGTCGACATGCTCGATTTCATATGTGAGCACATCGCATCGTGAGGCCAGCTCTCTCACATCCGATGCCTTGGCGAACGACCCAGTAACGTGCAGGTCAGAGGCAATTTGGTTGATCTGTTTTGCAGGTGCATTTTCGCTATCCAGCACAGCCACTTTGATATTGAGTCTGCTGGCTGCTTCAACAAGCATGCGTCCGAGCTGGCCACCGCCAAGAACGCCGACGACGTGTTCCTCCATGACCTATGGATGAGGAGCCGAGCAGCACTTTGGACAATCAGACCACAGAATAATGGATTAAGCGTGCGTGAAATATTCGTCACTCCCAAACAGCCTTCTTGAGGTCAATCTTCAAAAGACCTGGATCGGAACGGAACGACTGAATAACGAACGAGCTCTTGAATAGTCTCCGAATCTTATCTTCGCTCGCTTCCTCCCTTCCCTGTTTTCAACGTGCACCTTTGGTCGGACCTTTGACTGGCACGTTATCGATATGGGCCACAAATCGATAGAAGCACACCTTGGAAGAGCTTTACCTCTTTGGTGCGGAGTGACTTAACAGCAGAATATCGGCTTGGGCATGAGAGTCACTCGAGGTCAAAACCTGGGGCTGTAGGACAAAAAATTCTGCGCTAAGCCCAAACGGACTAAAAATGAAAGCAGTTAGCAGCGCATTCTCTGGTTGGCTCTTCGTATTGTAGAGCACGTGACTTTAAAATATTGGCACGTGACTTGAACTCTCGAATTCTGTTCTGCAAGGCTCCACCAGCCTCACCAGCCTCACCAGCCCGGGGTGCTCCTCAGAGTGCCACAGAATTGCTATGAGTGCTACGAGTACGAGTTTCTGTTCGGTGATTTTGGGAATTCTGGTTTTACCGCCCCCAAACAATACTCGGCAGGGATTACTGACAATAGCGCACCAACAACACACAAAGGCGCAGACAAGACCACAGCCCAAACACTACTGCGTTACACGAGGCGCCACGCAAAAGTTTGTTGGGATTTTCTCTCGAGCAAAGTTTGGCATGTGAAGATTCATTCAAATCTCCACCTGGCTCGCTTCTAATCCATCAGCCAAGGTCTACAACACCATCTCGCCTCGACGGGAGTTCGGCACGCATCACAATTGAGGGGTCTCCAGACTCAGACTTGTTGCGTTGGGTTGCACACACGAGTACGGAGTCTCCCAAGTCCAGAAACTTGAGCTGATGGCTGTCTCAACCCCCTGGGCTCTTCTGCAGGTCAAACCCCGTTGGCCCCAGGTTTCGAGTAGAGCAGGAAGGGTTCGCTCTCAGTTTGTCTGATCGGCGAACCCTGCGTCCTCCAAGACGTGTCTGTTTCATACGTGCATGATGATCAATAAACCTTTCACCGAGCGAGAAGCAGGAATCAACGCAAATCTTTCGCGTTGTTACGTTAGACAAAGAGTTTGTTGAGAGACCCTGTCGCCGATCAGAGCAACGGAGACCTCGACATCGTGCTGCGGCTCGGAACATATTACTTTAAATATTCGCCTATGGAATCAACGAGTGTGAAGAGGTTGTTGTTGGTTGCCACCGGGAAATTCCTCGACGATCTCTGTCTCCCTCCCTCTCGACCGGTACGCTCAACACATGGTTGACGAGTAGATATTGCCATCGTGCAAGGAGTGGGATGACGCCAATCAGCATTCTTAACCTAACGTCAATCAGCTCAGGCACTCGTTCGCTCGCACGCTTTTCCATCTCCATGCCATCCTTCACCACCTCGCGTGCAGTGTTACCATCGCAGGGGTTCCACCTCTTGCATGGGCAAGGGTGTGGCATGGGCATCATCTCTTCTTCATTCCTGCGTAAGGTATTATGCTGGTTGTTCCCGGGCCGGTTACCCTTGCGTGTGAAGTTGCGGTCGCAATGGCAAGGGCAATGGCATTACACATGCATTGGCAGTGCAACGCACACACGCTAATGACACGAGAGACCCGTTGCCACTCAGATTTACCAGCGTGTGCGCCCATCATCAAGCTACCTGTTTTACTCGGAGGATGGGGGGCTTTTGCCTGCAAACCTGCCAACACAGTCATTATAATATCGCGAGGCAATTCGACCCTCAGCGATGAGAACACCCATATTCTCCTCCGTGCCACATGGGTTCTCATATTGGACAACCACCGCCGCCACCGTTACCGCCACCACCACCACCAACACCATCACAACTCATTACCCCTCTTATCGAAAGTCCTCAACAGGGTACCCGTACGACTTAACGTGTCTAGCGAACTAGGTCAGTCTGGCGGTCAGTCTGGCGGTCAGCCTAACACCATACGAACATACCATGTATACCCACGGATGTACTGCGTTGTTCACCATGCATATCCCTGTCCTCTCTCTCTCTCCCCGTGTTTCTCCCCCTCCCTCCCCCCTCTTCCCCCACATACCTCTCTCCGCCTTCTGCACGACCTCAAAACCCCCTGCTGAACTCTAGCCAGGGTGAGGTAATTTCGTGTCACGTTCTCATTCTCGTTGAGGCCTTGGCCTGGGCCTGGGCTTGGGTCCGGAGGACGCCCTTCCGAAGAAACACGCCGTGAAATACCCGGCGGGAGCCAGCCTCACCCCTAGAATCCAGGATGACATGCATATCCGATATACGCCTACGCACGAGTGAGTGTCCGTACATTGACCGGAGGTGCAGGACATTGCTCGTCAGTAATCACGCTACAGATTTTGGTTTTTTTTTCGCGCTTCTTGTTTCTCTTTCCGCGCTTTTAGTAGTTTCTTGTCGCTCATCCTTCCTCCCTGCCGTTACCAGGTTCTTTTGCCTCTTTTTCCTTTTCTTCCTCCTCCAACTCCTCCTTTCTTTACCGTCCCTGTCCTTGTCGTCCCCATCATGGTCCTCGTCTTGTCTTGGCCGGGCCTGTGACCTCCTGGTCAGGAATGGTCGGCATTTCCGTAATCGGCTACCTAGCTAGGTAGCGTGGACGAGTTTGTGGGTAGTCCGAGAGCATGACAAGTGTTCAACAACTCCCGAGGTCTAACCTAACCATCATCCGTTCTGTCTCCCATCTCATCGCCTCCCGTCGTGTCCCGTCTCACCATCGACCATGTGTAGAAGGGGTAAGCCCCTTCTAAATCACAGGCTTGTCTCTGTTGATGCCAGTCAGTGCCCAATGCCCAATGCCCAATGCCCAATGCCCAATGCCCAAACCTAGAGAAACCTGACTTACCTATTCAATGTGCATCACCGGTGCTCGACGGTGTTCTTTAGGACACCGGCATCAAATGTCCTTGGCCGTACAGGAAAAGAAAAGAGAAGAGGAGGGTTCTATCTTGTAATCAACGGGACTATCTCATGTGTACGCGATTTGAAAAAATCTAGAAAGCCCAAAGAAGATTACTGTAGAGTACATTCCCAAGCCTCATTCGCATCCGTATCTTTCCCCATCGTCAAAATTCAGAGTCAGAGGCCGAGTCGGAATCGAGAAGCAAAAGTCCAGAAATGCTATTCAAATACCCAAATGTCCAAATGTCTCCCTGCTTCCTTCCTCATCACATTCATGTCCTCGCGCGTTTAGTCATCCTTTTTCTTCTCATGACTTCAATTCTGTCGGCCACGACCGCAGAAAACCGCCTCCATGTAGCGGGCAGACAAACGAGTCATAGAATAGAGCCTGGTCTTTTCTCAATTTCGCGGTCCCAGGACCTCGACTTTCCTCACCCAGACCTTGAATTTCTCCTGGACTCGTTCTTCGTCTCCCCCGTCCATCATCTCATCGCCATCTTCATCCCGGTGTGCACGACGCGTGAAGCTCTCCTCTCTACTCCACAATCCCCACGTCCCCATGCTCTCCAGCTCTTTCTCGACGGCCTCATCTTCCACTCTTCTGTACCCTTCGTTTGCTACACCAGGGAAAAACCTCGCGTACCAAGCCATGTAGTGTTCTTTGGCGTGCCGATTGGCTAGGACGGATGTGGTGTATGTCTTCATTTCTTCTCGTGGCATTGTGGTCGTGACAGTACCCAAGTGGCCCAATGGGACAGACGCAGGGGCAAGATCACTTTTTTGTTGTGGTGCGACCGTTGAGTCATCTCCAAATAGGCTGTCGAGGTCATCGTCTAAATCTTCATCTTGCACTGCGATGACACTCGCAGTTGCTGGTGAGCTACTAGCATCGATAGTAGTAGTCCCTGAATAGACCGCATCGCCCTCCACGTCGCTGTCGTTCCCATCGACAACAAACGATACAGTCTTCTCCCATTCAACGATGTAATGGATATTCTGGGCTCCAAGCTTTCCAGCCTTGGCTCGTCGAAAGAGTCGCTTGTCGATATTGACTTGTTTCTTCTCGATCCATACCCTAGCTTCCACATCAACGTCCTCACCGATCGTAAAGTATTGTTCAATTAGGCCATGACGGTAGCTTGTGTTCAAGGACCAATTGCCCCCCTGATACCCTCCCTCAGGTGCGAATTGAGTACTGACATCTTGGATAACTTGCTTAAGTCGAGTCTCGGCCGACAAAAGGTTATAGGTTCTCTTGAACACGTAGTTGTCCCCAGCTTTGAAGTTGGGCAGGCCTGCGAAATTGCCCAGAACCGTGTACTGAAATACTTGCTGATCGTCTTCAGTATCATCACCGTCGGATGTCTCGGAGGTCTCAGATGAAGAGTCGGTGGTTTGCCGAGTCTCAATGTTTGCTTTGATCACAGCAGAATCAATCCCAAGGTCTTGAAGGGCCTTCTTCGCTTGCATCATTTTGAGCAACTCGCCATCAAAAGCTTGACTTGTCGCTGATACCGCTGTCGCTGACGCTGACGCTCCCATATCCTGAGGATTCTGCGGTTGACAACTTCTCTGTCGAGCATTCTCCAACCTATTGATCTCGTTAATATCGTGGGAAATGTTCTGACTTTGGCGGTTGGTGATGTTCGTGACGCTCGCTGGAGTGGTGAAGCTGGAGCTTGCCGCGTTTCGTCCTGCGCCATATACAAATTCAGCACCCTCCTCTTCCTCGCTCTCTTCGCTGTTACTATGATCATGATCAATAAATGCCGTCTGATCAGGGAGTTCGAGAATCTCAGGCACTTCAGTGTCGTCGAAGAGCTTCAACTGCTCCTTTATCCTCTCACGGAGCTGGTCGGCCTTGGCTGCCTTTGCCTGTCGGCGCTCCGCAGGATCGGTCAAACGAGGCTTGTTCTTCCGGGGTTTCCGGTCACTGTGCTTCCGCTTTGTCGATTTGTCTAGGCGAAGAGCACCAAACTGCCGGACTTCTTCGTTCGCCTTCTCGATTTCTGCATCTAAACGATCAAGTCTCCCTGGAAATAGTCTTGCCTGCCAACCACAGATATCTTCCGAAGGCGGCAACTCAAATTTCCCAGCTCGTCGCTTCATATTCTGTCGTATCTCTTGTACTCGCCTTCGTGTGAACCTATTACTCTCATCTTGGTCCACGATAAGACTTATGAATTCGCGAAGCTCTTTAACCTCGTTTCGATCTCTATCACTGAACAATCCACAGCACCGAAGGCAGCCTGTCCAGTACATTGCATTTTGGATCGCATCGAGATCTCGTTTCCTTTCCTTTGCGGTCTCATGATTCACCACGATACTTTGCTCTTCTTCTCCCAACGCATCAAAATTTGGCGGTAGGGTAATATCTGGACCGGCCTTTACGGGGATCGATACTTTTGGCCTGGAGTCTCGAGTTTCTGTTCTGCTTGGGATTGAGATATTCAAATCATCGGCACATTTCATAGCTAGTAGATCAAGACCAGACATACTTCGCGGAGGGTGTACCCTGTTCAGTTCGTGATCATCGTTGACCTCACAGAGTAGTTGCTCGTCAGAAGGGTGATCTGTGCGGACGTCGGCGGTATCAGGAATATCTGCATGACTCAAACGAGCATCTGAGGTTCTGTCATCCTTGAGGAGAGAAGGACTCGATACTCGCGGGCAATACAATTCGGCTTCGACAAGAGTTGGACTCGTCAACGGTTCTTGGTGACTTCGACGCCGCAATGCCTTTTCACGTAGCATTCTACTGCGCTCAGCTCCCTCCGCTTGATCTCTTAACATCCACTGTCGAGCTTCTTTAAGCTCCTCATCCTCTTCTTCATGGTCAAGTTCCGATGGTAATTGGTCAAAAGCTCGAACTGCTTTGAACAGGACGATATTTCCAGGCTGCATCAAAGTCAAGTTCCTGACTAGGTTTTCGTCTTCCCCGTGATCTGATAATTCTCTAGGCAGCAGCTGATCAATCTCATCTTTATTGAGCTGATCGTTGGCCTTGAACACTTCATCTTGATACAGAGGAAAGTTCTTCTGCTCCAAATGATTGATGGGAAATTCATCATTCACAAAAGTCGTGCCTGAGGCCTTAATATGTACAAGCACAGATAATTAGTATCCCATAAATGTTTACAAGAAAAAGGAAAACTTACAGAAGACAAATGGTGTGACTGATATGGAGTCGACTTGAAATTGTCCTTTGACTCTTCCTTCTTCGTGAATGACCATCCAGCGCCTTCCTCTAACGTATCATGAGGGTGTCGAAGTGATGATGCCTGGACTTGGGTTTGTTGTAAATAATTATTTTCAGAAGAGTCCGATCGATGTAGCGCAATCTCGATAGCTTTGCTTGTGACAACAAGGTGGCACTTTTTTTTAGACTGTTCGATTGACGAGGATAGTCCTTGCGTATTCGTTGGTGATGCACTCTGTTTGGCGAGAATATCATCGAAAGAAGTCTCTTGCAGTCCTTCTGCGGGTGTACTGAATCGAATCGGCGATATTTCTTCACTGTTGCCATTTGTGTTGGCCGAGGGCGTTGTTTGGTTAGCCGGTCCAGCCTCGTATAAGTCCCCAGCATCGTCTAAAGGTTGCCAACAACGAATGAAGGAGGCCTGGTGTCGCACTGTTTCTCGGCTCTCTACCGGAGGGAGCCGGTGACATTCCACCGTGGACTCAATCGAAGGCGTAGAAGGCGCTGAAGATGACGATGGCTGGAGATCATTTATCGATGTTAAATCGGTTTGCGAAGAGGTGCAGGAGGAGGTCGTTGGTTCAACCCCATTGTCCACAACGGCTGCGTCCGTGTCGTTCTTGGAGATACTGGCGCCCATCGCCGCCCTATACCAGTTGAGAAAACTCGGCATTTCCAAACGTTGATCATACGAGACAATTCTTTGAGATATTGAGTGAAGTTTGAAGCAGACCAGATCGCTGATGATATCAAATCAAATGCAGAAGTAGAAGCTCTCTGGGACCATCAGATCATAGCGCAATGTAGGAGATCTGCTGTTGAGTGGACAGATCTGAAAGAGGGAGGAATGCGAGTAGCGAAAGTGAAGTGCCGTCCGACACAGTGTCCGATATGAAATGAAGTAATGTGATCAGAATGAGTGACAAGGCATGCTTCGCAGCATTCATTTCAGATTCCAGAAATACGTATGAGAATGATGATTGGTACTTTCGAAAGCTTCGTGGCTAGGAGTAGATGTTGCATGGTAAGGGGCAACCAGGGATGATCATGAAATGAGAAAGGTTAAGACGGAGGGAGAGAAACGAAGAGATGAAAGAAGATCGAGGGAAAAGGAGGGAGAGGATCAGTAGGTGCTATCCTTGGTCTTACCCAGCAAGCGCTGTTATTCAATGAAGGGTCATAGGGCACAAGTTGAAAAGTGAAAGTGACGGGAGAGAGGTATGGGTCGTATCGTCAAATTCTCCAAGCACCTCTACGACACCAGAGATATCCATGTTACGGATCTCAGCCGTTATTCTGTGGAGTATCTGCAGAGACTGCTTGACGTGGGAGAGATTGAATGTCACCTGCAGCTGCAGTGCATGAACGGCACGTTGGGGTCAAGAAACGCCACTCAACTGTGATGGCGTCAAGAAAGACCACCACACTCATCCAAGGCGGCGTTACTCACTGTCATTAAGGCGGCCCTTGACATATGAAAAGTGAGCAATCATACGTGTCGGAAAAAGTGAAAGTGACAAGACGCAGCTGGAGTGGGAAATGGTTTACGGTATGTTGAGGTCGAGAAATGCTCCAACCAAGAACGCATTTTTGTATGCAGCGCGAGGCTGCATATTCGAGGAGGCCTGGAAGCTACAGGGCACCTAGTACTTCGATCGTTAGCAAAAGTAGAAGATGCAATCGTCAAGTACCTACCTTGAGGGTTTCTGGAGTGACACCTTCCCGGGAACTCGACCGCGGTACTTGTACCCCAGCGAGTCCAATAGTCAACTCACCTTCCGGCTTCACCAGGATTCAACAGAGCCGAGTTCGAACACAGATGATCGAGACGGACGTTGGCCTGCCAGCGATGCAGAACTTCTGGATGCGGTCTTGGACAACTTTTAGAGGGATCTGCTTCCAAGACCGCATCCAGAAGTTCTGCATTGTTGGCAGACTCGACCCAAGTGATTTTGGCACCCACTTTCTCTGGAGATAGCCCCGACTCAGCCTTGTAGGCGAGGAAAGATGACTGTGCAGATGTTGACCATGCCCAGGACGAGAGTCGCGGAGCAGACGGTATCCAAACTTCTACCATCGATCTGTGAAACGTGATGCAATGTGCTGTGACTTTGGTGGCAGGCGGGATGACTTGGCGACGGATTCAAATCTGTTGCCTGATGCTGATAGTACGACATATCCAAGGAGGAAGATTTGCACCGGGTTGTGAAGAGGGTAGACAGTGCGTTTGAACGCATAAGACACAGGTAGCTGTGAAATGTAGTCTATAGTAATTGTCTGACGGTTTTCATCTCTGTCTCGCACACACAATTCTCCCCCGCGATTGTCTGACTGACGGCTTTATTAAAAGCCTCGGCTAGCTTTCCTTTCTTGGTCCAATTCAACGAACGCGCTGCCAAAGTCGCGTCTGGAGGACTGTGACGCCCTGACAAGGCGACTGGCACGGTGCAACAGGATCAATTACCAAAGTCAAGAGAATCGGTCCAGAGAGTCGTGGTCCTCTGCACAATCTTCCGATGCGTCGTGACTTCTCCTGAACATGGCCACCAGCACGATTCAACCACAGCCGTTGACTGCACCTCTAAACGAGGACGCCATCGCATCTCTTCAGGCTCTGGCCAAAGACAGAACCCTGACTACAAAACTAGCGAAGTATCTCAAAGACGCCTCCGATCATCTTGCCCAGACGGTCGACCAACTCAACGAGATAGGCTATGACCGACGCATCAGACATGACAGACACCGAAAGCGACGGAACGGAAACGATGGAGGCCACGACGATGCTGATCGGGAGTTTGAAGAGTTCCAAAGCAAAGTAGACACTCTCACGAACAAAATGGACATGAGCATTCGCGCGATAGTAGACAATCAGATTTGGCTAGAAGATCTACCCAACGCGATCAAGGAGGCGGCAGGGAGAGCAGAACTATCGTCCACGCAGACGCAGCAATCATACAATCCCACACCTCTCTCTACTCGGCGCACCGTACCTGACGACGACGACGAGGAAGAAGATGATGATGACGACGAAGACCATCCACCCCGAACCCGAAACCGAAACTCGACGGCCCAATCCGCTCCTCACGCAGCCGATGTGCCGCACGTTCTGCTCTCCGCGGCCCTCCAGAAACAACAACGAGAGTGGTCCAGCAAGACTCCCACCGAGAAGTACGCGCACCACAATTTCTACGCGGGCTTCAAACGCATGCTCTACGACGCCCTGCACCCAGGCGAGGAGCAACCGCCCATGCCTGACCCCGGTCTCTGGTTCGCCGCCGAGGAAGGCCGTGACATCCTCCTCTCCCAACGGGTCCGCCGCGGCGGTGACGACTCCGAGGAGAGCGATGTCGAAATCGCCCGAGAGACAACCCGGATCAAATGTCCCATCACCCTTCTTCCGTTCCAAGACCCCGTCACGTCCGAAAAGTGCAAACACTCGTACGAAAAGGAAGCCATCTTCGGCATGCTCCGCACTTCGCGGGAATACGCACTTCTGGGGGCCGACCAGCTGCGCGAACTAAGCCAGATCCCCAACCGGGTGGAACGGTCACGTCGCGAGCGGGAAATGCAGATTCGCACAGTCAAGTGCCCCGAATGCAATGTCCCGCTCACCGAGGACGATCTCCAACCGAACCTGGCCCTGAAGCGCCGGGTGCAGAGACACCTCGCTCTCCTGGCCAAGAAGAACCGCGACGAGACAGCGACGAGCGACGTCGACGATGACGACGAAGATGGAGACGGACCAGGCGTCCGTGGAGCGCGACAAGGCACGCTTCGAAGACCTGTCGGTCTCGGGTCGAGCCCCGTGGTTGCGTCTACTGCGAAGAGCAAGAAACAGTTCAAGGCAGAGAGACTCTCCGGCGTTGGTGGTCGACGAGACCCGGGTAGTGCAAACCTACACGGAGAAGACGACGAAGACGATGACGACGACGATGATGAAGGTGAGGGTAGTGGCAGTAGTAGACTATTGCCTGGGACCCCGTCGAGAAATCAATTGCCAGATTCGACCATGACGACGACCATTCTTGAGCTGGGTGACGATGATTGATTGATTGACCGGCGAGTGGGGTGCGAGTGGTGTGTGTGAGTGTGTGTATGGGAGTGACTTTTACTCCATACCTGTATTCGTACTGAGTGTGTCCTGTCTCTATCTCTGACTTCAGTACTTACTGCCCAGTGGGAGCTGAGACAGCAGGTCCTGACTCCGTACCTCAGTCCTCCTCCGTAGTCTGTAGATACTGCGCAAAATTCAAACAAAGCCCAGGACCACTCAAGACATCTAAGATACCTAGGTTGGTATAGTATAATTGTATGTATGTATGTCTGTATAGTTGTATGTACCTGACGTACACCCACCGACGCATCGCAGGAGGGGTAGGTACCACCCAAGGTCGGCCGCCTCCTCGATACTTATTGATCTTGACGAGCGTTTCTTTCTTTGCCTACAGCAGGAAGAACAAACCTGTGCCTGACTAGATCCGACTTCTTCATATTCTGGCAATGTTCGCGTGTTGTATTGTACGTACATAACTTTTGTAACTCACACGTCGCCATCGTCATGTGGTTTGTTGTTTGATAGACAGGTGTATACATACCTCCTCCCATCCCCCCCGTCGCTACAAGGCTAGCAGCCATCAGTACACCCGGCGCATTGTCCCATTCCTAACTAACTAGTTGATACTCCGTCCACTTCCGACCACCGTACTTCCCACACGACAGTCACAGCGCACACAACTGTAGGTATATCGATAGGTATTTCATCCCCTCTTGGTACAGAGATTTGTTGGCGCAGAGGGAAGGCTGAGAGAGTATCTACCTAATTTGACATATATACAACCTCAGGTGGGTAGGTGGGAGGGTACCTACCTTCCAAGGTAAAACGGAAAAACAACTTAGGTCTCTAGCTAATAGTCCTCGTCGGAATCATAATCGTCGTCATCCGGCAAAAGACTTCTATACCTTCTACTCGCCAGGTCTTCTTCCAGTCCTCCTTCGCTCTCTGGATCGATATAGCCTGTTCGCACACAATCATGTCAGCAATAACTCCATCAAAAAGGGGGAAGTCGACAGGACAATCTATCATGTCAATCGGGTCTTTCGTACAAGGAGATAGATGAAATCAAAAAAAGAAGAGGGGTAAAAGAGAACTTACCGTCACCACCTGCGAAGCTCAACGCAACAGGTAACCATACCAAAGCATGCGCGCTCGCCAACACAACCAGCGCCAACCACACACGAAAGTAATAGACCTCAAAGATCTTACTGCGCGTAAAAGCCAGGACCACGACACCAAGAAACTTGGTCACTCCGATCCCACTAAACACGCTGCCGCCCACGTTGACCAGCGCCGTCCACGCCCGCACGTCGCGACCGCGGAACTTGTGCCGTCCACGCTCCATGACGCTCTTGCTGGGGAACATGAACGCTCGAGCCATGTGGGCGCAGAACTCAACCCCGATGCCCACGCAGATCACCAGGTTCACCAGACTGACGGCATTGAGGCTGACGCCCGCGAGTGCCATGACGCCCATCACGTCCACGACGATCATGACCACACTGACACTCACGACCGCGCCGGTCGCGATGCTTCCCAGTAAACTCGAGCTGAGGACGAAGATGATCAGAATCGCAACCCCGACCAGAGTTGCCGTCAGTCGTACAATACTGCTGTACATGTCGAAGAAGATATAGTGCTTGCTGTACGCAAAGATATCGATCCCTTCGTTTTTCTCGCTCACTTCGCCTGCGATGCGCTTTGCTGCCGCGTAGCTCTCAATAAAATCTTTCTGGCCTTTAAGCGGGGTGTGGAACGTCCGGAAGTGACTGGCTGGGATGTCAACATTCTCCTCGTCAATCACCACCGCCGTCGAGTACGCAGCTTGACCACCATTCGGACACTCTTCGTCCGTCGGAGCACGGATCCATTTACTTGCGTAGTTGATAAATTCTTCACCAACCGGCATGCCGGAGAGCGTAATGTTCCAATCTCCGTCCTTGAAGCATGTGACTCCATCCTCGTCCCTGCAGCAATCACTGATGGGGTTGAGCCAGTAGAAAAAGTCATCCACCCAGCTGGCCGTCGCCGAGTTGATGTAACTGACCCCGGGTCGTTTCGATTCCTGCTCCAGAATGTACTCTAGACTATATTCACTACAAGTCGTGAAGCGACCGCAGACTTGTTGCTGGTGTGCTCGCTCCGTGAGGTTGACATTTCGTGTGACAAAATACACAGGCGGGCCGGAGCCGAAATAAGCGTACATGTCGTTAAAGTATGGAATCATGTGGCTGTCGCTGGGCAGTGCAATGCGCTGGTCGAGACCGAGTTGGATCTCTGGGAGAAGCGCGATCGCGGCGGCAAAGATGCTCACGAAGAATGCCACCACAAATGTCTTGATCTTCTTGTCGAGTAGAGTCGGGGCATATGACTTGCGAATGAATTTCTGGAGCCAGCCCTCTTCGTCGGACCCGAAGAAATGTCCTCCTGGCATGCTGACAAAGTTGGCACCGCGGACTGTAACGCAAGGGAAGCAGTCGGCTCGGAGACTCTCCACGCGTCGCTGATTGAGCGCGAGAATGGAGATGAACATTGTAACTTGTAAACATGCGTTCAGGAAAACTGCACCTGCAGCATACGCGGCGAAGTTCTTGACAGCCGGCATACCAACAAATGCACCCATCGCAAAAGCTATGGTTTCTGTTGATGCCGAAAGGAGAATGCTTGGACCCATGCGTCCGAGTGCTTTTGCGACACGCTGATCGATCTCCTCATCTGGGTGACTGACATTGACTCGTTCGAACTCGTGAACGATGAGGAATATGTTGTCCACACCAACCGCGAGCACTAAGAAGGGAATCACCTCCGCAATGATCAATGTAACCTTCACACCGGCGGCGGAGAACAAGCCAACGGAGCCGGAGACAGACATCAGTACAATGACAATGCCGACCACACCCAGAGTAAATTTAGATTGCACCAAAGCATTGGAGGGGTTACTGAGAAGGGCTCTGAGAGATAGACTGGCCGATCCTAAGGAAATCGAGGCATAGATGAACATGACAACATAGCTGATTGCGACAATTTTGGCATCTGTGTTGGTTGATTTGTTTAATTCCTCCTCCAGACTGCTCTCAGTATTGAAAGATAGCCGGAGGCCTCGGGATCTGGCAGCTTCTTGGTAAATCAGCAGTTCATGCTTGAGAGCACGTTCCCATTCTTCAGCTCTGGCCTCGCCCTCTGTTCCAGGCTGATGGTTGTTGACAACCCAGGTGGTAAACATAGCTTTCGCGTGGGTGATATTGTCAATGTCATCATACCCTCCCAAGATACGACCAGGTTGGAGTGGATCCATAAATTCGGGCAAGCATCTCTGATCACCAGGATGTGCAGCACAGAGCTTGATCTGGTCTTCCCAATCACTAGTTAGCCCAGCTCCGAACCATCCACTGACAGACTGAACCACACACGCCGATCCAGTCGGCTTGAAGCAGACATCATTGAGTGTAATGCCATTCTCAGGCGTCATCATGCGAGATACACGCTGCTCGACATCGAGCCACCAGTCGAGATTGTCGTAATTGAGAACAGAGGCAGTGGGCGAGCTGTCATTGACGAGGAAGACCTGCTCCGTTCTGTAGAATGGACCAAAGTTTGCATCGAAAAAAGCCTTCTCTTGAGCTGCATCGGAACTGGGGCTAACCCAGAGCCGAACAGGATCTCTTTCAACCTCAAAGCGTAACCATCCTAGGCTCAAAAGTCCCACAATGACAATATTCGCACCGATTGTCAAGGCCGGATAGCGTGCGCAAAAGCCACCCAAATTGTTGAAGGCTCGATCTAAGACTTGATTCAAGTAGTAGTTCCTGCTGGGTCGCTCTAAAAGCCCAGGATTGTGCACGAGATCGCCCTCGTCCTCATCATCACTTGGCGCAGCATCCTGCAACAACTGTAACCTCTCACTCTTCCACTGCTTATGCTTCCGATATGCCACATGACCAGATATTGCAGTGATGAGTAGGAGTAGTGCAATGGAATAGATGATGACAACCGCAAAAGACAAGCACGGCAATTTTCCAACGTGACAGGCCTTAGCTGAACTGACGGGCTCTAATGTTGGGCATACCGCAGGACAGTCTACACAGCTGCACCGATAATCCGGATTCGAATCGTTGCAGGCATAGACAAGAGGATCTTGCGGCTTCATGCCCTCCGGATCGTCATGCCGTGCCTCTTCCAGAAAATTGATCTGGAACGGACTGCCCAGTAATTTCTTGTCGCCCAAGAACTTCAGGAACTCGGTGTAGTTTTCCGCGCCACCTCCAATGAATGCCATAGCCTTGCCACCACTGGCGCCGTTCTTGACCTCTTTGCAACTATCGAAAAATCCGCTCTGATAGTCCTTAGACCAAACGTTGTCCAACTCGGTTACTACGGCTTTTCCATTTGTCGCTTTGCCGGTCGCAGTGACGTTGATAAAGAGAGATTGGTCTGGCGAACAAGTGAAGGTGCAGAAAATGTTGAAGAAATTCTCCCTGCAGGCTGGACACGATGCGATGATGCGCTCTGCTAGTTTGAGGTTCTTTTTCAGAGCATCGACCTGTTCCTCCTCGCAGCATACATCGGTGTCCTCCCATTTCGCTCCGCAAAGGTCAACGAGCTTCTCCCGCAGCTCTTCAGACGGAGAAGACGCTTCGCCATTATCGGGACAGGGTAAGTCAGAGCCAAAAAAGCCTTGCTTGCCACAATGACCTCGGATTGCGCATCGACCAGCTTCGTGGAGAGGGGTTGCCACGGAGGCGAGAGCGAGAGGAATCGAGGAAAACGCAGTCAAAGCTGCAACGGCGCTAGGGGAGAAGCGCATTGTACAGGATTTCGTAGGTGGTCTAGGGGTGGGTTCTTGGGTATCACCGGGAGGAATGGTCGTCGGCGTGCTGCATTATGCAATGGGTTGTCAGAGTAGTAGTCCGCGCAAGGCGGGTAACAAAACTGAATCACTGGACAGGGGGAACAAAGCGTAGCCAAGAGAGAATTGCACCGAGTATGCAGGTGGTTTGTTTGTAGAATTCCAAAGCAGGCAAACAAGTCACCAGGTGGTTGGAGGTTGGAGGCGGAGCCTTGCAGCAACGAGAAACCGAGTGCGTCACCAGTTGCCGATCTAATATAAGGCCGGGCCCGAGTTCCGCTCTGTTTCCGCCAATCCCGCATATGGTACTCCGTACCAGGCATCTGAGGCTCCGACTTCAGGTACCTTAGGACCTTAGGTAAGTTCCCTGGCCTGTTGCGTCTACTGTATCATGAGCCTAACTGCCGCGTCCAGGTAGTCGCGCTCGTGCCCCCTGAAGCTTACTGTCGGTAGACACTCGTATAAGGCCTACTTCACTCGGTTCACAGTGAGAACGACTACTGTAGATTCTTGTTGGACGACTATAACTTGCCCGTCTCGGAACCATGGGAATCGGGCTTTGTTACGTTGATCCTCTCCAATCCTCTGAACAGGTCGATTGGATGCCTGCTTCTCCGAGGCTTCGGCTCACTATTGACTTTTCTCTTTTCTAACTAGAAAGAAAAGGGTAGAATACACATAGATGAAGGAAGTGCCTTCAAACCCCGGAAGGAAACCCTCATGTCCTGGTCGGAACCTCAGCCTATTCTCTACTCCAGCCAAAGTACCCACCATTTTGACATCCTTATGGCGCCTTCATAATGCACACAACCCGACCAGTTTGCTGAAAAATTCTCGCCGGGGTTCCTTCGCTCTCCATACTCGAGACTCAATAAAATGGGTGAAATCACACTGCCAACAAGCTCAGCTGTCGCCTGAAGTTGCCGCTGGCTTGGAGTCATTTGGCTTGGATTCGTTGGATGGTCTGCTGTCCAAGGCACCTTCAGCCGGTTTATTGAAGCCGCCTCGTCCACCACGACCACCACGAGGAACTCGATCGTCGCCTCGGCCGCGTCCGCGACCGCGGAATCCACCTCGACCACGGCCGCCTTCGCTATCACTTGCCCCTCCACTCTGGTAGCCTCCTCGAGATAGTCCAGAGCCTGCAGCGGAAACACCCCGGCTGCTGCCTTGCCAGGTTCCCGCGCCGCCTTGGCTGTGGCTATCACGCTGGTGGGTGCCACCGCCTCGTTCCTCAAAGAACACAACCTTGGGAGGTTTGCCATTCGGTCCTTTGTGTTTCAACACCTCGGTTTGAGCGCGTGTCAATGCAGCTTGGGCGGTGTCGTGATCCTCAAACTGAACCTTCCAATTGCCGAACTTTCCGATCCGTACAATCGATTTGACCTTCTCGCGGTCCTCCTCTGCCACGCATTCTTTGGCAGCCTCCTCCGTGTCCACAAACGACATATAGAGCGCAGTAGGCGCCTTGCGCTCAACAGCAGGTGCTGCACCCTTTGCTTTGGATGCGTCACCGTCAGCTGCCCTATCTGCACTTGCACCATTTGTTGCGGGAGGTGTAGGCTTGGCATCCAGTGAGGTGGTAGCTGGCACAGCGGTGCTCGATGGTTGAGGCGTCATGGGTTTTGCTTGAGTGACGGGTGGTGCAGGAGATCCTGTTGTTGGGGGAGTGGCTGCCTTTGCACCTGGTCCCTGTTGACCTGATTGACTGACTCTGCCTGGCTGTTGCCCGGGTTTCTGCTGTTGCGGGAAAGGCTGAACCGGAGCTGGGAACGCAGGTGCACGATTCTGACTTGGACCGGTGGGAGCGACAGCAGGTGGAGCTGGGACCGGAGCTTGTTGGGCAGATGTCACCTGCTGTTGTTGGCCGGCGTGACCCATGTTGGGTTGCTTTCCACGGTGGGCAAAGTTGAAGCCTTGGGCACGCATTTCTGTACCAATGCGACCTCCTTCGATTTCCAGAACAAGATAGCCGAACGCAGCATCAGCTAGGTTGAAATTCCACATGTTTTTGAAAGCACTCTCGTCCACTTGACCTGCAGCACCTCCACCAACGGGACCGCCGAATGGATTGCCTCCGTTGGCAGTGCTCGGCATCTTTTCGATGATATCCAAAGCACTGTGCAGGAGTTGTTTGTGGCTTGCATTGGCCTCAATGGCTTGCTCGACGTCTATCTTGACAGTTTCCCACACATCCTGGAACGAGGCCTTTGAAGCAGCCAATTTGCCACGATAGTGGTCCAAGGAAGGGTTCACGGAGAACTCATTATAGGAGCTGCCGTAACGGAAGTGTAGACCAGCGGAGATTGAGAAGTCAGCCTTTAGTGTCACGGACAATTGGTTGAGAATTCCGTCTCTTGCAGGCGAGGCGTGAGTCAGGAAAATGCGGGTTTCCGAGGGATCGTAGACTCGGTTGGCGGTGTCGATCAAAGAACCGATCTGCAGCAGTGTTGTCCACATTGTTCCTTGTCCCCCAGCAATGTATGTTTTGCCCTCGCCATTGTCAAAAAGCTTATGGATGACCACGGCACCTCCCAGACCCAATAAGCGCAGCTTGACACCACCAATGTCCAGTAATCTTGAATTGACTTCGTCAATGATGTGTAGGTTATCAACTTTGTACTCCCCTGATCTGAATCGTTCGAGAACCCGCACATCTTCACAAGCGCCCCATACGGTGTAGACCGGCACGTCGAGGGTGATCTGCTTGTTCAGTAGGAGAGGCAGTTCCGAAAGAGGAATTTGATCAGGTGAGAACATCTGTTTGACGGGTCGCGGCGGATTCGGTTGAGCGATCTGTCTCTTGACAGGTTCACTGAGAAGAGGTGAATATTGCGCGACGTGCTTCAGAGTCCTAAATTCCGTTCAGTATTCTGGTCTCGGAGGGATTCAGTGCCCATACTTCTCGGCTATTCTCTCTAATGAAGTGTTGTCGTAGAATCCAAAATCACCGGTGTGTAGAATGTAATCTGCCCTCGCAGTTCTTGCCAGGTCGTTCAGAGATCGGAGGTTGCCTGTGCAAGCGAACAATTTCGTCAGATCGGCTCAGCCGAGGGAGCGCAAGAAGAACTCACCTCTCACATCGGCGATACATAGGACGCGGACAGGACCGGACTGGATGATTCGGCCATTGTTGGGAAGAAGAGCCTGCGCTCCTGGGGTCGGGCCAGAAGTGCCGTTGGGTAGATAGCCTTGATTTGGGAATTGAGGGCGTGGCTGTGGACGGCGCAGGATTAGCGGCGGAACTGCAACAGGCATGAAGCCCGTTCCAGGATGGAATCGATCCATTGCAAGGACCAGGGCGACAGTTTCAGATGACGGAGGATACAGGGTATGACGATGAGGAATGAAGGAGATGAAGACTCACAGAAGCCATCGCTGAATGTGAATTCGTGGTGGACGGGGACTCTGAGCGCGAAAGCACAGGTTTGAGGGCTCGGCGAAAAAAAGGCGACGAGGTGTATCGATTAGAATTAGTGGACAGAGGGGTTTCGCGTGGGAATCTGTCGGCGCAATGATTTCGCAAAGACCAAAAACAAGAAAGAGGCTGAAGCTGAGCCGAAGAGTAGAACAAAAATGAGAATGTCTACAACAATGAGAGTATTCACCCCCAGGAAAGGCGACAAGCTACATCCTCCAAACGACGCCAGTCTCCATCGGTCTGAGAGTCTGCTTGGCACTGCCGCTTAGCCTCTTTCGTTAACCCCGAGAGCAGCATCGTCGCCTCGTTCTCAGCCCAGGCATTCACAAGGCGGTACAGGTGGCTACAGAAGTTGAGAAAAGTCTTTCATTCCTGTGAATCCATGTCTGTCTCAGTGGGAGATGGCATCGGGTCAAGGAATACACCTGTGATGGTCTCCCACTTGAGTACTTCTGATGCCTGATTGTGCGCAGCCACTGTGTATTCGACTCGACTCGAGTTCTAAAGCCTCGAGAACAAGCATACCCTCGAATGCACATCGTGTTAATGTTTCAAATCTGGTACATGGCTGGCTGGAGTTATTCTACCTCCTAAAGAGCGGCGTCACTCTGGACAGAGCCCAGATCGCACAAAATTGGTACATTGAAGAGACAATCACCCCCCAACTCCATTGACAACACGATAGACCTGAACATCGCGCATGTAGGCTATTGATTCCCCGTTTTCGTCCCATTTTCATGATGGTATCATATGTCCCCGAAGACTTCAGCCATAAACTCCCGAGAGCTTCGTACACAACCATTATGCAGGACAGATGTTTCATGCCGTACCCAGAATCTTGTCAACATCCTTCTTATCCACCACAGCGCCCCCTTCAGAGCATTTGGCCTTCGACCGTAGCTCGCTACACAAATTGTCAATATCGATTTCGCCATTCCGGAATTTCTCCATTGATTGGAGACGATCCCTGGATGAAAAGTCAGCTTACTTGGACTTCTGAAGCAAGGACAGGGGACATATACTAACCATATCTTGTTACAAGTCATGGGTTTGTCGTTGTCTGGCACGACTTCTTCGTTCTTAGCTGCTTCGACCATTTTCATGAGGTCGTTCTGCTTATTATAAGACTGATCCGGCGTGAGATCGGTGTAGTTGTGAAATGGGCTGCCCAGATCTGGCAACGGATAGGCATCGTTGAAGAAGGCCCCAAAGTCTTGCGACAGAATGTTGTCTTGAGTCTCACGGTAGTCCCCGAACAAGACCGGATCAAATGAGGTATGATTTGACTGAGCCATGAAATCAAACCCATTGCCATCCAAGCTGTGTGCATTTTGGCTCAAGCCTGAAGATACTCCGTTAGACATGTTCAATATGGGAGGTACAGGGTCGTCCACGCAGCCACAGGCCAGTTGGAGTTGTTGGCAGAGGTCCTTACCTCCAAATGAGTACGGATTTTCTTCATGGATAGGGTTGAGGCCGATGTCAGTGATCTTATGTACCGGAGAGTTGAGGCTGGGTTCTGGGGATGTACCGATCGAGGAACTGTGATTTTGAGACTCCGTTGACGAGCTGGGGGAATCGTGGGCGGACATGCTCGAATTGGAGTATAAACCAGAGGCATTGCCTTGGCCATTGTAATTGGTTGTATTGTAATTATTCTGAAGGAAGTATCCGTTCGCTGAGGCATGTCGGCTTGCCTCGAGGATTGAAGGACTGAACAGACTTGACAGGCTATCAACGCTTCCATGGTGCTCTTTTGGCGCTGGTTGAGGCTGAGGGGAAGCTGAATACCCATTACTCAATGGGGACTGGCTGAGGGATCCAAATCTAGCAGGCTGGTTCTGTGAAGTCGAGGGCGACCCACGGTTGTTGGCATTGCCATTTGCCTGGGTCGAGCTAGGCGTTGCGACTGAAGATGCTCGACTGGAGGCTGTGGTTGGCGCTTTCTGCGAATTCGAACCAAACAGATTTGTCCCAGGCATAGGAGGCAGATCGCCAAATTTCGGGAACTCAAATTTGAAATCGTTTTGAGTGTTAACGCCAGAATTGTTTCGTCCTTGAGTTACAACCGGTTGCGAGCGGTTCAAGCCATTACTACTGATCCATGAGAGGCGCTTTCGATATTCTTTCAGTTCAACTTGGAGACGTTCTACCTGAGCTCGCAAGAGACCGTTCTCGTGATTGGCGGACTCGGAGGCCTTTTCGAGATCCTCAACCTTCGTCTCGAGATCTTTCAGATGCTTTTCCTTCCGCTCGCGGAAGGCACGCTGGGCTGCTCGGTTCTGAGCCTTGCGCTTCTGTGAATCGATTATTAGTTTTGTCCCTCCTCACCGTGGGACCATACATACAGAGGTGGGTTCAGAGGTCAAAGGCTTTCTGCCAGGCTTCTTGGCAGTTTTGTCTTCACCCTCACGTCTTTTCCCTCCTCCTTCGTCATCGTCCTCTTTGCCGTCAATGCTTTTCCTCTTATCGTGAAGCTCGCCAGGGATATCCCCAATCATGCGAGCATTCTCATCAAAGTCAAAACTCTCATCGCCGAAGTCGGCTTCGGGATCGAAATCGAGGAAAGGACTCTCGTCACTGAAGTCGAGGTTGGTAGAGCCTGGAGCAGACATGTTGGGTGTGAAGTTAAGATTTTGAGGGGTGGACTTTTGCGTAGATTGCTGATTCGAGGATTTGTTGGAGTTCAACGCCGCCATAAGCAATTCTTGTTGATCCGGAGAGAGAAAAAGACCTTCTGTAGATTGGCGCGACATTGAAACGTAGACCCGATAGCTGCGCTGCCTCTGTCTCGGTCACAGACTGGGCTGGCTGGAGCAATCGACTTGTTCAGGCGGGAAGCGCGGAGCGACTCAAAGGCTCTCACGAACGGCCTCGCGTGATGCCTCCCTCTACTGCTTGTCAATGGCAGTAGCAAGAGGCTCGAAGTAGAGCGCAAAAATGTTCGATAGCAGTATGAACTGCTTGGAAGAAGACGAATCGAAGATGAAAGAATAATAGTGGGTGGCAGTAAGGGTGCGGGATGGGCGGGGCGGTCAGCGCACGCTTGAGATAATTACAAGGCTGGCCGGATGGATGAGGGCAGTGCCTGCCCAAGATGAAGGGATCCTGATAGGGGCGAAGGAATGACGAAAGGTGTAATAGAAGTTTGAGGTCGGGTGAGGGTTGTTTGCTGCAGCCAGATACGGTGGTAGCAGGAGAAGAATGAATAATGGATGAGGCGCCGAGGGGAAGAGCGAGGACGCATTCCACTACTGATTGCAGACAGCAGGGACAGACCCTGCCAAGATCTACCTACGCGCCTCTTTAAGCCAGGACTCGGGGGCTGTTCGTTAACTACGATGCTCCGTAGACCCTCCTAAAAAAGCACCACTGCCTTATGAGTACTAGGCCAGCCAGGTAACCTCAGGGCCTGGAGAGCGCCCGGACATGTCATGGAGTTTGCTTTCTCGCCTAAGGGCCTGCATTTCCCGGCGAGCAGCCACTCAATTGCCTCTTTTCGAGCCCTACCGAGCGAGACACGGAGTCCAAGGTACGAATACGAGTACGAGCCGATGTCATCGACCCAGAGGGGATATCTAGAGCAGACAGCTTGCCCTCGAGAATTTGATCGACTTCATCTCCCTCGACAGGCGAGGGAAGTCAATGACCACCATAGCGCTCAAATCTTCACCCTTGTCCACGCAAGTCTCTGCTCTGGGTGGTGGAAAAGGCCTCGTGGGCCAGGTCGAGATGTGGCAAACTCTCCGGATGGGAGCAGCATCAACCTCGTCCAAAGTTGATTTCTAAGCTGACTAGAGCCGCGACTGGTCCATGCGCATCCACGATAGTCCATGCCGTCCTTTCAAATTTATCACCAAACTTCATTTAGGCACTCTTGCCGGCTATGATACCATGGCGCTGACATCGCAATTGGAGAGTCTTTTCTGAAGGCACTCGGACGAATGAGAATCCTTATCCCATGGTTCCTGGACGAAGGGGATCGCTCTTCAAGCCTGACTCACATTGTACTGTATACTACTGATTTAGAGCTGCTCGCTTCTGCGACGTCATCACTACCTAAACATCACCTGAGGTTCTCTCGAACCAGATTGTGTGAAGAGCCGAAGTGTGGTTATTCTCTGTCTGTAATAGTGATGTTGCAACTGCAACTTCTCTTCCACGGGTCAACGTCGAGTCCCTGGCCATTTCGCCTGGTTCCTCCACCACGGACTTTGCCGGGTGCCAGGCTGGGGCAAATGGTCACTCTCGGCTGGCGTCGATGGAACGTCTGCAGCCTGTGGTAGGGATACGAGTACGCCGAGGACAGAAGATCGCTGGCAACATGGTGTGCACATCTGCGTAGCACCTCCCCGTACCCATAGGGATGCCCTTTTGAGATCTGAGAGATGATTAGCGACGATCTGAATATGCCGGCCCCCTTACTCCGAACTCGTAGACCCCTCTGGCCGATGATGGGACGTGCTGATAAGTGTAGGTGCCTGGGCGAGTCTGAGTTAGGATTGTCTGGTGGCCTGCGGAAGACTCGCTCCCATCAAGGCCCAAGGCACAAAGACCTCGGGCCATCAGACCCGGACACTCTTGGCACATTTTGATCGTACTGCGCCGACTGTATCGCATATCGCAGGCTTGAGTCTGTAAGAACTACATACCTGAATTTGCCCTGATCATCCAGTCCGCTTCATGTTCCAGTAAATAACCTACTTCCGTTTCAACATTCCCAGATTTTGGACTCTTCACCTCGACGCACCAAAGTGCCAGGATGAGTTCAGCCGAGTTGGCCGCTTTCGAGAATGAACTCAAAGAATACTCACTGCAACTGGAGACAGTGCAGTCAAGTCTACAAGATGACCCAGACAACACTGAACTACAAAGCCTGAAGTCGGAACTTGAAGAAGTTATTTCCCTCACCGAAGCTGCCATTGCAGAACTAAAACCTGCTTCAGTGCCAGCGCATTCTGCAAAGCCTTCTCCGCCACCGGTGAAAGAGAAATGGTCCAAAGAAAACCACCCAGCTTATCAAGCCGGCTACCGGAAACCCGATGTTGAAGAAGAGCCACACACCCCAACCACATTCGCGGTCAACGACAATGTCATGGCTAGATGGAAATCAGGCGACGGGGGATATTATGCCGCTAGAATTACGTCGATTACCGGCTCATCGAGCGACCCGGTGTACATTGTCACCTTTAAAAGCTACGGAAACACGGAGACACTGAAATCCAGAGACATCAAGCCATTATCGAATGAGGCAAAGAAGCGGAAAGCTGATGGCATCTCAGGATCATCCACTCCGGTTCCTGCGCCGCCCAATCCAAGCGTCATTTCTGCAGCGGCCAGTGTCGATCCCACTCTGGCCCAGCAGGCCAAACGAGAGCCCAGCAAAGTCAGCGATGGCCCTGTCAGACCGGCCAAGATACCACGCAAGGTGAAGGCGAACAAAGAGTTGGAGGCGGGCAAGACCAAGTGGCAAGACTTTGCGGCCAAATCCAAGGCCGGCAAATTTACCAAGAAAGAAAGCATGTTCCGCACTGGACAAGGTGTGAATGCCAGAGGTAAGACCCCCATTCCTGTTATGATGCTATATGCTTAACTCGTTCACAGTTGGCTTCACTGGTAGTGGACATGAGATGCGCAAAGATCCCACCCGAACACGACATATTTACCAACAAGGCAACTCGGACGAATGATCAAGAGCATCGTGGAGAATCTCATGACTTTTTTGCTTTTAGTACTTTCCTGGCTTGAGCGTTTATGATCAATCCCACGGGCCTATCGCTGACCGCATTGCACCTTGCAGATGGGTATAAGACACGAACATGCATCGATCATCCCGAAATCAGAATGATATTTGAGTCAAGTATCTTCCTTTGCTAGGTGTATTGGTTCTGACATGTGGAAAATCATCTATAGGATGTTGTAACAACACATGCGTATCGCGCGGAAAACTTATAGCCTTTCTTTACTCTCGTTTCTGTACACGTTATGCGACGTTCTTCTCACCATCCAGTGGCCAAATGGGATTCCCATGTACTGTGCACTCGAAGTGGGCAACACAAGGGGGCGTCTGCCTGCTTCGAAGTCGTTAATCTGAGCTTACGACTAGAGATCCGCATGACTCGCAGATTTGCTTTCGCGCACCCACCCGTCTAAGTGCACACTTGCTCCCTTGGTCTCGAGCATGCGGTCCCGTGAACTGTCAAGTTCTAGACATCAAACTTTACATGACATCGTCTGGTGCCTGGCCGTGTGAGGTCCTGATATATCGTGCTCCTCTGCAGAAGCGAGATAAAAATCAGTCTCAAATCTTCAGCAGGGGTGGCTTGGTCTCAAACAAACACCAGCTGGCTTTTGATACATGATGCGTGGAAGCCACGATTGACAATGAGAACTGGACGATTGAAAAGTGATGACCAGGTAGTCATTTAGAGCCTCACAGGCCACCTTGTATTCTGAAACTGCTCACGACCAAGACAAGCATGTTGATGATGCCCCAGAGCAAGGGTGTCCACGTGCTCATGGCAAAGTATCCCGCGTTGTAGACCGCGCCGAGGACCAAGCCGACCATGGTCCCGGCCAACAGGGCCTCGAGCCCGCCGAGAACGATGTAGACCACGGGCACGATCCAGACCCATCCGAGCGTTTCGCCGATGGGGTTGTCGCCGAGCAGCCTCCTGTTCTTCGTGCTCAGGTTCCTCCCCGCGGGCGAGGCGAGGAACCTCCTCCGGCTCGACGCCGAGCTGAGCTGCATCAGCACCGCCCACGCCGCCACGCAGATGTGCGCCGCCACGATGGTGATGAGCGTCCAGTACAGCGTGTACCGGTAGATGTCCGAGAGGTAGTACAGGTATCGAGACTGGCCGGGCGGCGCGCGGATGGGCCAGTACAGCGAAGGGAACTCGGGCGTGACGTAGGACCGTGGCACGCCTGCGCCGTAGACGTACATGCTAGACATGGCGAGAGATTGGAGTCAAGGTTGACAACTCGGGGTTGTTTGAAAAGGGAGAAAAAGAGAGAGAGAGAGAGAGAGCGTGTGTGTGTGTCTTTAGAACAAAGCGCAAAGGCGACGTGCCCCGTGGTTTGTTGCTGCAACTGCTGGCTCGCGTCCTGTCCTCTCAACGCCCCGACCCGGGCAGTAGGGCGACGAGCCTGCCGCCTTTGTTCATACTCTTGGGCTCACGAGAGCTGGACTGAGCGACGCGGTGTGTGTATGTGTGGGCGTGTGTGATGATTGACGGACGGGAGGATTTGTTCACTACTTTGAAGGGCCCTATGTCACGCATATACTAAGTGCCTAGAGGGATCGAGGGCGTACTCGTACTAGCCCTCAATGATGACGGGCTGCAAATCAATGCAATCACGTGCCACAGGGGACGAGTACGAGATGTTCTGTACTGTATGTATGACAATTTACACGCCAAGATATGTAAAGACCCGCATCGAGGCGTATCGTCTAAATACACTAAGCCTAGGTACTCCGTACGTGATAGTAGTTTTGGTCCGGGAGCGCTCCGGTCAAGGCCCTGTACACCCTTCGAGTCTCCCGTTTCTCGGGACTCTTCGATATATGACAAGTCCTCCGGAAACGTATACAGACAATACGCCTCGACTTGGCGCCTTAAACGTCACTTATCATCAAAGCACTGAAGATTGAATGCCATGAAAGCGTCCTCTCATTTAGATCTGGTAGCGGAACTGCTTGTTCTGCGAAAACTATTGTCAGCAGCTGCACTGTAGCTGGTGGAATTCGGACAAGACGTTACCTTCAAGTCTGTGAGGTCATCCTCAAAGGCATGGTCAACACCCTCGGCAATGCCAGCTTCATTGCGCTTCTTGTTGTACAGCACGCATACAAAGCGATACGCCACAATAAGCCCAAGAGCGATGAAGGCAGTGATGACCACGGCTTGCCAGCCGGGCTCGTACTGGGGTGCATCTTGTGGACGGAAGAGCAGAGGCCCAGCAAAGTTACCTATAGAAAAACCGGGTCAGGTACCATCGCTTTTCGAGTCATCGGATGATGGAAAACTCACCCAAACAATAGCCCATAAAGAGACCTGAGGATGTGACGGTTTTCTTCGTGTACCCAGCAGTATTGGCAGCTTGCAGTGACATGATGACACCATACGGGGCTGCAAAAGAGGCCAGCAAGTAGAGTCCAGCAAGGCCACCGGCCTTGTTGCTGTGCGGCAGTCGCCACATGAGGAGGGCGCCCAGAATAACTAGGAACTGGAACAAGACAACGACGTAGGACCGGCCACCACGACGACTGAGCTTGCCTGCCAGGTACGTCGAAAGGAGAGTGCATGTGCCAGCTACAAAACCAGCAGGCATCGTCAACAAAAGAGAGTTGAGCGGTGAGTAACCAAATCCGGCGATGATAATTGGGAGGTAAGTTGAGAGGGGGCCGTTCGCAATCATGATGCAAAATGCGCAAAAGAACACGAGCCAGAATTTGATGTCCGTCAACGCCTCCAAGACCTGCGCCGGCTTGAGGTGGCTATTGCGAATGCCGGCGTTGTTGACACGTAGTCTGGCCACTGCAATGTACCGCTCACGCTCAGTGAACCCCTTGGCGTGGATAGGCTCCGGGGGAAGGAACAGGAGGATAACGATGCCCCAAACAACGGTCAGAGAGCCAGCAAAAATGTACATGTACTTCCAAGGGCTGAGTGCGGCTTTGACATGACCAAATCCGTAATTGACGAGCGGAGCGAACATGGAAATGAAGCCAGCTTTCAAAATAAGTGAGCAATGGGTCTTAAGGGCTGACTTGAAGCGAACAGCCTTACCTGCAGACCACCACGAGCCGAGTCTCAAGGGCTGCTCTGTCTTCTTGTAGAAGCTGGCCACAATGATCATCAGCATTGGTGACAACCCCGCCTCAAGAAAGCCGAGAAAGAAGCGATTGACGTAGAGTGTTTTGAAGTCGGTGCACTCGATGGTCAAGATAATGTTGAGGCCCCACAGGCAGATGAGTCCAGCTGCCACGCGCTCTACCGGGAAGCGCTGAGCGAGAAGTGCAGCAGGCAAAGCACCAGCTATAGCCCCCAGATAGAAGATGGAGGAAGACATGCTATAGCGATTGCCAGTGAGTGCGAGATCCTTGCGGAGACCAAACAGCGCCTGGTGCACCGAGTGTCAGAATATGACTTTTTGTACACAGGAATGCGTTACCCAACTTACTGCTGATGAAAGCATAGACTTGTCGTAGTATATCAGCCCGTAGGTAATGAACATGAGTGGGACTAGCTTGAAGTCGATCTTTCTGACTAGCTTCTGCTCCTCCTCGGGTGTCCATTCAGCGTCCGCACCCTGATATGCGGCGATGATCTTGAGCGCTTGGTCATCATGGACGGTATCGACATGTTTGAGGGCAGACAGATCTTCAAGCTGCTCTCTGGTGTCGGTCTTTTCGATGTCCCGGGACATGTCGGTCATTGTACAGTACTTCTAGGGGGAGTTGGTAGGTATCCGTTTTCTCCTGAACCAGCTTACTTCAGGTTCCTCAACATCAGCAGACAGAGGAGCCCTGACTATTAAATAGACACGAGTACATCGCCATTCTAAGCGGTCGGCAGACCGCGTGCCCCGGTCCAGACCGCATTCGAATCAGACTGGGGAGAGGTAGTTGCGGGGACCCCACATGAACACGGTACCTCGTATAAAATGCGTGCTATGTGACTCTCTCATAAGGCGCTAGTATAGAGACAATCTCTCAAGCTAGTTAACCGTGACTCGTTTTGCTTGCTGTACTCTCTGACCACCGCCATAGATATATCGCAGAACATTGGATACAAACATCTGAGCTGAGTAGCGAGACAGCGAGCAGGGAGAAAGATCCCCTCGGTCTATGCTAAGCTGTTCTTAACAGCAACTTTGACAAGGCTTGCTAAGACACAACACAGCACCTACCTGGACCGCGTCCACGTTCAATCAGTGTAGGATGAGTTGGTGGCGCGGTCTAGGCGCGGTCTTGGTATTGTCTTGGAGGCGCATTGCCTTGGCATGACATTACTTACCTTGGCACATGATCGTATACATAATCTCACCTATAGGAAGACATGCAATTGAGTTATGAATTGTATGCGGCTGAAGAGCCGGAATGGGGGTTGAGGGAAAGACAGAATCGTGCTGTGATGAGGTTTCATTGTTGTAAGGGAGAGCGCCAGACATCGCAGGCGATCTACCTGCCTTAATGTCTCTAAAGTACACAAGTGCTAAATGAGGAAGGTGTGCCAAGAGGCGCCATTCCAGGAAAGTGCAGCGACGGGCTCAGCATGGCGCTAACGGACACGGCATTCACCGGCCTACCGGCCCTAGACCGTCTCCATACCAAGACATCATTTCTTCTGGCCTACGGGCACTTTTCCTCTTGCGCGGCCAGGAGGGCGCCGGAGGCACTACTGCACACCATATGCAGGAATGCTGAGAGACCACTACTACTTGTAGGGGTGTTGCCGGGCTGCTGGGTCATCGAGGCTGGAGCCTGTCCATACGGAGATTCGGTAATGCAAAAAGGATGTTCCGTAGCCATGTACAACCCTAGACCCCGGACTTATGCAGAAGGCTGGAACGTCAGCGGATGCCTTTTGCTTCAGCCTCTCAGGTGAATCATTTCAAGTTCCAGTTTCCTCGTACGGAGTCCTTCGATGCCTGTGCGAGGAGTAATTTTATTGCTCAGTCCCAGTTTCTCCGCACCTCGCCAGTTCTCCCCACTCCAAGCTCTCTAGAGAGCCCAGTTCTCTCTCCGGAGTGAGCAGCTGAAGCCTCTCTACCTGAGCAATGTAGGGCTGTGTGTGATTCACGCACCTCACGCAAGACCAAATCGCCGTGCAGCATGCGTACCATCAGACGGACGCCAACGTCAACATGAACACTCCATCCACCACCATGCGGGCGTGCGAAGCATGCAATGCAAAGAAAACAAAGTGCGACATGGTCCGTCCGACATGCGGTCTCTGCCAACGTACCGGCCGCTCGTGCATCTTCCCAACCTCACGAAAACCTCCTAGGCCTTCCCTCAAGCGCACAAGTTCAGAGTCGTCGAACACGTTCAGCGGTAATCTGAACCTACTTCTGAGCATTCTGGGAAAACCCGACGCCATCAACTTGGCTGCTAACCAGGCACGCATGCTTACTACAGCACAGTCTGCTACAACGCAAAACCACGTAACTGCAGCGCAGGGACAAGATGATGTCTTTGAGAGTGACTTGTCAGTGACTACACCTTCGACATCTCTACATAAGACGAGTGCACCTTCGCCGAGCCAAACAGGTGCCGTAGGTCAGCGATTTCCTTCGCAGGCTTCAAGTTTCGATGCAGTTCCTGACACCATCGAACCCATATCGGAGCACGCACCCCAACCGTCACCAACACATCCTATTCAGCAGCCCACTGTCTTTGTCTCGTACGACGTAGCATTGGATCTCATCGAGACGTTCTTTTCTCATATCCAACCTTGGCTTCCCCTTCTCCATAAACCAAGGTTCGCTGCTCGCATTCAGCAGCAGCTGGAGCCTGGCGCAGACGCTCTGCGTAATGTCTCGTTGGAGGTTCGCTTGCTGATGATGAGCATGTTCGGTCTCGCAGCGAGATTTTCGAACCATTTCACATTCCAGGGCTGTTCGCCTCTCGACCGCGCGTCGATTTACATGCCTGCCGCGCGGCAGGCGTACCTTGACCTCCGGAACCAGAATAATTCGTCTCTGTTGTACCTGCAAGGAAGCATTCTTCTCGCGGTTTTTACCTATACAGACGAGATGAACACGCAGGCCTGGATACTTACAGGGGTGTGCGTGCGCCTTGCGTACGAAATAGATCTCTACGACATTGATGGTGACTTTCGCAACAGTCCACATCATCGTGACGGCATGGACCACGTCGAATTTGAAGAGATGCGTCGTGCGTGGTGGCTGACTTGGGAGCTTGACACGTTTGGTTCTCTGGTGATGCAGAAGCCTTTTGCGGTCGATCGCCATCAGTTCAACGTGCGTCTCCCGTTGAGCGATGAGGACTGGTTTGCGGAACGCGATGTGGAATCCCAAAGGCTTCTAACAGCCCCAGAAGAATCATGGAAATCGCTACAAGGCTCTCGCAATCAAAATCCGCGAGCGTGGTTCTTGATTGTCAACCACCTGCTCTCACTAGTTGCGCAACATTTGTCGAAACCGCATCTGTCCAGCGAGTCCAACATTCAACTTGTGTCGGCTTGTAATTGCCTGAGACTAGCATGGCCATCGTCATTCCACATACTTACCTCTCCGCCTCTCTTCAATCAAAAAAGCTTCCCAGAGTCCAACTGGATCATCGGGTCACATCTTATGCTTACGACAACCTATACCATACTGTTCTCAGTTCAGCCAGAGCCTTACCCTACGTTGAGCCCAGCATCGGGAATCAGTCAGAGCTCTGAGACTAAGCTCAGTGCAAGAGTGGTGTACCTGCCCCAGATTGTCGCTCTGTGGCCACCAGAGTATATATCTCTTGCACACCCTTTTTTCGTGTGCTGTATCATGCCTACAAGGTCTGAGATTGGCACGCAGCGCTTAGACGGAAAATCTAGGGTCGCACTTGACGCCGTTGAAAATTCCATGGAGTTAGTCATTTCTCATTTTGCACAGAAATGGAAGCTGGCAACAGACGCTCTCAGTAAGTGGAAACCCCCCTCCCCGGGCGAAATTCGCCTGCGTTTGTCCAGATCCGCTAAACTACATTGACAGCCATATTCCGCTTCCTACGCGGCGCAACTCTAGACCCTGCTGCCGACCAACCCTTGAGAAGACGGTTTGCGGCCTTCTTCACGCGCAAAACGTCGTCCGACAACCCGCGGCGGAATTCGACGTCGCAGAATGGCAACGATGTTTCGCCCGGCCCAGTCTCTCAAATAGGATCAGAGTCTAGCTTACTACCTGACCCCAGTAATCAGATTGCAATTTCTGGGGCGTCGCCTGGATTGACAGATTTCGATGCCGCTCACAATCAACATCGGATTGCACGCAATCAAAGTGGTCATGATGGATCATTCTTTTGGATGGGCCAAATGTCACTACGCGATGATCTATATATCGACAGCGCTATCGGTAACCAGGCACTATATCCTTACTCGCCTATCTTCGCTCATCCACTGGACAACAGTAGCATGTTCGACTACGGTCCCTCGTAACCTCACCGACGTATCATCTTCAGGACCGACCCACGCTCAGATGTACTGAATCCACAAGACCATCGAAGCTTCGACAGGCCATTCTGGTATTTGAGAATGCTACGCTTGTACTCAGCCAAACACTCTTGGTTGATTGCAGTGCGAGCTTGTCACCGCAACGATATGCGCCGCCAAGTTTCCGATCCTTTCCGGTCACTATGTAAGGAATGTCTTGGACCTCATATACGTGGGCTGGACCTTGCCGAGGGGGAAGTCTGCGCGAGATCGCCTGCTTACCTGTCGACACCAATCACTTGTCGAGTTTCTGGCCCAGAAGCATCTTCAAGAGCAGCAGAACCTTCTCACCCCAGAAATAGGGTAATCCTACTCGTAACTCAGAGTGTCCGCTTCCTTCCCTCCAGTTCATTCCTGGATACGCGGCGACAGGTAGGCCTCACCGCTGCCAGAAAGACGCCGCGATATCGCCTTGGGAGGGGGTGGTACGCGTTGATGGTTGCATTGGTGCAGACTGGTAATTATGCAGACCGGACACTTACTGTCAGTGCATACGCACTGTACGAGGCAGGAGTTGCACCACCCTGGCTTCAAGTACCTAGATATACGAGCGAGGCTTGAGTATGAAGCAACAGCGCGGTTGGAGCGGATCCTGTCATAATCTTAACTAACGTGCGGTCACCATATCTATTTGTATGCCAGCCTTAGCAATCATCTTGATCGACACGGCTCATCCTGCCACTATGCAGGTGTGATGATTGTGCACTGCCTAGACACAAGCCAAAACGCTGGCACTTGTCTGTGCGTGCACTACAGAGCATCGGCACAAATTCATCATGTCACCATTTACTCAAATTTCATGGTGTTGACAAGCTTCATCTCTCCGGCAATCTCGACCTCGACCACATCTCCGTCCTTTAAGAAAACCTTTCGGAATATGCCTACCCCGGATGGCGTTCCGGTCATGATGACTGTGCCTGCTCGGAGTGTGGTACCTCGACTCAGATGGTGCAAGATCTGCTTGACGGACCAAATCATGTCATCGGTTCCGGTGCTCTGGAACGTCTCGCCGTTGACTTTGGTCGTGTAGCTCAGCGCGTGGGGGTCCGGAATGACAGTTGGACTGGTGATCCACGGTCCTATGGGCGCAAACTTGTCGAAGGACTTGGCGTAGCAGAACTGTCCGCCACTGACATCTGGTAATTGGTAGTTTCGCGCCGACACGTCGTTGCCAATGGTGTAGCCGAGCACGACTTCAGCCAAGTCGAAATCCTCGGGCAGGTTCTTGACGTCTTTGCCCACGACCACTGTCAACTCACCTTCGAAGTCGAGCATTTTTTGAGCGTCGGGGCATATCGGAATTTCCTCGTCAGGACCAGCCAAAGCATCGGCAGGTTTAGTGAAGACAACTGGGAATGGGGGAACTTGGAGCTTTGTGTGTAAGAACCATCAGCATCAGCGCCAAGGGTAGCTGGATTTCCGAAAGGTCCGCAAAGTTGGAAGTGTAGTAAAGTGTAGGAGGTACTCACCGAGGCTTCCTCGGCGTGCTTCCGGTAGTTGAGACCAATACATTGTATGATAGGCGTCTTTTCGAGTGGACAAAGCAACTATTAAGCCCAAGGTCAGCAGTTATAGCAGGAATGCTGAGACCGAGACAGGGAGCAACCCACTTTCTCAACCGTGATGACTTGCTCGGATTCTGGCTGGAAACCGCTCGTCACCGATCCGCTCAGCAGTCGTACTTTGTAAGATCCATTTATGGCTTCCACGAGATCGCCGTAACGTGCAGCGCCGTCGTGGGCAAAACGAACCAATCTCTTGAACGACATTTTTGTCAGACCTGTTGGACTTCTTTTTGTTGGATGTGGTCTCATCCTGCGCGGAGTCCCAGTATTTATTATCCAGACAGTTTTGGCGGAATCACTCCGAAGCCAGAACGGGACCTCGCTACAACGGGGCACACCGCGGTCCTCCACACGGCAATTAGCCATGACCGTCCTGCGCCGAGCCTCCACTACGAGTACATTACTCCTCATATCATGTTTCTTCGCGCAGCTGACGATAACGAAGAGAGCAAAAAGGCCAACTACAGCGTTTTGGCGCGAAGATTCGAGACATACGGAGTACACCATGTCGATTTCCAAAGTCAAGGTTGTGCGTCTTGCGCACGTCCATTATGCACATCCAGATCTCCAGCGCGGGGTGGACTTTCTCCTCGATTTTGGCATGATTGAGGCGAGCCGTGAAGGTCAAAAGGTTTACCTCCGTGGATACGGCATCCAGCCATACGTCTACCTGGCTGAACAGTCCCCGGATGACAAGAGGCATTTCCTTGGAGGCTACTGGGCCGTCGAGAGCGAAGCCGAGCTACAGAAGGCAGCGAACTTGCCAAACGCGTCCCCGATCAAGGACCTCGAGGGCCCTGGCGGTGGCAAAGTGGTTACGATCGTTGATCCCAACGGGCACGTCGTTGGCTTCGTCTGGGGTCAGCAGCTTCGAACGCACGATATGTCAACGTCGGAGCAAGTTGCTGGATCCTTGGACAAAACTGGCGGTGACTTCAACTTTGCCGCACAGAAGACCCGCAAGGGATCTTGGAGGAGGTTCAATGTTGGCCCCAGCCCGGTCCATAAGCTCGGGCACTATGGCTACATGACGAGGCCGGAAAAGCTCAAGGAGACGTTGAAGTGGTACCTGGACCTCATCAACTTGAAAATCACGGACAGCATGTACGATCCGGTAACGGGTGAGGATGAGACGTGTTTTATGCATATCGACCTTGGTCAGCAATACACCGACCACCATGTGAGTCAAACGTCCGCAAGAAAAGAAAGAAAAGGAAAGGCCGCGGCTAACGTGCAGAGACAGAGTTTTTTCCTGGGATCGACACCAAACACGACAAAGGCACACGTCCACCACTCCAGCTTCGAGGTCAACGACTATGATACTGAACTGCTTGGCCATGACCACCTGAGAAAGAAAGGTTGGACGAATTGTTGGGGTGTGGGTAGACATGTCCTGGGCAGTCAAATATTTGACTATTGGTAGGATTCTCCCTTTTTTGTCTTGTCGTCTGGATCTTCGCAGGTACTGACCGGGGTGATATCGCAGGTTTGACGGCTCCGGCAACGTGGTTGAGCATTATTCTGATGGTGACATGGTAAATGAGGACACGCCACGGGGAAGAGAGCCTGCTGCTATAGATGGAATCGCCGTCTGGGGTCCCAACGTGACGTTAGGATTTGCTACAGGCAGAATTGAAGATGCTGGAAAACCGTTTGTGGCCCCTCCAGACGTCCAGCATGCCACGCCTGCAGTCGCTTAGGCAATACTCCTGAGAAGACTATAGTAGTGATTCTCGCATGAGAGCCACCAGGACCCATCCAGCCTTTGAAATTCGCTCGGTATATGCGTTCACACGTACATACAATACAGACAGTATGCTGCATTACTTTGGCCCCGATGAACACCGGCAAAGGCCGTTCCCCACAACTTATATCCAATATCGGAAAACTTGACGCCCCGTCCCCGGACCCCGGGATTGCCTCGGCTTTGACCCACTATATTCTGCGGCCACGCGCCGAGTCAGCGGAGTAGGTGTGCGGGCGACTGACTTTACGGTCAATGACCTGTGAGAAATATCTACCGTCAGAGCGCCCGACTTGGTAGAGACGTAGTAATCTTCAATAACTCAAAGCGGACAGAAGAGGACTGCAATTGATATCATACCAGTTTGCTACTGTTCGCTTGACTCGTCCAACGTTGGGTCAACATCCCACCTCAATCAGCGGCGCAAGCGATATTCAAGGATAGTGGTACATTATCATCATCATCATCATCATGAGCAGCACTGGGGGTCCAATCCACCACGAGACGCCGGTGCTCGTTGTCGGCGCAGGTCCCGCTGGATTGATCGCAGCTCTGCAGTTGGCGACCAACGGGCAGAAATGCATGCTGGTTGAGCGAAACCGCACGACAACATCATGGCCCAAGATGGACATTACCAACGTCCGAAGCATGGAACTGCTCAAGCGTCTATCGGTTGATCAAGGACTGCGCAACGTCGGTGAGCTTTCTCCTCTGACCTTTGACCTTTTTTTTGGCAACTTTCCACAAGGGAATGTGCGTCCAACTGACGCACATACATCAATAGCGTGGATACGTTAATTGTGCTAAATGCTGACGACAACCACTTTGTGTGTGTGGGTCCCAGGTGTACCGCAACAGTATTCGTTCGATGTTCTTTTCAGCACCAGTATCGCCGAAGGAGGGAAACTGCTGGCAAAATGGGTAGGTCTCCTTTTTTCATATTCATCTTCCTAGCCCAGTATACACGTACTATGTACATATATGCTGGTGGGAGTTTGTGTGTTAACATAACATTTACCGTATCTCCAGGATCTTCCTTCACCCGACGAGTGGCGGAGACGGATTCGAGAGCAAAACGACGGGTCCATGCCACGCGAGCCCTACCAGCGATGTTCACAGGCTATATTCGAGGCTTGGCTGAAGCCGCAAATCGAGGCGAATCCGCTGATCGAAACCCACTTTGGATGGACTTTCAAGACGCTGGAGGAGTCTCCCGATGGCGTCCGCTGCTCGGTGCTGGACCTCGACGGCCAGGAACATGTCATTGACGCGAAATATGTCATCGGCTGCGACGGCGCCGGAAGCAAGGTTCGAGCAGCCATCGGTAGCCAACTGGTCGGCGGCGCAGTGTGAGTACAGTCCCCGGTTTTTCTTCCCAAGAACAATTTGATTCTTGTGTACCCTATTCTAAAAACTGACAACGAACGACCAAAAAATCAAGGCCTGGCGCGTCGTACCTCGTCCATTTCAAATCAAGAGACCTCAGCAAGCTGCATCGACAGGGTCAATTCTGGCACATCTTCTTCACCAGCGGCGCCACCATAATTTCCCAAGACGAAAATGACACGTGGACCATCCATGTTCCAGTGCCAATCGGGACCGACGCCAAAACATTGGACCCAAAAGAGGCCATATTCACGGGCCTTGGTGGCGAGCTTGGCCGTCTGGAGATTGAGGTTGACGAGATCCTGGTGACCAGCGTTTGGCGGCCCAACATCTTCCTGGCAAATAAATACACCTCCGACCACGGCCGCATTTTCATCTCGGGCGACGCGGCGCACCAGAACATTCCTACCGGGGGCTACGGGATGAACACGGCCGTGGGCGACAGCTTCGATATTGGCTGGAAGGTCGCCGCCGTCCTCGCCGGCTACGGCGGCGAGCACCTCTTGAGGTCCTACGAACCCGAGCGCCGTCCCGTGGCGGCGCGAAACATCGAGCGTTCCGGCGTGCACATGGGGCTCCACCAGGAGATCCAGACCTGGTCCTCGCAGGCGCCCGGCGTCATCACGTCGCAGACGCCCGAGGGCGAGGCTCTGCGGAGCAAGGTCGCCGCGAAGTACGAGGCCCAGGACGGAGAGAACAAGGACCTCGGACTCGAGCTCGGCTACCGCTACACGACGTCGCCCGTCGTCGTCGGTGAAGATGCCAGGGATGAGCCCACCTGGAATTTCAGACACTACGTCCCCTCTACTTTCCCCGGTGTGCGCGCGCCACACGTTTTCTTGAAGGACGGCGAGACCAGCATCTTTGACCTCTTCGGTACAGGCCCAGAGTACACCCTGGTCGACTTCACCGCCGGCGGATCGTACGGCTCTGTTTTCGCCGCCGCTGCAGCCGAGGCCCATGTGCCTTTGAAGGTGGTGCGTCTCCCCGACGAAGCCCACGTGAGGAGGATTTGGGAAAGGGATGCGGTGCTTGTGCGGCCCGACGACCACGTCGCCTGGCGCGCCGCAGAAGGCGATGGCGTGGCCGCGGATCCGGAACTGGCAAAGGAAGTGCTTGCCGTTGCTGTCGGCCAGAAGCAGAGTGCTTCGTCGCTACGGCTGAAAGACGCAACGGCGGCCGAGGTCGCATACGCAAAGCCCAGCCACTTGAATGGCGAGGCGTTTACGGGCACCACAGGCGTCCAGAAACACGAAGAGGTTCAGAGTTTGGCTGCTTTCCAGCAATAGTTGAGCAACAAATACATTTCGTTGTCAATAGTTTCTTTTTCATGCGAGCCGACGTAAGAATACGATTTGATTTCTATATGCGAAACTGTGCGTAGATTTCTATATGCGAAACTGTGCGTAGTTACAGTAAATGCCGTTGTTCACCACATCCCTCATGCTGCTCGGTCATCGCCCCCCAGCTTGTGTGTTGTTGATGATACCTCACTTGTGCATCGGAATAACTCAAATCCACACGGGGTACATCCTGCAAAACATGAGTTCCCCCTGTGACCGGTCGTCTTGGAGGTGGAGTGATGCACGGCTCCAGGTTTTGACAGCCCAGGCGTGGCGCAGTGCCGAACACCGTGCCCACATAATAATACCCCGTGCAGTCTAGTTTCAAAGCCCCCTCTCCACTCAGAGGACCGCGGCAGAACGGTGTTCCCCAAGGTCCCCAAGGCATCATGCGGTGCCCCGAAGCCGGGGGTGGGGCACACTCCTTCACCTGAGGAGCAAGGTAGCCGGCACATCAACCGTATTGGATGGGCAAACGAAGGGGGAAGCGGCACATCACTCAAGGATTCTAGGACACCATGGGTCGGCAGATATATCACCAGGTCCGGGTGTAGGTGCCATTGCTGTTTTACAGCCAAATATTCTTCCCACCCCATCGAATCATTGATGAGACCAATATCGGGAGATCAGTGATCATGGCAGCCAAGAATTTGAGTGTCACCGTCATCGGAGCAGGTATTGGAGGTTTGGTCTGCGCAATTGCGTGTAGACAAGGAGGGCTGGGCGTGCAGATTCTCGAACAAGCACCAGCGATACTGCCGGTACGTCCAAGACGCGTCTGATCTGCTTCTGGGGAGGAAGAATGCTCACGATGGCGCCTCTCGTCGTACAGATCGGAGCCGGTATCCAAATACCGCCAAACGCCAGCAGGGTCCTCCAGGCCTTGGGTATTCTGCCAAAGACCGCTGCCGTTGCTAATAACGTCAAGAGTCTGCAAATGAGGCGATATAAAGATGGGAAACTACTCGTTGACAGACCTATCCGTTATCCAACCCCGTGGCTGTAAGACTCCCCCTGGTTTGACTCCATGGTGTGCTTCTCGTTCTAATAGATGGTCAGAGTGATTCACAGAGCCGATTACCACCAAGTCCTCATGGACGCGGCCAGGGATCTGGGGGTGGAAATTAGGCTGGATGCCAAAGTGCACCACGTCGACTTCGAAACCGGCCAGGCGCACCTGGAGAAAGGTGAGGTGATTGAGAGTGATGTTATCATTGGAGCCGACGGTATGTGGTGGGAAGCCTCAACTCCGATCTTTACGACTGATTCCCGTAGGTCTATGGTCGAGTACTCGCGGCGCCATGCTCGGCCACCAGTCGGAGCCTTTCGAGACGGGTGACCTCGCTTATCGGGCGACATTTAGTCGTGACCAGCTCCAAGATCTGGATGACCCGCGAATAACGGCTTTGCTCCAGGTCGAGGGTGTCACGCTGTGGATGGGCCCAGAGAAACACTGCGTCTTCTATCCGGTACAGAACGGGAAACAACTCAACATGGTGCTCCTCAGGCCTGATAATCTGGCGACCGGCGTACGAACTGAGCAGGGAGATATTGGGGAGATGAGGAAGACCTTCGAAGATTGGGACCCTGTGTGAGTACCATATGGTCCTGCTACGGCGAAGTTCCAACTCGCCAAACCAAATCAGCCTGCTGACCGTGCAAAGACTTTCGAAGATCATCAGTTGCGTGCCTTCGGTGTTGAAGTGGAAACTGATGCACCACGACGAGCTCAAGCAATGGGTCAAGGTACGTTCTGCGCCGGCCTCTCACCCTTCTCCTGATAGCTTGGGAATCTCGGTATGCTGATGCCCGACGCAGGGCAGTGTCGCACTCCTGGGAGACGCCTGCCATCCCACCTTGCCGTACCAAGCCCAAGGAGCCGCCATGGCCGTTGAGGATGGAGCTATCATCGGTCAACTGCTGACTCAGTTGAACGCCTTCCTGTCGACGCAGCAGCTGACTCCCGCTGACCGTGCCGCACGCGTGAATGATGTTCTGAAGCTGTACGAGTCTGCCCAGAAGGAGCGAACCACCACAAACGTCAGAGGAGCCATCAACAACAGGCATTTCTACCACCTGCCCGACGGGACCGAGCAGAAGGAGCGTGATGAAATGCTGGCAAGGCACACGTGGACAAACGAGTCATCAAAGTATCTATGGTGTGATACAGCCTACAACCATCAATTGCTGCTGTCTGATGTGCTCGAGAATGCGCGCAAGGCGTTTGAGTCATGGAAGAGAGACCAAGGGCCCGGCAGCAACACGGCGAGGCTCTGATGGGTGGATTCTCCCAAAGTATGAAGACGGGTCGGCGAGAAGAGAGAGTATAAGGGGGAGGACATGTTCATTGTATTAGCGGTTCTAAATATCGACATATCACGACTAGAGACGAAGGTGCACGCACATACTGATGCGCGCGCCTTCAGGGCAGTGCTCGAATAGGACTAGTGCCACAAGGGCACAGCCTTGTCACGTGGCATGGGAAGATCTACTGTGACATAATACAGCAGTTTACGTGCCAAGATATGTAAAGACACTCGTCAAGACGTATCGTCTCGATACGGCGGGCACGTGATGGTATCTGGTCGAGCGCTCCGGTACGGGCCCGCACGCTCTCGAACCCTACGGGCATTACCTACGTACATTCTGATAGCCCCGGAGCCCCCCTTGTAGAAATGCTATCCTTTTCAACAATAACACCTGACACGGACATGTTCTAGGAGGGAAGCTTAGAGTCCTTAACCTAACCGCACCTTTGTTACTATCTTTGACCAGAACAGCACCCTTCATCCGGATTATAGATCCGATCGTATGGAGAAGCGTCGTTTTCATCATCTCGGCGTCACCTTGACGTATGCTTCGAATGGCCTTGAGCAGCGCCAAATCATGCTACTTCAACCGCTCCAATTGCTCGCACCTTACGAAAGTATGACACGGTAAGATATATTTGGTTCCTGGTTTGATATATCAATTCTCCCCATGCCACCCAAATTACCCTTGCGAAGCATCACACCATCTTGTCTTCAACCATCTCCACTTGGAAGTGCTATCAGTATCTTCGCGACGCCTGTCCGCAAGCCTACATTGAGCAGACCGGCCCGTGTAGAAGGACCTGTCACGGCAGCTCCATGCCGACTCCTTATTCTCAACAACCACTTCAGCACCAGCAGTGCCGCCATGTCTCAGAACAACAACAACAACAATGCCGACTTCAAGCTTGAGAAGCTCTTCGACGTCAAGGGCAAAGTGGCACTCATCACGGGAGGTGGCTCGGGTAAGTTTGTTCAAAGTCGACATGGCAGAAAGGGTTTTGTCGACATGACGAAACCACGGTCCCCCGGAAAAAGATGTCGAATGCTAACGGAACCCGATATCCACACGTAGGCATCGGACTGATGGCCACTCAAGCGCTGGCCACGAACGGCGCCAAAGTCTACATCGTTGGCCGGACGGAAGAGAAGCTCCAGCGCGTGGCCGACGTGTACGGCAAAGACATCCCCGGCGAGATCATCCCACTGACGGCCGACGTGTCCAAGAAGGACGAGATCAAGCGGCTCGTGTCGGAGGTCTCGTCGCGCGAAAAGTTCCTCTCCATCCTGTTCAACAACGCCGGCATCTCGCTCAACACGCAGCAGACGGAGGCGAAGTCGGCCGAGGAAATGTCGGCGAACCTCTTCGACGACCCCGACGAGACGTTCGAGATGTGGACCGACACGTACCGCACCAACGTGCCGCAGCAGTTCTTCATGACGACGGCGTTCCTGCCGCTGCTCAACGCCGCGCACCGGCACCACGACAACTTCTCCGGCGTCGTCATCAACAACTCGAGCATCTCCGGCATCGTCAAGACCAGCCAGCACCACTACGCCTACAACGCGAGCAAGGCGGCATCGATCCATTTGACGACCATGCTGGCCAACGAGATTGTCCAGAACGGCCTCAGGGTGCGCGTCAACAGCGTCGCCCCGGGCGTGTTCCCCAGCGAGATGACGGCCGGCGAGAGCGACGAGAAGCAGAAGTCCCACATCCCCAGGGAGAAGTACGAGAGCAAGGTCCCCGCCGCGAGGCCCGGTGAGGACAGGGACATGGCGAACGCCATTCTGTTCCTCGCCACAAACCAGTACCTGAACGGCCAGACCGTTCCAGTCGACGGGGGATATATCCTCAGCGCTGGAAGTGGGCCGTAGAGGACTGGATAACACAATCTATCATCAGGATCTCAAAACTCTGAGAATCATATCATGTTGACGAGAATAACGAAGCCGAAGGCCTAGGAACTGGTTACAGAGGGCTGCACGAGTGAGAGTCGGCGCGAGCTCAGGGAGTGCCGAGGGTAGGCACTGGTCCCGATGGGGTTGACCCAGCTCGAGTGCGTGACAATATCATATATTCGGTGGTTGAGATCGATAGCATACATGCATGTACAAGTACATTTTGTAGAGAATTACTAGAAGTGCGTGTTCACCACAACTCGCCTTGAGTACCCCGTACACGTATGCACGCGCACGTGCACTTCACTGACTTCAACGTCAGCCTCGTAGCCTTGGGGTGTACCAGATAGATACCTGTAGGTAGGTAGGTAGGTTGGTGAGTGAATCCAAACTTAGAGACACGGCGTGTGTCCTACTGAGTCAGGACCCTTCATGTTCTTATCCACCAGTATCAGCATGTAGAATCGTTATCCTCAAGGTACCTGATTAATTGACGAGGCCTAATTTTTGAGTTACACCTCAGCTGTGTTCTTTTCACTCTCGACACGATGGGAATGCTCGCCTGGGTTCCCATCGGCGTCCGCATCGACAATCTTTTTTGCCTCCTTTGCCGCCTTGGCCTCTGCTTTTTCTTTCTCAGCCGCCTTTTTCAGACTGATCCAAGGCATGAAAACGCAGCCGACGATGGTCATGGCGGTGAGGGCGGTGCAGACGTAAAACGCGCTCCGGAGTGCCTGGTTGTAAATCACGAGGACTGAATCGAGGTATTCCGGGGCGACGACGTGCCTCAAGTCCGTGGCGCCGGTGTGGGTGACGAGGTCGGCGTTGATCCCTGGAACTCCCTTCAGGCCAGTTGAGAGCTTGTTGTCAAAGACATTGTTGGAGACGCTGACGAAGATGGCGCCGCCCAGTGTCTGCATGAAGAACATTATGCTCACGCCTGTCGACACGTCCTTGCGAGACAGGACCGTCTGTGCTGCCACGCTGGGCTGTTGCATGCCGAAACCCAGCCCCAGACCCCAGAGCACCTGGTACCCGATCCATTTGGGATGCGTGGTCGACGTGGTGAAGGTGGAGATGAGTCCGGCGCCGACGGTCGCCATGATGCACGAGACGTACATGAACTGCGTGAAGTAGCCGAACTTGCGGGTCGAGAAGCCCGAGATCATGGATGCAACGGCAATGGCCAGAACGGCGGGGATGTTCATGATGCCCGAGTGGACGGCCGAGGCGCCCTTGATGGCCTGGAACCATATCGGGAGGAAGTAGACCAGTGACATCATCTGTGCACCACTGAAGAAGGAATAGCACGCTCCGGCGACGACGGCACGGTGCCTCATCAGGCGCGGGGGGATTGTTGCAAGCTCCTTTCGCCAGTGTTGAATGTAGATGAAGATGCAGGAGAGGATGCCGAAGAGAATCAAGAGGACGATGATGCGGGCGTTCGACCACGAGTATGTCGTCCCACCCCACTGCAGAGCAAGGACAAGGCAGATGATGGCAGGGAGGATGAACAATGTGCCCAGGGGGTCGAGCTGGTGAATCTGTTCCTTCAATGGGGCTTTTGTCGAGTTGTTTCGAACTTTGAGCGTCAATGCGAGGATGGCCAGCGTCACTCCACCGAGAGGCAGGTTGATGTAGAAGCACCATCGCCAGGAGACCTTGTCGGTAAACACGCCGCCCAGGAGAGGGCCTGCGACGGAGGCAAGGGCAAACACGCTTCCAAACATTCCAGTGTAGGCAGGCCTTTTCTGCAAGGGAACGAGGTAGACCACAATGACAATCGCACCGGACATGATCCCCGCGGAACCCATGCCTGCAATGGCTCGTCCAATGATGAGGGCGGTTGAGTTCGGAGCGACACCGCATACCAGGGAGCCTAGTTCAAAGATGCCAATGCTGGACATGTAGACCCATTTCGGATTGTAGAATGTGTATATGCGGCCCATGATGAGCATCAGAGGGGCCATCGTTAGGAGGTAGGCCGACGCATACCAGCCGACATCGCCAAGGGAATTGAAGTGATTCGTTATCACGGGTACGGCGGTGGCAAGGATGGTGCGGTCCTGTCATAGAGCATTGACTGGTTAGGAACGAGTTCAAATGAGACCGAACGTTAAGGGGTAGACAGTACCAGTGCGCCGCAGAATGATGTTAGCATCATTGCAAAGATTGTCACGAGGACTCTTGATTTAGGAGGGTATTCATCTTCATCTGCAGACGACTCATCGGGTTTCCGAGACGTCTCCTGGACATCTTGACGGTGATTTTCAGGTTCTGTGGAGTTTCCGGCGGAAGCCTCTGAGATGGACATTGTGGCTGAGGTTGGGCCGAAATTAGGCTGTCGTCTTCGGTGGTTCGCTAGCAGCCAGCTGGAGTAATTCAGGTGTAGGAAGATCACCTTCGACGATCGGATTCATGGCGAAAACACTGGGATTGCCGCCTACCTTTATAGACGTACCTTTTATCGATATAATGCGCATGGTATCCTGACATTTCAAACGAGTGGTGCCTTCGGTCGGGATGGCGCCGAAAAAACATCAGGACCATAAGGAGATGGTATTGGAGCCTTGACTATCGACGACTGTGTCGAGGACCGTACAGCGTATCCGATGCTCAAAGAAGCGGCCGCTGCTTTTCGGAGGTCAAAGATGCTTCGGGGCCGAAGACGCGGACAGGCCAAAACTGCCGGCCTTGTCTGACAGGGAAACGGCTGTTTTAATATGGCAGGATTTCGTCTGACAGAACGGATTTTGTTAGATCCAATTCAGGAAAAGTCCGTTACTCGTACTCGTATTGACATCTTCTAACCTCGACAAGAATATATGAGGATGCCGTCTACTCGTATATGCTGATGAGTACTAGTAGGGCCACTCCGTCATAATTGGACTATGTCCTGCTTGCCGGCTCACTTTGTCCGTTTCAATGAGACTTCCTGCACACACCACACGATGGGTCTGTTTTTCCGGCTCGGACACGGTTCCGCTGTGACATCAGGTGTTGATGATGACGTTCGACTTGGAGCAAAATGTTATCAGAATGAGCAATTCGACTTTGTTGCCCATGCTGTTTTGCCTCTATAAATGTTCTCTGCATTGACACTATTTTCCAGCCTACATTAACCATCCCTCTCCAAGCTCATACTAATCACAAGCGGCTTCCCAAAATGTCTCAGTACAAGCCAGGCTTCAAACCTCCAGTCTCGCATCAAGACCCCCCGGGCAGGGAGGGTGACTTGCCAGTCGAAGCGATTCATGATAAGCTCCCGACTCCCGATGGCAAATGGCAACCCTACAGGGCCGCCGGAAAGCTGGAGGGGAAGAAGGCGGTGATCACTGGCGGCGACAGCGGCATCGGTCGTGCAATTGCCATACTCTACGCAATGGAAGGCGCAGACAGTCTGATCGCCTATCTGCCTGAAGAAGAGGAGGATGCTCAAGAGACGAAACGTGCGGTGGAAAAACACGGCAGGAAATGCATTCTGTTGAGCGGCGATCTCAGAAAGGAAGAGAATTGTAAAAAGGTCATCGATACTGCCCTGAAAGAGCTGGGTCAAATCAACATCTTAGTAAGTGCATGCCACTATGGCAAGATTCCCCTTGTAGTAACAAATTGGGTAGGTCAACAATGCTGCCTATCAAATGATGCAGCAGGACATCACCGATATACCGACTGAACAGTGGATCAAGACATTCGACACCAACATTCACCCGATGTTCTATCTTTCCAAGGCCGCAATTCCCCATATGAAGAGAGGCGACACGGTGATCAACTGCGCCTCAATCAATGCGTACATTGGCAGGCCGGATCTTCTGGACTACACTTCAACCAAAGGAGGTGAGTTGATTCAATCATCCGTGTCCTGCAGCCCGACTAACAACGCTGCAGCCATTGTGTCATTCACTCGAGGTCTCGCCAACCAGCAAGTGGATAAAGGCATTCGTGTCAACGCTGTATGCCCGGGCCCGGTTTGGACGCCGTTGATCCCCTCCACGATGACCAAGGAGGCACAAGAGCAATTCACCTCAAAACTGGGTCGTCCTGCACAGCCTGCGGAGATTGCTACCAACTTTGTCTTCTTGGCCAGTGCAGACAGCAGTATGATGAGCGGCCAGAGTCTGCATCCCAACGGCGGTGTCGTGGTCAACAGCTAGATTAGGTATAAATTGTAAATTAGGAAGCTTTTTTCCAACCGAGCATCAGTTGTGCAGATGGATAATTGTTTATCGGCGCCGCATCGGGTTAAGCACGAAGCCAATTTACTCAATCCGGTTGTCATCCTTGTGCTAATCTATATGGTGCGTAGTATCATACATTCTCTTTTTCTTGATTCTGTTCTGCTTCCCAAGGTTGGTCCCCAGAGCATATCTCCAAGCCCCCATGTCCCCTTTGACTATCCGAATACGAGCAGCGGCAAAGCGCCGTATGAATGTCTCGATAAGGCTAGAGCGATGCCAAGACCATTCGTCGCTGCCTGAATCTGCACGGGCAACTGGAGAAGATGGACAAACTCACTTGCCATATCTTGATGTCACCACATTGTTCTCAACCAAGGTAAGCTGGGCCTCGCCTGGATAGACAAATCCCAGAAATCCCCTTTCTACCGTCGGTCAGGTGCAGTCGGATTCGCTCTGTGATAGAAGTGAAGTGAATTTGCGTCCAGATTAGCGGCTGGAGAACCACACGTCGAGTCGATCCACCCCATTGCTGGCCGTGGAGGTGGCTGTGGCGGACGACAGCATCTTCGACCATGGAGTCGGGAGATCAGGTGTTGGCAACGACCGAAAAGCCTCCCCTCGAACGGCCGGCCAAGGCGTTCTCTTGTATTCGCTGCTTCGAGCGCAAGGTGAAATGCGACAAGCAGCATCCCTGTTCGAATTGCTCTAAATCACAGGTCGAATGCACCTTCCGAGTACCACCAGCGCCTCGTCGTCGAAAGAAGAGACTCCAGGAGGATGTCTTACTAGAGCGCTTGAGAAAATGCGAACTATTGCTCAAAGCCAAGGGCCTCAGCCTCGATGATGGACCGGGTGAACACAATCCCTCCAGCCTCTCATCGCCCACAGATCCAGCATCAACTGGGGAGCCAGATTTTGGTGGATTGCCGTATAATCGGTCTGTGCTATTTCCTGAGCTCCCAGGGAAAAGGAGTGGGCAGCTCTTGATGGAAGGTTCCAAATCCCGTTTCGTCGAAAACAATCTTTGGGCTAGTGTGTCGGGCGAATTTCAACCCAACGACGCCCTCACAGAGGAATACTCCGATGAAGGCGATTACGGCTCCCCCGAGGGAGAAGGCGCAGAATTTGTATTGGGTCATACGCCGGGCTCCAACAGGGTGTCACAACTACATCCGCCACCAGATCATATCATGCTTCTGTGGCAGTCCTATTTAGACAGCTTCAATCCTCTGACGAAGCTTGTACATCAACCCACACTCGAAAAAAGCATCATAGAAGCTTCTGCCGACCTGGACAACGTGCCACGGAGTCTCGAAGCCCTGATGTTTTCAGTGTACAGCGCTGCTGTCTACACTATGGAAGACGATGAATGTATCATGAAGTTTGGCGAGGAACGCAAAGTCCTGCTTTCGAGGTACCGATATGCCTCCCGGAAAGCTCTTTCCAGAGCCAAGTTCATGGCGACCTCGGATCTCCAAGTCCTTGCGGCATTTGTGATTTACATGCTGACTATGCGAGAAGTATATGATTCCAGAACTGTATGGGCCTTAGCTGGTGTGGCAAGTAGGATCGCCCAAGGCATGGGCCTACACCGTGACGGTACCACCCTTGGAACTCCACCGTTTGAGACTGAAATGCGTCGGCGCATCTGGTGGCAAGTCACTACTCTGGATTTCAGATCTGGAGAACTCAGCGGGTCTGGACGTTTCAGCGATTTCGACACGTGGGATACGAAACCTCCAACCAATGTCAACGACGTTGATATCTGGCCTGGCATGACAGAGCCACCAGTTCCAAGCCCAAGACCTACCGACATGATCGCCTGTCTTCTCCGAACCGAATTCGGCACATTCTGGAAACAAAAGATTACTGCGAAATCCAAGATTACTCTGGAGAATCTGAGGCTTGATGGACCATTCAATTCGACTCTGGAAGAGCGCGATGCCAATATCAACGAGCTGGAAAGCATTCTCGAGGAAAAATACCTGAAATATTGTGATCCTTCGATTCCAGTACAGTTTATGTGCATCTTGATGGGCAGAGGCGCCGTCACGAGTATGAGACTGATGGCGCACCACCCAAGGAAATATGCCAATCCTGCAGACGTACCAGAATCAGAAAGGAAATACTTGTGGCAACTCAGCTTGAAACTCCTCGAGGGCTACAACTTGGCGCATTCCACCAAATATCTGAGGAAGTTTATGTGGCACACGAGGAACTTCTTTGGATGGCAGGCCTTGATCTACATTCTGAACGAACTAAAGACAGAAACCATAGGCGAAAAGGCCGACCATGCCTGGAACGTCGTAGACGAGGTATTCTTCCACCAGAGAAACTTTGTCACCGACTACAAACGACCTCTGCACGCTGCGGCAGGCAGCTTGTTGTTAAAAGCGTACAGTGCGCGCGAGGCCGCATTGCGCGAGAAGACGAACGGGCTCTTACCCAGGACGACACCCGAGTACATTACTATTTTACGGGACCAACGCAAGGCCAATCCCCCGACTGCGCAAATGTCGACTGCCCAACCGCAGATGACGTCTACTTCGACAAGTCCGTCGGTCTTTACTTCGCAAACCCCTTCTGATGCATGGCAAGGAGGGAGTTCGGCAATGTATCAGTCACAGCAACCCCCGCAAGCGGACAGGTACAGCGCTCCGAGAAAAGGCCAGTTGCCCTTGCCGAACTTTATACCTCCCCAAGTACCTGCGTCGTTTCAAACGCAGCATATCCGACCGGAACAAGTCATGTACGCTTCCGATCCGTCCCTGGCCAACGAACTCGCACTCGCAGATATGCCGATGGATTGGGCGTCGTGGGATCTGATGATGCAGGATTCCTCCTGGGATCAACCGGGTGGACAATAGCCATGGGAAGGAAGATTCTGGTGGATCAAGCAAGGGTAAGGGGGAAAGGAGGGGGTGGGTCACCAAGGAGCCGACGATGGAAAGAAGAGAGACGTCTTCACCCAACTCACCACTGTTATCACTACCTGTGTGTAGTGCCTATTTTATCCTGTTTTTCGGCCAGGTGGCCTGGCCTGAAACTTGTTTGACAAGCCATCTTACTCGAAGCTACAATGTATGTGTATGTATATGTGTATATACCACCTAGCTCTACTCCTTCGCATCGTCACAAAGTCTGGTGAAGGATTTTGGGAGTTTCTTGTCCTTTGAAAGGATTGTGTAGAACTGCAATGGAACAGCGACCAAGGCAAGTCAAGAACACCATTTCGACTGAGGCACGATACGAGATAGCGTTTCCACGCACGGCACTGAGATGACGTACGAGAAAACAGACACGAATGAAATAAAAGAGGATTTGAAAAAAACAAATACAACCGAGAAGGTTTTTTTCTAACAAGAATCTTGAAACCCTGTTTATCGGAGATGATCTTTGAAGACATGACTAGTTAGACTGCCTTCCTTGATCCGTGATATTGTACACAGCAACGAAAGCGTCAACGCGCCACTGCTCAAACTTGGTTCATCAACGCATCGCCCTCCTCCGTCGCCACCGAGTCGGTAGTATAGTTTTGACCTCCCACAGAACAGGAAAGGCAGACAGGGCAAGCCAAGTCTTACCATCATCGTCACCATCATCATCATCATCAGCTACCTATCTATCGATCTACACCGACAAGTACTCCATCAAACGCCTCCCTCCTCCGAGGTGGTCGCGATGGCGCTCAACGACCTCCGGCAAGGACAAGTACACGTACTAGGTGTACTCGACGTTCAAGCGATCCAGACGTTTCATGACGGCATCGATGACGGCGCCTTCGCGCTCGACCATGGCCATGACGTCTGCGATTTTCTCCTTTTGCAGTCGACTCGATACGCCGAACGTCGAAGACGTGCTGCTGCCCGCACCTGCGCCAGAAGCCGAAGTACCTGACCTGATGGTCGATACGGACGCAGACATTGGAGGCTGTTGCGAGGGTTCTGAAGAAGCTGCTCCTGCTTGAGCCTGTTCGACGATGACGCGCTTGCCTTCTTCCAGGAGCTCGCGAGAGAATTGTTTGACCTGCCAAACGGAGAAAATGATTAGTTTCCGAGACAAAAGTTCAAAAGGGAACTATCCAAAAAGGCAAAAGGAAAAAGGGGCGCGCGCTGGCGAGTGTGGAAAGACGTACCATGTCAAATCTCTTGTCCAGTCTATCGCCTGCTTGCTCCTCATCACCATCCTCGCGGACACCGACGCCGACGTTACGACTCAGCGCATCAATCTCCTCGATCCACGTTTTCTCCTTGGAGCTCAGTTCCCGCTTGGCGGAACCGACTCGTCCCACCTTCCTTCTCAATGCCTCATACCGTGCAAGCAATTTTGCCTGCCGATTCTGGGCATCCTGAATTCTGGTGGTGACAGATTTCTTCGCCGTAACGGTGCCGTCCTCGTCGACCTCTTCGCTTGATCGGAGGTGCTGCAATCGCTGAGCCAGCTCGCTCATCTGTTGCACTTGGCTCAGCAGCTCTTCGCGCAACCGCTCGCAGCGACGAAAGAGTTCGGCGGCCGCCTTCTCAAGTTCGACGGACTGAGCACTGACGGTACGATGCGTGACCGTCATGATCTCCAGCATTGCCGGACTGAGACGCATAGGCTTGTCCATGACAGCACGTTTCAGCGTAGGAGGGAGCCGCTGCTTCATTTGTTCTATGGGATAGAGATGGTTGGCATAAAAGATCTTTGCGGGAACATATGGCGATCTTGTAGGAAGTGTTTCGACATCATTCTCCTCGGAGGGCGATATCCTTGCGAGCTGCCGACTGGATGAGGTCGTCGTGAGCTCCGGAGAAGACAATGCCAAGGTGGATGCCCGCAGGTGAGCTTGATCGAAGAACACAGAGTAGGCTGAAGAAGTGGTTGCAGTCAGAAGGAGGTATCCCAAAGACATATCGTCCACTATCGTAGGTGCCGACAGTGTTTCCGTCGCGTCGTTCGTACTGATCACCTTGTCAGTGATGCAAACTTGGGTTTCGCAGGCTGTCTCGAGTCTAGTCCTCATTCCAGGGTCGACATTCCCAGTTCCTGTCATCTCTGCAGCCAGGTGGGTTGTCCAGTCGTTCAAGGACAGAGAATAGATGTGCTTGGATGTTGTCAGGAACAGGCTGTAGCTGCTGACAATATCTCCGGTAAGCATTGGCCAGTTCGATGCAGAGTCGGCCTCGGCGTCGAGCGCAAAAGTATCAATCAATGTCAATTCCTTTGTGTCGGGGGTTGGCACACCAAAGGTACTTTTGCCCTTCTTAGGGAGCCACTGCCCAGACACTCCGTCGAGATCAATGGCAAACCACACCTCATTATCTGTGGTTGCTACACAGACAGTGGTGAAGGGAACGCCATGGGATGCGAATTGGTCAAAATCATCATCGTCTTCACCAGACATGAGATCACCTTCATCAATGGTCGCTGGGCAGACGTAGATGTCGGAGATTTCAATGTCCGACGCGTCGTCTTCGGGCTGTATGGCAAACGGACCTTGAAGTCGAGGAATCGCACTTGGATTTTGTGGCCGTAGGCGTACCTCAAACTCACCCAAGCTATCCGTGGAATCGAGAAGCAGCGGCTCTTCGCTGTCAATCTCTTGCACCCACTCGTACTGTTGATCGGCAGCTCGTCGTTCATCCATGTCGGCATGCTCACCAGCGATGGAGGCCATGCGAGAAACGGCATTGGTTGAGAGAGAGGGAATAGTGGTGGACGTTGGCTTCCACTTGGTAGGTAACAAAGGACACAGGGCGTATATATCACCATTCCTCATTGCCGTCCAAAGAGTCATGCTTGCCCACGCATCCTCGTCATCCTTGCCTCGGCCACCAAAGCAAGCCGCCGACACCTCCATGTCGAAATCATCAACAGAGAACCCCTTGGTCTTACCAAATCCCGAGGGCTCGAAGTCTTGATCGCAAGACACTCCATCGGCCAGCTTCCGGAGATCAATTGCTAGAGCCGGGCGTTCGAATGACCATTTGTTCGACCTATCAAGTTCCCATACTCTTACAGCTGCTTCTGCAGTTACGGTCACAATGCAGTCCGTGCTTGCGGTCGAAGACGCGAGGGGATGCCAGAGCACTGATGCTAAAGGAGATTCTGGGATGACATGGATTGTTGGGCCCAGCTGAAATGTCTTCAGCTTGATAGGGGATCGGTCCTGGTCTCGAAGTCTAGAAGAAGGCGGTAACGCTGCGATATGAACGGTATGTTCGGTAGCTATAGCGAGAAAGATGCCTGAGGGAGAGGTGACAATCTGTCGAATCTGGTAATAAATAGACACATCGAGAGTCTGACATAGTTAGTCGTAGGGCAAGCACACCATTTCATTGACATACCCGATAAACCTGCTCTGTAGCAGATTCTACTGATCGCGATAGACCAAACCGACTATGCCCAGAGTGAGCGTTTTCTTCCCATTCATCTTTGATTAGTGACAGGTCTGCCCATCTTATTTTGTTGCCCACGACCGTGAATATCTCTGTGCCACGGCTGGCGACCAGCCTTCTGGGACCTTGGTATTCTGTGGAAGCAGGTGAACCAAGATAGGAGGACCGTTTTGAGGGTGAAGCCGGCGATTGAGGTGCTGGGTCTGAGAATACCTTTGCACCGGCCGATGGGCGAGACAGCCAGGGAGGAGTGTGACCGATGACTTTCGGCATCTTAGAGTCGCCGTATGATTTATCGACGGATCGAGGAAGACATGGGCGGAGAGGGCCTCAAGGAAAGACAGTACAGTGTAGTCGTGGTAAAAAGTTGTAGTTCAATCGTGCAGCGTCCTTTTGGTCTTTTCGCGTTAGAGAGACGCGCCGCAACTCATCATTTCTGCCACTTCCACCCGTCGCCGCATTTCCATTCCTCCACAAGCAAAATCACATCGAATATCAACGCAATATGGCTGCTTTGACGCGCTCAACCGTTGAACGGCTAGACAGGCCTAGTACTTATTATTCTGGAAGGGTTCGTAGTGCTATCTGTCCTGTCTGCCACGATCCCGAGCTTACAATGTGTGCAGAAGAAGCGCAAGTATGGCAGAGACCAGCCAGACGACAGAGACGGCGCAGGCAAACAGCCGGAAGAGGACGACCTGCTCAAAGACGCGACCACTCTATATGTTGGCAATCTGTGCGTATATTGGCCCTTGTGAGCGGCTGCGAACTAATGGCTCGATCAGGTCATTCTACACGACCGAAGAACAGATCCACGAGCTCTTCTCAAAGTACGTAACAGTCTGCCTTCCAACGTTTCATTGCTGACAATTTCCAGATGCGGTGAGATCAAGCGTCTGATCATGGGCCTCGATCGGTACCAAAAAACGCCCTGCGGCTTCTGCTTCGTCGAGTACTATACGCATCAAGACGCTCTTGACTGCATGAAATACATTGGTGGGACCAAACTAGACGAACGAGTCATTCGGACCGATCTGGATGCGGGTTTCGAAGATGGAAGACAATTTGGTCGCGGCAAATCTGGTGGACAGGTTCGTGACGAATATCGCGACGAATTCGATCCTGGACGAGGAGGTTACGGCAGAGCCATTGACGCCGAACGAAGGAAAGAAGAGGAAGAATATGGCAGTGGACGATAAAACATTAGGGTCTAACTCTCTCGCTATACAAGCCGAACCACAGGATGCGATCTATTACAGCATACCGGCCTCTGGTATTGTTCACGCCGACCCGGTTACAGGACTTCTTCCGACTGCATCCATGACTTGTTTCAACCACCAAACATGTATTCGAATATCGGCAGTCAGTTCCGGATGGAAACTCGTCCCAAAGACGTTGCCTTGCTTGACTGCAATGATATCGCCGACCTCTTCTCCAGCATTTACTTCAGCCCCAACGGCCGTTGCCTTCTTAAGCCGACCTGGAAGCACACCCATAACATCAACGTGCGAGCTCATTGCTTGCCGTGCTTGTTTGTCTCTGGCAGATTTGGACGGGGCAACTACGGTTTGAGCCACTTGCTGTTCTCCTTTCTGAACACCTTCGACATTAGGCAAGATCTTTTCGACAACCGGCGCTCGGATGAAGATTCCTGGAAACGGTTCATTTGACACTGGTTCCTCCGACTTCAAGAATGGGAGGTTCAGGTCGGCCTGAAAACTTTCGACCTGTCTCCCAAAATGGTTGCGGTTCACCCGAACATCTAGGCCACCGATGAGCTCCTGGCCTCCTTTCTTGGTGGCATTTGCTGCCTCAGATAGCAGAATAAGCCCGGCACATGTTCCCCAGGTTGGCTTCCGATCAACTCTGGACCATGATTAGCCTAGTATCCACGGACGATGGGTAAGGATATAGCATACTTGACAAAGTCTCTTAAAGGCTCCAGCAGCCCGGACTCCGCTGCCACTAGGGAAATGGTTGTGCTCTCGCCACCAGGGATAATCAATGCATCGCAACGGGAAAGCTGCTCAACGTTCCTTACTTCCGTGAAGTCGAAGGAGGCCGTGAGACCTTGGCTGTGTAAATGACTTGCAGCTCGTTTGAGCAGTATCAGATGCTCGAGAAAGGCGCCCTGTAAAGCCAGGACACCGACGGTAAGTGTCATCGGCATAACATGTGTTTGGGATGCTTATCGATGGGATGACGGTATCGGCAACGGCGCCTGGGAGTGTAGTTATATGCGTTATCTCTTGCTGCTCATGTAGAGGTTGAGTCTCTGTATGATTCACGAGTAATCGGGATTGATACGAGATTCCGCTCCTGCGAGGCGAAAAATATTCTGCCGCCGCCTTGGGGTGTGTCATTGGTTGTTCAGCAAAGCATATTTCTTCCGCCTTGTTACACCCGACCGCGCATACATTATCCGCGTATCTACGGATGGTAGAGAGCATGCCGCGCAGTATGTAGGTGCTTGTAGAACGAAGAAAAGCACCCTTGGACATTGTCTTGGGCAATATTTGTGGTCAGCCTTGTGGAATCTCCATCATCCATCACTGATCACCGATCAATCGCCCCGTCAATCATCTTACGTAGCAGAAGGCCTTACTCGTACGGAGGACGTGAATCTCGGATTCTTCGGGCGTGCTATATTAAGGCACATCTACACCTGATCTTCCCCTAATATCACAACATGATTGCTGTTCCTGACTAGACATAAACACACCACCAGCGAGATTGAGGGTGGATCCCAGCAGAGTGATTTCCTCTCTCATAGTTGTTCATGTTGTCGAAGTTCTTACTTGAAAGACCCGTCGGCCCTGGGAACCATTTCTTTCGCTTCTCCGTAAGGAACCGCAGACTCTCTTCTTGAAGACTTCAGACTCCGACGCCTTTGTAGGCTTGGCCAGTGGATATCATCCTGGCGATATCAACACCCGGGAAGGAGGACGATCCTTCTATCAACGAGGTACCATCGGCGACGGATTCCCTATCATCAAAAGCGATGTACCTGGGCTGTACACGGTTGACCCGACTCACCACTTGCGTCGGACAACTTGCAAAGCATATCCTTTCCTCAGGACGGTGACCGGTTGTATTATCTGCCTCACTATCTTCTGAACATCATTGTCTTCACATTGAGCGACACAGCAAAAGAGTCCACCTAAGCAACGGCATCCTCAGAAGTCAACCGCACTGTTATCAAGACTCAGCACCATCGCTTTAGACCACACTCACGTTGAAAAGCCTTTCCGGAGTATCTCGACAAGATGTCTGCCTCGCCTCATCCTGTCCCACCCCCAAAACACCCGTCGGCCATGACGCGCTTCTACATTGACACCCGACCCCTCGTCACGGCGTCACCCAAATCCCTCCCTTTGCTCTCGACACTACAATTCAGCGAACAGGAATCGATAACCCGCTTCCTCCGACCCGCCGACAGATTCATGTCCCTAGCAAGCGCCCTGTTGAAATACACATTCATCCACCGCGAGGCCGGCATGCCCTGGTCCGACATTCGTATCTCACGCACACCGGCACCGCACAAGCGGCCATACTGGGAACCACCTGAACTCTGGACGAGGCAAACCACGAGTCCCTCCGACCCCATGCCGTCCGAGACAAAAGGTCTCGAATTCAACGTGTCCCACCAAGCAGGTCTCGTGGCCATCCTGGGCTGCACGACCCCCACGGCACAGCTTCCCACCGCCCCGTCCAAGTCAATCTCCCAGGTCACGCCGCTTTCGCCGACGCCGCCGACCGGCAGCTTCGACCAACTGAGTCTGACGGGACACCACATGCCGACCCTCGGCGACGGCCAGGTCCGTCTAGGAGTCGACATAGCGTGCACGAACGAAGACAAGCGCACGCCCAAGGACGTGACGACGCAGGCCAAGTTCGACGAATGGGTCGACATCTTCGCCGAAATGTTCTCGGACCGCGAGCGTCGCACCATGCGCTTCGCACCCGTCCACATGCCCGTCTCGGAGCGTGAGGAGGGCGACTACAGCAGCAGCAGCAGCAGTGACTCGTCTTCGTCCGCCGGCGACGTCTACACGTCCGTCACCGCCCAGGGGGGTCGAGGCCGAGAAGCCAAGACCATCGAGCAGAAGCTCCGCCGGTTCTACGCCTACTGGGCACTAAAGGAAGCGTATATCAAAATGGTAGGCGAGGGTCTGTTGGCAAGTTGGCTTAGGGAGCTGGAGTTTCTGGACGTCGTGCCGCCGGCCATCCCGGACGCCGTGATCAAGGCAAGGCGCATACAGCGCAAGCGAAATCGTGGCCGCAGTGTTGCAAGTGGCGCAAACACTGCACCGAACGCCCAAGCCGGGAACCATGCGCACCTACACCCTGATGAGCTGCTGCACGAGGCGCAAAAGTGGACGACGCCCGAGAAAGCGGAGCGGGGAGTGACGACACTGTTCCGTGGGGACCGGGTCGACGACGTGGACATCGAGCTTGTCGCGTACGACGAGGACTTTCTGATCGCGACGGCCACGAGGGGACTGCGCGAACTGGACCGCCCAGAGGGTAGAAGGTGGATCAGGCTGGACATCGAGCGGGACATCAGGCCCTGCGCCGAGGGTCGGTGTAGTTGTCTACTGTAGACTGAGCTCGGGCTTGGGCTTGAGGCTGACAGGTTGCCCCTCGCATTCTCAATAGACCTGGATAGACTGACGATGTTACGATTCTCAAATACCTAGTACCTATGACGAGTATCTAAAGGGAAGCAACTCGGCCTCTGAGAATGCCCAACGAGGTGTATCAAGCAATGGATCCCGGTGCTCTGTTTTTGGTCATGTCTATATCTATGTTGTTCGGTCATAGGTACCTTCTCGATGCTTGTATCTGTTCGTTTCCTTTCCTGCTTGACATATGGAACCCAAGTCAGTCGCCTTGTACCAATTCTACACGTGCCGACGATTCAATGTCGACCTTGTGGTCCTCGGAGACAGCCCGGCCGAAGCGATGTAATTCATCTAGAAACGCAGGGATGAATGTCCCGGGACCTTGGCAATCTTCTCTCTTTTCTGCCATTTGCGACGCAATCTCGTAGTGCAAGATTCCCGCCAGCGCAGCCAGGAATTTATCTTCGCGATGCACGGCGAGGTAACTTGCCACGACGGCGCCCAGGGCACATCCCGAGCCCGTGATTTTGCCCAGGTACTGCGAGCCGTTGTTGATGGCGACAGTCCGCGTTCCGTCGGAAAGGTAGTCCGTCTTGCCCGTCATGAGGACCACGCAGTGTTCGCGCTGGGCTAAAGCCTTGACAAGCTTCGCCTTGTCCGATGGCGTGGATGTGGACGGGCCTGAGTCTACGCCGCGCTGTTGGACGTTGGACGTGCCAGCCACCGCTCCGATTTCTCCTTCGTTGCCCTTGATGACGCTGAAGAAGCCTGCCGTCAGGAGTTTCTTGACTGTCTCGCGTCGGTGGGACGTTGCGCCTCCGCCGACGGGATCGAAGAGGACCGGACCGCCGACAGCGTTGTAGGCTCTCATGCCTGCGATGAAGCTGTTGATCTTTTCAGGTGACGCGGTGCCCATGTTGACGACGAGCGAGCCGCCTAGCTTCGCGAGGTCGGGGGCTTCGACTGCTATCTCGGACATGATGGGTGATGAGCCCGTCGCGAGGCAGACGTTGGCTACGAAGTTCTGCACGACTGTGTTGGTCATGTTGTGGCAGAGCACGGAGGATGTGGAGTGCGTTTTAACGATGGGGGCAACTTGAGAGAGCAAGGTGTTGAGATCTGTGATGAGTGACGGGAATTTGCTTGGTGGAACGGCGGCGTAGTATGTCTCTGGAGCGGTCCTTATCAGATCACAGAGTTGTTGGGATGAGGCTTTGGGGTCTGGGGCGGCGACGATGGCGCTGACGATGGCGACGCCGTTGAGACGATTCGAGCCGTGAGCAGACTGATGGAGGACTCTCTGCACGTTGCTCGCGTTGATGCTGCCGATTGCCACGCATGGTATGGACTTTTCTGTACCTGTGTCGCAAGCTGCAAGGATCTCCTGGAGACCGCGAGTGCCGATGATGGATTTGGTGTCTGTCTTGGTCGGGGTGGCAAATGTCGTCCCAATACCAAGGTAGTCAGCGCCATCCGCAATGGCTTTCTGGGCCTCGAGTACCGATGAGGCTGTAAGTCCTATGATGGCCGACGTTCCGAGAATGGCTCTAGCAGAGGTACATGTCATGTCATCTTGGCCAATGTGCACGCCTTCAGCTCCTGCGGCCTGACAGACGTCGAGGCGGTCGTTGATAAGTAGGGGCACACCGTATTGTCGGGTGACTGCATGAAGTCTTTTGGCGGTTGTGATCATCACACCAGTGTCGGCATGTTTGTCTCGATACTGGACAACAGTGGCTCCTCCTTGAAGAGCCTGTTCCACAACGTGAACAATGTCCTTGTCGCCGAGAATGGCAGGCGTGGAATCAGTAACTAGATATAGAGACCAGTCTATACGGGACTGTTTAGATGGCGCCATTGTTCGCAACTGTAGCAGTCCTGCGTACTTCGTCGCAGATGCTGAGAATATGTAGTTTCTGTAATCAGCTTGTCATGGAGTCATTCTCACTCGTCCTGTGGTTCCGTCAGTCTCACTGATTTCTCCTGTCAATGTTCTGTGTCACGCGGCGGAGCAAGCGGATTCTCGGTCGACATCCCTTTCGATGCTCGCACGGAGAGGGACATTCAAGATAGCCTAATGGCCGACTCGAGGAGGGGAAAAATGAAAAGACCGAGATATGTGTGACGATGGTGTCATGCCTGGGTCGAGTCAGTCCGAGGGGGAAAGCTTCACGTCCGCAACGCATAGAAGTGGCTTCTACGGAGTATCACGAGCAAGTGGTACTCAGAATGCACTTCGTGCTACAAGCATCATATTCAGTATTTGCAGATGGTGAATTTGGCGGCGCGAGTTGATGTAGCGTTCTCATGCAGCCAGAGACGAAGTTCCAGGCTGCAGCGTTGCCATTCCACCAGTACGCAGCGAAGGGTTGAAGTGAGGCTCACCAAGTGCACAAGGCGTAGTTGAGTTTTAGGCTTCGGACGGACCCAGAAGGGCGCAGTTCGGTGATGGAAGGGGGTTCTCTAGGCGCCAACGAGACTCTCCAGGGGCGCTGCGCAGGCTGTCACTTACCTAGCAAAGTCTGATTAGGCTGACTCGGGGCTCAAAACCAGTCACCCAGAGGCAGCTAGTTACGGCGGTACGCGTACCCCATTCTCGCTCTTCTCTCGCTGCTCGCCCTCGGCTTTCTCGCTGCCACAACGCGCTGGCCTCGAAATTTGAAATTTTTTCTCCTTGCTCTGAACCGCGTCCCCGAAGCACAGTCACCCAGTCAGAGATGACGCCTTGACTCCATCACAAACTCCGGAGAACAACACGCAGTAGTCCGTACGACAATCAAGGAGCCTTCGCTTTGCCTCCCCCTCACAGCCTTTTTCCCTGCCTGGTGGACAAGGCCTAATCCTGCTCACTTAGCGCACCCAAGGTCCTCGGTAAGCTGCGCCTAAAATCCTGACCTCGCCTCTTTCCTGGCTCTTCCTTCTTTTTCTTACGCTTTCACCATCACTACTACATAGTGAATTTGCGAGAATCCTCTGTCAGTAGGCTTCTCCTGATCATCAACATTATCATCAACGCACCATCGATCTATCCCTGTGAAGCTCGCTTCATCGACGACGATCCTCGACTCCCCAGACACGACCTTTCGCTGCCGTTCATCCATTGAACCTGACCGAACCCAGAGTCCTTGTCAAACGCATCTCGCCGGATTGTTCATGTATCGAGCAGTCTTTCACTCCTCCAAAACCAATTCCAAGCAAAAGCTGGACATAATTCCGGCAAGCAGAGACCCTTGTAGTCCTACAAGGTCTTGTTATGGTTGATAGACCATCAACACCTACCCAACGTTTTCTTCATGTCAAATATCCTTACCAGGTGGTAATTCCACGCATGTCTGGTCACTTGAAAAGAGAATCCCTTGTCTCTTTGCTCTTCACCACCGCCCCCAAACACCAATAAATTCGGTTCAACAATCAAATTCGATATTCTAAAGAGAAAAATCCACTTCCACTCAGCTCAAAATGGCGACCATCAATATTCGTCGGGATGTTACCGATCCCTTCTATCGATACAAAATGGAGCGCCTGCAGTCCAAGATTGAAGGAAAAGGCAATGGAATCAAGTAAGCCAGTGCCCAGCTGTGAATACGCTCGTATACTGACAAATTACACAGGACCGTGGTAGCCAACCTTCCCAGCGTGGCGGCTTCCCTTGCTCGTCCCCCAGCCTATGTGATCAAATACTTCGGCTTCGAACTCGGTGCTCAAACCAACACCAACCCAAAAGATGATCGTTGGATCATCAATGGAGCACACGATGCGGGCAAATTGCAAGACTCGTTGGACGGCTTCATCTCCAGATTCGTCCTCTGCAGGTCCTGCAAGAACCCGGAGACCGATATCAACATCAAGGACGGTCACATCATTCTAGACTGCAAGGCCTGCGGTCAACGTACCAATGTTGATTTGCGCCACAAATTGAGCGGATTTATTCTCAAAAACGAACCAAAGGGTGGTAAAAAGACAAAGAAGGAAAAGATGACTCGTCGTGAGAGGGCCAAGGCTGAAAGTCAAGAGAACGGCTCCATGAACGGTGGAAGCCCCCAAGACTCCAATTCCGACAAAGGAGATGCCGACGATGCCGACTACGAGATTGCGGCTGGCAGTGACGACGAGTTCACCAAGCAAATCCAAGCTGATGCTAAAGGCATCAACGGAGAAGTCAAGGAAGAAGAATGGGCCATTGATACTTCTGCCGAGGCCATTGCTGCTCGTGCCAAGGAGCTCCCATCTGATCTGAAGCGTTCGCTCGCATTCGATGAAGATGAAGACGGCGAAGACAACGGCACCAATGTCTATGATCAGCTCGGTACCTGGATTATCGACGAGACCAAGGCCAAAGGCTCTGTCAATGCTGTCGACGATGTGGAAATCTACAAGAAGGCTAAAGAATTGGGCATCGAGAGCAAGCACAAGACTCTGACTGTTCTCGCTCAGACCATCTTTGATGAAAACATCGTCAAGCAAATCCCCGCTCGTGCCAGTATGCTGAAGACAATGATCGGCGAATCTGAGAAACACATGAAGGCTTTCTTGGGTGGCACCGAGCGCTTCGTCGGCAATGACCACCCAGAATTGATCCCACAGATTCCCGCCATTCTCATGGGCTACTACCAGCATGATCTCCTCAGCGAAGAGGTAGCCAAAGCGTGGGGTGCAAAGGCCAGCAAGAAGTACGTTGACATCAGCACTAGCCGAAAGGTTCGTCAAGCTTCCGAGAAGTTCTTGCAATGGCTTGATGAAGCCGAGAGCGATGATGGCAGCGATGAGGAGAGTGATGAAGAGTAAGCGATGCCTCTGCTATCCAACATTCTTCGACAGGCAACTCTATCGCTCCAGTCATCTCGGCTGTCTCCTGTATGTTTCCAGCACTCTACTCCGGCATTAGTGACTCTCCTTGAATTTGCTTTCAGTCACTCTTTTCTCGATTGAAGGATGGACTGGATTTGTTTGGTCAGGTGTATTGCCTGTCTCGTATCAGGCGACATCGATCAGATAGTGTATGTAGAACCTTCAATCCAGTCATTTGTATAGGACTTTTCTACCGTGGTTAATATTTCTGTCTGTTACGTAGTCGACAACCCTTTCGTTCGTCTGAGCCGGACTCTGCGCTTCTGGCATCCATTGCGTCCAGTCCAGAAATGGCAAATTATACCACCGTACCATCTGTGTTCGTACATACATGGCCGTCGTGGCCTTATCATAGTAAACGTAGCAACCAGTTCTAACGAAGTCCACGTCTAGATCTCCTGCGGCGCCTTTCCGCCGAGAAGAAGCAAGGGTAAACTTTTCACTTGCTGCTCGCGAACGGGGTTGATATGTAGATTTGTCTCCTTGTGCGCGGCCCCTGGCGCGGTCAGTATGAACCAGAATGTGCACCAAGCTGGTCCTTCCAGTCCGGAAAGACATAGGGCAACTTGTCAGGCACATAGTCGGGCAGCTCGTCTCGGATGAGAGCGAACAGGGCGTCGAAGACGATCTGGTAGGCCCGAGGAGTGAAATGCAAGCCGTCAGACAACAGATCAGCCAGGACCTGGTTGCGCGGCGCGGCCAGGCTTCCGATCAGGGGTTGCTGCGGTGGTTCGTCTCCGCGCCAGCCAGCCTTGGTCATGAAGATCGTCCACAGGTCGAGCGTTGGGAGGTCCATGGCTCGACCGAGCTGGCGGCAGGCGGCGGCGTAGGCGCGCGTGTTCGCCGCCGTGCGCTCGTCGACGCCGAGCTGCCACTCGTCCACAGGCGGCGGGGTGATGAGGATGACCTTTGTCCTGTGCGCCGCGACGCCTGGGTGTGAGACGATGTCGCGGAGGTAGCCTGGGTAGGCGTCCAGGGGGACGTGTTGCGCGCAGCCCGGCAAGGTCGCGTCGTTGGCGCCGAAGAATACCGTCATCAACTTCACCTGCGGCGTGTGATCGGACGGCGGTCGCGCTGGGAACCAGCGTTGCATGACCTCCAGACCCATTCGGGACGTGTACCCTGACATGCCCCGGTTGAGGACATCGAGGCACCGGTTGTACCGTTCCGACAACGGCGACAGGAGGCCTGAGGTGCTGAACTGCGTTATCGAGTCGCCGAAGAGTATGAATTGAGGGTACTGTTGGGGTGGTGTTTGTGATCGCCTGGAGATGGATGCTGAGGGTGAATGGGACATGGTGGCGGAGGAAGGGGAGCGGTTTAAAGATACAGGGAAGCGGAAATAGACGGGGAGGAGGAGAACAGGAAGGGATTTGTATGAGAGGGAGGAGAGTATCGTGTTTTGAAGAGGGATCCCGAGGTCGTGGTGTATAGGTCCCTGTTTACGGTACTTTGACTACGAGTCCTCGTACTGTAGTATCCTTGACCTGGGGCGAAGGTGGATGGATGGAGGTACTCCGTAGCTTGGGGTTGAAGAAGCATGCATTGATCGATTGTTTCTGTCTGACGGACCCTTGTGCGTCTGGGTTCCATACGAGGACAAGGTGAACGCGGGGCCCAGCGCCTTTGTCAGACCATTTAATTTCTTTTGACGCCTTCTTCATCCCTTTTAGGTGGTGTAGAGCAGCTCAGCACCATGTTCATTCAAAGGTGTGTTGATTATTTTGTAACACATACAACAATAGTCCCGCCAGGGTATTGATACCCGGGATCTGAACGCACTGCGTACTGTATGTAGCCACATCTACGAAGCGTCATGAATCACAATGTATCTGGTATGCCGATGTTTCTTCGAGGGTTTTATCTTCCCCTGCTCAATGATCATACTACTGCACGTATATCGTAGCTCGCTTTGTTCCGGATGGTTCTCGGACCCTGTCTGCATCCTTATGTATTGTGTAGTAGCAGTAGTGCGCGTAGTGCGTCGAGGACCCTTGTTCTCATCTGCAGGGCGTCGTCAGGGTGCATACGATGGCCCGGATCTTATTGCCCGAGGTACGTGACTCGAAAGTGTCCGTCTATCATTTTACCTTTACACAAGAGCTCGAGGATCCCCCAGCCAAGGAGCGAAGCACGCGTCCAAACCTGTCGGCAACACCTACTGTGGGCTTTGTCCGGGCTACATAGACCATTCACATCTCCCCCTCATGCTCATTTGTCTCTCTGACATGTTCGATGCGTGGATCGAGCAGACCCAACGCGACTGTCCGTCGCCTGTAAGCGACACTTGACTCCTCCTAGCGGGACGCCATCTGGCTGCCGGCATAATGCCCATTCCTATCAACTGGCAACGATCACCCGTCACTCTCACGCATCCTCGTCATCTGATATACCGAATGTTTTAGAAGAACACGGCCCTAGTCCACCTGATCACCGTCTCAGGTCTGCCATTCCCGCCTGCGAGATCGTTTGCGGCTCCGTTTACCTTGCCTTTGTCCCGACAGATGCGCCGTGACACCGCAGGGGGATCATAAACCCGCAGTCCCGCGTGCGATTGCTGACCCTCGCACCCAAGGTCGTTGCACTGCAACAGTCAACACATTACCAGGCCGCCATCGAGCCTCTTGATCTCTGACCAGAACTTGATGGCCAGCTGATTGACCACGGCAGGGCGGTGTCTGCCTGTGACAGGAGCACCGTGGTTGCCAGGACCTTCCTGTCTGCGCGTGTACAGTTTCCCTCGCAGGGATCCTCAATACAAGGCTCGTGCCTGCCTACAAACCTGATCTGCCTGAATTTCACCATGCCGAAGTCATATGTCTCCTTTCAGGACCCCAACGAAGAGGACAATGTCGACTACTTCGCCGTTCACCCTCGCCCAGCAACGACCCCGTCCTCGCCAACAATCTACCACAGACGCTCCATTTCGATATCTGGCCCCGAGGTCGAGCGACGTTTACATCCATCCCTAATCATGACCTCCACCCCTGATGAGACCACTGAACTGCTTGGAGGTAGTATGCACTCTGCCATGAGGAGGTATGCAGACAACTCGATAATTTCACCTCATTCGCGGCAGCTGTCGAGGGTGAACAGCTTCAACGGGAGTCTAAGGAGACGGAGGTTTCACAGTGCCCTTCCGTCCGGCCAAACAAGCCCCGTGTGGAACAGAAAGAACTCGGGATTACGGACACCTAAACTTCAGCAGTCGCTGATGGGATCCATTGCCAAAGATGATCGCCTGTGGTATGATCAGTTCACGTCGACCGACTGGGTACATGACAGTATTGCCGACGGATACCGGGTCTTAGAACTCAAGAAAAAGAGAGGACTTCGAGGCCGCATCCAGCTCCTCTACGATTCTTCCCAAGGATGGATACTGGTTGCCCTGATCGGAGTCATCACCGCTGGGATCGCTTACTTTGTTGATGTGACCGAGTCCGCCATCTTCGACCTCAAACGAGGCTTCTGTCGAGACGCATGGCATCTCGGAAGAGCCAGTTGTTGCGACGGCAAACGAACTTGTGACCAGTGGCGGACATGGTCTCAACTTATTCATGCGTCTGATGTGGACGAACAGTCGGTTGATTTCGCGGCATTCGTCATCGGCTGCATGGTATTGGCAACCCTGTCCTGTTTCCTCACATTGTATTCCAAGACTATTGTGCCTTCAACCATTGCATCGACATTCGATGAAGACCTAAGCGCTGAGCGGACGAGAAATTTCGATGAAGGCGACCAGGAGGCAAAGGTGGCAGCGGAACAGACTCATGCTAATGACTTGGCCCCCGGGAACGTCTACTACTCTGCTGCAGGGAGTGGTGTTGCCGAGGTCAAGGTCATTCTCAGCGGATTTGTTCTCCACGGATACCTTGGTTTGCGCGTTCTCGTGATCAAGATGGTTGCCTTGATATTGAGCGTCGCTTCAGGCATGAGCCTGGGAAAGGAAGGGCCGTACGTGCACATCGCTGCTTGTGTGGGCAACATTGCTTGCCGTTTGTTCTCAAAATACAACCTAAATGACGGCAAGAGACGAGAGGTCCTTTCTGCAAGTGCTGCAGCTGGCGTTGCTGTGGCCTTTGGATCGCCTTTGGGCGGAGTTCTTTTCAGCCTCGAAGAGGTCAGCTATTATTTTCCTCCTAAGACTTTGTTTCGCACCTTCTTCTGTTGCATTGTCGCAGCACTATCTTTGAAATTTCTCAATCCCTACGGGACCAACAAAATCGTCCTTTTCGAGGTCCGGTATGTGACCGACTGGAATTTTTTCGAACTCTTCAACTTTGCACTGCTCGGTATACTAGGCGGACTGGCAGGAGCCCTCTTTATAAAGGCATCTCGCTTCTGGGCCACCACGTTTCGAAGAATAAAATTCATCAAAAGCCATCCCATGTTAGAGGTCCTATTGGTGGCACTCGTCACTGGCCTCATCAGCTTCTGGAATCGATACACGCGACTCCCCGTCACTGAATTACTGTTGGAACTGGCCAGCCCTTGTAACAAGGATAGTACTAGCGGGTTGTGCCCCAAAGAAGATGGGATCTTGTCAGTTGTCGGCTACCTTTGTGTTGCATTTGTTGTCAAAGCGTTTCTCACCACCATTACTTTTGGTATCAAAGTTCCTGCAGGAATTTACGTGCCTTCGATGGTCGTTGGTGGCCTCATGGGTCGCACATTGGGCCACCTCATGCAGTACATCGTCCTGAAGAGTCCGAATTTCTTCTTGTGGGGTGGCTGTTCACAATCTGGCGACTTGGAGGCCTGTGTCACTCCCGGCGTGTATGCCCTGGTAGCTGCAGGCGCTACTATGTGTGGAGTGACCCGCCTATCAGTCACTCTCGCTGTCATCTTGTTCGAGCTCACAGGCAGCCTTGATCATGTGCTACCGTTCTCGCTAGGAGTGTTGTGTGCGAAATGGACAGCAGACGCTGTTGAGCCTTTGAGCATCTACGACCTTTTGACAGATATGAACTCCTACCCGTTCCTCGACAATAGAAGCAGCCCTGTCTTTGACTCGGAACTTGGAGATATCACGCCTCGGTTGCGACGAGACAAAGTCATCGACATTACCATATCTCCACTAGTCAAGGCGACTGATCTTCGAGCCAAGCTCCGACGCCTGCAATACCTAGGAGAACTTGATGGCGGTTTGCCCATCATTCGAGACAAGATTTTAGTTGGTCTCATTCCAGCTCCGGACCTCGAATTCGCACTGGACAGAATTGAAGACGAGGATAACGCAATGTGTCTGCTCTCATCGCAGAACAGTTCAAACACAAACCATCAACGCTACTGGCAAGCATTCGAGGAGACCGGGTACGAATCTGAACGTGAGAGTTCGGAACCAGACGAGGAATCAAGCGCGACTCCTATCGACATGACGCCATACATCGACCCTGCCCCAGTGGCACTAGACACACATTCACCCATGGATCTTGTGTACCAATGTTTTGTGAAGCTTGGCTTGCGATACATTTGTGTTCTGGACGAAGGTGAGTACCGAGGGATGGTGCATAAAAAGGCCTTTGTTAGATATGTTAAACAATTGGAACATTCGAGTCATTGAGCGCATTGAATGAAAAGGTAGCGGAGACCAAAAGCCTCGAACCAGGCAAAGAAACCCGACACGAGGCTCGGAGGTGGGACTAGACCACTTGCCATGGTCTCGGAGTGTATCTTCGTCAACCGAGTGGAGGTCCTGCAAGGTTTTGAAAGACTAGCGACTTGATTTTGATTATTTTGAACAACGCATGGGATGGGCGTCTTCTTTGCATCGGCATCATGGGCAAGGAAATACCGGTCTAGGGAAGCTCAGCGGCGCAAGGCGTTCATCCGGATGGGACTTTGCTGCATATTAGGCCAGTATGAATACAATCAGGGAAGTGACTCTTCCTAGTTCACACCCAGAGAGAAACCTTCTTCAACCTTGTTGGATTCATTCGGCAGAGACGTGGCTGGGGACATTTTTGTTTTGATGATCGCTTCTCTTCTACTAACTCAATTACCCACTCTCCAGGAGGTCCTCTCGCTCTCTCTCTCTCGATCTAGGTTTCAGAGGTTGGTGCTACTTAGCTTATTTCCGTGCGGAGGTGCCTGGTTGAGAGACAACCCAGGCTCGCCAACATTGTGGCTGTGCTGTCATATATCTCCGAACCATTGGTATAGCTACGGAGTCATGCAGTCAGCCAAATGCCAAATGAGTTTGTTTCTCGTGGTCCATTTATGTTCGTACAAAAGGAACGCCGGTCACGTCTGTTTCTTCTCTCAAACCAGATTTCGCCTTGTGGTAGATTTGGGAAGACCCTCATTGTCCGACCTACAATCCCCAAGCGAGTTGGGCGAGGCAGAACATGGTCTGTGGTTGCTTTCCCTTTCTTTGCTTGAGACACGTGTCTTGCGTGCCACGATTGACAGAAGAATTTGTTACAAGTATGTGGCACAGATTTGTTCAGGTCACTTGTGAATGGCGGATGTTCGGGCAGAGACTAATGCGCCGTCGCGTGTCCTGCAAGTCGGAGCTTCAAGGTTGTACAACCGCATGGATCTCAACACTTTGATTCTGTCAGCCATGTTGTTTTGTTGCTTGCCTGGTGGTGTGTGGAGCGATGAGATGTGTCGAGAGCTTCATGATGTGGTTTGAGCCTTTGCAGGCTTTTGTTTCTTCATGCCTCGTCTCGCCTTTTCCGGAGAGCTCTTTTTGGTTACGAGGACCTTGTGCTTTGGTTGTCTTGTGGTATTTATCACTGATCTGAAATCCCCTGCTTCTGCTGCTGTTAAGCTCTTCTCTTTGCCGACACTGATGTTGACATTATTCGACAACACCTGCCTTTCACCATGACGAGAACTTCTACGGATGCCATCCAATGTCTGGAAGGAGTCGAGCAATTATCATCATCGTCATCAACGCGAACATCACCACCGGAACAGCATCAGCAGCAACCGGGCGCTGAAGAAATTCGAACCATACCTGATCGGGTCGGTCCTTGGCTTTTGAAACGTGGAAGAAGTTCAAGCTGCACTACTTATGCAACTCCAGGATACCATACACCGACCGGTCCATATTCAAGCGGAGAGCAGAGTCGCTCTGAAAGCCCGAGCCCCGGAGCGAGTACGAATGACACCAACAACCGCGAGGGGTGGAGGAGGAGGGGCCGACGAATATCGGAACTGACAAAGACTTTGGATGAAGTCGACAAACAATGTGAAGCGATCAAGGCAATGTTGGATGCCGAGGAAGAAATGATGAGGGAAGGTAGACGAAACGGAGAGGATGGTGCGGAACGGCAGGAATCTGCGCAGATCAGCAGACCGTCCACAACTGTTTCAACGTTGACGTCGGGACTAAGAGCGACACCAGTTCCTGTACCGATTCCTGTGTCTGTCTCTGTTTCTGTCCCTGGTGGTGGTGGTGATTGTGGTGGTGGAGGTAGTAGTCGCGGGTGTGCGAACGTGAATATAAACGTGAGCACGAACACCACTACGACGGCGAATGCGAATGCGAATGAGAACGAGAATACGGACACAAACGCGAAGCCGACTACGAACCCGAACACGCCCATGCCCACGCACACGAATAGAGCGTCGCCAACACCAGCAGCTGGAGCAGCTGGATCATCACAGCTCTCGACAATACCTGGCGTCGAAAGAACCGCCGCCGAGACTCATTTTATCGCGAGAACGATCATTGCTACTTCTGCTTCTGCTACTGCCACTGCTGGTGCTCGTGGTATTGGTGCCGTCGGCAGCGGTGGCGGTGCTCCGACTGCTACCACGGCGACCACAACCATAAACTATCAATCCGAAAGCTGCGAAAGCTGCGACGGAATCCGTATGGTCGTATGGAGAAAGGTGTACGTCGCGTGCACCCTCTTGTTCTTGTCTTGTGTGGGCCTCGTCGCCACCCCCTGCGTCTGGGACGCGGCTTTCCTCCACGGTCGCAACGAGGGCGAGCATCGACGGACGCTGGTTTTCTTGTTTTTGACACTGCCCGTCGCGTGTGTGACGGTGGTGTTGGCCGTGGGTATGTCCGGGTTACAGGAACTTAGGGACCACATGGACCGGGATCGAGTCGTGACAGCGACGGCGCCGACGACGAGGACGGACGATGCAGAGACGGCGACGACGATGACGAGGTTCCGTGGTGGTCTGCGAAATCATCATGCAAGATTGTGGGTCCGAGAGTACTTTTGGTGCGCCGTTGCGTCTGGCGTCGTGGTGTACCTGTTCCTTGCGAGGTGGGTTTGGTCTTTGGATCCAGGTAGGTCAGAAGAACAACCGGTATTTTGACGTCTGGGGCGTTCACTACAATATCGCGAACGGTCCGTGATGGACGCGATGGAACATGACTACACGTCACCTGGCTACCAGTGCACCCGCTCGGCGAATGCTTCGCTACGAGTACTCGCTTCGTACCTCGTGGGGTTGTTTTGATTCATCCCGCCATCAACCACCGGTCACCGGCCATCCGTCGTTGAGTGTCGGGAGGCGGAGATGGCGAGGGCGAGGGCGATGGAGACGGAGATAGGTGGATGCCAAGGACCAACGTGGTATTGATATGACGGAAAGGGAGAGTAGAAGAGCAGAAGAAAGAAGGAGACATGGAGAGATATCTATACACCAACCTCCATTCTCTACGGTTGAGTTTCTTCTTTTCATGTACAAGCTAACGAGCTAGAAAAAGACCGTACGTTCTGCGTGAGAGGGTCAACAATCGTGCGTCTGAGACGTCTAGACCTACGGAATACAAAATCTTCAGAATTGAGAGAAAGAAGATCAGCAAAAACGACAACTACCTGAGCAAGAAGCTCATCTATTGTACACACCATTATTTACCTGCCCAAAGGCAGGTGACACAACAAGGTGCTTAACAGCAACACAGATCCCTCTGTACAGGTGGACGGTCATCCCTGGAAAAAGGCCATCTACTCTTTCTCCTGAAATTCTTCCGCCATCGGTTTCGGATCATTCGTCTCGTACCAGAGACCATTGAAAGCACTAATCAACCATTTACTCAACTTATCATACACAACATGGTTCGCGTTGTGGAAATAGATACTATGGTCACTGTCCGGGAAGAAGTGGACGTCATAGTTTTCTATCCCGGCGAGGTCAAACTTGTCCAGCAGCGTCAGCGTATTCTGCATGTGCACATTGTCATCCGCGACGCCGTGCATGATTAGGAACCTGACGTTCTGGCTGATGGCCGTGACGTTGCTGATTGCCGTGCGGTCGTACCCGTCAGGATTGTCCTGTGGCATCCGCATATACCGCTCCGTATAGATGCTGTCGTAGAAGCGCCAATCCGTCACCGGGGCGACCGACATGCCGTACTTGAACGTCTCGCCGGCGTCGGTCTCGAGAACTTTCAGCGTCATGAAGCCGCCGTACGACCAGCCCCAGATGGCCATGCGGGAGGCGTCGACATAGTCCTTTGCGGCCCACATCTTCGCTGCGGCGATCTGGTCGTGTGCTTCGTACTTGCCTAGTTCGTTGCGGACGATGGTGCGCGCTTTGCGGCCGATGAAGCCCGTCCCCCGACCGTCCAGCGTCACCACGATATATCCCAAAGAGCTGGCCACGTAGGACTGGAAATCGACATGGAAGCGGCGGTTGACCATTTGAGAACCAGGGCCTCCGTAGAGGTAGAAAAGAACCGGATATTTCTTGCTAGAGTCAAAGTGCGGAGGACGACGCTCGACGAGTGACAACGTGTAATCATCAATGCTAACGTTTTGGAAAATCTGATGCGGAAGTTCGTGTTCCGAGGCCATTTTGGCAAGAGCTTTGTTGTCTTCGAGTTTTTGTTCAATATTTTCGGTGTTCGCAGGCGTCGAGATGACTTTTTGGTAAGGAATACTGGGTCCCTGGTATGTTAGCAGGACGTATCCAGCGCCCGAGGAGAACGAGGATGCCCAATACGCTGTTTCGTTGGAGGGGACAAGAGATGTCATGTCTGTTCCGTCAAGCTTGACACTATACACGTGTCGTTCTGAGGGCGCTTCTTTAGCGGCGACGAAATACACTAGGTTGTTCTTGAGGTCGACCCCGGCAGGTCCACCATCGACTTCCCAATCGCCCTGAGTGAGCATAATTGGGCTCGAACTGTTCAGAGGGCTGAAGTATGCGAGATGGGTGCCATAGTCAGAGATGACGACATCAACGTAGCCGTCCTCTGGTCGTCCGTTTGCTAGATCGGCCGGAACGTACTTCGTGAACTGCGTAGGTTCGAACCAACCTCCGTCGACGTCTTTGAGATCGACAGTCCTAACTGTCTGGCCGGTTCTGCTGGTGACGTCGGCCAACACAACCCTGACACGATCACTGATACGATTTGACTCCGACACCAGTACCTTTCCATTATCAGCCCAGACAATGTTGAAGATGATTCGGTCATCATCAGGGAAGCCTCCTTCTATGTCGATGGTAAAGATCTGTTGTTTTGCAACGTCATAGAAGAGCATGTCCACAACAGGGTTTGGCGCGCCAGCTTTGGGGTACTTGATTTCTTTGACTTCCGGATAGTTCTCCAGTCCTTCTATCGGCCTTTTGCCACTGGGTCTCGACAAAAAATACTGGACGGGATACTCTGGAACCATTGTCTCGTTTGTACGCAAAAACGCCACGTACTGACCGTCACGCGCCCACCATGTCGCCGTATTGGTGCCAAAGACTTCTTCCTCATAAGCCCAATCTGGGATGCCGTAGAAGTACTCGGGGCCTCCGTCGTCTGTGATTTGCGTTACCTTTGCCGATGACAACGCTCTCAGGTAGAGGTTGTTGTCCCTGGTGAACACAACCGAGTCACTGTTGGGAGACCACTGAGTGAGTTGGATTTTAGTGTCTGGGTATGCCGGGTCCAAAGGCTGGACAGCTTGCGTTTCGACATCGAGAATGAAATACACTCCCAAGAACGAATGTCGGTAGACCTTTTCTCTCTTCGACATGAGGAGAACATGCTTGTGATCGGGGCTCACCCAGAAATTGTCCGTCCACATTTGCTCGCCATTAACGTTGAACCAGCCACTTTCCACCAACGTTTTGTCCTTGGCAGCATTTGACGATGCCGAAGTTTGGCTTCTGATGTCCTCCACGACGACAAAAGGCTTGTCTGGCTGGTTCGCTTCGAGCAACAAGCCATCCTCACCATCAGGACCTGCCGTCCATTCTATGCGGGCATATCTTGGCTGCCACTGGCCGGACAGAACTTGATCAAGAGATACTTTCTTTCCCGAGCTCTTGGTAGGAGTTTCGTGGTCGTAGGCCATAGTTGAAGCATGCTTATACCGGGCTGTCGACAGAAATATGAACAAGGCAAATGCCCAGCCAACAATCGCAATGATAGAGACCACCCATATTGCCTTCCTCAGACCCTTCGACATCCGGTTCCCGTCCGTATAGTTTTTGTCCGTGAATTTGGGCAGCTCGGGATCACTATCATTGTCGCGGTATTTTACAGGCTCTTCGGCCTCCTTAGTCGCGTAAACCGAATTCAGGTTCTCGAGGACTAGAGATGTAGTCGACACTGTCGTGACGCTCTCTTCGGATGATCTCGACCGATCACCATCTTCCCTTCTAGATGTGCCTTCCCACTCGTGACCTTCCTTAATCAATCTCTCCCCCTCTTCAACCAATCCCATTGCACTCCTCGTCATTGTGGCCGATATCTGCCAAGGTCCCAGATTTGACGCGAGAGATGTGGACCTGGAGTGACAATCGCTGTCGCTATCGCAGCATATTGATGAACGTTCGGAAACCGGCAAGGGAGTGCCGTCGATATCTTTGCGTACAACTGCCGAGAGTCTTTTGCGAGGAGACAGCAATGGGGGTTCTTTGGCGTGGATGCCGGTGATTATCTTGAGTGTCTGTGTGGCATTCGGTGTCGACACCAAGTGCTCAAGAGACTGCGGAGGCGGAGTGGAAGCTGCGCTTGAAGGATGCATCGCTCCACCGTAGACTCACGGCCGCGTCCCGAAACAATTTGGTATTGGGACCACGAACAGTCGCTGCGTGTTTTCTGCTAATTTTGAAACTATCTATGAAGTTAATGAGCATTGGGCTTCTAGACGTTGGGGTTACTCGCACGTTCTTAGGCATGCCGTTCGCAGACGTCGTCCTTTCTGGTGTTCTTCCCATGCAGCCTCGTCAATCGCCGAAAACGGACTAGTGCGAGAACGCGAGCATATGCCTTGAGGCTCTACATTCTCCTTGGACTTGGTACATCCCACCGAAGCTCAATCCCTTCAAGTTCTGATGAAATGGTGCTTGCCGTGTTCTGCATACAGCATGCTTGTGAGCGAGGGTGGCCATATCGGGTCCCCCCAGGTATCCATTCATCACATTGATTTGCTCTGTTCTCAGTTGACCGTTGTGTACGAAACAATCTATTCTCATAGTTCACATGAATGTTGGGCGCCATCAACGTCTTGGTCGCCGTCGTTGACTTGTACTGCTGACCCAGGTTTTGATTCGCTGCTGTCTCATGGTACCATTAGTACATGCAACCACATCCTCCCGGTGCTGCTTGTGCACAAGCTCAGCGGGGAGTGTATAGAAATTAACCGCGTACATATTGGAGACGGAGGAAGGGAAGCAAGCTACTGGCTCGACGATGAGTAAGTAGTTGCGAGTAGCTCTTTCAACGACCACGTACTCGTACTAGGCGGTTGGGGAAGGGCCGGATTAGAGGCGTTTCGGCGCAAGGTCGATCACAATGATGATCACATTCTCCATTAATTAGCGCTAAGAGGTTGGTTGACAACCGACAATGCTCACCGGATTCTACGGAGCTCCTTTGTTGGCGACCAGGGGCTGACAATATTGATACGAGTTCTCGGTACGTTGTCTACTTCGAAACAACAGGGAAAACATTGCTGACTCAATGTATAAAAAAGTAACATGATACAGCAGCAGTAGCTTCTCTCTTCCTCCAAACCATTATCCGGCCCCACCATCACCAAATCTTTCTACCTTTCTTCCTCCTGGAAAATAGTATGATGTCTGTCTTCCTCTGTGTGATATTATTGCGTGGACTACGCGAAGGACCACCAGACACCCTGGTGTGGTCAGCAGTCTATCACTTTCTACGCTCTTCTCAACATCAGGCCCTGTTCAACACTCGCTACATTAGCACGTCGACTCTGATTCACCGGCTTCAGCGGAAACACGAATGTGGCAATCATCTACAATCAAGCATTCGTCTCACCTGACACATCAGACACTTCGTCTGTACTGTAAGCTAGCATGCTAGTCACGAACATCCCCCTTCGGACTTTTGACGCCCTAAGAGGCCCCTTCCGCTTGCTAGCCTTGCGCATCATCCATTTGCCGAATGTTTTCATCGACCAATGCATCGTGCAGTTCTTTGCAAATTACCAACCCATGTACGCTGACCCAAGAGCTTGCAAAACTGGAAGTCGAAGCTCCCATACTGGGTTAGGCATTCTGTACTCTGCAGCGGAATGAGCATGATTCGCCAGCAGCTGTGAGAAGGACGTGGTCCTTCTTAGATGCCGCGCCGTGTCGACACCAATACGCCAGACATCTTCTCTCGTACCTCCGGGTATGGCGGCTAGCCTCTCTCAAGTCAGAGGACTCCACCTGGCTCTTCTTCCGGATGCACTGAGCCAGAGACGGCGTCGAATGGAGTCCATGGTCATGATACTGGCTTTGGTGAGCTTACCTAGGTGAGATTAGTCATTTCCTTTCTGATGACTTGGTGCTTGTACTCCTGTGAAGATTCGAGCTTCATCTGCATGTTGGTGGAATGTCTTATGACGCAGTATGGTTTCCTGCTTCTCTTCCGACACGTCCGTCGTCCACTGCCTCCGCTGGCATGTACGAGAGGAAAGGTAAATGATCCTATAAAGAACGTCAAGTCCCCGCCTTATTCTCGGCCTCGAAAACTCGTCAAGCGACATCCGATTCGATTTCCTAGTTGGTCCCTGTCCAGGCTAGACAGAATAAATTACTTAACCTTCATTTGCCTCGACCCTCGTTGAGCGAGCACAATCAGACACAATGGGTAACCACGCACTTGACATCAACGGCTTCGTCGTGAACGGCAAGACCGTCGACATCCACATCACCACCAGAGGATCTGACTGGGTCTTCACCGTGACCTCCATCATGGGTACTCTCTTCCTCTGCATCCTTGGCGCCGGCTTCTTGAAATCTGTGAAGAACCGGTTCTTCTTCTACACTCTCGCCGCACCAGCCTTCGTCGCTTTTGTTGTCAACTTCTCCATTGCTTCCAACCTTGGCTGGACTCCTATTGACGTCGAATGGCACCGCTCCGACGATGATGTTGCTGGCAACAACCGCCAAATCTGGTATGTCCGCTACATTGAATGGTAAGTGGCACTATTTTCTTTCCTTCCTCTCACTTTCTCTCCGGCAGAACATGGCCTAACATCCCTTTCAAGGTTCTTGGTATGGCCAATCATCAGCGTCGCCATCCTGCTCACCTCGATGGTCCCGACTCTTTACATCCTGTGGACAGTCTTCCTTACTGCTTCCATGGCAATCCTCGCCACTGTCGGTGCTCTGGTCAGGACCGACTACAAGTGGGCCTTCTACACGTTCTGGGTCTTTGACTGGCTTTTGGTAGGCTACAACTTGATCTGGCTGCCACGCAAGTACGCCAGCAGCCTTGGTCTGGACATCGCCCGTATCCACAACATCTCCTCTGGATTCATCTGGGCTGTCTGGGGTTTGTACCCCATCTGCTGGGGTGTGTCTGAGGGAGGCAACGTCATCCCACCCGACTCTGAGCTCATCTACTATGGTATCCTCGACTGCCTTCTCCTTCCAGTTCTCTTCAGCTACTTCCTGTGGGCGCACTGGAACATTGATCCCGCACGTCTAGGGCTTGCCATGAGATCCTATGAGGACCCTCTTCCGGGCACCCTATCGCAGCACGAAAAGCAGCGCATCTCTGCTCCCGCCGAGGGTGTTACCAATGGCACCGCTCCTGCTGAGCCTGCTCCGGCTGCCGCCGTCTAAACATGGCACCGAGCTACTTCTGGCCCATGCGACAGGATGCCCACACCTGCTGGGACAGCACCACAAGGACTGCATCGGATCAGACATTATAAACCCTCATCTGATCAGAGTTTTATTGATTGTTTTATTGACTTGCGTTTGATGGAAACAATAATAATTAATGTGAGGTGGAACCGTCAGAGCCGTGCGCTCTGATCCGCGCGGCCAACATGACGAGAATGAAAGGGAGGCAGGAGAAAGGCAAGAGGAAGGTGGAAAGTTTTCTTTGACTCAACATGATTTGAGATACCCACTCGCTATTAGATCGGTACACAGTATGTACGATATGTAGGCCTTAATTGTAAGCATATCAATAATATTATTAGCAAAAGAAATAAGTCCAATTCCTATGTGAAGTAGTGTTACAAGAAATTTGACTGTGGTAGTTGTGAGATCGGAATCGATAGATACCATTAGGGAACCGATTACCTAGGTAATTAATGAGCTTGCTTCCATCATTGTCTCCTTTGTCCTGTGCATCATAATCGTGGGTATCTCGAGAATAGGAAACAGGGGTATCATCGCGAATAGAACCCAGGAAAACCCTTTAGCAAAAGCAAGAAGGAGCCGGCACCCTCCGCGGCCTTCTCTCCTCGCTGGGGTATCAAACTTTGGACTTACGCCCGACTTCAAGTACACTCTCGGGCTCTCAGGTTCTCCGTCATCATGCACGTCTTCCGTCCCTTGATCGGTCGTCTTCGTCGGTGCCCATCCACGCCCAACTCCGGCCCAAGAGCTCTTCAACGAGTAACCTACTATGCAGCCGGGACCACACCCTCAGCAGCCGGCTCTTCACGTTCGGGCTTCTTCTCTTCTTTCGCCGACCCCTTTCCCCCCAGGTGAGGCCAATGAAACTTCTCCTTCTTGGTGGCACCTTCTTCTGTTTCTGTGGCTTCGGTCTTCCTTTCCGCACTGCTCGAGCGCCTGTGGAGGATCTTGTCGACTAGTGATTGTCTGCGCTTGGGCTCGTCGGTGTGCGGCGTGGCTTCCACCGCGGGAGCCGCAGCCGGGACCTCAGTCGCAGTGGGCTGTGGTGCCTGGTCCTCGGTTGGAGGTGCCTCTGCTGACGCCTAGGTGCGCGTGTGAGTCGATCTTGAAATAGCAGTTTATTTTCGTCGTGGAACATCCGTGTCAACGTACCTTCTTCGGATGGATCAGTTTGTCGAGTTTGTCGAGGACAGGCATTATCGTGTGGACTTTGGACGTTGTGTTGACTTTTGGCAAGTAGTGATAGCTTACACTTTTCCTTTTTGATTGTGGATGTGTTGTTTTTGGATTTTGGACACAAGACTAAAAACCTACCTTCTGGGTCTAGGGCTGGGAACCATTTTATCTGTGAAGCACGCCCCCTTTCGAGAACGAGAGAGAATGGTCTCGTCTGCCCATGGAATATCGTGGGTGATCATGTGATGAGGCATTTGCAGCACATAACGATTACTCGTAGGAATACGAGGACAATGAAGCCATCGACGATCGAGCGGGTGAAGGCTTGGAAATTCTCTCGTGATGGGTTTGGATAATCCCTGCGGGAAGAAGAGGAAGAGGATGTCCTTGTGACCGCCTTCGGCCGGGGCTCGTACATACTTAGTTCTCATCTGAACGTCCTGGCGGGGTTTGCATATGAAGGTTTCCGCATCGACACTCTGGGCACTCTTGGACCCTGCTGAGTCTCTCTGTCTCTCCTCAAGACCGGCCAGAGACTTGAGCAAGGCGAGTGGCGTCGCAAGCTTCCTTGAGGTTCCCTAGCGAGAGGATTGACGCTCCTGAGGGACGAACGAAACGACGGACCCTCTCAAGGATACTGACCGGATGTCGTGATCTTGCAATTAGTACGAGGATCGTGAGATGAGAGAGGTGAGAACTGGCTCATTCAGTATCGAAAAACCTTGTGATCCCCCCGTCTCTTCCGGTTAGTTCCAATTGGATCCGTGCGGAGTGGATGACGGTGAGTCTGGGATCTTCCGCTTGTTGGCGTCTCTTGCATCTGAGGGCCTCTCGGTCAGGACTAGAACTGTATCGTCGCGCGTTGATCTCCAACATTTCTGGTGTGAGCTGCAAGAGTCCTGTACTGTACGTGCGATGCGCCGATGAGGGGTTGACCGCCTTCTGCAAAGTTCTCTCAGACTCCGCCTACGAGTTCACGGGACTGACATCCGTCCGAGTACAGCACACGACTACTTCCAGGTTCTGTTGATCAGAGGAAGGGAGAGAGTTGGCACCAAAAGGCGCCTCCGTGTCCTCCATCAGACAATTTGTTCCGTTACCGCGCTCTTCGAACCCCTGAGACTCCCAGCGCACCATGAATGGTCTCCTCACTCGAGTCCCGATACGGGGCTCAGGGCGGTGCTTGAAGAAACTGCTTCAAGGAGCGCATCGGCGATCTTATCATCCCGAACCCCGTTCGTTCCAAAATAGTCCTCACCACACTCATCGTTTCGTATACCGGTGGACGATTCAGGCCGTTGGAACACCTTTGGCCGTTGCGTATCTCTGCGAAAGGGTGGCCGATAGGACCGATGGCGGGAGCGGCTTCAAGCTCGACTTTCCTAACGTTGAGACCGTGTTGTTGACGGAGCCGATCCGGATGAAGACGCAGGTCTGGGGCCAACTCTAAACATATGCCAGGATGAAGCTCTGAGGCTATATTCGTGTATATATGTGGGTTGTGATGTAAGGACGGACAGTGGTACGCTTCGCATGCAATCGGGGACAGGGACGATATCGTCTTGGAAAATTCTTCACGCCGACTATATGGCCTTCTCTCGGGCTCAGAGCTACGGTATCCCAGGTTCATGCCTCGTCTTTCTACAGACTACTCACCATCCCGCAAACCTCCTATCCACTAGCACCCTAGGCCCCCCATATTTCATATCATCGAGTAGACTTGTTGCATCCGTTGACTGTTCCTCCAAGAAAGGCACGCGTGGATTGCCACTATAAGACTTGCCGCGTCGAAAGTGCGACCCTTTCGGCTCAGGAGGGTTGCAGGTTGGGCTGCTCCTTGGAAACCAGCTGCTTAGTGGATTGGACTGGGAGACGAGGCTGCGAGGCTACTTAGTGACTGCGGCTAGCGTGAGTGCTCCACGGAGCTGGAGAATCTCTTCTCCGAGGGTTCAGCTCCGCATTTGACGGTGTTGCATGTACTCCGTACGAGTAATTAATTCACTTCTCCAACAACTGCTCAAACAATTTCATCACGCCACTTCTTTCCCGCTACTTGTTTTCTGGTCTACAGGTGATCGGTCTAGCCAGCACGTACAATAACTCGGTGCTCACCTTCAGCATTGCTCAGACTTGGAGGTTCTCCGTGCTCCGCCTTCGAGGATGAAATCCTCCAGCCTGACCCGGGGCGTCTTTCGGGCAATCATTGCCAATCGACCTTATGTCGTTCGAGACTGCCGGCGCCGTATTGCGTCAAGACCGAGACCTCGTGTTCTACCACCGACCATTCGACTATCTCAGAAGCGTAACTTCTTTGGTTTGACCTTCAGCGGCGGGCAGAAGACCTTGGTGGGTGCAAAGAATACCGAGGCCAATATCGAAGCTGCCCTGCTCCGCCTGGTCGATCTTGTCAAAGCGAGGAGGTCACAATCGAGACTGCCATCCGACGAGGAGGTCGCAGATGCTTTCAAGTTTTTCTTTGACTCCAGAGTTGCAGCGCCCGGACGACTGACGAGGAACGAGATCTTTTTGGTCACAGAAGCATTCAAGCATTTACAAGAGCGAGGACACATCTTATCTGGAGAGGAAAAGGCAGCGCTGTCAGAAGAAGACTTGGACAATGTGTTGCTGGTATTGGCGTCGTCCACGGGCCGAGATAGGTACCGAAGTGACGCCCGCATCCTGGCAACTCTTGTCTTCGAGGCTCTGCAGTCGAGATCCGGTGTCGTCGATGACATAGAGCTGGCGCCAGAGGCTGGGCATCAGGCCGTGAAGCCCTCCCTGCTGGTGACCTACATCACTGTGCTCGCCAAAACTGGTTCTGCTCAAGATGCCCTGGAGCTCTTGCGACGGTCTGAACAAAGTACCGAGAGAGCAAGCCTTTCCATGTGGACAGCCATTCTTACCGGATTGGCGAATGAAGGCCGGACACAAGAATTCTGGAAGGTCGTTCAGGAAATGCAAGACACGGCTGGTCCGCTGGATGCAGGCGCCCAGCAGTCGTTGGTGAGCTACCTGGCACAACGGGGCGAGTTCCATACACTCCAGAGAGTATTTGAGTTACCGCTGGAAGAGGGACAGGTGCCGACCACTGAGAGTCTGGTCAAAGCGGTAGACTGTGCTATACAAAATGGAGATTTGAAATGGGGATCTCGATTTGTCAAGGAGCTTGAAAATCGGACCGATTCTGGCGAGATGGCGGGAACATTAATCCTCTGGTATGCCTTGCGAGACCAAGATCCAACTCATATCCGACAGAAGCTTGAGCAGATGGCACAATCGGGAGTTACTGATGCAATCACCATGAAGACTCTCAACCGATTGATTGAACATGCCTACTTGCAACACCAAGCAGAGAATGCTGAGCGATATGTTCAATTGGCGGAAGATTTTGGGCTGAAACCGGACGCAAAAACACATTCGGTTCAGCTGCACTACCATCTTCACCAGGGAGATCGCGCCGCGGCTTATTCGACGTACGAGCTCCTTTTGCGGGATGATGTTCCTGCGGATCGATGTGACTCTCGCGTTCTCAACGAATATATAACCTCACTGGCATTTTCGGCAAACCCGGAATATACTCATCTCATGCAAATTGTCGACCACATTCTCGATACCGATGCTGAGTTGGAGCCCGAGGCCGTTGCCGGACTCTGCCATGTTTTCTTGCAGAAGGATGAGCTCGAAGAGGCGACGGGAATTCTGCGTCACCGAATCGACTCGTACCCGATGGACGACCGAGCGCGTATTGCCGCAGTCTTTCGTCAGTTTATTGCAGACCCGACCATCACAGCTCAACGAGCATTCAACGCTTACGAACTTTTCCGACATGCCTTTCCAGAGGCAGAGGTTGAGGACCGTATCCCGTTGATGCAATCGTTCTTTGATCGTGGTCGCTCGGATCTGGCGTGTTTGGTGTTTGGTCACATGCGACAACGGGAGGAGCCAGCTGCGAGACCCACGCCTGAAGCATATGCAAAATGTTTCGAAGGCATAGCCAAGTGCAAAGATATTGACGGACTCCAAATGGTGTACAACATGCTCAAGCTTGACTTGATGGTCGAGCAAACGACGCGCATTCACAATGGCATGATGGCAGCGTACACGGCGTGCCAACAGCCATTTTCGGCCATCATCGACCACTTCTGGAAGATCATGGAGTCCCGAGAAGGCCCGACCCTGAGTTCGTTCGCTCTCGCCCTCCAGGCTTGCGAGAAGTGGATCCCCCAAGGGGCGCACGAAGCCAGACACATCATGGCGCTGATGCAGAGTTTCAACCTTGTCATCACCAAGGAGATTTACGATTGCTACGTGGGCGCTTTGGCGGGCCAGTCCGAGTTCGAGAATGTGGTGGAGCTGATTGAAAAGATGGAGGAAGACATCGGCGAACCACCGGACGTTCTCACCATCGGGACCTTTTACAATGCCATACCCTGGCAATATAGGAAGGACGAGGTCGAAAAGTGGGCCAAGCAGGCGTACCCTGACTTGTGGGAGGAATTGGAATCGTACGGAGACGAGATCGACGAGGAGTGGGAAATTCGCTATTTCAAAATCGACCGAAACATCGACATGGATGACGGCTTGTTGTTTGCCGAGGGAGAGTATCATCCTGTCATTGCACAGGCGAGACAGACCACGCTGGAGGCACCGAGGAAGTAGCAGAGCAGCCTCGCCGTACACGAGGAAACTTTAGGCAGGCATAATGAAATATACATAAATGTCATGACGAAAGGACCTGACGATCTCGATATTGACTTTCGACTTTTTTTAGATTTGTCGTGTTGTTTACAAAATGATTCTATATCTTGAGAGAACTAGGCCAGGTAAAGTAAACTCATATACTCATCCGTCTCGTTCTCGGTCTGGTTCTCCGTCTCGCTTTTCCAGGTCTATACTCGTGCCGTGAAGCGGTCTTTTCATTCATAGCCGCAGTCTTGAATACATGACGACTTTTCTCATCATTGAAACAATTGTAACCTTCGTCGTCGTCGTCGTCGTCGTCGTCGTCGTCGTCTTCATGATCAGACGGCTCCCCGTCGTAGAACCCGGCCGGCATGGGTCCCTGGGTACTATAGCCTTCCTGTTCCTGGAGAATGTCGACGTGCCTGACGGAGCTACTAGCGGGGTCGATTTCGTTCCTGAAGGTGAGGTCCTGGGGTTCGCGCCAGCCGTACTTGACCTTGACGCCGGGGAACATGGCGGCGATCTCCTCGCCGGACAGCAGGCACCCTTTGGCGCCGAGGCCCTCGACGACGGGCCGGAGCAGGCGGGCGGCGCTGAGGGCGCTCTGGTCGCGGATGATGGCGGTGTTGGACCAGACGATGACGCACACGGAGGCGACGAGCTGCAGCACGGGCACGAGGACCAGGATGGTGCCGGCCCACGGCCACTCGACCGTCACGGCCTGCGCGAGCACCGGGTACCAGCCGGTCACGTTCTGCTGGGGGCCATTGTAGTCCATGGCGGCGACGGCCTCGATGGCGTACTCCATGACGCGCTGCTCGACCCAGTACGCCGTCATGGGGTGCGCGGGGCTCCACCACGACGACTGCGTGTACCGCGACATCTCGTACGCGAGTTGGTTGTCGTCGTCGGCCGGGTCCGAGTAGTCGATGCCCGACATGGACCAGCCGATGGCGCCGGCGATGATGCGCGCCTGCTCGTCGCGGATCTGGAACGTCAGTTCCGTCTGCTCCGTGCCGGCGTGCAGGTACTCTTGCACCCCCTGCACCGGCGTCAGGGTGCTGTTGCACGTGTAGAACGACGGCCGGGGGATGTGCGGCGCGCTGGCGTTCTGGAGTGCCATGACCTGGCTGCAGCGCGGGCCGCACGTCGCATTGAGAACGCCGATGTAGGTCACCGCACCCGGTTCGCCCGGTTGGAGGTCGAGGAACTTGAGAGCGCCACGCTCGTCGACGTAGCTGATTGTCTCGGTGCCCGTGTCGTTGCTGTAGCCCGCCTCAAGGTCCGACACGTCGACGAGTTCGAGAGCCGTGCAGGTTGCTTCTATGGTGATGGTGCGGTGCGAGATGAGCGTTATCGCCGCGTTCGTTGGGTTTTCGTCTTGGAACGCATATGTCATGCTCGTCCAGTTCACCCCGTTGCCGTAGATGGTCGGTGTACTTGGTGACCCGAATTCCCAAGGGCCGGTCTGTCCGGGCACTGGTCCGTCGACGAAAATGTAGTCCTGGCCTTGGATGCCGTAGGTGTTGGCGGAGCCCATCTGCGCCGCAATGTTTGGGTTGTCGGCACTCCAGATGTCGTTGATCTGGGTCAAATTGGCAACGCTCAGCTTGCCAAACTTAAGACCTGGGTGTGTCGAGGTGCCGAGGTTGTAGGTCACTCCCAGTAGTGCGATGAGGACTTGTAGACACATGTTGATTCCGAGCCACACGGCGCAAAGGCATTGCGTGCGGTTGAGCCTGAAGAATAGTCGTCCTGGTGTACGGGCCGTGCGGAACAGACTGATGACTTTTCGCAGGCTGTCACAGGACATGATGAGGTCGAATTCTTCGAGCGAGCGATACTTGGACGCTAGCAGCCGCCAGCGGAACATGAGCGCGAATTCACGGAGCGTGCTAGCCAAGTTGTTGCCGGTAAACAGGGACAAGAGGACTATAAGCGCGTTGAACAGCTTGACCTGGCCTACTGACATCTTGAGTAGGTTGCCAAATACCCCGAGACACGTTGCAAGAAGGCCGCACATGATCGCGGTGGTGGCCCATCGATACATGGCCTTAACGAAAAGGCGCCAACGCTGACGACTGGGGTTGAATTCTCGAACAGTTGGAGATGCGACTTCTTCGGACAAAGCTCTTGAAACCGAATGCCGCCATGGCTGCCTGTAACGCGTAGCTATCCTCGGGAGAGCTCGTTGGGACTTAGTAGTAGGAGAATTGGGAGAATCGGTCGAGTAGATCGTGTCGCTCCAAGTCAGGGGAGACGGAGAGTCTGACGCAGCCGTTGGTGGTTCATATTGCCCACCAGAAGCCGCAGAGTGCAAGCCGAACTTCTCCATCATTGTGGTGGACTGTGGCGTGCCGCAGTATCATTATCACTTTCACCTTTGGTCATCGAGATATCATTTTGAAGGTGTTGTTATTGTCGACAATGAATGATATGTTTTGATCGAGGCAATAAAAAGGCAAGGTCGGGGAGGGTGGGGAGAAGGAAAGGGATCGTAAAGGAGCCGCACATGGCCCAGAATCCGATAAGTCTTCCTCAAAACTCTGTCCTCGTGGTGGGCGAGTCATTTTGATCCAATAACTCGGCTGCTTCCGGGTGTAGAGCGCAGTGCACGTTCCAGTCTCAGGATTTTCGATCAATCGTGGCGGAGAGTTTTTGACATCTCGATGCTGACGCAGCAGTCTGGAACACTCAGCTTCGCCTGCGCGAAAAAAGTTTGAGCTAATCGCCCAGAGAATGGCACCGTTACTCTGGTTTCAGATGTCGACGCTGAAAATCTAAGTTTAGCATGCCACGATGTCTGGAGTGGCGTCTTTTTGGTTGGTCATGATCCTTGATCCTCCCAACCTTGATCCTGGGGGTGATGTTGATTATGTCAGCCCCACGTGACTCCCCGACGTCCCTTATCATCCTTCCTTGAGCACCACCCCTGCTGTCCTCCTTTCCTGCCAGAATGTGTGCGCTCTTCGGGCATTAGGTGTGATACAGACGTGTCGGTATCAGGCCGCCCGAGCAAACGGAAAGCTCAAGTTCTAACATCATGATGTCGATACCGCATTTCGGCGTCGGTCAACGAGTCCCCCGGGGAACAGGAGACTGAGGCCACCACGGTCATCCCTGCCGCTGGCCGATAGTAATGCTCTTCTTGAATTTACAGTAAATCGATTACCGAGATAACCGGAATGAGAGGCCTGACGGCCATGGATCAAAATCCGAGCGAAGGGCCGTAATGGGAGAAGAGCCAGCAACATCAAGCAGCTGCTTCATCAGATCACGAGGACGACTGGTGGCCTGGGACTTCCAGATCAGTGCGATGTTCCGACTCGGTAAGACTCTTTGAACCAAGGACATAACAACGCCTCACTACCGAAGTTGATGTTCCATCCTACAGGTCAAGATGCCAGACTCTTCGTATCAAAGGATCTTGTCCGCAGGAGAAAATCAGCTGATATGGCTCACTGACACCGCACAAGATATCGCTGTGAATATTCATGCTGACAAAGCCAGGTTTCTCATCATGAGCCCCGGTTTCCGCTGGAGACCGCTCTGAAGTGAATTCAAATGAGGAGGCTGGATCTCTCTGCGGGAAGTTTTTCGATCAATTCACTGCCCATGTAGAGGCACAAGTGAGATTTAATATACAAATGAGGACTCGCTATATCGCTACAATATGCAACGCTACGGCAATGCTATGTCTAGGAATCGAGTTGGAAGGGCCTTGAGGTCCCTGCCTTTACTCTTGGGTATATCAATACTCTTCTACCAAAACCGCGGTGCTTGGAGCAAGGAGGCAGTCAATCAGCACATCTTTTCATATCCCCATCACCTCACCTTCCCTTCGTTTACACTGTCAATGGGTGGCTGGGCCAAGGTCTGGCTTCATCAATGGCAGAATTTTCATCTATTCAAACGGCAGAACTTTTCAATGGAGTGAATGATGTCTCCTTGCCTACTTCAACTTCTCATTTCGAAAACTTCCTCCTCTTTTCTCCCTCTCTCTCACCCAGTCTACTTACCCTGAGCCACATACTCTTTCCTCCACTCTACACTGAGAGCACCCATCTATCTTGTGGCAGTACGTTTGAAGATGGATACTACGTTCGGAAGGAAACGTCGTCGTGATGACGACGATGGTTTCAGCTTCTCTGCTGTCAACGAAATTCCCAAGAAAACACCAAAGCGTGCTCCTCCAGCACAAAACATGCTCTTCTTTCAATCTCCTACTCCCAATGTGCCGAACACCCCATTCGGCGATGTCTATCAGCCTGCGGCGAAACGCGTGCGATCGAGCAAGACTCGACAAGAAACTACTGGCTATGTTACTTTCGACAGCCCTCATAGCGAGATCGTCTTCTCGGAAGTTGACAGCATCATGGCAGGCTTCGGAGAGTACTTGAAGCTACGGGCCAACGGTGGTGGGGCGAAGAAGAATCAAGGTGTGGCTGCCAACCGTGAAGGCATGGACAGTGAAATGGGACCGTTGGCTCTATCTACGCACTTCATCGACCCTGCAAACTACCGGAAAAACCAATGGATTGGCCGCAGCATGAACCACCCTGAACCAGCACCATCTTTACTTCGTCAGCAGACTGGCTTTGACTATCCAGTCCCAAAAGTCACTGGCATATTGGCTTCGATCGAGGAAGCTGAGGAGTTGCATAGACGGCAGCAACAACCAGGCAACATGACAACGATAACCACTCAGCCCAAAATCATGCTGTCTCCAGGAACGCAGCCTCGTGACCCTGTTCCTCGTCCTGTTCAACTACCGGAAAAGTCCTATCAGAATGTTCCTGTTCTCAACCAGTTCCAACCTCGTCAAACTTCTTCTGTCCAACGCCCCTCCCCTGGCTTCCAACGTCAGAATTATGCTCCACAGCCGACACGAGCCGAAGTGTACCCTCTTGTTCAGAAGCAGATGCGGGTGCCTGGTCAAGCTACGCCTGTCCAACATCCTTCATCTGGCCTTCAACACAATACCCCCGTTCCACTACCAACACGAGCTGAGATATACACTCTTGTCCAGAAGCAGATGCAGGTGCCCGGTCAAGCTACATCTATCCAACATCCTTCACCTGGCCTTCAACACAACACACCTGTTCCACAACCGACACGAGCTGAAATCTACGCTCTTGTCCAGAAGCATATACAAGTTCCTGATCAAACTGCTTCTGTCCAGCGTCCTTCACCCGGCCTTCAACACAATACCCCCGTTCCGCAACCGACACCAGTCTATCAGTACAGTCCTTCGGTCCGAAACCAGATGCAGGAGCCTGGTCAAGCTGCGTCTATCCAGCATCCTTCACCTGGCCTTCAACACAATACCACTGTTCCACGACTAACGCCAGTCTATCAATACAGTCCAATTGTCCAGAACCAGGTGCAAGTGCCTACTCCAACTGCTTCTGCGTCTGTTCAACATCCTCTATCAGGCCTTCAACCCTCTACCCCTGTTCCGGAGCCGACAACAGTCTATCAATACCCTGATCCGGTTCAGAACCAGAACCAGATACAAGTTCCTGAGCAACCTTCTTCTGCGTCTGTTCAACATCCTTCACCTGGCCTTAATGCCTCTACCCCTATTCTGCAACCAACACCAGTCTATCAACACACTACTTCAGTCCAGGACCAGATCCAGATCCAAATGCCTGATCAAACTGCTTCTGTGTCTGTTCAACATCCTTCACCTAGTGTTCAACCCCCTACCCCTGTTCCGGAACCGACATCAGTCTATCAATACACTACTCCGGTCCAGGACCAACCTGATCAAAATGCTTCTGCGTCTGTCCAGGATGAGGACCCTTCTTCTTCACATGGTCTTGAACAACAACACAATCCGGACGTCGAACCCGCCACCGAGACCGAAGCTGCACTCCTTGCTCTCGGTGTCGACGTTTCGGACTTTGCCCAACTTCCTCCTCCGGAGCCTGAGGCGGCTGCGTTCGTCGAGAATGAGGCTGGCTTGCCGAGTGACGCATTGCCCGAATTCAATTTCGACGAATTTGACATGTTCAACAAGAATCACGCAGTCACTAGTCTGAGCGACGCATTGCCCGAGCTCAACTTTGACGAATTTGACATGTTCAACGAGAATCAGCCATACAATCCGAGCGATTGGGGCTTCTAAAGAACAAGACTGGACTCGTCTGGGGTGGTCTGGTCGACTCGTACGTACTGCTGCTGACGCCGCCGCCGACGTGGTGCCGGTTTAATTTTGAACGACATGAGTTGAATCTGCATATTGCATACTGCAATGGGTCCAAGATTGGTTGGAGGGCTTGCTGCGTATACTATTGCGGTATTACCGAGTTGATGGGCAGCGTATTCACACACCGGATGAATCGATTGATCGTCGAATGAACAGCGTGCAACGTATACCGACTGGATGGCTCTGCATTTCTATACTGGATGGGGATCATGGGATCGATTGGAGAAAAGTATAGAAAAATGGTGTGCCTCATACCCGTGGCCTCAGGTCTGGAATTGTTTTTGTGAATTGCGTTTGGTTCGATCACATTGGTTCTTTCATTTCTTCATTCGAATGTGCGCGAACAACAGAATGGTTAGTTGGTCTCGCACAACAAATTCTTCCGAGTACATTGTCAAAGGAAGACAAACAAACAAGCAATCTATCAAAAAAAGGTACAAAAAAAATTAGGAAACCAAACAGTAAATACCAGATACAAAAAAAATATCAAGGACTAGTGGAATTTCAACGATGAACAATCGAGTCGAAACACGCATGACAGTACAATTCCCGAAATAACAATGACAACTTAGAACAACAACGGCAAACGTCTTGTGCTGACTCGACTCGATTATGAGTCGACAGTCGACCATCGTTCGAACCGGCCACCTACGTACTCTTACGGTCTCCCCCTCGGCCATCCATGCGGTCGCGGCCACTCTGGCTTCGAGGTCCACCACCCCATCACGGGCCCGGACTTCCGACTACCTACCTACCTACCCACCCACCCACCTACGTGGGCTCATTCCTCCTCGAGGTAGCTGTCGCCTGGCACCCACGGTCTCTTGAAAGAGAGAGCAAACGTGCCCCGTCAAGGCATCTTTTAAGGGCCGCCCGGGGTTGGGTATGCATGCATGCATACATGGCATTTCTTGAACTCGGGGCAGGATACAGGACGTGCGGACCAAGGTGTAGACCGTACCGAGAGCCCCAACTGCCGTAGAGTCGTCGAAACGGCCAAGTACAAGTGGGTCGTTGGGTCATTGTCTACGGTGGCGGATGCTCAAACACACCCTAGACATGCTCTCTCATTGTGTCGTATCAATCATGATGTATGTGAACCAAAGCCCTTTGAACTCGAATGCAAATGCCGACGTTATCGTCATGCTGTGTCATAAGACGGTGCCCACCCATAATTCCAGTCCCAGCTTCGGCTCCCTGATTCATCAGTTGCTGACCGCTGCCGGAATATTCGTTGTCGTAGCTCACTCAATACACGCACCAAGACAAGACACGAAACGACAAAAATGCCAGTCCAGTCTATGACCCGTATTGGCTCAAATCCAAACCCATGCCCTTTGCGACCTTCCTCTCCATCCACCTCCTTCTGAAGCCTTCTCGAGCAAGTTCCCTCGTCTTCCTCGACCATATATCTGGTGCGACGCGCCCCCGGACAAATCCTTCCTGCAAAGCCAGGATGGCATTTTCGATACCCCTTTCTTCACATGCGGCGTCGTACATCTGACGAGCCACGACGGTTGGAGGAACCAGCATGTCGTCGACGGCCGGGATGTCGTTCTGGCTTGCGCGTTGGCGGGCCGAAGAGATCACGCCGTCGGATTTGGAAAGCGAGGTCGACAGCAGCGAGAGATTGGCCGATATTGTCGAGTGTAGAGTTTGCAAGTTGGTGAGTTCAGCGGACAAAGTGGTCAGAGTCGACTGGAGTGCTGCATTTTGGGAACGCAGTGCGGGCAGGGCGCTTGTGGATTGAGCAATTTGAGAGTGGAGGGATTGAGTGACTGTGTGGGAGAGATGAGTAAGGAGGGCTTCCTTTTCCGGGTTGACGGGGATGGGAGGAGCAGGGATGGCGGTTTTAGCATGAGCTGTAGCGTTAGCCGCTGAGGGAAGGGAGATTTCGAAAGGAGAGTCGAGAAGGTCAGGAGGGGGCTCAGCTTTCGGTTGTGAGACAGGCGGCTGTGGGTGGGGTTGACCTTGGTACTGAGGATGAGGCTGTTGCGGTGGTGGGGTTTGGCCAGGGGGGTTCTGAGGGCCACCGGAATATCGAGGATGACCTTGTTGAAGTGGTTGTGAGTGGTATTGGGTTAGCTGCGACCGAGGATCATAGACTTGCCCTGGATAAGGATTTGATGATCCTGGCTGCTGAGCGTATTGCTGGCTTTCGCCCGGTCTGTAAGGTTGAGCTCCGTAAAGGGGTTGCTGCTGCTGCTGCTGCTGCTGCTGCTGTGGAAGCATCGATTGCCGTAGACTGCTAGTTCGCTGAGGCGAATAGTTTAGACCAGTTGGAGATCTAGGCACGTCGCCGTTTCCGTAGGGGTGCTGAGGTCTCTGACCGGGACTCAGTTGATGTGGAGGCAATGGTGGGGGCGCATCGTATCGGCTCTGTCGCTGGCTAGAGATACCTGGTGGTGATTGTCGTTCAAGATGGGCAGACGGCTTCGGCGGTGGCGGCGGGGGTCCTACTTGGTGTTGTTGTGGTGGTGGTGGACTAGACACGGGGACAGGTGAGGGATGCTGTGTGAGCTCTCTGGGTAGAGGTGGCACAGGAGGCGGCGTTGGTTGAGTTAGTCGTTGTTGTGGCTGACCTTTGGCGACAACAGGCGGTTCTTTCGCAAAGACATCGGCCAATATGGAAAGGAAGTCGACAAGGTTAGATCTCTGATGTGCGTTTTGTCAACATCCAACCATTGATTCTCGGTGTCGTGCCAATCCGACTTACTTCCCAGGCTTCTCGCCAATGTGCCAGATATGGATGATAGATTTTCCCATCCCCACCAACATATTGCCCAGGTCTTATTATCATGTCGTCCGTCGGCGTCACATAACACATGGGCGGTTCGTATGGATATGTATGAGGTACCCATAATGAGATGGGGAACCTGTAGACATTCCCTCGAAAGTTGACTGGTATCGTCCCTTTGAAATGGATTAGGAGCGCCGATACTCCGTTCTCAAAAGCTACAACACTGTGTCAACGAAAGGCCCTCCTCTGACTCTTCCGCCTTTGACTCACTGTAGACATCGGTTCGAGGTGCGAATCCATTGTTGCGGGATAGCACGTAGGCGAGGTCGGAGTAGGTTCGGTTGGGGTCTCGGTATTCCTTGCGCGGGTCAGTCCATACACATACACACACAATGGCGCAGGACGCTTTCTTACACGCTTCAAGACATCATAGAGCCAGCTCAGAGTCTTTTGCGGCACACCGGCCATTTGTCACGGTCTTGCTTGAGATGCTCGTTGGTCTCTAGGCGCAGTCGAACGTTGAGGGACGTTTCTAATTGGCCAAGAAACTACTCGCCCATCACCCCGGATTGGGACGTGGGTGACGCCGCCCTGAGGCCAACCCTGAGGAAGCCGGGGGACTATTCAATATTGTTTCGAGATGCACTTACAGTTGATCAGGCAGAGCGGCGGCATCGGTAGACTACTCTATCACAGATGACGGACAGTGGTTCCTTGGAAGTCTCAAAGATTGGATTGCTGGCTGGAATATGAATCACATTAAACTACCCTGATTGGACATGTACCAAATACGGTCTTTGAGCCAGGGGGCTGATTTAGCCAACATAGTCTGCAAATTTTATGAAATCCTCATCCTTTCTGAGCGCCATGAGGTCATCATCGTTCAAGCACATCGCAACAGCCATACCCCCATCTTTGTCTTTGGGCATGAGATAAAGCAAACTTGGAGCAGCACCCATCCTCGGCCGTCTCGCAACATGGCATTCCAAGCACCTCCCCGAACGACTTCTGACAGCACCCGACGTTTGCGTGACTGGAGAATATGACATCCCGATCGAGATCCAGTTTCGCACCATTCACTAGCTGATTCTTGTCGTCGACGCGATCGAGCATCGTCGCAAACGCACGTACGTGGCGTGTGATTTTCTCGTCGCTCTGAAGCAGCATGCGCAAGCGCGCCGCGACATCCCCAAGGGGTAGCTCGTACACGTCAACGTTCGAGCCGTAGACAACGTCGACCATATGGCCCAAGTAGAGGGAGGAAAGGCCAAGATACCTGCGCGCACTGATCGGGCGGGCAAAGGTCGACGTGGCGTGGGACCCCAGTCGGTTGGCACGAGCTCGTAGGATGGCCTGCCAGCACAGAGCACCCACGGCGTCGTCCGTGGTGATATATGGTACGAGAGTTTGGTGACTCGCAGCGGTCTTGAGGCGAGCCAAATTCGACGAGGTGATGGTGAAATATGCCCACACCGCGGTCGACGCGGGTTTGGGCTTCGTGGCCGCCTCTGAGCAGTTCGCTGGGTTGTTCTTCTCCTCCATCCTAAGGGGGCTGACCATGACGTCTTCGAGCTCGTTGCTGGGTTCATATTCGTCTCCAAGTAGTGGCACGATGTTCCCCCGTGGCTGGTTGCCCTGTTCGATCTCCTCGTCGGTGAAGCACTCCAGACGACAAGCTTTGGCGAAAAGTGAGATGATCATCCCCATGCCCGTCATGTCTGCGGTCATGTGGTTGCAGGAGAACGTGAGTAGGAGCCCACCATGGACAAGGTTGGCCTGTAGAATGAGGACTGGTGCGATTTGACTGAAGTCATTGGGATCTTCGGGCCACGAAGAGGCAATTGGCGGGAGGATGATAGCTGGGTCGAGGGAGGTGAATGGATATTTTGTAGTACTTAATTCTGATAAGCTGGGAAATGCAGGGTGGCTCTCTCTGATGTCGTTGACGTTTAGGCTTATTCTTTCGTCGAGAGGGATGATCTTTGGTCTGCCGCTGCAGCCTTGACGCCGCCCTTCCATAATGACTTGTCCTGCGAGGAAGGGAAAGGCCTTCGCGAGCCGCAGCAGGCCAACCGCCAACGTGCTTTCGATTTCATTCGAAGAATATGTTTCTGGAAGACGAAAGCATAAACATAGCACAATGTACCGTTTTAGCATAGGCAAGTTGCCCATGACATCTTGGAGGTGTGTGAAGTCGTGAAGAGTTCCGTTTGGAGCCATGACGATTTAGTCCAGCAGGAGTAGAATGCGAGGTTGCGATCAATGCTCCGTTTCCATACTGATATATAACAACCGACTCCAAACACGAGTAGCTGTGCACTCGTTGCTGTTCGTCCAGGCTCAACTCACTAAGCCAAAGAGAGCCAAGGGCCCTTCTTCCAGTTTCCTGATCGAGCCTTGTGAGAGGAACGAGTGGAGAATCCGGTAGTTGTGCAGCATTGTTCTCTAATCATTCCAAGGGTAAACCGAAATCTTATTATTTTTATTTACATAGAGAAGACTGAAACAAATATGCAAAGTAGCTTGTGGATCATATGAGATCTATTCCATGGGTATCATAATGCTAATCATACAACACAGCAAGTAACTTGTCTTTTTTTGAAGAGAATTCTAGCCACCATCATTCCGAATCACTTCTGAGCAGCTGCTTGCTTGTCGAGATCAAGCTCAACTCCACGTTGACGAGTCTTTCCCTCGTCGTGGATATCTGCATATTTTTCCTGCTGAGCACGATCACCTGTCAAGGCGGCAGCAGCACCGCCAACTGCACCTTGGACACGATCACTGATTCCCTTGCCAAGGTCACTGAGTTGACCCTTGGCTTCCTGCCCCTGGCCCTGGAGATTCTGCTCGCGGCCTTGCTGCTTGAGGTTTTCATTGCCGAGCAGGTTTCCCACGGTCTCCTTGGCGCTGCCTATTGTTTGATCCCATTGTCCTTGAGTACGGTCGCTGTTGTCTTTGGCCGGAGCGCCGGTTGAACTGATGGTGAAAGGTCCAGCCTTGGCCGCAGCATGGGAAAGGTCTGATTCGGCCTCTCCCTTGGCTTTGTAGTGGTCTGCGTTGGCTTGATCGCCAGCACTGCCAGTAACGGCGGCGATGCCTGAGTTGATGTATCCCGTGGCAGTGTCCACGACAGACTGGAGGGTAGAGGTGTTATCTTGGGACGACATGTTGAACGGTTGATTATTGTTTGGATGGACGTGTGAGATTCAGTTTGGGGTTATTGGTTCGAGATGTTTTTGTCTTGTTGACTGCCGGCAGGAACAACTGGTCCCTGCGAGAGGATTACGCCGTATTTATAGACGTCAATGTGAAATCTTGCTTAAGCTGCTATTGCCAGTGTGAATCGTGGTCTGAACGCAGGGGAATGCGAAAGGCGGGGCCAGTGAGGCGATGATGTCATGGCAGCCACAGCTTGGCGACCAAAGCGTGTGAGGCTGCACCGATTCAGTGGCTGAAATGCAGCCTAGTGGGCACTAAGGCGCATTTAGTGTCACCACTAGGCCTAATGCGGAGTACGCGCCCTCAGAACCTCGATCGACGCATCGAGCATCAAGCATCGACGTCATCTCCTCACGAAAACCTCCGGGAGAAAGAGATTTGGGGGTGATCTGAGACACACCATGGCACCATCCGAGTGCCACATGGTGAAATGCAACGCAATGCTTTCATGTGAAAGTCTCGGTTGCCTGCCAATCCGCCTTGAGCGAAGCTTCTCGTGGCCACGGTAGTGTGACAACTGGTATCATCGCAAGCAGACCCGGATGAGTCGTTCTCGTACTCGTATTCTCATCAACGATCTTCAAGCATTTTCTTGACCCGGGGATCATCAACCAGGATCACGATTCATACATCAGAATCTGATCTTCGGCCCAACAAACACCAACAAGAATGCAATCACCCACATACCAAAGATCATGGCATACAGTTTCATTCTTCCCAGCCAGCCCTCCTCTTCACTCATTCGTCTGAGGAATGCAAGATTCTTGCTGGCGGCCTCCATCGAGCTGACACTGACATCAAGCCCTTCCATTGCCCTCCCAAGGATGCTCTTGTCCTGCTGTAAAGCGAATTGCATAGCTTGTGCTTGCTGTTTCAGCTGGACGGCCATACTGACCATCGATGCAGAGATGTCCTCCTGCACTCGGGATGAGTTTAGTAATGATCTCTCTGTAGCTGATGCATTCGAAAAGCCTGTCGTTTGGGCCTCCGAAGCCTTCGCCGGATTTGTTTGGTCTCCCCCCCTCCTCCGTACTGTGGATGAGGAGAACAATTGGTTGTTTCCCATTTGTTGTTCCCCTTCTTCTGCCTCCTCTTCCACCTCTGTGACGGGTTTGCTTTCCCTCAGAATGTCGTCCTTTTCAGTCGGAGCTTCTCGTTGCTCGCGAGGCCGATCAAGCTGCTCAAGTACATCGAACAGGGTGTCGCCTTCTTCGTTATCCGCGACAGGAACTTTCCAAGCCTCTGTGCCCAACATCTCGATCTCGCGTCCAATCTCTTCAATCCGACTTCTCAATCTTTTGATAATGGCTCTCTTGTCTGCCAGATCCTTGATGGCCTCGTATTTGGCTCGTTGTACTCTGATCATCTGTGCCTTTCGTTCCAAGTGTAACAACAGAGTTCGCGCCCCTTCGACATTGCGCAGCCATTTCGTACGGTGATATGGTAAAGGAGACCACAATTCTGCTTGTACTTGTCTTTGTAAGGTCGATAATTCTGTTGATCCCTGAGAGGATGGCGACGGGGTCAGGAGTACAAGATGTTGGAAGCGTATCAGGGTTCTACGCAGATTGAGGTAGTCAACCTCATGTCGGAACGGTCGCGCGTGCTCGCTGTCGGCCGTGGTATCCTCTCGTCTGGCTCCTGCACCGAAGGTCAGGGCCACCGGGCGAAGGGCTGAAGTGAGGGACATATTGTATGGATATATTCGGTAGGTAGTTTTGCCAAGAACAGAGTAGTCGGCCTGGAAGTCTTCAACATCACAGTTGACGCATCCAGGAACATCTGCGGAACGACAACGAGCCAGCAATGGCCACAAGTGACCGAAGTCCAAACGAAAGGTAACATCACGTGATTGTGCTAACCTCTTTCTGAAGATTACATAAGCAAATATTCTTAGGTAAGCTAATTAATTGTACAAGTTCTCTTCTCTACCCCATTGTTACCCTCTTCTTTACATTTCTCATGCTTGAACAGTGGGAGTAAACCCGACCAAAGCTTTCATGGAGACAATACCATGTATATTTCAACATAAAGATCCTCCTCGATCTGACTGCGTTCTTTGTCCGCAGTCTCTTTGTACCCATGTGCTCTACAATGGATCCTTCAGCTCCGAGGCAGTCGATGCCTGGTACTAGTAATATTGATGTATTGGCATACCTAGCTAAGGCAGTTTCGCCTTTTCTATATAATTATTTTCTCCATCCTCCTTCCGTTCTCGATTCTCAGAGACGCAACACACCCCGTCCTCTGATTCGAGTCAACCCCAGGAACAGCCTCGTTATCTCAGTCAGAAGACAGGTAATTTCCACAGCACTTCACCCCAGATCGCCCTAACCTGCGACATCATGTCTACGATCATTGTGCCATGCTCTGAAGGTGACACAGTAATCTTCCTCAAAGTCGTGGATGGCGACAAGGAGTATATCATTCTCATGAGGAAGCGAGACAAGTTGAGAGATTTGATGAAAAAGTTCTGGAAAGGATCGTGCAAGAGACCCCACCCAGCACTCTTTACACACCAAGGTAAGAAAATCCGAGCTCGCTCCACTGTAGCTTCGCTCGGACTCGTTTGTGGTGATACAATCCAGTATCAAGCCACTGGCGAGAACCCCAAAGAAATCTTCTACGAAGAGCTCGTCATACTCGCAGACAGCTGCAAGCAATTCAGCAAAGGCCTGATGATAATCTTCCACGACATGCCCGTGGCCTGGTTCGAGTCAGAGGATGTGGAGGCGCAAAGAGTGCTGCTGAAGCACAGCGTGGAAGAACTCAATGATAGAATGCTAGATCTCAAGCATCTTCGCCATGCGCCCTACAATCGGGTATCTTATGGCTGTCTTACTGCCGCACAATTGTTCCTCGCGGAATTCATGCTCGAAATGTTCAGCGTCGACGATATTTTATGTAAGGCCACATTCGCTGCCGGGGACTTGCGTCTGCACCCGGAAAGAGTTGCAAAGATGTGTTTTGGGGCCGCCTTGAATAGGGAAACACTGTTCAAAGTCTCTCGACAATGCAGCTTTTGCCGAATCATGTCATCAAATCCTCACGCGAAGACGTAGCTATGAGCGATGTCGATCATATCCCCGAAGCAAGCACTTCGCAGAGTTTCGGCGAGGAGGATGACGAAATCTGTCTCGTCTGCCATGAGTCCGTCCTCCAGGCTTCGGCCTCTACTACTGGTGCTAACAAGCAGGTCAGCCCAGACGTGGTTATGGTCTCATGCTGCCACAAATTCGCGCACGCTCTTTGTCTTGCCGAATGGTTCGTGCACAGCGTTTACTATCAAGACTACCAAACTGAGACGTGTCCTCACTGCAGAACAGCTTACCCTCCCAGCGACGCTTACCCGCTGCACCGCAAAGCGTTGTTTGCCTTGGCTTCTCGAGAACCACACGAAATTGAGGCAGGACACTGGGCCGCGATGTGGCAGGAGATGGAGACTGCTTCACCACTCAGAAGTTGATTTGCAAACGGCCATCTGGCTAACGATAATGGTCCAATTTGACCTTTGATTACCTGATGAAACGTTAGGTGATCCCGCACGGTCACGCAGTGCATTGGATCAAGGACCCTCATCTATCTTTTCGAATTAATCATTAGGTCGCAGGGAATCCAGTCGTGCATGGTCAAATAGCTGATTGAAGGGAAGTGAGAAGATTTCATTAATGAGTGTATGATTATGGACGTGGATATGAGAAACGCGCGAAGAAGTTAACGGGACGATGCTTTAGTTAGACTCAGAGAGTCAGATTATCACGATCGGTAGGTCAATTGCGAAACGTTTGTTGAAGAATGAAAATGTCATTCACTTTCTGCTATGTGATGAAACGAGTGCTTGCGATCCATTTGTGTACATGGTGGCTGTGTTTTCCTTTATGGCAATGGCGTGTTAAATTACTTAAATTAGGTGTCCTCTCACTGTTCATCCTCTCATCCTGATAGAGACCCATGTGTGTACGTTCCACTATCGTAACTTCTTACTCGTCCTCGTACGCATACACGTATACTTATGCGGTGTTTCGTATGGTGTTTTGTGGCTAGCTCCCCTTGGGAATCAGCTTGGGTAACAGACGGTGACTTCGAATCCCGGTGAGGCGTGGGAGTTCGGTCCAGCGACACAGCTTGTTATGCTGTTCGCTTTGCGCCCGCATTGCGTTTTATTTTTCTTGTATCTTTCTTTTTCTTTTGCGGAAGGAAAGAAGTGAGGGATGGTTCAATTCTTGCGTCCGGGCCTGTGGATGCGGATGCGTAAAGGAAGGAGGGTTTCTTTTTTTCTTTTTTCTTCAATGAGCGGCGCAGTCGTTTTTGTTCGAAGGATTTACAGGAGGCGTAAGGAACGAGGAGAGGGATGCTCGGCTCGGTCTGCCTTGCGTGCGTCGGTGAAGCAGGGCGCCGATTCGGAAAGTGTGGTGCAATCCAATCATGCAAAAGCGCCCACAACCGACATGCCGGCAGCGCCCGTGAGAACAAAGCAAAACGCTTGGATTTTGTCCTTCTTCGTCATGATGAGCGACGCCTCCTCAGAGAGGAAATCCTCAGCGAGAAGGTCGACCAGTGCAGCGTAGATGAGCAGACCTGATGAACTGTTGGGAAGGAAAGAAAAAGACGTGTTAGCTACGGTAGCCTCTTCACGCCTTGAGGTCCATAGGGTGGTATGCTCAAGGAAGATTGACATGGTACTTACAATGCGTTGAATGCTCCGACGAGGATGAGGGCAAAGGCACTGGACGGATCGTACGAGTTGCGCGTCAACAGCCCGATGGCTTGGCCAATGGGACAAGTCGTTCCAAACGCGCAGACCAGAACCCATGGGCGGATTGACTGCTTGGGATAAGGCACGGCGGCGATCCGACTTCCGAGACCTAGACCTTCGAAGAATTGATGGAAGAGTATTGCCACGAGCAAGATGACAAAGCCATCAGTGGTGATGGAGACGGTCATGCCAACAAAGATGGAGTGGAACAGGATACCTCCCTCGAGCAACGAGATGTTGAGGTTCATTGTCTTCAGCGTCATGGCATCCACGCTCGCCTCAGAGTCAGTATCGGGTACACCGACAGACGAGCTGTCGTCGAACACAGATTTCTCTGCCGGGTAGAAGGAGCGCGGTGTGACGGCCAGGATCATGTCCTTGAGCTCTTCGCGTTGACGGACGTACTGGGCGTAGAAGACTTGGAACCAGGTGGGCATGTCTGTGAGGTTGTTGTATTGCTCCATCTCTTCGCGCGCCACGGCCGAAATCTCATAGGAGTGCGTGTACGCGTGCGGCTTCTCGAACCCGTCAACCTCGGATTCGTCTTGTGAATGGACTCCGTATGCTGGAAGAGTTTGCGGGGTGCCGACACCGGGTCGTGCTCCTTGTTCTGCTAGTCCAGGCCTATGTACATGGGCGTGTCCGTGTCGATGTGGTCCAGGGGCTGAAGTAGCGTTGCCCATGGGTCCACCGTGGGAATGGCCACCTGTCTTCGCCTTGAGGTACATTTCAATGGTGAATAGAGCAAACAACGCAAACATCATCTAGGACTCGTTAGAACAGTCCGAGCTCCATGATCTGGAGGGGGAAAGGAGGGAAGTGTATGTGTCCGAAGACACATGGACACCGGTTTGTCAGGAATGTAGAATGGTACTCACGATAACGCCAGGCATAGCTGGATAGTCGTCTGTGAGAAGGGAAGGAAGACACGGATCACCGAGAGACTGAAAAGCCGTGGGCACCAGATGAACAAAAGCCGTTGCAATCAGCACGCCCGTTCCAAAGTGTTTGCAAAAGAATATAACGCGAGGTGGGAGTCTCGCCCAAGATACTCTTTTCCCCATAACTGGGAGACCAGCTCCGGCAATGCTGAATGCGAAGACCATGAAGACTGCACCCACATGGAGAGGGAGGTCGTATTCACTGAGCTCAGCAGCTCCTCCGCCACACTGTGGTTTCGACATTCTTGTCTGCGTTGCAAAAAAAGAGAACCAGTCCCGAAAGCTACCAAAATGGAGTGAGCGGTAGAAGAGTAGAAGAGAATGACGAAAGCAAAGCCCAGCTTCGCAAAGACAACGATGGAAATGTCAGGAAAGAAGCTGCCAGAGCTGAAGAAAAAGCTTTTACAAATCCAAGCAAGCACTCTCATATAAGACTGGTTCGTATCGCCCACATATGATTGCCAAGTGTCGCTTGGGTCGTCCTCTTGCCGGCAGTTGAAACTCGATATCGCAATTTCTGATATGTTCAGGCCTATCAAACCGGGCTAGCAGTCAATGATATTCACATTGGGCCACTTCGGGGAGGTACGACCATGTAGCTTGCCAAGTGGATGATGAGTCCATCTTATCTGATGAAGCTCACCTTGTAACAATATCCGTTTGGAGAGGAGGAAGCGAGAAGCAACCGTCGACAGCTGCTACTTCGTATACTGGCCTGTCTTAGACAAGCTCCTGACTCGGCAAGCCTTGTACAGCTGTGACCACGAGACTGACTGCTCCATGAATCTCTTCATTTACTCACTCGATAAGAAACTTCTGTTAGTCATAATATTCAATCTTGTAGACACAAGGAATGATTGTACAGGCGAGATGTCTGTCCTTCGTATGTAAATTTCATAGTCGTCGCAGTGGTGAATCCGCGTTCGGAAAGATTTCCAAATATCCAACCTTGGGCGGATCCGAGGGAATCGATGCTCCGCTCTGGTTATCACGCTTCTCAGACAATTGGTACTCCGTCCTCGGTCCGTTTTGTCCACGCAAATGCGAGAACCGGCTTGTTTATCTGCCTCAACAACCAGCTTAGGTCGTCGAGAACCAGGTTCGGTACGAGCAAACCGGCAGCGACACTGGACGTTGGACGAAAGTTGTTGCCCACAAGTCGAGCTTCGTAACTCATCTTGGCAAACCATTCAGGGGTTCTGCTTCGAGGCTGACTTTGCATATGACCATTGGCTCCAGAAGGTGCCGCATCAGGGAGCATATGGGCAGTTTTGATACAGTATCCGTCCAAGCGAAGGCAAGCATCCTGGTCCATTGCTTGGCTTTCGTAGACACGAGTTCCACCTACTCAGTTGCCGTTTGCTCGAGGTCGAGACCTGTCTTGATCGGACGAAGGAGCATTTCCTATACCGTAACAAGCTCCCGCTCCACCGCTTGTCTATCTCAAGGCAGGCAAAGGAAAGGACTGATCTGCCACTAGAAGCAAGCGGGTCGCTCCACATCTCCTCTGGATTTGGAGGATTTGCAAGCCTGCGACAAAGACCAGGGAGGAATTCCGCCTTGGCAAAAGGCATGTTGAGACCTTGTCGAACTCTGGAAGCGCTTAGCTGCTGATAGCGGGATTAGAGTCAGGAGAGGGTGATGTCTCCTTCGCTCACAATCGCTGATTTGAGGAGAAGGATAATCAACGCCGACTGTCGCCGCAGAAACCCTTGGGCAACGATGGCTGTGAAGTGTATGTGATGTGTGCAGTGTAAACAGAAACATGAAGCTGGATCTCCGCCATACGAAAGAGGACTACGGCAGCCTTGGCACGTACTAGCGGCAATCACTGCCAAGCCGCTAGTGACGTAGCTGGTTAACCGGAAACTCTGTCCAGGGAGTACTTTGGATGTTCCGTAACAACACCATGTCTGAGGTTCGCTTCTTTCTGGAAACCTGCTACCTTCGTCGCTTAAAGCCCATACGGCCAAGATCTTGGCTTGCGCATCACGGCTTGATCTTGCTTCAAGATTTCACATCACCTCTATCAAGGGACAGGGCCGTGGAACAGCGTCGCCATGGGAATTGTCCGTGAGAAGCAGCCGACCCTGAGAAGAGGGAATCCCAATTGCTACAGGTCCTGCAAGGGTCAGGAGAGCTAGCTGACAGCTCTGCGACCTGCTATAGATAAGTGTGCTTGCCGGCTCATGAGCATGGTTCCAGCTTGTCGTTTACCCATTTTCTGTGTCACTCATCACAAATCTTCTTCCACAATCCCATACTCCCCAATCTTCTCATAATTGATTCTCCTGTTTCGTCTCTCGAACATCTGTGCGCTTACCTTTTGGAAACACATTTGATCTCAGGCTGTCCAGCTAACTTCCCGAAGTGGAAGATAGCGACGGTTCTTCTCTCTTCCGCGCAAAGCCTTACACTTTCAGCCTTGTCTTGAGACAACCATGGCTTCTCCCAGAGTGGATGAGAGTGACAGTGTGCCTCGGGCCTCTCCTACTCAAAGAAGCACTGCGGGACATGGGCCTTCTGATAAGATATCCCCAGCTGTTCAGACAGAAGCCCCGAGATCTAGCAGCAGTGGGACCAGCACTGGGAATGTGCTGAAAGATGTCAGCATTACCCAAGCTAGCGAGTCGGCTCAGGAACAGACCGTCGACACTGCCGACCCCTATTCGCTTCGCGATCTGAAGCAGCCAACTGCCAATGACAACAAACGCTCTAGCATGTTGATGCAGAAACAAGAGCGAAAAGTCAAGAAGTACTACAACAGGCAAAACGCACTGATAGATGCCTATTTAACCAGTGCCGACGAAGAAGCTCTTGAGCTCGAGGACAACATCAAGAATGGGGGTAAAGTCCGCTTCGCTGTCAATGCTAGCTTTGTGTGCAACTTCTGCTTGTTTGTCATCCAGCTCTACGCTGCAATCTCCACGGGCTCCTTGTCACTCTTCGCTACAGCCGCAGACGCCTTCGTAAGTCTCTACTCGACTGACAACATATGCAATGGCTGACCGCTGATGCTGCTTAGATGGATCTCGTCGTCTCGATTGTCATGCTAATCACCTCACGCATGGCATCTCGACCCAACGTATCCAAGTTTCCCGTGGGCCGAAAGCGACTTGAGACAGTCGGTATCATCCTCTTCGTATGTAGCCCTTTCCGATCGACCTATCCACGGCTTGTTCCCCTGGATGCATAGACAGGACGTCACTGACCAATGTGTAGTGCGCCCTGATGACCACTGTGGCGGTCCAGCTCATTGTCGAGTCAGCACGTGGTCTTGGTGCCGGGGAACCGGACTCGGAATCATTGCACATTATTCCTCTTGTTTTCGTGGGCGTTGCCATCTTCGCGAAAGGGACTCTGTTTGTCTACTGCTTCCTCCTCCGACGTTACCCCGCGGCACGCATATTCATGATCGACCACCGCAACGACATCGCGGTGAACCTCTTCGGTCTGATCATGTCAATCGTCGGTACTCGGTTCCGGCAGGTGTGGTTCTTGGACCCGACAGGCGCAATTGCCATCGCGTTGTTGATTCTCTACTCGTGGGCCTCTACTGCATTCGAACACATGTGGTATCTGGTCGGAAAATCAGCTCCACAAGACTTCCTGAACAAAGTCGTCTATGTGTCAATCACCCACGACGAGAGAATAAACAAGATCGACACTGTCAAGGCGTACCATGCCGGTGATAAATTCTATGTCGAAGTCGATATCATCATGGACGAGGTGGAGAGTCTCAAGGTCACTCACGACGTGAGCCAAGCCCTGCAGCGGAAATTGGAAGGGCTGGCAAATGTTGAACGAGCATTCGTACATGTTGACTATGAGGACCTCCATGATGTGCATGAGGAACACAAGGCTCTGTACGAGAAGAAGTCGCCGAAAAAGCCATTGGCTGAGAGAATCCAAGGCCGACTGAGCGGCATATGGGACCGACCAGAGAGACCTCCAACAGACCAAGAGGCGAAGAAGGGCCTTGTTGCAAGAATCTTCAAGACCTAACATCTGTTTGGCAAGCTACAGAGTACCTGTAACAGTATTGTAACGATATCGTGTCATTAGTCATGGTCCATCAGTCATTCCGCAATTGAACGATATCCGCCCCCGATGCTACTCGGTAGGTATTGCTTGGCCGTCGGTTCACAGCGTAAACGATTCGCAGTCAGTAGCTGCGTGGTCACCATCTAGAGGCCTGTGTCCTAAAATTAGCCTGTTCCTGAGCTGACTGACTAAGAAATCACCAAGGATCTCCTGTCCAACCTCATATCACGAAGCGTGTCGTTGGACGCCTTAAAAGCTACGGCTTGGCCAGGCCTCCCGTACGTACATTCTATTCTAGCTTGCTCGTTGGGAGTGTCTCTCCAGACCTCACAGCACGACCATCGGCGCTTCACTAAAGGGCTGCTCCCGCAAGCAGCTAGGTATGCGACGGAGACTCGCCCGGGATGGCTTTCGAGTCCGAATACAGAGCGATGGAAGAGGACGACCGGCAGCAACCAAAACCACGAGCTAAGCGATTCCACCACAAGGTCCGGAGTGGATGTGCAACGTGCAAGTGAGTACGTCGCATTGACGGTCCAATAAAGTGCAAAAATCTCACGGTCACCGTCTCAACGCAGACAGAGAAGAATCAAATGCGACGAGGGATACCCTACGTGTAAAAGGTGGGTCGCATGGATCTCAGGTGGCCTCGAGTTGCCTTATTATGCTGATGAAAAACATTCTCACGCACATGTACCTGGGTAGGTGTGCGATCGCGGGACGAAAGTGCCCTGGATACGACAACACCCCCAGACCATGGATCTTCGAGAGCAAGCAGCAAACCCACATGGACGTTCAGAAGCCGTCCCGGGCTGTAGGACACCAGTTTGGCGTCAAGCACCGCTCGTGCGGTCGTGAACGGCCCGAAGACATTACCGACCTCGCGCGGGAAGCGAAGCGCAACGCCCTCATACGCGCACAATGGAACTACCTCACACATAACGTCAACGTGCGGTTCGGAGAGTCGCCGCGCGACCAGCGGAGTCTGAAGTTCTTTCTCGCCGAGACGGCGCCGACCATAGGAAACTACGGGCCATGCAACATGTTCTGGACCCGGCTGGTTCCTCAACTCGCATTCGAGTTCCCCGTCATCCGACACCTTCTCGTGGCCATGGCGCTGCTGGATGAGCAACTGGGCGTGTCGGAGACGACCAAGATCAAGCCCGCCTCCCTTGCGCTGTGGCACTACCAGATGGCGCTGAGGGGGATGGCGATGGTCGAAAGAGCCGACGAGCCTTTTCTCGTGCTCGCATCGTCGATGGGCTGGGTTTTCGAGTCGTTGCAAGGCAACTTCTCGGCGTCGGCCATCCACCTCCGCGCGTCGGCGCGCTTGTTGAAAGAGCTGGAATCCGGATCGTCAGACCCGCTTGCCTCGGACATGGTCGCCGCCGTGAAACCCATGGTCAATCTGTCCATGTCGTTTTCAAGCATCGTCCACGGGGCCAGTTCCCCGATCGACACTCTCCTGGGTCCAGACGATGGCGACTGCGACGACCAACCAACAGAGCCCTGGGCCGTCTCGATAGACTCCCTCGCACAGGCACGGGACATGCTCATCGAGCGTCTGACGCGGTTCAAGCGCGCCGACGTGCCTTCGCGATACACGGCCCTCGCGCTGCGTCGATACATTGTGAGCTGGCGGAAACGGGCGCGAATACATTGCCTGCCCAGCAAAGAGTCCAGTCTTCACAAACAAACCATGCAGATCCTGTTCATCATGGCTCTGTCGTTCTTGCCGGAAGACATCGCCGGTCCGTTCAGCACGGCCAACGAAGCCGCATCAAGGCACCTCCTGGACACCATTGAGCGCTTGGCCGTCGCCAAGCGAGAAACAGCGTCGTGGGACGAAGCCGACATCGATGTCACTTTGTCTGTGGCGTTGGCGTTCCTGGCCGAGCATCTCCCCGATTTGTACTCCCGGAAGCGAGCAGGACATTTACTAGCTTCGTTCCCAAGGGCGCCGCGGGCAAAGACCAACGACACTCGGTCGTCGACGAGTGGTCTCTTGTGGAATCGATTCAGGCCAGGTAAAGTGACGTTTGAGGGAGACGGGGACGGAGACGGAGAGGAAGGGGAAATAGCGTCGGGCCTGGGACTTTCTGCCATCGAGAAACAATATTCCCGTGTCTTTGACTGAAACGCTACAGTACCTCTGGGACCTACTGTGCACAGGCGAATACCTCAGGACAATACCTAGCCTACCCGTACGCAGCCGTACCCAACGGCCTTGTGTCAAGCTTGATGAGGAGCTGAGATCGAGTAACTTAATTAGCACCATCCGTTCCAATAAACTCCACCACACGCATTCGAAGTAGGTTCGGAAACTTTTGCCATTGTGGCGTTTTTTGCTTCCCGCACTTTACGAGTACGTGTTGGTACGAGCACAACGTGTAAATCTCGCCCGGACTTGTCCGAGATATGAAGTTCGGACCTTGTACATATATATAGTAGATTGATAGCCGTTATTGTTTTCAATATTTACACGGAGCTCAGCTCGCAAATTTGGCTACCTGTCCGTACTGTTGCTCTTCAATCTACCTTTTACCAAGTTGTACGGATTCCTTTTCTCCAAATACCTCTCTTCCACGCACACACACACACACACACACACACACACACACACACACACACACACACACACACTCCGGAAAAAAGGAAATACCACCGACATGTCTGAGACGGATCCTGGATTCATCGCGGCGGTGGAGGAAGCACGACAAGGTTTCAGCGAAGGCGGCGTTCCAATCGGTGAGTATACCCTGTCTTCGTTTCCTCGCTACGTGGCATAGTGGCCATGGCGAGTTCCGTGCAATAATAATACATTCTACTATCCTCTTCCTGATCTGCCTTTCTGTTCTGTTCTGTTCTGTTCTGTACTCACGCTAAATGCCGCCGTGTGTGTGTGTCTGTGTGTCTGCAGGAGCGTGTCTCGTCTCCAAGGACGGCAAGATTCTCGGCCGAGGACACAACATGCGAGTTCAAAAGGGTAGCGCGACTTTACATGTGAGTGTTCTTTCTTATCTATGTATCTGATCTGGCATTGTCCCCGACCACTACCACGACCACGACCACGATCACGATCATCTCACGGGGCTCTTGGATGGGGAAGTCTTTCGAGAAGAGAGAGAACCCAAACCACCAAGTAACGTCTGTCCGAGTCGTTCTGAGCACTCTGAGTGCTGAGTACCTTCTTTGGGACCAAAACCTCCGGCACAAGGACGGGGTTTACAGATCCGTCATCTCGTCGTCCTCGGTGGTAGTGCGAACCTCGTCAGCATTTTGGCATTTTAGCAGTATATATATACACATGTCGACCATGTTCTCTGATATCGACGCTCTTCACAGGGCGAAATCTCGGCACTCGAAAATTCAGGTCGACTGCCTGCTTCTGCGTACGCCGGTGCGACAATGTACACCACCCTGTCTCCCTGCGACATGTGCACGGGCGCGTGTGTCATGTACAAGGTGGCCAGAGTGGTGATTGGCGAGAACAAGACCTTCGTGGGCGGGGAGGAGTACCTCAAAAAGCGAGGCATCGAGGTCGTGGTGTTCGAGAATCAAGAGTGCATGGGTCTGATGAAGAAGTTCATCGAGGAGAAGCCGCGGGTATGGTACGTTGAGACTCTCCCTCCCACTCTCCCACTCTCTCTCCCCCCCGTATTGATCCCTGCCTATGTTCTTCTCGAGTCATCGTCGCCGCCGCTGACGTGTCTACAATGTTCTAATAACGGCATCCACAGGAACGAAGATATAGGTGAAGACTGAATCACGCTGATCGTCAATCAATTATTACATTGCTTCTTTCCTTTTCCTTTTATTTAACTCGGTCGTGAGATCCATCCAATCCTCCGTCACCTCGAAGTCGTACACCGCTGAACCTCCTCAAAGAAGAATTTGAGATCATCAGGATTGACACCTGGCGTGATACCGTGGCCGAGATTCACGATCCATCTCTCTTGGCCGCCGCCAAACCCTTTTACCATACTCTCCACCACCGACGTGATGGCCTCGTGTGAACCGTAGAGAACGCCCGGGTCAGCGTTCCCCTGCAGCGTCACGCGACCTCTCGCGATCTTGACCGCTTCCGCCGGATCGTGCAACCAGTCGAGCCCAACCACGTCGTACCCGGAGTCGCACAGCTCGTCCAGGGCGTACCATGCGCCCTTGGCGAACACCACCATAGGCACGACGTCCTCGCCCATCTCGCGCAGCCGCCTGGGCAGGTTCTCCGAGATGTATCTCAGCGCAGGCAAGGCGAATTCCTTGAACGAGGCAGGCGACAGCTCGCCGGCCCATGAATCAAAGACTTGAAGGATCTGCGCTCCCGCCGCGACTTGCAGAGCAAGGTACTCAACACAAATGTCCGAGATCTTCTTGAGCAGAACCTTGGTCTCTTCGCCGTACTTGTACACCCATGTCTTTGCCTCTCGGAACATCTTGGACCCTCCGCCCTCGACCATGTAGCATAGCAGAGTCCACGGTGCGCCGCAGAACCCGTACAGCGGCACTCGGCCGTCCAGCTTCTTCCGCGTCAGCGTGATGGCCTTGTACACGTAATCCAGTTCTTTCGCGACATCGACGTCTCGCTTGACGATCTCCTGGTACTGCGTATCCGCCGGCGAGCGTAGAGGGTTGGGGAACTTGGGGCCGATGCCGTCGACCATTTTCACTTCCATGCCCATGGCCTGTGGGATGACGAGGATGTCGGAGAAGATGATGGCCGCGTCGATGAGCCCCGCATATCGCTCGATCGGCTGGAGCGTCAGGGTCGACGCGATCTCGGGCGAGCGACAGCATTCGAAAAAGTCATGCTTTCCTTTGGCTTCGTGGTACTCGGGCAGGTATCGGCCGGCTAGAGAGAAAGAAGTCAGTTTCTTCCAGACCCAATTTGCACTGATCAAAAGACAAGGGAATAAAAGGCACTGACCGCCGCATACCTTGTCGCATCACCCACATGGGCGGCCTGTCGACCTTTTCGCCTATTCAAAGAAGTCAGGTCTGTCTGTTCCCAAATACTGCTCCAACAGTCCAAACATGTCAATGAACCCACGCACCACGTGCTGCCCGCAGGAGGCGGTCATTCTTCAACGGAGGAAATCTCTCCTTCATCTTGAGCTAGCTGGTCTCTTAAAGCGCACAACAGGTCCGTCGGTGGATGTTGCGACGGCTTTGAATGGCAACAAGCCGCAACAGATGATGTGCGGGCACAATTGGAAAGTGCGCAACTTTATGGGAAGCCGACATTTAACCGGCTGCCCCTCGCATCACGAGGCTACGAGGCTACGAGGCTGCGATGTGTGCCCGCGAAGGATTGATAGTTCATACAGAGAGGGAGACCCTTGAACCGTATGCTGTAGTGTAAGCTTGTTCTTCATACACAGATACACTACCTACACAGCTGCAGGGGTACTTTCTCCCGCATCTTCCTCTTCGGCATCAACAGCTTGATCGCCCTTCTTTTTTCGCAGGTTCTCCAAGCCATATAGCTGTTCTCCCAGTGTACCGTATGTGCTCTTGCCCTTTGAATCATCTTCCAGTGGCAGGTCGGATGCTTCAGAGTCTGGTACAGCGTTGTTCAGAAGCACAGCGAGGCTCGACCGTTCCCATCGTAACTCAGGTGCCGGATCGTCATCCTTGGGGGCTGTGCCATTGGTATTCTCAGTCAGGTTCGAGAACAAACTGAAAGTCTCGAAGAAATCCGAGTTCGGTACAGCGTCCTGTTTGACTTCCTTGACAGAACCAGGCTTATGCACCGTATCGATGCTGACCACCATCTCCCATAGTGCTGGACCTACGGCGACGTCCAAAGCATTCCCACCTAACTCAATGGTCTGATGGTGTTGAAGCTTCCCCTGGTGTGTCAAATTATAACTAAGCAGCAATGGAAGTCTCAATTCCAAAATTAGAGCCCGTATTCAAGACGATCGGCAAAGCAAACTTACCCTTCCAACGCTACAAGAAGCAGGTGTGGCGGATGGCGCGAATACGGCGAATGTCCGCCCACCGAGTAATGGACTGGCCAAATATTGGACACAGCGAGATGCGCCATCGACCGCTCACCGGAGGTCACATCCAAGTTTCTTTCAAGATCTTGTCGGACAGCCCCTTGGAAAAGCTCTTCATCGAGCAGTCGACCCGTGCGCCAGTGGTACACTTTCAGAGAAGGTTCACCACTTCCTGTAACGAGAAACTCGGGTTCCCAAGGTGGAATGCACAATTTACTGACAAATTCGCGGTGTCCCAAACAATAGCCTTCGATAATATGTGCTTGCGTGATGCCTCGGGATACCCGGATGTGTTCATCTCTATCGGCAGTGAGGATGTACTGCTTCCGTTTGAGACCATCCAGGACTTCAGTGATGGCAACATCGGTCAACAAAGAGACATGTCCAAGTATCAATTTGAGTTCGAAAGTTGGTCCTTCCTTCTTTGGTCTCATGATTTTCATTTCTCTCTGATTTTTCAACGCCTCCAGATTGCGCTTGCTGTGAACTGTCAATTCCGAGGCCGAAGGGGTGAAGGGTCGCTCTTGTTCATCCTGATCCACCTTTGGAGGTGTCCAATCGTTGCTTGGATGTAGAGGAAGCAGATAGACATCTCCAAACTTATCTCCGACCAGAATATTCTTCTCATCTGGTGTCAGGACAATGGCACAGACACGTTTTGGCATCGATCTATCCTTTGTGAGCTGGAAGAGGGGGAGGAGGAACACAATGGTATCAAACTTACCTCTGGCTCTGGAGATCCAGGACTCCCTCCGGTCCGACACCGAATACATTGATCGACTTGTCCTCAGCGGTGACAGTTATCACTGTCGCACCGCTACTGGTGGTAATGATATGGGTCACGTTTGATGATTTCGAGTTCTCGACCTTGAGTTTCCGGCTTTCTCCCTTCTCTCGCTTCGAAATGATTTCGATGGAATTCTCCGAGTCCTCACGCGGAACCTCGGCTTGCTCTCCCTCATCGAGGCGTCGTCTCTTCGGCGGCCGGTTTTCGTCGCCGTCTATCGTGGTAGCGGGTGCTTCTTCCTGATCGGTCTTTTCACCCTGTTGGGGCCATTGACTCAGCAATGAGCCAGTCTTGATATCTAATGAGTAGATGACAGGGCCAGAGGCAGAGAGCAAGAATGGCTGCTGTCCATTCGACGGCTGAACACAGCATACGGTCTGAAATGGTGATTGGACCATTGTGAAGCTTTGTTTCGCGAAACGAAGCCTTTCCTCAACTCCCTCCGACCTTCTTGTGACTTTTACGGACCCTATAAAGTAACATCAAGAAGAAGTTGAAATGACTGGAAAGGCTTTAAAACCTTCGTATATTTCAAGTGAAATCACTACGTAGTGTTTCGGTCACCACCAGAAAGAATATTTACTGAAAGTGCATTATGCGAGAGTTGTAGTTGACCGAATTATTGCCAAGATCAGTACGGCACAACGTAGAACCGCCCCACGCAATCTCCGCCATCCAGCATTCTTTTGATATTGCAGTTATGACCTCTACCTCAAGTGGTATACTTGAATCCTTTCAATTCCCCGTCTGTCTTATCAAGCCAATCTTGATCTCCCATAGCGAGATCGATATCCTCCTTCCGAGAAAGATTGCTCCTGTGGCACAGATAGCCATAGAGCACGATCAACACAATGGCAACCACGTAGCAAACAATCATAGCCACCGTGCCTCCGGTATACGCCGGAGCCTGCTCTGCGCGAAAGGTCTGGGGGCCGATGATATTACCTGTCGCCCAAGCCACATAATAGAAGGCATACAGAACAGTTCTTGTTGAAAAGTTAGATTTTGATTCCTAATCACAGCAATATGGTGTAGGATGCTCACTTCTTGGTATGTCCTGCAATGTTGGCCTGGTACACAGACACAAGCGTCACGTATGGCGCCCAATAGGTGTAGAGGATACTGCACCACCCAACGTCAGCAACGTACTCGAGAAGAAAAGCAATTGGGTACCACATACTATAGTCCAACAAGTTGTCCGGCCAAGTTCGTCCTGGGGAGTGAGTAACATAGAACGGCCCCGAGCAGGGGCAAAAGGATCGAGACAGCAATGATGGCGGTACGCCATTTCCTGGTTGTCGCAGCCAGGAAAGACAAGGCGATACCTGACAAAGTCGACATGGCCTATAAAGGTAACATGTTAGCAATTTTTGTCACTGAGCCAGGCTATTCGGTCGAGGAAGACAGGCGGGAGTACAACTTACACCAGGAGGCATGGCCAGGAGCGAAGTGTGCAAAGAGTCGAATCCCAATCCCGAGATGATCAGGGTGTTGAACGTGGTGAGGCCGCCGTTGGGGACTTGCAGTGCGACAATAGCGAACCAGATCAGCCAAGTGCGAATGTCCATGACAGCTTCGAAAACCTGCTCTTTCTTGAACACTTTTGACTCAACCCCAGTATTGTCAGAAGCTTTGCGCTGGATGATGATGTACTTTTCTCTCCCAGAGAGCCAGTCAGCATCCAACGGGTTATTTGGCCTGTTAACCAGTCAGTTTTGAAGCGAAATCGGGGATGGTGCTTGCCGAAACACGTACAAGAAGAAGTAGACGACAAAAGACCACAAGAGGGTAAAGATCCCCAAAACTAGAAAGATGATCTTCCAGGGCTCAAAAGGACCTTTATAATAGCCCACCAGCCACGAGATGAAGCCGTTCAAGATTGGTGCAATGACGTTGAGAATAATACTGTTCCTCTTGGGTTGCTCCTCGGGTTTATACCACATGGCGACGACCAGGGTAACTGCCGGAATGAGGAGGGCCTCGAAGCCTCCTAAGAGGAACCTGCAGACGAAGAGCCCTCCGAAACTTGTCGTTGCCGCCATGCAGCTTGCTGTGACTCCCCACATGAAAACATTGAACGCGAAGAACTTCACTGCCGGTAGTCTCTGTAGGCAGTAGGCTGCTGGTCCCATGAATGCCAAACCGCCGAAGAACGGGGCCGAGCCACACCAGGAATAATCTTGGCCGTGTAGGTTGAGGTCCTCCTTTAGACCATAGATAGCCGCTCCAGAGATGGCTGTTTTGTCCAGGCCAGAGAGCGTTGCGCACACAAAGAGCTGTTGATATCGTCATCAGTCGCAGGCATAGAGATGCTTCACATGGAGTCTCACAATTGGAATCAGCCTCCAGTCAACCTTTCGCATCAATTTCTTCTCTTCTTCGGGCGACCAACCCTGACTTCCCATTTCAGGACCATACTCTGCAATGATCTGAGCAGCAATGTCGACATCTTTCGCACGTCCTGCTTTGACTGCCTTCACTGCTGCCTCGGCTGCAATTTCAATAGAACCGCGTTCAGCAGACGGTTCAATGACATCCTCCGCGGTCATATGGGGATCTTTCTCGGCGGCCATGGGGACGCTTCAAGGTAAGGAGAATGAAGGAGAGATGTTATCGGGTAGAGGCTTCCCTCCCATCCCGTTGCGACATGTTCAAAGTTATATCCCAGGTCGCAAACGGCTGGTTTAGAGGTGTAGCAGGCGAATAACGCCCAGTCCTCCAAGTGTAGATAATTGACAAGCGCAAAGGGGTTGAGCAATTCCCAGTATATGATTGGACGCCCGTGCCAATGTCCAATGCGATCCGCACGGCAGCATATCCTGTCTCCACTGATAGTGCATTTTAGCTGCAACAGTTGCGCGCAGACCTCAGGGACGATACCCAAAAGGCGTATTTTGGGCCTAGGGGCGCCCAAGAAAGCGCGCAACTCAATCTAGAGAGCGGCGAACATGTATGTCCGTAGGTCATTTGATCCCTGAAATGGCTGGCGTTCGCCGCGATAAGATCCGCTCCCATTTCAGAGGATTGACGCCCAACGAGGGTCTGAGATAGTGTTTGCTGTGATTCTTCGTCGACCGGGGCTATGGCCACACTTGTCGCGCCGCCCCAGCAATAGTCGGGGCGCGAAGATCCAAATCATACATTGCAACGCGCACGCTAGGGCAGAGGATGGTTAGATAAATTGCCATTCTCGAACTGTGCAGTATTCAAGGAATTCCATCCAGTCTTTCCACGACAATAAATCAGGACGACATCCTTTCAGGAAGTACTCGTAGCCACGCCCAGTACCACGGCCCTCGAATCAGTCTTGTGGTCCTACTTGTTATATCATAGCCGTCACCATGATTGCACCCCTGGGGGAACTCAAGGCCCAGTCAAAAGAGCCACTGTATCCAAAATACCTGCGTATGTTCACTTCAAGACTGCACCTACGTCCTGTTGACATTCTTGTTTGACAGCACACTATGATCCTCTGGAGAAGGTGGAAGAGGTCGGTCCCTTTGAGCACGTTGACCCTGGTCACCGTGCCGACCCGAAAATGCCAAATTTGTTGCAGAACGCGACCAGTATTACCGAACTGAGTCCGCATTGTGGCACCGAATTACTGGGCGTCCAACTGGTATGGATTCCGGCTGTATGGATGATACCATCCGTGGAAGACATAGACTGACTTGTCTTGCCCTTCAAGACCGAGCTGACCACCGAGGGCCTGGACGAACTGGCGCTCCTGACGGCTCAACGAGGGTGCGTCGTATTCCGGGACCAGACCTATACGGATGCCGGTTTCGGGGAGCAAGCGAAGATCGCCTCACACTTCGGGCCCTTGCACAAACACGGGTGGATGCCACATCCCCAGGATGGACCGGTGGAATTTGTGATCGTCTATGATTCCAAAGACGATCTACGGATCCGGAAATCATGGGCCAGGAAGAGCCCGATTCAGTTCCACGTTGACCAGTCTCCAGAGCGTCAACCTCCTGGTCTTACATTCTTCTGCATGTTAGAGTCGCCAGATGGTAGCGGAGGAGATACAATCATTTCCAACGTAAGTCAGACAACAATTGTCAGCATATCGTTCCCCTTGATCACTAACCTGGCTCACCTGTAGACGGGAAGAGCATTTGAGCGACTCTCGCCTTCGTTCCGAAAGCGACTGGAAGGTCTCATGGCTGTGCATACGACTGCAAACCCTATAATGCGAGAAATCCGCGACAACGGAAACAACTCTGTCTTAAGACGACCGATCACTCGTAGTATCCATCCTGTCGTCACCATCCATCCCGTTACCAAACAAAAGGGACTCTTCGTCAATTCATCCTATACGCAAAGTATTGTCGGATGGGATGAGGAGGAATCAGGTAAGTACTGCGTCAGATTGCGCTGGAGGTCGAATAGCTGATTGCCACGGTATAGATTACATGCTCAAGTTCCTTTTCGATCATATCAATCGTGGTCAAGACTTCTCCTGCAGAGTGAGATATGAGCCTGGAACCGTTGTGGTTTGGGATCAGCGAATTACTCAACATTCTCAAACGCTGGATTATGCTGCTGGTGATCGTCGCCACGCTTTTAGATTGACTCCATTGGCAAATGTTCCAATCCCGAGCAAAATCGAAGAGGATGATGGTGAATGCCAAAAGGACGAGGCACGAGTAATGCTCAATCTTTGCTAGCAAAGGCGCCGTTAATGAATACAATGTACCTTCTTTCCATGGAGTCAATGGAACGAAGTTTTTGTATGATTGTCGTTCCAGCATGTCTTAGTCTGCTTCTACCGGGAGCAAGTTAATACCAAGTGAAATCAAGAACGTCTCGACTTTGAAGAGACCAAGATTTGTCAGGCCTCTTGCACCTGCAGCGTTGTTTGTACAACTGCGATTTGCCCATCTCCATCGCTGAATGAGTATTTGGAGTTCGTTATGTTCGTCTCTGAAAGATAGGCCCTGGAGCCCAGGCCCCGGTTGATCTGATAAAGAGGGACAAGCCACATCAACGTCTGGGGTTATGATTTGAAGTAGATGCACCATGAACGTTCCAGCCATCGCGAAATTCGGTCGGCTCCCTAAGCACTCTGGTCAGCATCGATTGGTTAGAATATGGTGATTTTAATGCAAATTCCACTCTTACAGCTATGCCAGAAGGCGTTCCAATGAGAATTGGTCAGGTCTTCCATGAACTCAACAAGTTCCCTGACACAGAGCAGCGCACCTCGTACGATTGCTAAAGCAATGTCATACATTGACCGAGCTTTTGCCGTGTCATACTTCGCGATGTTTGTCCAAAGATCAAGTGGTCGAAGCAAAGCTCGAAAGAGGGTCATGTGTACCGTAATGTACGACAGATGGAGCGAGCCAGTCGGGTCAAGACGTCTCGCCATATACTCTGACGTAGGCCCTTGTCGCGAACCGAGCTCGACTTCGCGTCGACGAAATTTCAGGTTGTCTGGGAGACCATCTTTCCACTCTTGCAGCCTTATGCGAATGGCTCTGCCTAATTCAAGGCTGGCGTGCAAGTCATTAGCTGTTGTTTTAATGGCGCGGACAGTGTAGAAAGTGTTCTGAATCACGGAGAGAAGGGTCGTCAAAGTGACGAGGTAAAGGAAATGCAGTTGGCCTTCCGTCGAATCGGGCCTGCCTGGTAAGTCTTGTACTTGCAAAGGCTGCACGTCGCTCTCATCGTCTCTTATGTGGCTGGGCATACCTCTGGCAAGCGCATGCCATTTCTCCATTGCGACTAACGCCCACCAGAGTCTCCGGCGGAGTTTACACTCGTTTGGCGGGATCAAATGCCACTCCGAAGGATCTCGATGCAAGCCTACCGTGTGAGCCGCGGCGACCGCTGAGCCCATCAAGGTCCACTTAAAAGCAGTATCTGACAAAACCGGGTTGGTGGGCAGTCGATGTTGGAATATGAGACAGCTCTGGATGGTAACTAGGGTTGGGGCATGGAAATCCTGCCACAGAACTAACCAGCAAATCCGATACAACTGTTGACTTGACGGTGGCCTGGGCTGCAACCGGTAGAGGGAATCATCATACAGTGCAAATGGTAGCGCAGTTGCACACATACCCGCAAGCAATGCCAAGTTCATAGATTGCAAGGACTCTGGACTTTCAGGAATCTGGTCGATAGAGAGGATTGGGAACTGCGGCTCGATGAACCGAAGATAAAGGCGAACAAGGCGCATCGCCACATCAGGTTCGACCAAAGCCCAAAAGTCCGACCACGCTTGTTCAATTACCTCTGGACTCTCTCGAGGTTCCGCATTGGCCACCAAGCTTTTATCGGTGACGCCGAAAATGGTTGGCGGTAAAGGACCCAAGCCCTCAAAATCCCCAACCAGAGGGCTTTCATCAGACAGGTCCGAACGGCGGTCTGGCTTCGCGGTCAACTGAAACTTCAGCCCACTAGCGACGCTTGCGGACAAGCTGCTATCGCGGAACGTCTGTCGACGAAGTAAATATATATCTGAAGTCCCCGTGGGACCGATGTAGAAGCTGAATGCGTCTGGAAATGACTCAAGCGATGTTTGGTGTTCGAAGTCAACTTGTTGTCCGGTCCGCAGGCTGTGCGGCTTTTCCGCGTCGTTCAAGTGATCCTGCTGCGCGTTCAAAGTTTGTATCTGGCTTCTTTGATCCCCCTCAAAGGCAGCCAAAGCACCAGATACACCTCTCGAAGTCTGCTCTGCTCCAATTACGGCTGGGAATCTCTCTGCCAATGTTGTGTGGTCTAGATGGACAGCCTCCTCAGAGATGTAGGCCAAGGGGGAGATGAGACCATTCTCAAATGAAGCGAAATCAGGCATTGGCCTAGTAAACGCACCCGGACTGAAAGTAAAGGAAGTGTCATCGGGCCATTGCCTATATTCGTAAGGATGCCGCAACAGGATGTATTATCGCATGCACAGCCATACCTTTCTTGATTGTGGATCGGCTCACGATGCCCATCAGGCGAACGAAGCCTTTTCCTCGGACCTTCGTTGAAGGTGCATTCTTGATTCAGCCGAATGCAGCGGACGCAGGGAGCGCCGTTAGGCTGATCACAGAGTACTTTTCTGCGCCGACATGCGTCGCACGGTCTGTTCTTGCGAGACCGATAGGGCCTTCCAGCATCTCCATCATCGTGATTACGACCGTCGGTCATGCTATGAGATCTGGCTCACGTCTTACCAGTTCACACATCCCAAGTTGACTTCGCCCTGGATGACATGATTCTCGACTTGCAAAAGACAGGCTGTGTCAGTGTCCTGGTGTGTTCTTGGGGAAAGAACATAGGAAAGAAGGCGGGCAGAAGTGCGCTGGGAGCGATAAGCGACGCGTTACGTCATCACGTGCAGATATACTGCGTCCAGGCTTCAAATCTTTCAAGACATCTCAATCCTACTCGTACTACCTCAATGTGTGTGTGTCTTGAACTCAGATGCATGAAATGAGTGATTGTCAACTAATTAATCTTATTCTATATACTAGCCTCATATCGCAGCAGCCTCTGAAGCCAATCATCTTTCAGTAGAGCATTCAACAGTTCATCCCTCATGGGAAGCAGTGGCCTTCTCGGACGTCCACCGTATCCAAATTGTTTCTCTAATATCGCTTTCATGCCGGAGACACCGACTCGCTGAACACCACCGTCAGCGTTAGTGATCAACTCCTGCAGCCGCTGTGCTTCAGCGTATGCTTCAGGGGAGGTAGGGGCCTTTTCACAGAGCTGCCACAGCTTGACGCATGATTTCTGTCCCCAAAGTCTAAGCCACTGGTCAATCTGGTGTAAAGGCGACTCACCGGTACAAAATTAGAAATGGCCGTGATCGCACCCGAGGAATGCACAGCCATGCTCGGCAGGAGGATATCGATGAAGCCGTCAATTGCATGAAAATAAGGAACAGTACTCGTGCCTGTCTTTGTGCCATCTTGGGTTGCCTGGTGGTATCGTCTGGGATACAAGGCCTGGAATCTGGTATCGCGCAGAGTCGATGTGATTCTCCCTATTTTGCCAACATTTGCGCAGCTGTTATGGAGTAAAGGGAGGAAGTCAGAGCTAAGATTAACCAAGTTTCAGAGCACGCAAGTGCTTACGTGAACTTCATGCCACACACATTGGGTGCTTTTTTGACCATGTCGATGACAAAATCGGAGTCCATATCAATGCCAGAGGATACTGCAGGGAAATTGTATACGATCCTGGAGACGCTTAGTGAAAGCTGACGGATGTACTTTTACATACTCACAGTGGAACAGGAGATGCCTCGCTCACATCTATTATGTACTGCTTCACAGCAGCCATGTTGTCTGCCTTCAGTGCACCGGCATAATAGCCTGGCGGAATGAGCATCACGAAGTCTGCGCCAGCCAGAGCCGCAGATTTCGCCAGTTCAATGGATTCTCGCGTTGAGCTCGACCCTACACCCGTGATGACTGGGATATCCTCAGTTGCTGGCGACATATCAAGAACTTCGCGAGTTATCGTCACCAACAGCGTGCGTTCACTGGGAGACTGCAAGCAATCATCATGTCAATTGGTTGCTTTATGCCGAGGCCGGGACACCACCTACCAGATGACATGCCTCGCCCATGGTTCCTGAAATGACCGGAACGCTGCCAGCCTTTGAGACATCTGGAAGCCAATCAGCAAACTCAGTCTTTGGGGTTTTTTGTCGATTGCGTTTGATCAACAGGTCATGACCCTTGTGCCTGAGCAAGCTCTGCTCTGCTGGAGAGACTTACATCGAAGATGTCTTCGAAAAGTCTCAACGTCAATATCTTCGTTGTCAAGGAAAAATGTCGGTACAGCAGTATAGATACCTGCGGGAAGAGTCTTCATGGTGCACTTGAGGTTACGCCGGCGCTTTCAGTGGGCAATGGCTGTAGTGATCCGGTTGTAGTGCCTGGTATACACCGACAAAGGAACTCACACTAGATTCCCAAGCATACAGGGTGATACCATTTCCATGAATGGCTCGTGCCTGTCCTAGAGCACTTCGCGCTTCTGGCACCGAGACCGTCGTTATCATTGTCTTGGGCGATTGGACCGCCGCCATGGGTCCGCAGCGCGCAAACCTTTAGCGACCCCTGCTCGCGGAACTCCGTATCTTCAACTGACGAGATATCATAGCGATGTTGTGACAAACATTGTGAACAATCTACTACGACTCTTCTGGAACCATAAGTGTCGCCTAATCGTTCCAGCCATCTGTATACTCTATCCGCAATCTCTTAGCCCTTGGTGGACGCCCGTATCAGCCATTACCCAAGGCGGGTTGGGCGGACTAGCCCTCGAGTATATGAACAGGTTCGTTGCATCGATTGCATTGCAATACCGGCGATTCGAAGACACATGCTGTCTTCATGAATGCCTTATTTTATCCATACTCCTATCGCTGTCGTCGGCTTTTATTGAGGTTCTCTAAAATCAGCGCAACCTCCTTGTGAGCTGTCTCGAGTATATGTGTTGATGGGAACTATGGAATCTATCCGATCTTCTCACCACTCCTAGCAGTGAAGGTGCACAATCCGCCAAGTTGCAGAGGTACGAGCTCCTTGGGGCAACCAAGAGCTGCACCCATATCTGTCATTGTCTCATCTGACGCTGTCTGGACCGTTGCGTCTGAGATGATGCCTCGCTTCACCAGGGCGGCTGCCATTCCTGCATACAAGTCTTGCCACGCAACGCTGCCAGGAGAGGCCAGGTAGTATCCATTCTTACCACTACCAGGATTCTCGTCGGATCAACTCTCATCCTTACTTTTCTGTATTCCCTACCGTCGTGATGACACAATACTCCACGTAAACAGCCGGTCTGTGCCCTTCTTCACGCTCTACTCGTCCAGAAATTATGGACGACGGTATGGAAAAAGGCAAGGAAATGAGCAAACTTTTCTCCGTGAGCCCGCACCGCCGCTGGATGTCGAATCAGTTTCGCAAAAGGATCTACGTGCCCTCTTTGAGTCTGGGAATGAGGAAAAGGGCAGCACGGAGGGCACGGAGGGCACGGACGTTTGCTAGTGTTCCAAACGGGCCGGGCTGATTAGCAGAGCCTCTTATGAGGACTCCTGAGGTGTTGAAGTCGGATTGCCTCCTCGCGGCGTCACCTCATATACGAAGTCATGGGATCTCTATTACCTACATTGACTGGCTTCAGGCTCAATATTCGCGGCAGTTATGGCTGTAAGAGCGGCATGGTCCTCACAGTTGTCCTCGTTCCAATACTTTGGGACAGCCACCGGGCCTAGTCTTGCATGCCAGAAAAAACCGTGTGGGAACCTCGAACCGTGTGGGAACCTCGAACTGGGGCTGACGAGTAGAAGTGGGACGGGGACAGAATAGGTCAGTTGCTGGAGAATGAGGCCGCCCAAGATGAAAGAGTTGAAGACCGTCGAAGATGCAAGGTACAGGATACCGCAGATGCCGACCAGGTAACGGACCAGAGGTGCGCTCACACGGGAGCCTTAAAAGGTGCTGGCGCGATGGAACCTATATGTGAAGAGAAAGGCAATTCATTGTCGCAACACAGGACCCGGCGATCCGAGCGGCCCACGTGGGGCCTCCGACGACCAGCAACCAGGTAGGAAGCAGTAAGAAACTGCCCAAAGCAATCGCACAGTCGGAGTCTTCGTGGTAGATGGTGAAGAGAACTATGAGGACAGACGTCTCGTTGGCGAGATTTGTGGCGGTGAAGAAGATGGTCAGGACGGTCAGGAGAGAAGTGAAGACGGTAATGATGACGTTACGAGGAGTGCTTTGGGATGTTGATGCACGGGGTGGGGGATTTCCTCCGCAAGATGGGTGGTAGCGTCGAGGCAGGAGAAGCTCCAGGTGATCATGTTGATTGCGATGAAGGAGGCAACACCGTCCGACCAGTCTGACGCGTTGTAGTATTTCACAAAGACCATTTGTGCCGAAGCTTTGGCAGACGGAGCTACAAGTAGTGTCATAAAAAAAGCCAGGCCCAGCGTCACTGAGAAGAGTAAGGCAGTCTTGGAAATTCCTGGAGGGAACCGGTTGCAAAGATTGAATGGGGCGGCGAGTAGATTGAAGGCCTCGAAGGCCAGGAATCTGTGCCACTTCTCATTCACGAAGTTCGGATATGTGATAGCAACCAGTTGGAAGAGGACGTAGTCACAGCTGAACGGGCCCAGGAAATGATACATGACCGAAGCTATGAATTATTGTTAGCTGATACACACAGATGGGAATCGCGGAGGATAGCCCCATTGAGCACGACCACCTTCGAGGACGCGAGGCACTCACCCCTGGAGAAAATTGCCGTCATGTGAGATCAAAACCGTTGACAAGATGGTGGTGCGAGCCGTGCGACCCAAAGGTACTGGTCCGCCTAGCATGGGGAAAAGTTGAAGACAGTTCTAAGACTGACTGCAAAGCTGAAAACGACCACGACAATGACGACAGTGCCATAGGACAAAGAGGTCCCCTATCAAATATGGCGTTGCCAACCACCAGCAGGATGCCTTGTTGAGGTGTTGGTAATCTGATAGCCTAACCAGCAGCCGACTGAATGCCGAAAAGTCTTTTCGATCACTTGGACATGGCCTGTGTTGATGAGAGCAAGTATCTCCCAAATCCGCACGCCAATGACCAAACTGTTGTGGGCTTGTGAGCTAGGGGTTGAGCATTGAGCCGCATCACCCTCGTCCCAAAGAACGTCCCCATACTTCAGGATTCCGGGCGCCTTCTTTAGTCTCATTGTTTGGCCTATTGTACATGCCTATTGGGATGAGGCGACTGGATCACTCCTTTGAATCGTCCGGGATACTGTACCCTTGTTCTGGAACAGCACCATAATGTATCCACAGACTTTGACGGCTTAGGAAGCCCCTGGAAATCAGCTGCCTGTGCCCAGGCTTCGAATGCGTTCCTGGGAACTTCTCGTAGATCAACCGCGTCTGTTGGTTTGCTCGGATCAGTCGAGAAATCATGGCTCAAGCTTTAATTGGGGTATCCCATTCGCAGGTTACAAAAGGCTTTGGAACTCAACCCACAGCTTCCTGTGGCACAGAGCAAGGTGGTAAATCCACGGCCCGCCGCAGCACTCAGTGAATGTGGTTGTCGAGATCACGTAACAATGACGAGTTGTGGTTACAGTGGTGTGGAGAGAATTAAGAGGTAACAAGAAGTAAAGGAGCGACCTGCCGCTATATACAGTCATCTAGACAGGAGTATATGAGCCAAATATAGCAGCCTGAGTAGTGCTGAATTCGGCACTGAAATCACAGTGTCTTCTACCCGCGTCCTCCGCCATCAACATGTGAGCTTCTCAACGCAATGACTTCATATAGTCAACACAAATAACACAGTGCAGCTTTAAATTTGAACGCTTTATACAAGTTGTACACATAAATCCCCCATTAAACCAAGGACAACATCACTCCTTCTCGTTGCATTACACTTCTCATAGTCCGCCTCGTCACCACGACATCTGACGGATCTTACTCCCTTTAGTAGGGATCGTTTGTACAGGTCCTCGAGGCGGCATGGCTGGAATATTACGGTCAAAGATGCCCGTTTTTGCCGAGTGCTTAAAGATTCCCTGGTTGTTTCTAAAAGGGACTGTTTTGATCCCATGAAGTCCTATGGGTGCGGGAGCTTCATGTAGGTAGGTGATCACGTTAGCGTGTTGGCATTTGAGAAAATTCCCACCTCCAAAAGCGGCGGCACTCGTCACCTTACATTGGCTTGGAATCTCAGTAGTACTGGGCTAGTGCCACATTTGGCTTAGAGCGGAATTGTTATGTAATCTTTGGGCACGCCAAGGCTGTCTATCACACACGAAATTTCACGGTTTCAAGGTTCGCAGCGCAGTTGAGAGGACTTCATCGCATACCTCAACAAACACATCAAAACACCGTCGCACATTAATTTGCCCTTAAATATCCTAACTTCAACCCTAAGAAGTCATGGGGGGCAAAACTGGAACCAAGGCTGTCTACTTCGACAAGCTCAAGGGCTTGCTCGACGAGTACAAGTCCATCTTCATTGTCAGTCTGAAGTCTTGAGTTTGAGATTCATACTGACGCAGAACACAGGTCAGCGTCGACAATGTCTCATCCCAGCAGATGCACGAAATCCGTCAGTCCCTCCGAGGCGAAGCTGTGGTTTTGATGGGCAAGAACACCATGGTGCGACGTGCGCTCAAGGGATTCATCACCGAGAACCCTGAGTACGAACGTCTTTTGCCACATGTCAAAGGTCAGTCGAGGACAGTAACACATCGCGAAGGTTGCTGACTGTGTTAGGAAACGTTGGATTCATTTTCACCAACGGTGACTTGAAGGCCACTCGTGACAAGATCCTTTCCAACCGTGTTGCCGCCCCTGCCCGTGCAGGTGCCGTAGCTCCTGGCGACGTCTACGTCCCTGCTGGAAACACTGGTATGGAGCCTGGCAAGACCTCTTTCTTCCAGGCCCTCGGTGTCCCTACCAAGATTGCTCGTGGTACCATTGAAATCACCACCGATCTCAAGTTGGTCGAAGCTGGCGCAAAAGTTGGTGCTTCAGAAGCCACGCTTCTCAACATGTTGAACATCTCTCCTTTCACATACGGCATGAAGGTGCAACAGGTGTACGAGGAGGGACAGACTTTCTCCCCAGAGGTCTTGGACATCGAGGAAGCTCAGTTGCTCAAGGTGCTATCCTCCGCAATCGCAACCATCACCACCATTTCTCTTGCTGCCAACTACCCGACTCTTCCATCTGTCGTTCACAGCTTGGTCAATGGCTACAAGAACCTCATCTCGGTTGCTCTTGAGGTGGACTACAGCTGGGAGTCTATCGAAGAGCTCAAGGACCGCATTGCCAACCCTGACAAGTACGCTTCCGCTGCACCAGCAGCAGCAGCGGCTTCGTCTGACGCTGCCGCTCCTGCTGCTGCCAAGGAAGAAGAGAAGGAAGAGGAGAAGGAAGAAAGTGAAGATGAAGGTGAGTCAAACTCGGTTGATATATGTACTCTACCGATTGCTAACCTCTACCAGGCTTCGGCGGTCTCTTCGATTAGATGGCTCCACAAAAGCATTTTTTCCAATAGCACACGGCAATTCATGGCGTGGACAAATCGAATGGTAGACATGCGACATAGATCCAATGACATGAAATGCAGACTCCTACCTTTTGTTGCCCCAGATATCAAACGTAATCTGCGGTTATGGCAATGTGTTGTCTTTAATCAGGTAAGCATGATTGATCTCCTTTACTGTACTCGACGGTGTGATGATCCATTTTTAACCCCGAGAACCTGTTCACTGAAGAACAAAACTACGCAACAACACTCTAATTTTTTACTGACCCCAACCACCTCACTCCTTTACGTTGACTCATGTATGAAATACGTGCTGATTGATTCAAAAGCAGTTGATCTTGTAACTTGCAGGATTGCACCTGTCCTATCTAGTTCATTGCTCCGGGATACGTGTCGTGCGCTGTTCTCGAAACCCTTCATCCTCCACGTTGCGAAAGGTAAATGCCGTCCAATGCTGTCTGTGACTTGATAACCTCGCATATGTAGTAAAATTAAGAACATGTCTCCTCGACTGATGTTGAAACTTAGGAAACATAGTCTCGAACTTGACTGTCCTCGCTCGCTTCCAACTTCTCTTTCTCGTCCAAGTTGATTAGTTCTATTTGTGAATCCATGCTGGGCTCTCGTGACATGTGAGGTGCCGCATCCTCGTCAACGGTGTTCCAGGTCTTCTTGTACGTCTTCCACAAGCTATCAACTGACTGTCCAAAGAGGTTGAGCCAGAACTTCTTCTCGTCGTATTTCTCGGTGCCCATCGTTTCGTTCATTCTGCTCACGGTACCCTGTCCATATTCCACCTCCAACCATTCCAAGAACCACGCGGTCTTCTGGTACCCTTCGTCCCACTTCTCTCCTCGGTTTTCGGGTGATCTATTCCAATGTGGCGGCGCAAGACCAGCCTTTAATCTCACAAAGTCCGCGACACCCTCGATTAAACCTCCGGGAGCTGTGCCACGGCTGTTGTTCTGAAAGCCTACTTATCGTCAGGAAATTGAAATCGTGAACCGTGGATTATATATCAAGCAAGGATCTGATAGGATGATGCCCACGACGGGAAAGCTCTTACAATGCACCATTTCGTGTGTAATGACACCGGCAATCTCATGCCGCACCCCGGCGGAATTCCTGGCAAGAACTCCGAGCACGTAGTCAAGGGACAGATGAATTTCCTTGTGCAGGTCGTCCAGCTGAAGCCCAGTGGTGTATGCAACTCCACCTATCCCTCGAAGAACTACTGTGACGGACCTAACCTTGGGGATCTGGCTCGACCCATGGGCACAATACAAGTGTTCGAGGACATGCTCAATGGCGCGTGTGAGATAAAGTCCGCTGTCGAGAGCGGAAGCCGCGACTTGGCTGGCTGGATGGCTGACATCGTTCAAATGGAGTCGAAGGAGTGGTTTGGGATGCAGATGGGGAAGCGGCGCTGGCATCTCGCTGGTTGTCTGTAAACACACTCACAACTGAGATAAGAGTAGCAAGGTGTGCCTGAAAGCAGAGTCTATCCGCATTGAAAGACGAGGGGTGGACATAATGTGGTCAGAGCCTCGTCGTACTCAATATTGGCCGCCTTGCAGCCTTACGTAACTAAGTAGGCCAGGTACTTGTCCAAGCCCAGAGCACGTGAGCCGATGTTGTTGCCCACCGCAAACATCATTCGTACATGATTGGGCGCCAAAGAACGTCACTGCCAAGAAAGTGGCCGGTGCTCAAAACAAACAGCCTTCTCGCCTACCAGAGTCCCGTATCTTCCTTTACACGCCCAGACTCATCGCCTCAATGTACACGCGCATCCTTGCAGAGGGGCCAAAGTATCGTCGCGAAGTCGGAGTAGTCGAAAACAGTTGACCTGATCAGGTACGTTCTCCAATCTGCATATATGTGGCCTCTCCCAACTTCTACACCTTTCGTCCCCGCCTCCGTCCATTTTACACCACGTGCCTTTGTGTTGTTGTTCGAACACCGCACTCACGACTCTTACATCTGCACTGCAAATTACCGTTGGTGAATAGCTATCCTTCGTCCATTTCCTCAGTCTTCGACGATTACCAATCCTAACCGCGTCGTCGGTTGAGCGATATTCCGTTGACTCTCGCTTGACATGGAGTCTCTCAGGAGAATGAGCATTCTACTTAGAGACCAGTCGGCATAGATTGCTGACAATACTCGTGGTTCAGCTCAGAAACTTGACAAGTCGATCGCGAACACTGGAAAGACTCTCTACTTCTCCTTCGTCGCTGCCAGAGCCAAGATGCTCGGCAAAACTTATGTCGATGTGCTCAACCTTTTGCAGTACGAATTCACTCTTCCTGAGACGGAAGAAACTTGGAAAAGGCGTCAAGACCTTCTCTCTCAATTGTGCGACATCTTCGAGAAACGGAAGGAAAACGTGCCTCTCCCCAAAGACTTCACTGAAAGAGTCAAGACCATATTACCGGCGATTGTTGAAGCAGTTTCCTCCGAACGTACCACTTTGTCCTCTCAGGCTTGTCGTACCGTATCTCAAATTGCACGCAACCTTGAGCATCAGCTTCAGCCTCAACTGGACATCCTCCTTCCAGCGCTCATCGCTCACTGCGGCTCGACCAAGAGTGTGAATCAGAAAAATGCCAATGACGCAATTTCCACTCTTTGCCAGCATGCTGGATACAGCCCACGGCTCTTCTACCATATCACTGCCGCCTTCAGAGACAAACGAATTCCTCCCCGAACCTTTGCACCAGAATGGCTGCGAATCCTTCTAAGCAATTATCGGGCACAAATGGACGCAGACAAGGATGGCCATGCTGCTCAAAAGGCTATTTTCCAAGGGCTCACTGATGGACAGGTCAAAGTTAGAGAGAATTCTCGTGCGGCGTACTGGGAGTTCGCCAAGTACGATGCCCAGGGAGCTCGCATGATCATGGGCGGATTGAACTCTCATGCTCAAGCTGCACTCCGTGACGATCCTCACAACCCAGACAAACCCGCCAAAGCCGTTAGAGTCCCCAGACCAGACTCAGCTCTTGCCCAGATTAAGGCGCAGTCGAAACAACGCCTGCACCAACATCGTGGCTATACACCGGCGTCGGTCAAGCAAGACGATTTGGCCTTTGGCTCTATGGAGGGGATAAATCTTCCTGACGAAAAACAGCCCACTCCCAAGGCTGCTCATGAGCATACCAAAGACAAACACAGCCAGGAAATTGCTCACCAAGACACGGTCGGAAGCTCCCGACACGCTTCTCGTCAAAACTCTCAAAAGTCATCTAAGGATGTCAAATCCGATCCAGCAAAAGATATGAAGCCTACCAGTCCTCAAAATGCACAGGGTGATGCGCGACCGCTATTGTCTGCGCCCGTCAGAAGAGGTCGTATTGTTGCTACACCCATTGCACCTGTGTCGAACAGCTCTCAACGGCCTGCTTCTCGTGGCGAGCCCAGCAAGAAAGCTCTTGACCACCGAGACAAAACTACAACCGAGAAATCCTCTGGCAGGCAGACTCCCATCTCACACTCTAACAAGGATTCCGTCTCTTCGACTGCCAGTCATCATCGTAAGACCACCAGTCGGCACGACACCATTCGAGCTGAAGCAAAAGAGCTTTCCACATCCGCGCATGGAGGAAGTGGGAAACGAAACGGCCGGCAGACTCCAGTTATTGCCGAAGATAAGGAGTCCAATCCTCCCCCTGGCCTCGACAATATAATACGAGATGAACGTTCAGCCCCATTGGCGGTCGAGGAGAAATACATGTCAGCCCCTGCTGCTTACAAGGACATCCTCAAGGAAAATGTGCTTACCGAACAAGTTTCTGTTGCCTCGACCCTGCCTCTGCGTCCCGTCCCAGTTTTCACTCCCGAAATGCAGATGCAGCCAGAACATACACTTGACAGGACCAACCCCGTCGGATACATCCCTGACGGAAAGGAGAACACTAACATCATATCAAAACAACCCGACAAATCTCCAAGCCGATCGTCACACAAATCATCGAGTCAATCCCCAAAACGCTCTCCCATTCGACGCAATAGTATCGCATCGGCTAAAAAGTCGCTAGCCACTGCTATGGACTTCCTTCGCCATGGAAGCCTTGATGCATTGGGCTATCGCAGACTTAGAAAGCTGATTGAATGCCACCCAAGTGTCCTGATCACTCGCCAATCACAGTTCAATGAGTTGTTTGAACTGCTAATTTCCAACCTGACTTCCATAGATGAAATCGCAGAACCCCGAGAAAAGCGTATTGGAAACCTCAATCATCCAGCCTACAACAGACATACCATGGTCATCATACTTGTAGATCTCTTCAACCAATACCCCCAATATCCGGAGCCACATCCAGGAATGACCTTGTGCGCGCTTATTGTGGCGAGAAGTAATCATGGTTCAGGTTGGGCGTCCGCATTAGCAGCTATTGACATGACTGCTCTCAACCTTTGCAACAGCACTCCGCATCCTTTACCCGCAATCGATGCCGTGCTAGATACACTGCAATCGGTCGAAGCTATCATCAACAAAAGTGATCTAATCAGTACTCCTGATTCCAACGTTACACAGCTCCTGAACAGCCTGAGGAGTGTTGCAAGTGATTTTGGTCCTGACAAACCTCAATTCTCATCCCGCTTACCGCTTATCTTGGCCTTTGGACTCAACATTCTTGTCTTCCTCTTGTCTAAAGTCACTGCACTTGGTCAGACACTCTATACCGTTCAGGAGGACCGTTTGGCATCCTACGCAGAGCGTTTGCTTTCGACATATGCATCTCTGATGAGACGCAACATCATCGACTTCTGCAGGGCTTTGCACCACATCATCAAACCAGAGAGAAGATTCTATAACTATTTCAGCAAGGAATCCGACAAGAATCTTATCCACTATTACGTTGCCGGTGCTTCGGGAACGCTCAGTGGAAGCTTGAGTAGCACGGGACGAGCATTCATGCCAGAAGACGACTACGAGTACATGGAACAGGAGCCCTCGACTTATGATCCAAGCTTACAGATGTCAGCTGACTGGAAATCACTTGGAACCACATTAAGGCATGGAGTGCATGGACAACAAATCAGTACAGCAAAATTCAATATGGGCGCTGCCGCTTCAATTGGAGCTTCTGGCGAGCCATCCGACAACTGGGAAGTCTTGGGGACCACTGTCGAGGAATGAAAAAGCCTCTGTATTATTATGATTATGATTATGAAGGGGATCCAGTATCATTAGTATCAGTCGTACGAAGGAAAATTATTCTTGTCGGGGTTGGATAGTTGGTTTGATTATTGATCAGAGGGTGGATTCGGACTCGAAGTGATAGAGCCACATTAGAAGAAAGGAGTCCAGGCTCCAAAACAGAGTTGCAAAGCTCAATCGATTCATGCAAAACTAAAAGTGATTCCTCCGTGTGCCTTGCCGTCAATAAAGGCCATGTCACTCGTTGGCACGGCCCGTCATATGTACGGAGTACAGCTCGGAGCTCCTCTGTTTCAGGTGTGTCTGCGGAGGACCAACATGGGTGATATCGGAGAAAGGGCGACGGAGTCTGATGTTGGTATTAATTGGGTTCGTCTTAATTTTGTGCAGCCGTGCTTAAAAGTGTTCTGATCGACGGGCCAAATGAAACGGTAGCCCCTGCAAGTGGCCTTAGTTAATCTGCCTCATCTTAAGCAGGCTCGCACAGCCACGTGGAGGTCGGTTGGAAATGTAACCAACAGCGAGAAAGACGTCGGGTGACACGGACACGACAAGCTGTCAAGTGGCATTGATGCTCTCTGCAATATAATCTCTTCCTCGCATTCGGGAAGATCGAGGCTGGCGTGTACGTTGTGACAGGCAAGTGAAGTCGCGGGCCACGAGACAAGGCCTGTCACGTAACGGGACACGAAAACGGAGCCGGGCCAGATGGCGCACTCTGGAGAATGGAGGTGCTGCACGCAATAAGGAGTCGAAACAGGAGCAACTGGCGAGCCTCCGTCAACGCTATCGCCAGCTTGGGTTGCTTTTTGAGATGAGATGCTACTATCGGCATGTTATCGAGAAGGATGAGAGCAGCAAGGTTGACCAAAAGAGCCACATCACGAAATAAGGGGGAAGGGGGACACTGATCAGTGGTTGAAGTAGGCAACATGTGTGGGTGCTAATAAGTAACCTAAGGCACTAGGCTGAGGCTACCCTTGGCCACCTGGTTAGGCACCTGGGTAGGCAACTATTATAGAGGCTAGAGCCCGTCCTTTCTTGCCAACCAGCAACGTTATATGTTTAGTTGAGGTTAGTTGAGGTTGGTGGGTTGCGCGCACTGCGACTGAGTGGCTGCCCAGCAGAGCCAGCACCCGTACTCCCAGGCTCTAGCCCACGAGTAGGCTCAGTAGCCTCCCTTAGCCAGGGCACAGGGCGTGCCAAAGGGTAAGCCTGGTGCGCCAGGCGGTCTCTTAGCCCGCTAGCCCCCGGTGGCCCCCCATTGCACACCAAGGGCGGCAGAGGTAATGGTACCTTCAGGTACTCCGTACGAGTACTCCGTATCCCTTCAGGCTGATGAGAGACGCCCACTAGGCTTGTCCAATGGAACGTCTACGGCTCACCACTGAATGGACCCTGGATTTTCGCGCTTGGACGGCCCTTTTGATGGACACGTCCTCCAAATCGTCAGTGACCTGCAGAAACTATACCGTCCTCATGTTAGTGGCGGCTCTCCTTATGTGAGGAGGACGACGGCGAGATTCTCTGCGCATCGAAGCACCATCATCAAATCTCCCTAGTGAGCACCACCACCAACAACTTCCTTTCCATTGTATGCGCGTTCACTTCCTTCTCAGAGACAAAGTTGGAACAGCCGGCCTACTAAGTCGCAGTTTACGAATTCTCGCCTGGCGGCTGTCGTCCCCTGCACAACCTGACCTGGCGCGGTTGCTCAGCCATCAACTGTCTGGACGAACTTTATTTCCTGCCTTAGAAACCCTTCCCTATATCCCATACGGGCACCTGAACTGATATCCTGCGACCTTTATTTAACAAGGCCATAATCACTTGCTTCACGATCGCATCTTGCCATCGACGTCCTTTAGCGACCCATTCCAGCGACCCATCCTTGCTACCAACTTCTATTTGGGGCCATTCGGGCTTCCGACGACCGCCTCTCCACCACATTCTCCCATCTTGAGTCTCGGCTGCCGGACAGCACAGAGACTGAGTCTTCGAAGAGAGTTATCATACCGCTTAGTCGCTGCTTAGTCGTCAACTGTACAGGATTTAGACCCCGGTGCATTTCTGCCGCGCCCAAGAAACGATTGTCAATACACAACATTGTCTTGTCTCACACGAGGGTTGTTTGGGTTTGAGACATAGTCAACCACATGTTCTCAACAGTGCTGGTACACCGTGCAGTACAGATTGTGGAAAGAGGACGAAATGGCCACAGCAGTGGAATCTCCAATGCCGTATCCAGAGTCACCTCTGGATTCAGATGACATTCCGTTTCCATGTAAAGGCTGTGGATTGGTAAGACTCCACGCCCACCGAAAATGAGAGAAGACTGACTCTCCTGGACAGATCCTTGAAGAAGGCAAAGCATTCGAGCTAGGCATGATTATCCGTCTCCCAGTATGTATACCATTGCGCTGACAGATAAATAGCTGGCAACAGATGGCACATCGATTGCTTTCGCTGCAACACCTGCAACACCGCGCTCGACTCCGACGCAAACCTCTTGCTCCTCGGGGATGGATCTTTGATTTGCAACAATTGTACCTATAGCTGCAGCAGTTGCGGCAACAAGATTGAGGATTTGGCCATCTTGACAGGGGATCAAGCCTTTTGTGCCAACTGCTTCAAATGTCGAAATTGCAAGAGAAAGATTGAAAACTTGAGATACGCGCGTACATCACAAGGAATCTTTTGCATGGATTGCCATGAGGCCTTGATGGCAAGGAGACGCAAGAAATCAGCAAAGGGCGCAGCACAGCGATCCAAACCCTCAAACAATGCTCACTTGGATAAGTCGCTCCCCGCGATCCCTCCTCCAGAAGCTAGAAAAACGGCGTACGTGCCGGAGGAATCGTCCCCGTACCTTGAAGGATATGTTGAAGCGCCTGGAGATATTCCGTCAGTCGCAAAAACGATGAGGGAACTCCAGAGAGACGTTGACTCGCGACCTTCCACGGGTGACCAGACTCCCCCACGAGGTATGTGGCGCATTGGATTCGGTAATTCTGGTGAATGGCTTGACTGATCACTTTGCTAGATATGCTCACTCTTCCCTCTACTACCTTCCGCAACAACAGGCAGTCTATGATGTCGCAGCGGTCTGATCTCTCAGGAGGAGGCGGCGGCGGCGGCGGCGGCAGCGGAGAGGAGTTCTTGATTCCTCTCGCCTTCGATCCCACGCCACCAGCCTCGAACAAGTCCCCTGCGCCGTCGACTCAGATCACGCCCCGTGTCGTCGAGGAAAGGCCTAAAGACTACTTTTCAAGTCGATCGGCGCCCACAGCTCAACCCACTGTTGCTAAATCGAACACATCCAGCCCTCATATCGCCTACCAAGAGAAAGGACGACGGCTTTCACGTGAGCCGTCTGAGAAGAGTCGTTCAGGCGGGGATGTAAGTAGGTCAGGCTCGCAGCGTCCTTCATCCTACGTTCTGGCGGAGACGCCTCGACGCTCGCAAGAGTCTCCTCGCCTCTCGCAGCAGACTGCTCGTACCAACGAATCTGCATCCACCGAGAGATTTAGACTTCAGGATGCACCGATAAGAAGAAAGGCGCCCGGCTCGACTACTACCTCACGGTCGGGGGCGTCCACGCCTCGTGCAGACCTACCTACGGATCCTATCGAGCAATTCACCTCGTCTAGACCTCCTGCTCCCGCAGATGTGAACTCACCCTCCGACCCGGGTCTCGCGACTCCGAACGTCTCCGATGACTCGAGTCCAGCGATGACAGACGAGTCGCCCAAGCATGCACAATTGCCTTCGACTTCACTTCTGCAAAATTTGCCCAAGCGCGGCGATTCTTTGGACAGCGCGAAGCGTACCCAGACGATACCGAGAAAAGAGCTGAACTCTGCCGCGAACAAACCTTCGAGTCTTAGCGCCACAGTCAATGGGGCATCACCTGTCCCGAGATCTTCAATGCCGCCTGCTGAGCTCGCCAGGGCTAATGGGGGAAAGGTCATTTCTGGCCCAATTGGGTCTCCTAGTTCCAAGAGCATCTTTGACACCGCGGACGATTCCATTAGCCAGACAGATCTTCCAAGTGCTGGTCGGGCAGGCAATGAGTCCTTCGTTGATCCTCGAGCCCCTCCTCTGCCACCTTCAGATCATTCACGATCGCGGAACGAGTCTTTCAGCACGTTATACTCTGAGCACCCACGAACTTTGGAAGGACAGAAATCACCTGGTCTCCCAAGATATTCTACCGGTGTTGAATTCTCTATGGACGAAGACATGGCTCGGATCATGGGCAATGACGAACCCAACGCACATGAGTCCTTCCTAAAGAGAGTATCGAATTCTGTCCGCCACGGTCGCAGTTACAGCGACAAGACTGGACGTCTGTCTCGCGACCGATGGCCCAGGTCCCCTGCGGTTGGTCCTCCTGGCATTGGCCAAGAGATCAGTAGTCCTACCTCTGCGTCACCTGAGAATCGGGATGAGCTCGCTTGGTTCAAGAACGAGCTCCGCCGCGAGAGACAAAAGAAGATTGAGCGGGAGAAGCGCATAGCTGAACTCGAGGCTCAACTTGACTCAACGGCGAATATCAGACAAGTAAATTCCGAATTGAAGGAAAAGAGGTCGACGATTGTCGTCCTTGACACGCAAAAGGAGATTGTGGTTCGCGAACTTGAAGTCTTAACCGAACATCTTGCCGTCGCAAAACGCAGTGGCGAACCATTCGATCTGTCCAAATTGAGCAACGCAGTTCTTCGTGACTTTGCGGAAGCTCTAGAGAAGCTGAAAGATTCTTTCGCCCCTCAGATTGAAGAGTCAATACAGAAGCGCAATGATCTGGTGGACGAAATCGCCAATCTAACGCAGATGAAGGATAAGAGTTTCATGGAGTTCGAACAATTATCGTCAAAAAATGCACAGTTGGCAGAACTCAACAACCAACTGGTTCATCAAATCCAAGGTCTCTATAAAGCGAACTCGGGCGCTCAAGCCGCACAAGCCGAAGCGACTAAGCCTGCCATGAATGGCCTCGGTATTTATTCACACCACAAGGAGAAGTCGAACCTGTCTTTTGACTCTCGAGAGACACCGCGCAATGCGTCAACCGACTTGACCACTATTGAATCAGCCACCACTTTGCAAGCCGGTGAAGCAGAGCCGGTGACCGTTCTTCAAGGTCCACAGATGGTGAACATCCGGAAAGGACAACCCAAAAAGTTCGACTGGAGGAAAGGACAAAAAGTTGCCAAGGGAGTGACTAAAGGCTTGAAGGGCGCTTTCTCGTCGACACAACAGAGTTACAGCCGAGATTTGCAGTTTGCCGAGACTGGAGCTTACGGTGCGCAGCCTCTTGGTCAAGAATACTCAAGCCTGCCAAAATCGAACCCGGAGCCCGTAAAGCAAAGTGGCTTTGGCTTCTTTGGCAATCAGAAGACCGCAACCAAGCCCAACGGCCTCTATGCTTCACAGGTCAACACGAGCACGCCTTCATTGCTTGTTGACGCTGCTACACGTATGTCGATGTTGCTAAGTCTCAAGGTTCACCAACCAATGCTAACACTGTACAGAACTATTCGGCTCTGACCTCGAGCAGCGGGCCGAGTTTGAAAAAACCGATATTCCCTCAATTGTGAGGAGGTGTATTGAAGAAGTAGAGTCGAGAGGTACGTCATCTCAGCAAGCCACGCTAATCCTGACTGACGGGAACAGGCATGGATGTTGAAGGTATCTATCGCAAGTCAGGTGGAAACTCTCAAGTGCAACAAGTCAAGGAATGGTTTGAGAACCCTTCGAAAGACTTCGACCTGTCTGACCCGGACCTCGATATTCATGCCGTGACTTCGGGCCTGAAGCAATACTTCAGACGGCTACCAACACCTTTGATTACTTATGACGTCTATGACAAGCTGCTTGATACGATCAGCATTGCAGAAAAGGATGCCAGACTCGAAGGAATGCAACGCGCACTAGAAGATCTTCCTCGAGTGCATTACGATGTGTTGGAATACCTCATTCAACACCTTGCCAGAGTGGTATTGCAAGAGAAAGAAAATCTCATGACCCCGATGAACGTTGCTGTCGTCTTTGCACCTACCATCATGCGGCCGGAAAGTCTCAATCGGGAGTTGAGTGACACTAAGATGAAGAACGAGGCGGTCATGTGGATGGTTGAGAACTCCGACCGGCTTTTTGCAAATTGAAACCAAACCCGTCTCTTGGGCGATGCTTGAAGATTTTGGGCTGGGACCGAGGGAGTAACAAAGGATTTCTCCTTCATGATCAATGATTGTGTTTGCGTCGAATTCATTGAGCCAGGCGTCCTGGGATGTTTACCCATGGGGAGGGATGGTCTTTTGGCAGGGGCGTTTGCGACGTATCATGTTCTGAGGCGTCGTTACCTACAGGAAGAGCTGAGCTCCAATATGCAGGGATTGGTTCAGCAGACTGTGCCAGTTGTAGGGAACTTGGGTAGAGAGAGTAATATCGAGAGGATGGTGCAAAAATTCCGACCGAGCCAATTTCTCAAGTCCAGTAGGTCTTGTTAGTTACCTACCGTACTCGGCGCTTTAGGTGCATCTCCCTTATAAGTGCTACCCACCAAACGAGCTCACCCGGGGCCGCATAGACCTCGAGAGGCGCGGCTCACTAGGCTAAGAGCTGGAGTTAAGTACCTGGATCAGGGCCTGTTTATTAGCGCTTCCGGGCGTGAGCCCTGCGCATCTAGGCGGCAGTCTCTGAAACGGCTTCGTACTGTTGCAGGGGTACTCCGTACCATGTCTGTCCAATCATCCGTCACGTCGATGATCCTCCCAGCCGTAACTGTGAACCCCGTACACTTCGCACGCATCGACCTGGCGGATTTCCCTAGCGAACACAATTGTTGGCGCATCTAACTCATATTCCTCCTGGACGAGATCGAGAGGAACGGCAGTCTGGGCTTGCTCGTACCCTTTTAACGACGGTTCCCTTCGACCCCGAGATGCTACGATATTCCTTTCCGGGCACACTCTAGTCATCAGAAGATGATGCCCTCGGCCCTGACCACCCGCCATGAATCAGCTACAATATCAGTCAGGGCAGCGGCAGCAACAGCAGCCTCCGCCGCCACTCTCCAATGGCAACAGAAACGGCTCTCTCGGAAGTACGTCTGGCGTAAAGCAACCTGAACCTCTCGAAACCAATCAATCCCGCGCGGCGCGTTTTGAGGACGAGAAGAGACGGATCGTTGAAAGCTGCTTCAACAAGAGGGATCAGGATGGCATGCAGGTGGAGTCATACATCACCCACGTTAGAATCCTAGAGGATGCATCCTATCCTTCTTCTCCGCCGCCGCCCGAATCTCCTGCCAGCAACAAGAAGAACAGAGTGATTCTCGTCGCGGTGCGAAGGTCGGGCAAAGTCAGGGTCCACAAGGCTCGAGAGAATCCTAATGGCACCTTTTCTATCGGAAAAACATGGAATCTGGATGAGCTGAACACCATCATATCATACTCCTCGATGGTGCCGGCCACAACACAGCAACAAATGGAGAAACAATGGGCGTCCAATACAGGCTTCACAATCACGCTAGGGAAGCCGTATTTCTGGTCGGCACCAACGCCAAAAGAGAAGGACTTTTTCATTGCCAGCCTGATCAAGATATACAAAAAATATACGGGAGGGAAAGTACCAGATCTCATCGGATTCTCGCCACAGGACGTGGCTCACCTGACGGGCAATCCGGCTCCTCAAAGTGCTCCTCCATCCAGGGCCGCAGGGACTTTCTCTCCCTCTGCTCCTTCCGATCGATCGACGCCTCCTGCTCAACCGCCCTCCGTGCCTGCGCTTAGTTCAAACCGGCCGCAGTCGCCGTATACTGCTCACCAACCTCTTCCACTAAGCAGAGACGGAAACAGAATAGTGTCGCAAGAGAATGAGCGAGTTTACTCGAGGCAGGATCATCCCCAGATGGCAAGAGATGGACTCGTACCACCTCCCCAGTTGGAGAATCGCGCCCCATCGAGGCAGGAGCGAAGCACGCCGCTGCAGGAGCCTCCCAGAAATCAGCCATATGGTACTCAATACCGACGGGACGATGGACGTGCACCATCGATAACAAGCAATATGCAGTCGACGCCGCCGCGCCCCTCCATTAGTCCGAAACCTTCAAAGACGTCATTGTCGAGAAATGAGACTGCTCTCGAGCCACAGCCTTTGAGACCAAATGGCATAGGAGCAACCATGCCAGCAGGCTTGGACTTAGGTAAGAGATTGGGACCTCAACCCAGTCAAGATTCTTTCCGCAACGCCTCAGGAAACGGAGCCATTGGTAGCTCAAGGCCGAGCATCACATCTGCAGACCGGAGGGCTCCAACAGAGTCAAGACCTGAAGTGCCCACATTCATTGAACCGTTGCCTGAAAGGAAGAGACCTGTGGCAGCTCCTCTCGAGCCTGTCACGGATCACTTGGGTCCTCCAAGTCAGGATGGCGACACTTTCGTAACCCCTATGGGGACGCCAACGGATTTGAAAGAGGAGTCGCAAAAGCGTGCTCCAGACTACTTTGCTGCCAAACAATCTCAGAAAGAAACCCAGCCAGAAGAGGCTACACCCGCACTCCTTAGCACCGCCTCGCATGAGCCTAACGGTCGAGATACTCCTCCAAGCCAGATCACAAACGATGCGGCAACGAATGAACACCCTGAGACCACGTCACCGCCTCCAAAAGTTGAAGAGGAGCATCGCCCTGGACTAGGGCCTATGTTCAAGAAGAAATCCGGTAAAGATATCGCCAATCAATTTCGACGAGCTGCCCTTGCAGCCCAAGCGTTTCAGCCTCGTCAAGGTGGTGCCGGTGCCCGACTGAAGGCCCTCCAAGACAAGGAAAAGCAGTCAAATGAGCCTGACGGAATCACTTCTGTTGTTCCAGCGCCTTTACAACGAGGCATGAGTGGCGATAGCGCCAGAACAGGCACCCCAGACTTGGTCACTTCCACCATTGAGAAGGAACAGCCCGTAGCTAAGGCCAACGATGTTATCCCGAAGGTTCAGATTGAGCGGACAGCGACCTCGGATAGTGTTGCAAGGCCTCAAACGCCGGTCCAGAAGCCTATTGCCCTTACCGAGACCCCCGAAAAACAAGCACGAGCAGAGTCTCCAGACAAAGCACGATCACGTTCGCCACAAAGAAGACGTAGACTGAAGTTGGAAGCCGAGGTGGAAAAATACTGCTCAACCTTGGGCGTAGACCCACGTATCATGGATGGTCGGGGTGCAGACTTTAACGAACTTCTGACAGAGTTTGGTTGGGAGGGCAAGCTGGCTGATGAACAGAAAGTGGAAGATTTCGAATCAAACATTCGAAGAGAGATCGGCCGTGCTCAAGCAAGTGGCTGGCTTGGTCATTTTGAACAACAGGAAAGTAAAGTACAAGAACTGGCAAAAGCATTCGAAAAGGCAATTGCCGAATGTGAAGAGTTGGACGGCCTGCTCACGCTCTATGCCCATGAACTCGACACTCTACATGATGATATTGAGTATATCGAGGCCCAGGGCCAAGGTTTACAGGTACAGACAGCCAATCAGAAGCTGCTACAGTCTGAGTTGGAGAGCCTCCTGAAGAACCTAACTATATCATCTGAGGATCTGAGAGCACTGAGAGCCGCGCCAATCGACAGTTACGACGGCTTGCAGTCCATCGAAAGCTCTCTGGCATTACTCTACCGAGCAATGTTGACAATCGACCCAGAAATCCGGCAGAATAAACTCCGCCAAGCTGATGCCTCGGCAGGTCGTGCTGGCGTGGGCCAGTTTGCAGATGCCGAGATCGGGCAGATGCGCGCTGTCCAGCAGAAGAAGGATCAATACAAGGAGGAGAGCACACTTTTCTTGAACCGACTCAACCAACATATGAAGGTAATGTTCCAAATGGCCGAGCAACGAACAAGCGAAGAGAATGCAACAGCAAGTATATCCTCAGGCACATCCACATCTCTCAATATCCGAGCCTACAGCGCCTCGAGACAGGACCTGTGGATGTACAACACTATGATGCTTTTTGTACGAGAGGTCAACCAATACGAATGGCAGACGTTGATCAGCAGCTATGAGATAAATGTGAAGAGCATATATCAGGCCCAATTTCGGGATTACTCAATGAGTCTCAAAAAGACTGCACGAAAGCCGACTGGGGAAGAACAAGAAATCCTGTTCACCCATCAGGAGAAAGAGAAGGCTGAGGAGTCGCTCACATCCACCGCTGCTCGAAAGCTCACAGTCAAGCGTGGCAGGACCGTCAAAACCAGTGCCCTGCGCCAGTCGATAGGCGGTGAGAGGCGAGACGGCAGACCGGAGGCGTGGACAATATTCGATGCTGTGCTTGAGCAGCAGGCCACAGCCATCTCCGAAGAACAAAACTTTATTGTCCACTTCTTCCACCTAGATTCCCAATCGAACACTGACTTCGCTGAGATTGTCCAGTCTCGCCCTCCTGACCAGCGCAAGGTCCCGAATCTTCAGGCGAAGCAGTCTTATGACCCAGACCGGAACATGGCCAAGATTGTCCAGAACACTGTTGGTGGCATCTACTCTTTCTGGGAAATGGACCTGCAAAACCTGATCACCTGGGTTTTGAAGATGGACGAGATCCAAGGCGTCGGGGTGCTCGTCTCCCTCGAACAGTGCTTGGCCAAATACGAAGAAACAAACCAAGAATTCATCACTCGAACTGTCAGGATCCTCCATGAGCGACTCACAAGCAAATTCCATGCCTTCGTGGAGCAGCAGGTCAAAGCCATTGAAGAGACCAAGGTTAAGGTCAAAAAACGAAAGGGTCTCATTTCATTCATGCGTGTCTTCCCCGAGTTTACAGCGGCTGTGGAAGATATGATACCTCAGGAATCCGCACTTGACTCCCTAGATGTACGATTCACTGTGAACGATGCCTACACTCGTCTTCTTAAAGCCATGTGGGAATCTCTCAATTTCATCGCGAAAGACAATCCGGCTGCTGCAAGCGGGACTACGAGTGCAAATGCCCCAATCAGCGGAGACCCCGAGGATAAAGAGGCGCTGAACTATCATATTTTGTTGATCGAGAACATGAATTACTTTGTCGAGGAGGTCAAGACACATAACAACGGTGTGCTCGAGGAATGGGTAGAGCGCGCAGGCCAAGACCAGGTCAGCCATCTTGGTCAATACACCGACGCGGTAATACGACGACCACTGGGCAAGTGGCTCGACTTCCTAGAGAGCACAGAGGCGATGATGAAAGGCATCTCAAGTGGCGAATATACCAGTATTGCTAGCAAGCCCAGCCATTCACGCAGCAGTGCAAAGAAGATTCTTGGTGCGTATGATACAAGGGAGGTGCGTAAGGGAGTGGAGACATTGAAAAAGCGGATCGAGAAGCATTTCAGTGATGGGGATGATGGCGGATTGGGAGCCAGCACGAGCAGTCTCAGTCGTGGCTTGATTGGACGTGTGTTTGAGGAGTGTGCCACTCGATATAGCCATGCTTGGGATAGGATGAGAGTTGTGGTTGATCGTGTCTACGAAGGTGGATTGGAGATTGAGTGGAGGAAGGAGGATGTTCAGACGATGTTTCGGCGTTGAGATGAGGTCGTGATCTGCATTTTGATGAGCCAAGGCTATGTATATCATTTTTGAATCAGAAAGCACATTTCCATGGATTTAGACATACTATGAACTACTACTACTGTGTCTGTTCGTCCGCCATGCGGACTATCCCACGATATTTCACTACGGTATGATAATACGGGCGCACGCATTGTGGACTAAGCGTTAGTTACAGAAGCGAGAGCTGGGAACGACTTTTTTCCCCTTTCCCTTTTTTCTTTGCCAGAAGAACACACAAACAAAAACTTGGCCCTCGGCTCTTACAGCAGCGTAAAAGACATATGATGTACTACATTAGAATCTCTCTCTCTCTCTCACTCTCACTCTCACTCACACACACACACACACACACACACACACACCTCCCGGAGGGCTGACGCCTCAACATTGACATACATAGTTCTCGGGCATTGGTCTCTGGCCCAAGCCGTAGCCGCCTCCGTAGACGTTCTCCGCGACCATGCGGAGCATCATCGGCATCATGGGATCGCTGTAGTGGTCCTGGATGTCGGACTTCTCGACCGAGTACGCGATGTTGAAGTGGTCGTCCGTGGTGGCCACGCGCTCGCAGGCCGTCTGCTTCTCTTGGTTCCACCACGCTGGCAACATGCCCGCGGCCCTCGCGCGGGCCAGGAAGTCGCGGAACACCGGCAGCGGGGGGTCACCGCCGTAGATGCCGTGGTTGTGCTGGCCCCACGTGTAGTCGTCTTCGCAGCGCAGACGGAACGTGTCGATGAGCATCTGGTAGGTCTTGGTCTCGGAGTCGAGCGAGCGGAAGTAGTCGACGAGACGAGGGTGAGGAGCGTTGCCGTTTCCGCCGTTGGATCCTGCCGCCGCTGCTGCTGCCGCCGTCGGGCCTCGTCGAGGGCATTCGTTCTTGTGTTGCGGCCAGTGCGATGTCTGACATTCTGTATGCGACAGCCACGACCACAGACTGGGTCAGTACTACCAGGCAATGTATGGAGGGGGATCGTGAGCGGGTCGTCTAGAGAGAGACCGGGGCGAGACGGATGAAGGGGTCGACTGATCGACGGACTCACTCACTCACTCACTCACCTTTAGAACAGTAGGTTGCTTTCTGGCATCGGCCGCATCGTTTCAACGTAGATCCGGACGGCAGTTGATGCTCGGCCTTGGTGCACGCGGCACAGACTCGCGCTCCAGCCCCTTGGTGGAGTACCCGTACTCGTAGGTGCATTCACGTTTGCAGATTCTGTCATGTTCAAAAGTCTTCCCTTGATTTTGTTCCCCTCTGTTACAGACTCGTTTGATGTAGGCACCCTTGAAGGAGAATAGGGGATAGCCGTGAATTGGCAGACGTGTGGCCTCAAGCGGTCGATCGATATCTGGTCTTAAAAGTCCACAAGATAAGCTGTGTCTGCTCTGGAATCAGGGGGTTTTAGCTTGCCGTGAAAAGAAGTTGGCCTTCAGATACGACCGGCCGGTACCTCGCAAGGTTGTGATCGGTGATCAGGTCTGAGAACTCTATTCCCTTCGAACAGGAAGGACGAAGTCTACTATAAACACCTGTGCGTCCCAAGATGTTTGCTTTTCACAAAGGGAAACAACTGAGTTTGGCAAACACGGCAAACATCCAAAAGGCGGGGTAAAAGGAGAGTACAGGTACTCGTAGATAATTGGACAATCTTATCTTTACAGAAAGGAGGAGAGGTCATAAGGTATGACAAGATAACCGAACTCACGAGATTGTCTGGGCCTCACATGGGTGTTTTGTAGATGGCCCTCTTGAAGGTCGAGAGGAACCCTGGAGCGGGAGTCTCAACAACAGCTAGCGGCAGGTCCTGAGATGGCTACGAGAGCAACAGCAGATTACGTAGAAGACCTTTGTCCGGATGTCTTGTAAACAGAGCCTTGGAGGGATGGGAGGATGGTAATTGTCTTCGCCCATCCCTATTTCAGCTTGAGGTAGCCTTTGCGTGTCTGACGTTCGTTCAACGCTTGGAAGCTGACCGCGGCGACGCAAACCCCGAGGGCCTCACAGAGTCAAGAACCGTAGCCTAGTCAGATCCCCCAACCCTAGGTGTTTCCTGCCTGCGGACGAGTAAATGCCGCGGCGGCATCGGCGTTTTGTTGAGATAGAAAACCGGCAGATGATGGCACCAAAGGTCGAGCGAGAGGTGCATAAAAGCGGTCCTCGCCTGACTTTCTGTAAGAGGAATTGAAGTTGTTAGCACGGATGCCGCTTTTGCGGACTTGGCATAAATCTCCCTTGGGGTTTCTCCATAACATGCAACGCTTGTTGATTTTCTCTTTTTCTTCCCTTCTCAACAACAAGTTCTGTGTCGCAACGATCCCGTCCTCCCATCGTTCCTTCGGGGGCATGGGATGTGTTCGGTCGATTGTTGCGAACGTCTCGACTATTCCTGTGGAGATATTATCGCACTTCCATTAATGTCCAACCCAGTCGACAGAACTGAAATCGACCCGAGACCCTTTCGCGCCCTCCGGGCAAGGTCGGCCTTGAGCTCGCCTCCCTGAGGTTGAACTCGGCCGGCTGAAAGCGGTGTGTAGGGAGACGTCTTATTCCCAAGCTTGGTGTTGATCCTCGTCGAGGAATGATCACCGGGCAAAACCAAGGCTATTGTCTACATACCATCCCTCGTCCCTCAAAACCTTTCAACGAATTCCAGGAGGATAAATCGAAAGATGTTGAAGGCGTTCCGGAGGGTCTTTGTCCCCTGCAGATCTATGGTGTGCATTTGGTCGTCTAGTCCTGATAGCAAACTCCGTACTTCCCCGCCTGACATGACTTAATGGACATTACACCATGCTTGCAAAATCTATCACGCTTTTCTAAGCAGACACAATGCAGGTACCTTGGGGCTCTTCACCAGCTCGTCAGACCCCTCTCTCGATCAAAACCACCTCGTAACTGACTCTTCGGCTTGACCACCTTCCCTTGAAGGACGGTGTACTTTACGATATTCTCACAATCCTCAGGCCGCACCCTAGCCAGCCAGATCAGCTGTACCGCTTCTCTCGCCAGTGGAGCGCCGTCGATCTCCTCGTCCGTCCCATCCTTCCTCCGTCCTTCTCTTCGATAGACCATTACGTTGGCACTGTACTTGTGGCCACCCACATGGTTGATAAAATATATCCCTACACCACCAGGTCTTTCGTCATGGATATCTCGATATAAACCCATAGGTCTCAATATGCGTTCGAATTCTTTTCGCAGAAGAGGCGCCGATTGCCCACACCTGGCGTCTCGGGTCTTGTGACTGCACATTAGAATAAGATAATCGTGTGGAATATGTTTGATGGTGAATGATGAGGATATCGAGGCAGGTACGGGTGCAGGGTCGAGTCTGTTGTTCGATTCATCTGCGTTCTCTGACGTTTGACCTTCTCCATTGACGGCCGGCGTTTGTGCATGCCCGTTCTGCTCTTGTGCTATCTGCGTAAGAGGTGTTTCGTTCGTGACACTCTGCTCTACCACCTCAGTCAACAACTTGTCGACTTGACTCGGCGCAACCTTCTCGATCATGACCCAACTGGGCAGTAACATACAGTCGCTTGTGCCTTGTTCAACAGTATCATCGTGGTCGTCCGCGCCACTAGGCATGTTACTTGCGCTGAGCATGATCTTCCCGTTCTCTCTCTCTACTCCAGCTTTGCCTACGGCGTGCATGACAGTGTGTTTGATGTCTGTGACATCGCGAACCCAGTCGGACTGCCCCGTGCCCACGATGAGATGGGTGTTCCATCCCTTGACGTGGCCATACAGCTTGTCGCTCTCGTCAATAGAGAACTTCTTGGGGTAGTGCGTTGTGCAAGAATCGCAGTCTCTCAGGCATTCTTCGCCGTCGATCTCCGGCCGCGTCACAGGAAATAGGTCTGTCTCTGTTCGCGCAGTGGTGAAGCCTGTAGAGTGCTGCGACGACGAACCCGAGCCCAAGATCGTCTTGAATCCCCGCAACAGAGACATTCTGGAGATTCGAGAGGACGAGGAGTGCGTGGGAGCGTTGTGAGAACGAGTGCTTTGGATACTAGGCATGGTGGAATCGCGTGCGCCGGCGGGGGATCAGATATACCTAGGAACTTTTTTCGAACAGGCCCCAAAGTTGGAGAATCTTGGGCTTGGGCGGCTCCCGAGTGGACGGTCGATAGGCATGCGATTGTGAATGATTGGGCGCTGCGTAGCTTAGCGGCGCCCACCAGTCGGGGCGACTCAAGATTATCTGATTGATAATTTGGGGCCGGTGCCGGAGATACTGTAGGACCGCGATGGTCTTCTGTACGGAGACGCCCTTCCTCGTTCCTTGTAATGTGTGGACACGAAGATACCGTCGGACCAGATCAGATATCAGTAACACTCAGAGATGGCTTTCCAGGAGGAAGAGCTTTCGATTAATCACCAGAACCTGGTTGAATGGCAAGAGGGCGGGCAGGACAAGTACTTTGTATTTATCTCTCGATGGTCAGGCAGCATCCATTTCGGGCTTTATGCAGCCTTCATCTCGACCGAGAAGTGCTCGCTACACCGAGCCCAATCGATCCCGGACTTGCAGCCAATCTCAGGCTCCACGATGTCCTCAATAGAGAGAATGTAAAGAAATCTGCCTGTGGTCACTCTGCAATGGCGACCGGCGATTACGTCGTTCGCCGGACTTATGAGTATGGGCATGTTTTGTGTTCAGAGCCTCAAAGCCCCCTGCAGCGGCCATATGAGCGAACGCTACAACTGCTATCCAGCTGCAAAACTTTAATATTTCAAGCTGAGTATGGCAGTCGAAGCTGCTCCCACTCTTGGCCGACCCTTATGTGGCAGATCAGCATTCGCAAAACACAACATGAATGGTTGCTTGGTGTGCTCCACCATCATTCACAGTCATTCCACCTGGATGACAATGCAGATTGCCCCTCCATGGAAAAACATTCAAAAGAGGATCGCTGAGCTCCTTGGAGCTTTCTGCCCTCTTCTTTTCCCTGCCCTTCTTGCACTACTTGCTTCCCTTCCTCCTACCACGAAAACTCATACTACCTGGTACGACGGTACTCTGGGAGTCATGGAGCCTTTCGCCATGGACCATGTCCAGTTGTCAAGGTCAAGGTAAATATGCGAAGATTGCATGCCGGGTGTTCGACTTTGCCCCTCATTGCTGTGTCCTTGCTCTGTCAACTCTTCATCCTCTGCTGTGAAGGAGAAGTGGACGGGCAAGAATGATTCAGCTCTGAGGGCGTGAAGCTTGATCTGAGAAATACCGGAGAACTTGATCTGGATAATACCAGCGAAAGGACATGCCTTCTTTGACATCGACATCCACACCAGTGGAGGGGGGTTAGCTGACTCTGGCAGATTTTTGACCTTGAACACTTGTCAAGATGTCGACTGACAAGATTGTCTTCTTGACCAACTGGTACTTACAATTGCTACCTGAATAAAGACAGGATGTACTCACACTTAACTATCCAGGCACGCTACGCCATACCACGCCCCTCTTTACCTTGCCCAAGCCAGAGGTTACTTCAAAGACGAAGGCATCAAAGTTGCTCTCCTTGAACCCAACGACCCCAGCGTATGGCGTTCCTTTCGTCCTCAAATGATTTCCACAACAGGCTGACCCTACCCAGGATGTCACTGAGATCATTGGCACTGGAAAAGCTGATCTCGGCTTTAAAGCCATGATCCACACTCTTGCTGTATGCTCTCTCTTCTTTGTGTGCCTATCGGATACATCCATTTAATACAGCCTAGGCCAAAGCTCGAGGGTTTCCCGTTCAATCAATCGGCAGCTTGCTGGACGAACCTTTCACAGGGGTTGTCTATCTAAAATCAAGCGGCATCACACCAGACTTCCGCACCCTCAAGGGCAAACGCATCGGCTACGTCGGCGAGTTCGGCAAGATCCAAATCGACGAACTGACCTCCCACTACGGCATGTCTCCGTCCGACTACACTGCCGTGCGATGTGGCATGAACGTCTCCAAGGCCATCATCGAAGGTACCATCGACGCCGGCATTGGCCTTGAGAACGTCCAGATGGTCGAGCTTGAACATTGGCTCGAGTCTCAGGGCCGGCCCAAATCCGACGTTCAAATGCTCCGCATCGACGAGCTTGCCGAGCTCGGATGCTGTTGTTTCTGTACCATCTTGTACATTGGCAACGAGGCATTTTTGGCCGAGCATCCCGACAAAGTCCGCTCTTTCATGCGTGCCGTCAAGCGCGCCACCGACTTTGTCCTCCGAGACCCCGAGGCCGCGTGGAAGGAGTACATTGACTTCAAGCCCGTCATGAACACGGCCTTGAATCGCAAAATGTACGAGCGCAGCTTCCCTTACTTCAGCATGGATCTGAAGAATGTCCGTCGTGACTGGGACAAGGTCACTGCTTATGGCAAGCGTCTCGGCGTGTTGGAGAAGGGTTTCGCCCCCAACTATACCAACGACTTTCTGGGCTGGAAATTGCAGGGCGAGAGTCCCGACCCAACAGGTGATCAAAAACGAATGGCAGACTTGCAGTGTTCCATTAGAGCGACTGGCGGACTGAGACGTCTTGAAGCTGCCGCGGCATAATCAACCGCACGGCCAGATTTGTCAACTAATTAGTTGCGCACTCAGTGAGAACGTGTGCCGCCTGGTTTTCCAGCCGATGATCAAGGGGGCCTGTCACTCGTTAATTATCCGGTCCTAGCCTTATATAGCTCAACAGAAGTGAAGTCAAAGCATTGTCCCTGGTTGTTGTTCATTTTAAGCTGTAAGTCTCCTGTGTGATGTGCTTGGATCGTTTACTATATTTATCAAGATTATATGCGACGCGACTGGGAAAGTCTTTATATATTTTAGAGAAGTTTTGAGTGTACGGAGCATGGGTTTCCTCGCGGTAGTACCGGGCACTAAAACCCTCCGAAGTCTAGGGTGAATCATAAGTTACGGTTCATGTCAAACAGACGTCCCGTAACAATTTTGCCCGCGCCTTCAACTCCCACCTTTCTCAATTTGCAGAACAATTTTGCAGAGCTTTCGCATCTTCGTTGCGGGCCGACTATCATCATGGCAGCCGCGGACATCGAGCAGATGAACAAGCTCAGGAAGAGCCTGGGCTTACCATTACTCAGTGTAAGTGGACAGCCTCCGCCATCGTCTGAAGGACCATCATTCAAAGAACATTCTCCAAGCGACGGCGGTGACGACAGCGACCAAGAGCCTGCATCTACCCTCGAAACTCGAGAAGCCGCTGGGTTTGGGAACTACAACAAAGTCCGCGAAGAAGAACAGAAACGCCTTGAGCGAGAAAAGCGGAAACGAGAGATCCAGAAGAGACGCGATGCCGAGGCCAGAGCCAAAAAGCTCGAGGGGCGGGGTCTTGGGGAAGTTGATGACGACATCGACGACACGAAGGCATGGTTGAAAGGACAGAAGAAGCGTCAAGCAAAGATCGAGCGGGAAAGAGCAGAGCGTTTGGCCCGAGAACTGGCGGAACGAGAAAGAGAGGCAGCGATTGAATACTCTGCCAAGGATCTTGCTGGTGTCCAGGTCGCACACGAGATTGGCGATTTTGATGAAGGCCTAGGTGAACAAATCCTGACTCTCAAAGACACCGAGATTGGCAAGGATGAGGGGAGCGAAGAGGAAGATGTCCTTGAAAACGCCGAAATCATCGCTCGCGACAAGGTCAAAGAGAAGCTCGAGCTGAAGAAAAAGAAGGCATATGATGTCAACGACGATTCAGAGAAGGGTCTTTTATCGCAATATGACGAGAAAAAACGAAAGGCTTTCAAGCTGGATGCTCAAGGTGCCTTGGATGACCGTGAGGCTAAACGCCAGCAGATTGGGGATGTATTGAAACACACAGTCAGCCTTGATATCTTGAAGCCTGAACCCGTTTCAGACTACATGGAGATCAAGATCAAGAAGCCCAAAAAGAGTAAAAAGTCCTCGAAGCGGCAGAAAGTGGTAGATGAAGAAGACGACATATTCCCTGTGCAGACCATCACAAATGGTGATGACATGGAAGTCGACTCTGCTCAAGCGACTGTCCGAACTCGGAAAGTCAACGACGACTTTAATGACGACGACGACGACCTTGCGAAAGCCCTCGCCAGAAGACGAGCGGCAGTGCTGAAGAAGCAAAAACGGAAACCTGAAGATATTATAAAACAACTGCAGGAAGAAGAGCAGAACGAAGCCGAAGCCGAAGCGTCAGGGGAAACTGACGGGGGCCTTGTACTAGATGATACGACTGTATTTCTGGATAATTTGTCATCTCGTCCAAAGGACGAACAGCTCGATTCAAAACCTATAAGATCAATCGAGAAGGAAGAGTCGCCGGAGCCGTCAACTGCAAAACAGGAAGACGAAGATCAACCTATGGGCGAAGCATATTCTGGTGTGGAGAATGAAGAAGAACTTCTTGAGAGGCTACGACGGGAACAAGCTACCCACACTCCTGATATTTCTCACTCCGGTCTTGACGAAGAGAAGACACTCGATCAGGGTATTGGAGCTGCTCTCAGTCTCCTCCGACAGCGAGGACTGGTCAAGGAGAGCGATGCACGTGATAAGAATTCTTTGTACAAAGATCGGCAAAAGTTCATTATTGAAGCACGTCTCCGTGAGCACGAGAATGAACAGAAGGCGCGTATGCAGCGTGAGCGCGACCGACAGTCTGGCAAATTGACTGGCATGTCGGTCAAAGAAAGGGAGGAGCATGCGCGTTGGCAAAACACGCAACGAGAACACCAGAGCTCCATCCAAGCTGCTGCCGCCTTCAATCGCGAGTACAAGCCAGATGTGCAGATCAAATATGTGGACGACGATGGTCGGCTGATGAATCAGAAAGAGGCGTTCAAGCATCTCAGCCATCAATTCCACGGCAAGGGCAGCGGTAAGCTGAAGACCGAGAAGCACATGAAGAAGGTAGCAGAGGAGAAGAAGCGCGAGGCTGCAAGTATTTTGGACAGCAGCCAGGCGACAGGAATGAATAATGCTCAAGGGGCCATGGGAAAGAAGAACAAGCAGGCTGGAGTTCGATTAGCTTGAGCATTTGTTGTCTGTGTACCTACGGTACCTAGTGAGAGACCGATAAGTCTTCAGGAGAGATCGGGCAAGTGGACATGGTGACAAGCGCTGGCCCGGTGTGAGACTGGTACAGTACACGGTACCTGGTGGTACCACCGACATTTAAGGACTAGCTAGGTAAATTGCTGTACAAAAGCCGTTACCTCAGGGATGGAGCATTGTATTATGTACCCGTGCGTACCATACCGGACCACAGGAAGAATGCCCGACTCGGTGCGAGAGAGAGAGGTAGCGAGCGCCTAACGCAACGCCTATAGACGGGGAATGGATTGTGCCCCGACGGGCATCCCGCCCGCATAAAGGTGCCTACCTGGGTGTTACTGGACTAAAACTAGTAAGCCTGGAGTCGGAGCAACCCCGACCAGGCCCGTTGTTTTCCAGCGCCAACTTTTTTTGTCCGTTGGAGAAAAGGCTAGTGAGGCGCCCTTTGCGCTCCGGTATCGACGACTCGCTGCGGGTAATAGTGACCTGACTCAATTAACCTCAAACTGCGCTCTGGGAGTCACCAAGAGAGCTTCACCTTTCCCGTCCCCTTTACCTGGGTAGTTCTTCGACCAAGCTTCGTTGCCCTTGTCATTTCCATCTTCTCCCTTGGTCTTCGATCTCATTGACATCTTTGTACTTGTAGACCTCTCTGTACCACCAACATGCTCTCCACCCTCAGACCGGCCGCTCGCATGGCGCTGCGACGACAACAGACGACTGTCACTGCGACAACCCAGGCAGTTCGCGCCGTCAACGCATCGACATGGGCCAACGTCAAAGAAGGACCTCCTGATGCCATCCTCGGTATCACGGAGGCTTTCAAGAAGGACTCGTTTCCCGAGAAGATCAACCTTGGTGTCGGTGCCTACCGTACGTATCTTGAGTGTTCTCATTGTCTTTGTACTCTGCACCATTTTTATACGTGACGCATAAATTCCCCCATCCAGGTGGCTGACGTTTACATTGTTTTTGAATACTTGCAGGCGACGACAAGGGTAAGCCCTACGTCCTTCCATCCGTCCGCGCAGCCGAACAAAAAATCGTCTCAGCGGCTCTCGACAAGGAATATGCTGGCATCACCGGCGTCCCATCTTTCACCAAGGCGGCAGCGCTGCTCGCGTATGGCGCCGACTCGCAGCCCATCAAGGAGGACCGCATCGCCATCACACAGTCCATCTCCGGCACGGGGGCCCTCCGGATAGGCGGTGCGTTCCTGCAACGATTCTATCCGGGCGCGAAGACAATCTACATCCCGACGCCATCGTGGGCGAACCACAAGGCCGTCTTCACCGACGCGGGCCTCGAGGTCAAGAACTACACCTACTACAACAAGGACACGATAGGCCTGGACTTTGACGGCATGGTCAAGGACCTCAAGGCGGCGCCCGAGGGGAGCTTGGTCCTTCTGCACGCCTGCGCCCACAACCCGACCGGCATTGACCCGACCCCAGAGCAGTGGCGTCAGATCAGCGCGGTCGTCAAGGAAAAGTCACACTACCCCTTCTTCGACATGGCGTACCAGGGGTTCGCGAGCGGCGACACCGACAAGGACGCCTACCCGATCCGTCTGTTCGTCGAGGAAGGCCATGGCTTCGTCCTGGCGCAGTCCTTCGCCAAGAACATGGGCCTGTACGGCGAACGTGTCGGCGCTTTCAGCGTCGTCTGCGACTCGGCCGAGGAGAAGAAGCGTGTCGACTCCCAGATCAAGATCCTCGTGCGGCCCTTGTACTCGAACCCACCTGTTCACGGCGCCAGAATTGCCAGCGAGATCCTGAACGACCCCAAGCTCAACGAGCAGTGGCTCGGTGAGGTCAAGGGCATGGCTGACCGCATCATCGAGATGAGAGCTTTGCTCAAGGAGAACCTTGAAGCTTTGGGAAGCAAGCATAACTGGGACCACATCACAAACCAGGTACGATTTATTCTTATGATATCAGTGGATATTGGCCACGCGTTGGTGCATGTAGGAGTTGTTCCCAGGGAAAGTTTATACTGACTTTGTGATTCTTTTTTTAGATCGGCATGTTCGCCTACACCGGCCTGAAGCCTGAACAAATGGAAGCTTTGGCCAAGGAACACTCTGTCTACGCTACCAAGGACGGCCGTATCTCCGTGGCGGGTATCACGTCGGGCAATGTCAAGAGACTCGCCGAGTCCATTTTCAAGGTGACTGGTTAGAGCATTGTGAAATATGCGTTTCCTTGCATGAAAGAGACATGCAGACCATACCTAGACATTAAAAAAAAGATAGACAGGTGGCGATGTGAGACAGATTGGCACAGGGAGTCGAGGAAAACTTCCACATGGCTTGGGAAAGAGGAAGAAGAAGAGCCCAAACAATGGTAGTATGCTGAATAGGTGATTAATTGCGATCGCGCAAGCTTCAGTTCAAGAACCAAGTTTATGAATCCCCTGGTGACTTTTTTGAATTACTTTTGGTGGCAGTCGGCAGTCGGCAGTCGAGAGAAGTCTCCGTTCCAAGGTGTATTTTTTATATTCTGACCGGATTCTCAGTGGCAGTAGGAAGTAAGTCGTATTTTGCTCGTGCGAGAGTGTTCGAGGTAGTACCTACCGGGTATTTGCAGTGAGTGTGGCCCGTTCGGTGAACGAAGGCAATCGTAGTCTAGGTCGGATTCATTCTCCCTGTGCTGGGCTCGGTTGGGCCATCTGCAGACTACCTTTAGAGTATATGTGTACCGAGAGACGTATCTACATAGAGGTATTATATAGAGGTACAGTACATATAAACCCCGAACTGTCGTCCCACCAGGGGGTCATTCTGCCGACTAAATCCCCGCCAACCAACTGAGGTACATACTGTAGTTGGTCGGATCGCTCCACCTCCGCTCCCCCTTTGTACATATGTACTCACTCCCTCTCTTTCACGTTCGTGTTTCGTCGGTCTCCTAATACTCTCCTCTCCGGTAACTTCGCTGCGCGGCTAGTCAAAGATTTCGGATACAAATACTGTGTGGAATTTCCTTGTCCGGCGGCCATCCATTTCGCCCTTCCTCGGTCGGAGAATTCATCGGGCAGATTTCCCAGGCCATTCTCTTCCTCCCCTCCGGCAGACAAGATGGCCCGCTGGAATGGCTCGTGACACCGTGTTTGGTGTATTAATACGTACATCGTACGGGGACTCCATATGATTATGGTGCGCTCTACTGCTCAACATTCGTTGCCAACTCTCACTTCTTTTCTCGACCATAGCGAGGCTGCACAAGACCGATATCATATAGACTTCGACAGCGTTGACAATGTCTCATCCAGACGAGTCATTCTCTGAATTTGGCCTGTTTCTCGCTCTTTCTGGGACCTCTCGATGGGAACTCTGTTTCTCTCGTCTCTACCGAAATTTGGCGAGGCAGGGGAAGGATGAAACTCGTTCTCGAAGATGATACAGCCTGCGGCTTGTGCGAGGGTTCTCGTCGCGACCTAGGTCGCTTTGCGGTGGTTGCTGTCCTTATGCTGAGAGTGACAGGCGGAGGAGTGCCAAGTTGCGGTGTTTGATGGCTGCTAACAGATCCTGGAAGTGTTGCATACCTGTAATTAGCCCTGGGTGGTTCGGAACCAACTTGGTGCCGAACTTGGTGTCGCGAACCGTCCCGTCGTTTTCCACGCTGCACAAGGTCCTCGACCTCGGAGTTGGTCCCACAACTGGGGCACACCTCAATTGTCCGAGATGGCGGGAAAGAGCCGACGGACCTCTCTTCAGATGGATCAATCGTGGTCAGGAAGTGCATGTGTTTGCTGGCACCGTCGGTGATCCGTCCCAGAGAAGCAAATATTGCTTCTTCCTCCTCATCTTCGCCCGACAACTGCAGAGCCTGCCGCACCGCGTACTCGGCCTTGTCCATCATCAGCTCCCAGAGATCTCTTTCCTGGGCTGCGTGGACCTTGAAGTACTGGATCATCATCAGCGTGTCCGCCAGCGTCCTCCGTTTCCGGTTGGAAAGTGGTGGTACGGTCGAGATCTGCGCCAGGGTGGCCACGAGGGATGTTGACGTGCCGGGGCAGAAATGCCTTTGCAGCGTCTCCCGTAAGGATCTAGGCAGATGGAATATGCCATCACGGTCTTGGACGTCCACGGCATCCATCAGCGTGATTGAATCGTCCGAAACATCGCGGCTGGCCTCTGGTTCCTCAAGATTATCCTCACTAGAATAACGGCAAGGTTCATAAGCACCGATCTCAGCACCAGCCTCACACCCTTCTTCACAGTCACCCCCCTTTTGAGAACCACCCCCTTCTTGATAATCAATCCCCCCTTCATAACCACCCTCCTCTTCATAATCACTCTCCGCTTCATAGTCATCGTACATCTCGTTGTCTCCCGTTTTACTACGGCGCCGTTGGAAGAGCTTGGCTGGTTTCAACGTCCTCTTGAAGACGTCTTTGACACCTCTCCACGAATTAACATTCTTGGCAAAATTGACAGTGGTCCCTCTCTTTGGAGGTGATGTTCTAAAACTACCATCTGTCGAAAGACCGTCCCTGTGGAGTACGGGAAAAGAAGAGGAGCCGATCGATCGATCCGCTCGAGGCTTCCTGCCGTCCGCTGTGTTGGGCAGTATGTGAATAGGAGGTTTCGCTCTGGATCGAGGAGGTGCCCCTGGGCCGAATGCATATTCACAGCTTGAATCTTCGTCGCTCGATCCTATCATCGCCAAATCAGATCCCATGTCTTCGCTATTAGATTCCAGATCTTCGATGTCAATATCGATCATCTCAGCCTTCGACATGTCTATTTCGTGGAAGTCCTTGTTCTCCTGGTCTACTGCGACGAAGCTTGTCCATTTGCTGACAATGGAATATGTCGCGCCCAGTTTTTCGGCATTGGAGCCTCCGATATAACTCTGGGACTCCTCAGGAGCCTCTCGGTTGATTTCCGCTTCGAGCTCCACCAGCGCCGCCTTGACCGCGAGATGATGAATTGTGGACTTGTTTGTCCACGTTTGTTCTACTGTAATGAAGTGTTCCGCCTCCGGTTTGGTGCCTGCGTTTGTAGGTCTGAGTATCACCTCCGCGGGAGGTGGTTGCATGCCGATATCAAGCAGAAAAAATATGGAATGATATGTGAAAGGATGGAGAGAAGGACTTGGATAGGGCGCCTGGATGTACGGAACCAGCAGCTTCTCCTGAGGGCGCTCTCCTAACTGGTAATTCACCAAGCTTCTTCTTTGAAAGCCAGCACCAAGACTGATTTCCAACGTCCAGCTGTCGGGCGTAAGTCCGGCCTTCAGCATGCGACTGAGACTGACGTCCCATCTGCGGTTCGCCCGGAGGTTGATGACCTCGCCGTATCCGCCGCCAAACTCTCCGATGCTCTCAATTAGTCGGTGCGAGACTTGGTCGCCTATCCCTAGGGCAAAGAAGCGTATCTTGCTTTGCAACTCCCGGCGGGTTTTGCGCACATAATCGATGACCTTTTCTGGATCCAGCTCACCGTCCGTGATGATAATAATTTGTGTAGTACATCTGTCTGTTGATCGTGATTCGACAGCCTGCTGAATTGCAAACATCATTTCGGTGCCGCCCATGTCCGCCTTGACCGTCCGCACATATTTCATTGCATAGTCCCGGTTGGCCTCAGAGTACGGCTTGGACTTGTCCCACAAGAACTGGGAGTGGGTTCCAAATGACACAATGTTGAATGCACATTTGACTGGCAGGCTGACCAAGGAGAGTGGCATGGCTTGACGGAGGGTGCCGATTTTTGTCGTGTCACTCTGATAACCGCCTGTCTTGTTAGTGGACCAGCCCATGGACTCAGACCGATCCAGAACGAAGATAACCTCGCCGTCGAAGTTTTGTGCTTGGAAATCGCCATTGAAGACTTCATTGGGCTTGACATTGACCATCAACGCAGCATGACCCGCCTGATTGGATGGAGACAGTACGGCACGGGACCGAAGTGGATGTGAAGGCGGCATTTCGATGGCTAGGACGAAGTCCTCGTCCATTATTGAACTGTGCGACTCAAAAGTTGCCACCATCTGGGTCGTGGTGCTTTTTGTGCCCAGTTGATCGAAACTCTGAACTTCAGTTGATTTGGGCACAACGTTCTTCCGAACTTTGACCCTCCCCCTGTGGGTTGGGGACTTTATGTCCTGAATGGTACCGCTGTCCTTCACTTTGATGACAATATCGAGTCCATCATCTTCAAAATTATGATGTGTGCTGTATGTTCCCGCCGCGGTACCATATCGTGGCGCAATGGACATTGGAATGACCACATCAAGCCCCTCCTTCGTGTCATCTCGAAGGGCGACTCTCAGTTCACTCACGTACGCGATTTCGACTTTGACTATAGCACTGGGCGGGACGTTGCCGACAGTGGTCTCAAAGATCTCAGGCGTATGTTCTTCGAGGAGGGCCGCAGCATGCTTCATCTTGACAGCCTTCTCGAACTCTCCTCTGGCTTGTTCCTTTGGTTTAACCTCGCCCACGAGTATTCGACCTTCAATGCTGCAGCGGAACGATGTTACCACAGCGCCGTCATAGAGCGGAAACGTATATTGAACCTTTGGTATGCTCTCGTTTGACGCGTTATTGAAGCTCTGAGTCAAGATCGTATGTGCAATGGTACCGTCTACCAAAACCTCGACGGACACCTGCAGAAGAGGCAGGCATAGAGTTGGCGGTTCGTCCAGCTTGGACCATGCCGGCGCTGGCGATTTCGAGCTAGTCACCTTGTGTGCCGCGAAATTCGCGAAAGGGAACTTTGGAAAGGGAAAACCGTCGTATTCACTAGGGACTTGAGAGTCTCTTGGTGGGATCTCTCTTTTCTTGCCGAGCTCTGGCTGGTAAATCAGCTTTCGGGGAGGCCCTGGGAAATGCATACCGGACGGTAAGCGCTCAATGCGAAAGTGGTGGCTCATGTTGAACAAAGGAGTCGACCCGGACTTGGAGCCAACTCAGAGATGGCTCCTGCGAATACAAGAAGCTCTGCCTAAGGGTGAGAACTGAAGTGTGCGGTGGTACGGATGGCGGACGAAGAAGACTGGGCAGCAGAATCAGGCTGTTGGTCTTTCGCTGTTCGCTGTAGCTGCCAGGTTCATGTTGTATCTTGAATCAGCCTAACGCAACTCGAACAGGGGGGAGGGGGCGTGTCCGATGCCATTGGAAGAGCAGGGATTATCAATGCAGGTGGTGTTCAGCTGATATCCTGCAGCCGCCTACTCGACGGTGGAAGTCGAAGTGATAGACCCTGCGGCGTGCTCCCCCGTCCCCTCGTCCCCTCGTCCACTTTTCTTCAGCCTCGAGAGCAAAAGTGACCGGTCGAAACGAAGACCTGTCCAAGAGTGTGAAGCCGAACGGAGTCGCGTCATGTCGTTGCTGTTCTCCGGGTTTTTGCCAGATCCAGCGAGCCTCGCGAGAATTTCAGACAGTATCCTTGCCAGACTTGAGAAATCTGCGGTCAAGGAGACCCAAACGTCCCAGTGGCTTCTCTCTTCACTCAGCCAGAGGCTCCGGTGCATCAATCAAGCACTCTCTAGACGTTCTAGGAATGAGAGCGCTGACAGTGACTATCTTCGGTTCCTCGAGGAGACGCTGAAGCTATGTGAACAATCACTAGCGGAGTTGAATAACTTGACAAAGTCATCGGTCCCCGTGGATGGCGCTGCTGGCGAACCTGTCAGAAATGCGAAACCCGATGCGGGGGCGGGTGAGGCGAATGCGATGGAAGTTGGTACACAGCGGATGAGGAACATAACGCAGAAGCTACTTGACTATACCAACACCCTGACACTGGCTTTACACTGGTTCGCTATAGAGTGGTATGTACATTCCTTGAATTCCCTTCTTTTCTTCCAGATCGTTAATTTAAAGCTGACAATGAAACTTCAGTGACGTATCCCCGACGATCATCAGACAACTTCAATCTCGACTCGATGCATCTTGCAAATGGCTTTACGATCGAGAAATATTGAAGCCAATCAGACCGGTCTCTTCAAGTGCAAACCACGGAGTCACATTTAGGCTTGAGGAGGCAGAATGGATGACCAGAACCTCATTGCCTCCTCGGAGGACCTTTCAACTTGTGTGTCCACGAGCAAGTCTGCCCAAGGCAGATAGCGCAGAAGGAAACCTCCAGTTTGTCTGCAGTTGCAACGCAGATCATAGCAGCTCATTGCTCTACAAGGGTTCGATCAGTTGCCACAACTATATGACTTTGCGCTCACATGTGGCAGTCTTCAAAGAAAGACTGATCCCCGTTGAGGAAACAGGATCGGATTCAGACCCAACTTGGGAGATGCTCCTCCTAAAGCCAAATGCTCTCGTCACAGTGCGCTTGTCAAACCTGCAGCCTACACGTAAGGAGGATACCTCCGAAGGACTTCAATATCACCGTGCGCTGATCCAGGAACGCAGATTTTGCTCAGCTTGAATCCCTGTCCAGTCGGTGGGCGGCACTGTTACTTAGATCCGCTGAGATCGACCGCAGCAGTGAGGTTTTAAAGGTGTCTGAAGACACGGTATCAGTGCTGCGTGTGAAGGCGTATAACTCCACGATCTCTCTTAATGTGAAGTAAGTCAGGCTGATCGCTGACCATCAAATACCCGATACAGGACAGCTGCTGTGCCAAAGCTAAGAACTCAGTCTGTCAAGTTCGTCTCTGGCGGAACTCCTCGCACGTACTTCAATGTTCCTTGGAAGCTGGGTTATTTACAGATCTTCCAATATGCCTCAGTCTCAAAAGAGTTGTTGGAAGCCTCGGAAGACTCGCCGTGTACTTCGATATTTTTCGATGAACCGCATTTCTTCATCTTTTTCAGCGAGCGGCATCCAATGTCTAAGACGGCAAAAACACAGCCTCTTGACAGGTTCATGGTCCAGGGTATGGTCGCAGTTATTTAAGACTATCAAAATCTCCAAGGCCGTCGTTAACAGTCACCCAGTATCCCGCGAAACTGTCATTAAGGATCCAGGCAAATCGCTGAACGTTGTCATTACCGACGTTGACTGCATCCATGAAGGTCGTGCAACGACTCTCCAACGTTGTTCCGAAATCCACTTCGAGTTCTGCGATAATAAAGGTACGGCGAATCTCATAATGTATGATTTTTGATCTTGATCCGCGAAATTGCTGACCGGTAACCATTTAGAAGCCACAGTGTTTCTCCGCAATATCCAAAACATGCAGAACAGATTATTGGAAAAATCGCTCCAGAAGCCTCTTTGGGGAGAAACAGTTGTATACCAACAGTAAGAAAGCCCCAGCCCCCGTATAGAGCGTGCTTACAACGACATAGTGCATCTGATATCTTGCCATCTGGCACCGCCAGGCTGCTAGGGGCACATGCCAGCTTGGTGTACAATCCGTCGGCGCCTAGGGCGAAGTACCGCCTCATAGGGATCCAGAATGCAGAAACTGTCTCCATATGCTCTGACTGGAAGTTGGCTTCACGCTTTCCCACCACGTCGAATGCGTATGGTAAGAAATTGTTGCTAACACCTCCATAGTGGAGTCGGTTCCCTGCCTAGATGGCCAGGCCGAGTGGCCGGCGAGGATTGATCCCTCTCACTTCGTCTGGACAATCTACCGCGCCGATTCTGGACGAATGGTGGTAAATAGGCAGACATGGGAGGAACTTGAAGATAGCCCCAGGCCGCCAACATCTCCGAGGCCAGTCCATGGACCAGGGCCAGCGATTTCCAGGTGGGTGACCTGTTGACTCCCTGTGGAGTCATTCTATCCCGACATCCTCGCGTCGGATTCATCTGAAAAGAAAGGAAATCAGGCTGATATCTATATCATTGAGACCAGAATAAATGAAATGTCGTCAGTGAATTGGTTCGACGAGCTTGAAAAGGTAACTTTGGTGCTGAAAGCACCCAAAAATCTGGCCGAAAAAGACACCCAGTATAACCCGGTCAAGATCGCCGTGATAGACACCGGATTCGACTCCAACCCTTCACACAAAGCGAGACGCCAGATCATTAAGTACAAGGACTTTGTGATTGCGCCCAGGTCACCAGATGGAAAGGGAATCAAAGACAAGGCCAATATGGGGAACCCAGATGAGCCTCTCGATCCCATGAAGGATCTCACCGGTCATGGGACGACTTCCGTCGAGCTCATTCTCAAAGTCTACCGAGACGCAGCGTTGTATGTCGCCCGAATCTTCAAATCAAACCAAGCAGACGAAGAGATCGAGCCGTACCTGATGGCTGATGTAAGTTCCTCTCTCTCACACAGCCTCTCTCCCTTCTCACAATCCGACCGCACAAAGCTATTTTCTGGAAAAACGAGACCTTTTTGCTAACGGCAACGTGGGAGAGGGAAGGCAATTGCTTGGGCTTCCAAGCACCATGTCGACATCATCAGCATTTCCGCCGGCTTCAAAAACGCACCGAAAGAGCTCTACGACGCGGTCGTCCGGGCCGCTACCAACAACGTTCTCATCTTCGCGTCTGCGGCCAACTGGAGCTTTTCCAGCCCGGCGGCGTGGCCGGCGCGGATACCCCAGGTCTTCGCCATCTTCTCGACGGACGCGGGCTTCAAGAATTCGCGGACGTACAACCCGCCGAGCATCGCGAACGCGCACAACTTCGCCTTCCTAGGCGAGGACATCCGCTCATCTCCCGAGAAAGAGCCCGTCAACGGCACCTCGGCGTCAACTGCGATTGCGGCCGGCTTTGCCGCGCGTATCGTCGATTTCGCCCGGCAGCCGGGGTGCCGTGGGGCATTTGAGGACGTCGTCCAGCCGCGGTCGCACATGGGCATGACGGCCATCTTCAAGGCGCTGGCGAACATGGATAGTGAGTACGAGTGCATCCGTCCACTGAGGCTTCTTGATCAAGCGAGAAAGAGAAACGATCCGGACGATAGGGCCCAGAACAGGGCCCGGGTACTTGAATATCTTGTCGGCATCATGGAAGGGGCTCTGGGAGCGGGATGAGTAAATTGAATCAATGGATGGTGGATGATAAATTGATGAAACGGTAGGACTGCTCATCTTCACGATTTGGAAGTTTGACGCAAAGTCAGGTTCATTCAGTCCTTGGGAGTATTGCTCTCGTCTTCATTTTTGCCCGACCGCTTCCTTAAATCTACCCGCAGCTTAACCAATTTGCTCCTGGGACCTGTTCAAACCTCCTTGAGGCTACTCAGTCTCCCTTTCCTCTTCTGGCGGAAGCGGCTCATCGTCCAGCACGAAGGCTTCATCCAACTCGGCGTCCTCGATGACTCGGAAACTCCCTAAACCCTCAGCAGCTACGGTGCCGACGAGATCGACCTGTTCCTCGTCGCCCGTGTCCATCGTCGCTCGCTTAGTATACGGCGCCAGTGACCAATCCTTCATCAGTATGCCCTTGGAGATTTTGGCAAGGCGTACTGCCCAGATGAAGTCCGAAATCACCGAGCCTCCAAACTGCTCCGACTTTCCACGGGCTACCGTGATATTACCCTTGGCCGAGGCAACTGTCGGGACATCTCTGCAGTGAGTTTGGTCACAAAGGTCAGCTTGAGTCCTTTGAGCCACAATATCACTGAAGAATATTCAAATTTCTTGATGGGTTCGGGCAGCGAATAGAAAATCAGGCACAGTATACAAGCACTTACCCTTCAAGCTCACCACTTGCCTCAGAATGCCTCGACTTGGATGTAGTCATTTTGCCCTTGCGGGCCACTTTGACACCGGTGACCATGAACATGGACCATGATTTTTTGTCCTTGATATAGTTTGCCAGCTTATTACCTTCGAGGCACTCAGACACATAGATCCTGTCAGGTTGGACGATATAGGTGTCGAGCTGGTCGTACTCCTCCCAGTGCTCGACCTCGTGACGGAAAAGAGCCTGGGCGCTCGCTTTTATCACCAACCCCATTGCCGCAGCAATTGGCGCTCCAGCTCCTAAACCACCGCCTGTCTGGGCTTCCTGTGAATCCTTCCACTGGAAATGGAGGGTGCTGGACTGATAGACCTTCATGTTGACTGGGAACTCCTCAATCTCGCCCCTGTTAAGGGGAAAGTCCAAGTTCTTGAGGTCTGAGATGAAGTGCCCCAGGCAAAGGGGGCTCGTCTCTTTGCTGGTTCCCATGCTGTCATCGTCTTCCGGCCGATAGTCCGGCTGACGGAGCTTGAACCAGACTTTTTCCATGAGGAGATGGTTGAATTGGCGAAACGTTGGTGTCGAGCAGGTAGTGCCTTGCTGATCTCTCTTCCTCTCCCTCTGGATGCTAGATTAAATGAGAACGAAAATGAAAGGACAAATAAAAGAATGACAGCAATGCAAGGCCATTACACGATCCCGGCTAGCTGAAGAGCCAGCACTCATGCAGTGCTAGTCAAGCAGCCGTCAGCCGCGTTCGCCCAACCCGTACGGAGTATTTCATCCTCCGCATTTGTTAGGGCCGCCTAACCGCCCTCACTGTGGCTGAGGCGTCAACTTAAATGGATGGGATGCGCAACCATGGCACATCGAGACAATGTTCTGAACTGCGCAGGAAACGTCCTGAGGGAACCAAGAAAGGCGATCAGCCAAATACTCTTCGACGGAGCCCGCGTCTTGCGAGCTCGATCGAGGTGATGGATGGCGTTTCAGGTGACTGTCCCACTCAGTAAAAGTAGGAGGTCATGTACAGCAGTAGCGAGAACGTCAGTCGCTGCCGACGTCAACGTGCCGGGTACAATCTCAGAGCGCGGCTGCACAGTTACCAATGCCGCAAAGTGCCCGTTCCTCTTGGGTGCGGTTCCCCAGCCATAGTGCCTGGGTACTCATACCTACAGGCAACCTCGAATACTCGAGAGTGAAAAACATACTTGCCATAGATGGTTTGATCCTAGAGTGTGAGCGAAGACTGCGTCAACCTGAGCTTTAGCTGAGCCTCATTGAGGAGCCTTTGAGCGGGATGCTGAGCCGAGGGTTTTGTTTCTGGCCCCCAGTTTCACGCACTTCGACCTCTATCTATGTACAGTACAATGCAAGTAGTCGCGTCAACCTAATCGGGGCTAGTTCCTATTCTCGTCACTGCCTGCGCTCGCGCTCCAGGACTCAATGGTAACAGCCCTCTGCAACTAACTAGTCTCTAGTCCTTTTGACTAGTTATTTCCATCGACAGAGACCTGAAGGATGGAATCCTGATACCCGGCTATCGGCTTCACTTGCCTACCAGGTAGGCCCGTGACTTCTGAGATATACTCACTGCACAGCTTAATTCCCTGCTGCGGCGCCGCTGCCTAATCGCCTGGCGCATGGCACTCTTCTCCCCAATCCTGCCACAAACGACGCAAGCATTTAACCTCTTCGGACGGTTCTGCGGTGTTATTCTTCCAGCATGCTCCCAGCGCCCCGGAATTTTCAGACGCGTTACGGGAGGGACGAGATGATGATCCCAGTGGTAGGCTTGAAGGGTGTCTCTGAGACACAAATCTGCGAGGCGGTGCTCTCGCCCTAGCACATGGGCAGCCCAGATTCATCCCATTTGAAGGCGCTGGAAACCACGCACTTTGGGCTGCGAAGCACGTGCAAAAGGCCAATATAGTGGATGTTCTGCCTGTTCAGCCTGTTCGGTCTATCCTGTTACGGCGCTTAGAACAGGTATATCACTCATTCATTTCCAACTTACCAAGACTTTCACTTCCCACAGTCTGCGTTAAACTAATCAAACAGCAGAACTGGGTGTATCAATTGTGAGACCAAACCAGGACAGCGATGCCGTCGGAACGGTACGTTTTCTCCAATGCCGTGTAGCTGTCTTCATTCTAATTTGTGCCGTTCAAGGGCCTCATTTGTGCCGAGGGAACGAAGGAGACCAATGGTCCCGGAACCTTTCCCGAGCATATCGGTTTCGAGACAGTCAGTCAGCTTTCTCTTGGAGCCGATGGCACGGAGATGGTGTAAATTTTGCCCGATCCTTGACATTCCGCTGTACAGAGATCAACTGAACGAGGCAAAACAACAAGAGCTGGACAAGAGTGCAAGCGCCTTGTCTCTGCGAGCAATTGGAAATACTCTATACAAAGCATCTGAATTCTGCTGGGAAGTAGATGCCTGGCGGTTTGTATTCAATTCTATTTCGGATGATAAGAGGCTTCGAATGTCAGTCTCCTTCTATAACTCCACCATAATCTTCTAAACAGACGCTGACTTGATAAAAGTGATAAGAGACCTTATGAATTTATCGTTAAGGATGAGCATGATAACGTGTCTGTCGAACAGCGAATACCAGACGCAACGATGGGGCTCAGATCATACGATGATTTTGACATTACCCACGGCTTCAACTGCCACGTCACCGATTGTACTGAAGACCACAGTGGCATGCAGCCAGACCGCACACTCTTACAGGATCGTCTCGTTGCGCAAATGATTAATCATGAAGGCGGGCTGATAGTCGACGGCGTGTGGGGGAAGACTGATATTCTCTTCCCTTTTGCTGTTTACGAGGCCAAGAAGGGAGCGACAATTGAGCAAGCTAGAGACCAAATTTACCACGCTTGTCGGGTGTATCTGGCGATGCTGGACGACTTGGCTCGCAATCCTGCCAATGTAAGTGAATACCAATCGAGAGAGAGCAAAAAATATCAACTCTTCGCGTTTCTCTCGTGTGGCGCTTACTGGGAAGTATTTGTCGCCTGGCACTTCCTCAATGAATGTGTACGTATCCCTCCAAATCCTCGCACCGTCGAAATCTGACGCAACCCAATCGCAACAGTTCGTGGAAACAATTTGGACTGGAAACATCAAGGAGTTCAGTCGTGCCTACGATCTGATATGTATTGTCAATCAAATTCACGCTTACGCCATCAGTGAACATCGCAGCTTTGTCATTAAACATTTGGAACCTTGGTTGAGTCGTGCGGAGTCCTTCCGTGGCGCCCAAATGGATCTGTCGCCTCTTCCCTCCGGCGAAGACTCTGTGGAGTCTCTAGAGAGCAGCCCCAAATGGTTTGTGATCAAAGGCGCGTCGAGGAGGGCTTTGAGTGCCAAAAGGGCCGCGACCCGCATGCGCAAGAGGAGGAGAGAAGAGCTTGAGACTGATGCTTCGGACGAACAGACATCGCGTAGACAGACGCCCTGAGGGAGAAAACATCTCGCTCCTGTCCGCATGCTGCTGTTGGAATTCAAAGAGAAGAGAATGACCAAGTGATCATGGCAAGCAAGAGATAGTGTGCAACACAGCTCAAAACTGAGGCCCTGGGCGGCGGCCCATCTAGACAAGATATCACCTCCGCCTTTCAATATGTCGAAGTGTACATATTCCAGTAAGGAATCGAAGGATTTTCGGACGTGGAGTCAGTTTTGTTGAACATACTCCAATAAACGAACAGACTCTCGGCCACAAGCCAAAGTTACGCCAAAGAAAGGGTACTAATTACCCTCAATAGCCAAAGAAGTCGGCGGCCTGGACACGGGCACTTTACCCGAAAGCGAACATCGCATATTGTGTAATACTGTAGAACTGGGGAACCAGGGGTCCAGTTTACAATCTGAGTTCCTGCAAAGGTTCACAGCTGCGCTCACGCGCCGCAGGTAATCTACATGTATGTACAATGTATGTATCTATGCCTAGTGGCCTCAGGGACCTGCCATGCGCGCATCCGGCGACGGTGCAGCTACGGCTAACATCCGAAGTGGTCCCTAAGCAAGTTCTCGAGGTGGGAGCGTTTACTCGACCCAGTCGCTGAGCACTACCTGGTTACCTACCGAGGAAAGTGTTTTCTCAGACCCCGGTACGAGGACTAACTAAGGCAGCTAGGAGTCTCCGATACAAGCAACGGCAGGGACTTTGCGTCAGTTGGTGAGCCTCAACATTGGCATACTTGTGCCTACAATACCTACCCTACTCTACCTGACCAGTAGGTCTTATTTTCGCTTTGTGGGCCATTATGGCTGGCAGCATTGACCAGGCATTTACAATACTCGCACAAGTAATAACTCACCAGGGGTGATAGGTGGCTACGAGTAGTATCGTTACATTTCCTTTTTCTTTCCATTCCACTCCCAGGGTCAGGGATCCCAGGGTCGATGCGGCCCGTCAAAGTCACGCGAGCTAGAGCCAGCAGTCGTGTCTCTGTGCGCGACGAGGCATCCATCCGTAGTGGCGTCCACTGACCGGGCTTCCATCAACCCCTCAATTGTTATGATTTTAATGATGGGATGACCTTTTGCTCGTATAACCACGCAGTTTACCTGATTGGTACGTCCAGCAGGTCCCTGGTACTCGTACCAGGGTTTGTACCGAGTAATGGGGTGCAAGGGGTGAGAGGGCGGGGGCGGTGTACAGCAAAAGTTGCCTAACTAGAGACCTGGAAGGTTATCTCGCAGTCTGGCAATCTATTATCTGAGGTATCTGCTGGTCTCACAAGCCCCCAACTCAACACTCCCGGGTGTGATGACGCTAGGCTCGAGGTAGCTACAAGTACGAGTAAAACACGGCAGCCGAATGGTGATTTGTGCCACTTATCGTGCGGAATGGACGCCACCTGCGCGTTGACATCACCCTCCTCCTGGCCCTAGCTCGTGGGCGTTTTCCTTTCTTTGCAGTTGCCGGCGCCCGGTGGAGGACGAGTCTTGAGGGTCAACAATAGGAATGCCAGAAGTGTGCTTCGACCATCTCATGTAAGTAGACTTCGACGTTGTTGACGGCAGTCTGACTGTGTCTCTACCATCTTCACGAGTCTGCTCTTCTCCCCCTTAAGACATTATGGCATTAGACTCTCACACTCCGGTTCGGAAATCTCGCGTGCGACCCTGTGCTGCTCAAAGACGTCATCCCGCAGGCCAGGGTCAGGTAGAAAGTTAGACGCCGTACTGACAGGCGGGAATAGGTACCTCGTCCCTCATGGCAGAGAGTTGGATGACTTATAATCAGTGATCACTGATCAGTCCCTACGGAGCAGCAGCGAGGGGCGGCCACCTTTTCTTTCGGGAGTCAAAGCCCCCTCCCACTCTGCTTTTCCGTTCGCTGTTTGATTCAAAAACCACACATGGAATGGACTGAGCATGGCCGCAGAATCATGGCTGTTCTTGTAGCACCAGCATGCCGTCAGCTTGCCATGTTCCACTTCAGTGATCGCAGCGGCGCCTGCTATATTGATAGCTTGATTGCGAGTTTGTCTGACGCGATGCAGTTGGGTAGTGTTACTACGCAGGAGGAGAAGGGTGTAGAGTGAGGGTCGTTAAGGTGGCGGGAAGGAGGCGCTCCTTGCGCGCGCATCTCCCTATGGCCATCGGTTCGTCCTGAGTTTGGGTCTTATGATAGTCTATTGGCAGCTATGTCATCAATCCTCGGAAGCGTCGACAGCTCGTCTGGTCCCTTACAGGATTATCGTGGACATTGTTGTGAATTCAGAAGACACAGCTGACGCCAGTTGTAAGCTTCATTGTATCGACACAGTTGGCGGTAAAGCCAGACCGGGGATCTTGATGGACAGTGAGCCCATCCTCGAAGGAGCCCGCATGAGCGCTGCGTGGGAGGCTTTCTACGTTAGTGAGGTTCACGCTGCAAGTTCGACAGCGCCAACCAGGGCCCTCGCCGGCCTTAGGAAGACGCAGCCGTCCCGCGCCCGAGGAGGCTCCATATTATACTGCTTCCGTGATTGAGGACTCGCCGCAGAATTTTTTTGCAGCCCTTCTTCCGCTTTGGATTTGTATTTGTCGCCGTGGTGTCGACGTTATTACCCCTCAGCCTTGAGAACGATATCTTGTCTTCCTCCTTGCCTGGCTCTTAAAACTTTTCATAAAGTTGTCTTCACAACAGGACCGAGACTCTCTTTTCCCTGTCAATCGAGTGTTCTCCTCCGATCGCCCGCTGGGTTCCTGATCACTGCTGTTGACCTTTTGGCATCGCTGTGGCCCCGCTTGTGTCTCATTCCACTGATTGTGACTGATCTGCATCTACCGGTGCGAGATCTTACGCGAGTTGTCCGCAAAACCGCCAACAGCTCCCCAACCTCGAGCAGCCGATTCTGCCGAGTTCTGAGGGGATCGTTTCACGTAGGCCGCGGAAGGCAGAGATTGGATAGCTTGGAGGTGTGTATTCGAGTCCGCGTAATACGAGTATGTGAATTACCACACCTTAGAAGCGCACATCAGTGGGAGAACTTGAGAAACCCAACCAGTGATGGGGTTTGCCCCTCCTTCCGAACCCTGTACTGACTGGGTTCTCGGTAGCAATTCAGCCTCAAAACAATCCAACGATCGCGTCGAAGGTGTGTCTCTGAATTCCCCATACCTCTGGTCTTCCTCAACTTTTGCGACACGCACACGGACACCCTCGACACCAGCAGTTGTATGATTCGCGTCGTCGCCTGATCCAGGGACTTGTGAGAGACGTGGGTTGTACTAGCTTTGAGATCAGCGCTCTACGTCCAGGTCCGTTGTACGTCACTTTCCTTTCCCGGAGATCCAACCTCACACCTTCTTGAGCCCATTACGATCCAAAATCCCATCATCCATTTTCGTTTGGAAAATCATCGAGCCTCTCCTTTCACTGCATCCATCCTCGTTCGATCTTCAGCTTGCCCGCCAATCCCAGCCTTGTTGTCCAGCCTTACCTGGTCAACCGCTGTATGTCCTTGTCTTTCTTATTGGGCTTTTGCCCGTACACCTCTTAAAATCTGTCTCCTCCTCAACTTTTGCCTCACGGTCTCCGACTCTTCTGTGGTGTTGTTGTTCTCGCCGTCAAATGCTCAAAGAACCAAGCATAGATCAAAAATGCTGACAGGATGCACTACAGGCCGACTGTAGCACCAACCGCCATTTCACCTTCCAATTGCGATACCGACTAGGAGCAACAAAAAGCTAGTCGTGAGCAAAGTCCGATACGTCTGAAGTTCGATTAAAATTCGGCAGTTCCAACCCTGTTACTACACAATCACCGTCAGAGTTTACAATCAAGATGTCTGAAGAGGTGAGCTTACCCGTGATAATTCCAGGTAGATGAACACTCCGAGAGAACGCAATGTCGAACATCACCCGCCCTCATTTTCCTCGCTTTTGTCGCTGATCTGCTCTGCTCTGCCTGTATAGGGAGATTTCGATTTCGGCGATGCCGTTGACAAGGCCACCTTCGAGCAGATTCTCGATATGGACGAAGAAGATGAACGTGATTTCAGCAGGTCAATAGTCTTTGGGTTTTTGGAACAAGCGGACACGACATTTAAGAAAATGGACGATGCGATGTGAGTTGGCTCAAACACATTCTACTTTGATCCGTGTGGGCGTGTTATGGCATGCTAATCAAATCATGTCATCTATTTGCAGGGAGGAGAAGAACCTACCAGAACTCTCTAGCCTCGGCCATTTCCTCAAAGGATCATCTGCTACACTAGGCTTCACCAAAGTCAAAGACGAATGCGAGAAGATTCAACATTATGGTCACAAGAAGAATGAGACTGGTGAGGTTGACGAACCTGACGAGGCCAAGTGTTTGAGAATGATCGGTGAAAGTCTTGAAGAGGCCAAGAAAGCGTACAAGGTGGTGGAAGGGCTCATGAAACGATTCTACGCAGAGTCTTGAAGCCTGTTGACGACTTTCCTACGACTACGCCTGCAGCTCATAATGGTGGCTGTTTTGGTATCAATCAACGACGTTGGGCTTGTTACAGAATGTGAATTTCGAAGAAATTTGCGATGCATGGACTGGCGTGGACTACCTCCCTCTTGCCAGAGGACGAAAGATTCTTTCCTTTCAGATTAGATCATTGATACCGAAACTTTGATATCCTGTGTTGAGGGGCCACCTTGCACAGAACAAGTTTCAAGCAAGGAACAGACTGGAAAAATTGCGCTTCATGTCGTGACTGGTTTTGTGGACGTGGAGTGGTCGCCATTGCAAGCTAAGTTTCCTTCCTTTCCCTCTCTGATCTTGCGACCATTGTTACATCGAATAGGCTTTTCTCGTTCTTTGATTGACCTTGCGACTTTGCTTTTATTGCGAATGTTACTTCGAGCTCATCCACCGCGGATCCTTCGTCAACATTCCAAGTCCAGCAACAACATGGCGCTCGCACCAACGCAGTACCATCGTTTTCAACTGTCATTTCGTCCTTCTTCCGATCAAACCCTTCACGTCGAATGTCGTGCGAACGTGGGGTTATGAGCCCGGCCATGAACGAATACTAAGACATGCATTGCGGCAAATCAACCATTAAGATCAAATATAAATTGTGAATACCACGCTTGCTCTCGATTGCCAGTGCCTGCGCCAGCGCCAGCGCCCCGCCGTGACACGATTTGTTAAGGGGTGCTCGACAATACTCGGGTGCAGCCAAAGTTGATAGTCAACATCCTCGATACAGCAATACTGAACTTGTTATTTGTTGTACAAGTTAGCAGACACAGTACGCCAGCATCCTCGCGATTTAGGCATATTTGGGAGTGATGCGATACTCAGAGAGAGTACCGCCAGTATTGGTCCAAGATGCGAATGGGAAGAGCTCAAGGTCAAGGAGCAGGAGCGCTTTGTTCGATGGTGCACGGAAAGAAAGCATTAGATGTTGTGTCTAACGCGGTGTGAAGCTGGAGGTTGATGTGGGTATGTGCATGATACTTTGATAGAGGGAGAGAGGCCGCAACAATATTTCCACCAGAAGACAGAACTCACCCAGGCTGAACAGGGCTGTTGTTTTGTGTCTAGTAAGAATGACGAGAGGGGACTCAAGATTATGGCTTCTAGATTTTCTATTGTCAGCACCGTTGTCGTTCACTGAGACCCTGTTCAGCTGGTTGAACGATCGACGTCGAGACCAAGTATGTGAGACATTCTTCCAAGTGATGGTACATTGACTAGTAAGGTATGTATCTAGGTAAGTCATCATACAAGTACCTGGCCTTCGAGACGTGACTGGAGTTTACGCCCCAGTAGAGACTTGGTCAAGCATATCTGGCCAAATCTCCGTCCTCGAAACCGTGCTTCTGACGTCCTCAAGAAAACAATCAGGTGGCCCGTCGAGTGTATTGCTGCTGCTGGGGCTAAGTTGAACGAGCGGCCTAACCCTCCCTCCCTCACGTCGCCCATCCTCCTGAGTGGTTCCTCTTCAATCCAAATCTCGACCGCTGTGTCAGTGCCGCAGGGGCTATCTGGCCATGTCAGTGCTATAGGTCCGCCTATTGTACCCGACGGAGTACTGGGATATCTGATTCAAGACTCTCTCTTTTGCCTTTCCCTTTTCTTGTCTTGACCAACCAGCAATGTCAAAAACTTGTCACGTATTCAAGTGACGGTAGATGGTGTCATTCAAATAGCCAAAAAAAATAGAGTAGAAAAACCACCTGGGTAGCAGTTCGGAATGGCCATGAAAGAAAGAAGCAGGGGAGCCAAAAATGGAGACTAGATGGGAACGCTCTCAAGGGTACTTGTCCTCGTACTTAAACGCATGCTCGTGTATGTACATGTTCACGCTCATGCTCACACTGCGCGCGTGTCGCTCACTCGGGCTTGAGCGTGATTGTACGAAATACGTTCCCCGACGGCGATTCCCAGAGGGATCTGGGCATCATATGTGGTCGTAAGACGCCGGTCTTTGAGGTTGAGGGTGTTACACGTTCAAGCCTGCCCTCCCCCAGGGTTGGTCACCGGTAGTACGAGTTCGCGGAGGCGTGGCACGTGGCTACTAGTTACTGAGGCTGAGGTTCAGCCTTGCTGCACCATTCAGCCTGATCACTTTAAGTGATGATGATGATGATGAGCCCTACGGAGGACTAACAAACTAACTAGTCAGTAGTACAGCCTTACAGGGATTATTTGACCTAAAGGTACCGACTGTTATTTATGGTTTGGGAACCGCGCAGACGCACGCACCACGTACGCACGCGGCACAAACGGCGCCCCCATGCAACCTCGGAGTACGGGAGTACACAAAGCACGCGAGAGCAATAAAATCTCCCGCGAGGCTGAGTTACGTTGAACACCAACAAGATAACGGGGAGGGAAAGAAAAGCCGAATTTTGTTAGCTTCGACGTCTAAAGGTTGTACATACCACAAAGGGGGAGTTACTTTTGTATTTATGGATACCGAGTACGTTACAGATGAACTCACCCTTCGTTTTCTTATTTTTTTTTTCCTTTTGCAGGTACTGTAACTCAAGACGCCACCACCACCACCACCACCACCACCCACGGTCCACGGTCCACCAGACTCCGGATGACGAACTGCGCCTAGTTCTTGGTTTCGTAGTACGGAAGGTAACAGAGGTAACTTACCGTAGTTAGTTTGGTGGTAGCTACCTAGGTTAGTAGGTATCTAGGTACAGTACTCTCCAGTAGGTAACCTGGTAGGTACAGTACTACTACAGTACCTACTGTAACTACGGGTGTAACTCTCACCTGGACCTGACTACGTCAGTCGGTTAGACTGATGAGGACACGCACACACAGAGCACAAAAACAGAAATAGAAACGGCTCCCCATGTGAGGTGGCCATAGATTTTTTTTCCCTTTTTGTTCACACCGCCCAGGGTCCACGGTACACGGTCCACGCAACCCGGGGTAAGGGGGGAAACTCTTTCGTGCATGATGCATACACGAATGCATGTAATATGCACATCATCCGAAACCAAGACTAGTTAACGTACGGGCGGTACTAAGTACCACGAGCGATCAACAGATCAGCAGACCGGGATCAACGAGATCAACAACCACTCGACTCTTACCAAACTTACCTCGCACCCGGGCCGGGAGGGGGGGTTTGATTAAATGGAACGACCTACCTCCGGCGAACTACTCGTACAATTCCGCTTTACCGGGCCCTGATGGCTGGGCTGTGAGAATGTGTGAGAGAGAGAGAGAGAGAATTCGGGGAGAACTGGAGGAGTTTCTGTAAAAATGACTACTCCGTACCCACCACCCACTTGACAATTCCCCTGGGTCTTGGGTCAGGTCTTGAGGCGGTAAGGTAGGAGAGGCGAACTACGGAGTACACGTACATGTGCACGAACCGAAGAAGCGACAAAAGAGGAAGGAAAAAGGAGGACTCGTAGAGAATTTTACCTACACGACCCTACCGACCTATGGTACCTAGATATGCGGCAACGCACGTCGTGTGATCCGAATGAAAGACAGACAATACCCCGACGAGGGGCGCCGACGCCGAAGGACGAAGACACGGCGTGGCAGCATCAGTCCGTCTAACTGCACACAAGATCGCCCCAGCGACTGGGTGCTGATCACGTCACCGTCGCCGTCGCTCGCGTTTCCGTGTACAGTAACACCTCGATTTGGCAGAGTATCCAGACAGAAGGCGGGGGAGAGACGAGCAAGAAAGGGAGAAAAAGGAAAAAGGAAACTCGCTTCGAGAGAGAGAAAAGAGAGGGACGGCGTCTGGAGGGCCCGGCCGGTCTGGACTTCTCGACCCAGGATTCTGGACTCTGGACTCTCTTCACAGTTACGAGTTACTACAATGAAACAGTACTCCTGGCTCCAGCACCGCCCGGTCGTTCCAGCGCCACGAGAGGACCACAACAGGACCGACGACGCATCGGCCTGACCTAGAGGCTGGGTATGGGGGTGGGCGTTCGCCACTGTGAAGTTGGTGGTGGTGGTGGTGGTGGTGGTGGTACATACGTACATGGCATGGTGACTTGCCGTTGTGTGGCGTCAGTCATCCCATTCACCACGGTCCACCGTCACTGCCGCCGCCGCCGCCGCCGTCATCATGATCAACGTGCCATTTTGTGAGATAAAAACGCCCTAGAGAAGATAATGGGAAAGAAGACTCGCAATCAATCAAAAGATTAAGCCTTCAGCGTGATAGATAGGCAAAAAGTGTGTATTGTACCCGCCCACACTCGGTCGTGGTGGGTGTACAGTAGATGCGAGTTGCTGCTCTGACAGACCGCGATCGGAAAGTCACTCACTCCCTGCCCAATATAGACAGTGTCAGCTGAGCATCGAACCAATGAATGAGGCGATAGTAGGCTAATAGTTTGAGAGTGGGAACGCTCTTTTCAACAAAGAATGAATCAATCAAGAATCGATGGAAGTGGTCCAATCACGCATGCCGAGTGAGACCACAGGCCTCATCCATACGAGTGAGTACCCTACATCAGAGAAACCCGTTCATTACTCGTATCGTCGTTCCCAGTCTTCCACGCCTTGACCACCATCATGCCTGTGCGCCTCTCCCTCTCGACGCTAGTCAAAAAATTCCCAGCCAACTGATGCTTCTTAACATGGTAGAAACTCGTAGACATTGCCGTTCGTAAAAGATCCACACCACCCAAAATCCCCATTTGCGCCTCGAATAGGCTAAAGGTGCCTGATGCAAAGAAAATCATATGTACAATCCCTCCCATGGCGTATGCCGGCGTTTGGCGCCACAGCTGAGACCCCTCCTTTGGTTCCTGGTATCCCCATTTCCCTGACCTCGCTGTTTAATTGAGTCGTTGAATAATATCATACATCAGAAACGAACTTGTTCAAAAGCAAAAAATAAGTAAAGCCTGATTACACAGGTATGAAGGATGGGTATCGTGGTTCGAGCACCGCGCATTGGCCTCTGCTCAGACTCCTTCCGATCCGTTCGGAAGGGCCGGGCAATCGAACAAGTCCAAGGTCGACACATGACTGACAAAGGTGAAGCCAAGATTTTTCCAATATTGCTCAATAGTGGATTGCAGCTGCGGGTCGAGTCGAGTGGTTTACATCACATAACGTTCTTGTCGGCTATCTTGGACAGCCATTGGCATGGTACCCCAATCCGGGCCAACAGGCATGTGATGCCCCATGTGTTGGCGAGGTCTAATGCCGTACTCTTCGGGTTCCGTGGACTGAGGCCTTCGAATGCTGCTTCCAGGATAGTAAAGCGGATGCCCGCCGTATCCGGGATCAGGATAAGCATAGTTGTCCATCGCAGCTGAAGTGGGTAGGGTGCCGGGGTTTTGCGCGTTCCAGCCTAGGTTGCCCATGTGAGGAGAAGCATTGCCGCTGCCTGTGCCACCGCCTGTGCCGCTAGCCGGCGGTTCCATAGGCTGAGGAGGACCAAACGTTTGCGGCCGTGCTGTGGTTGGTCGCTGTTGGGGGGCGCTCGTAAAGGTGTGAATGGGTTGGACGTTCATGGTGGGCGCCGAACGGGTCGGGTTCTGCTGGAAGTCCGGCCGCAGATGCGGAGGAATCGAGTGATTTTGCCCTAGGTATCCATAATCTGACCTTTGTCGCTGTAGGCCATTGGTCGCAGGAGGGAGTTCAGCATTGGGAGAAACCGATAGCGTTCTATCCGCAGGCGACGCAGTGGAATGCCTCGACGAACCTGAAGCGGACCCATACATTGACTGGCTTTGACCCTGAGTGGTTGACAACTTGGCATTAGTCTCTGCTGCCGCTTGCTCAATTGTGCCTGTGTGATGATTCTGATGGCGTGTGAGAGTTGTTCGTCGAGTAAAAGTCTTCTGGCAGTTTGCATAGGGGCACTTATAAGGTCGCTTTCCAGAGTGAATTCGGCGGTGTCTTGCCAAAGAACTTGAGTCGGAAAATGGCTGCACGCAGGTTAGACAGTCTGTTTTCCCGCGCATGGAGCGAAACTAGGCATACCTTGCCACATCGCTCGCACATATGAGGCTTCTCGCCGGTGTGCACTCGCATGTGGACAGTCAAAGCAGATCTCTGGATGAATTGCTTCCCGCAACCTGGGAAATCACAAGCATGTGGTCTGATGCCGCTGTGAATTCGCTCTGTAAGAAAGTCAGCGAGGCGCTTTTGCAGCCAAGGGTTGGTCATACCATGTCGCGCGAGATCACTGCGACGCGCGAAGCCCTTCTGGCAAGTGCTACACGCAAATGCCTTTGGCGCTGACTCGTTCTTCTGTCTGATAGCGCCAAAATTGTCGTCAACCATGGTTTGAGCATCGTGTCGGGGAATGTAGCTTTGCGCGTAGAGTTGGTGACTGTGTTGAGGCTGACCTAGGTATGGCATCCCAGGTGCTTGCATATGGTGTGGTTGGTGGTGAGCCATGTTTGGCGCCTGGCTCATGGCATAGGCGACGCCGCCTTCCATTTGCATTGATTGTTGTATCTGACGTCTGAGTTCAGCGTCTGCCGCTGCAGCATTCCTTGCGTTCAACAGGCCACCGATTTCCATTCCTCCCTTGGCAGGATATGGAAGGCGTTGTCTCAGGGCTTGCTGGTAGGCAGCTTCGCTCTGAGGCTTCTGGAATGAAGGAAAGCTAAAGCGCTGGTTCGAGTTCTGCATCATGTTCAGGTCAGCGGCCGTGTACAGCAAAGACGTTGAAGGTAGAAGGAAGTAACAAATGATGAAGAGTACTTTGATCCTCAAGGGATCAGTGCCGTATTTAGTGGAGGAGGGTCAGGGCGCTCTTCCGCTGGAATCGCCCTAGATCCGTCTGGTCCACCCACTCAGAAGTACTAGAATGGGACAGGGCACTGTCCTATTGACCTCATCTGCGAAATATTGCGGGCAAGTGTCATACGTAATTATAGGCACTCACCTGAGACGTTTTGGGCGTGTGGTGAAAGTGTCGTTAGAAAGAGACAAAAGAAGAAAAGCCCAATATTTGCCTAATGAGACTGTAGCATCCAGCAGGAATGCTGAAAAGGGCGACTCGTGGTTGGTATGTGCCTTGGCAATGACCGATGGTCACGTTCCCTTGGAGTCACAAATCAGACCGCGGGAGCTTGGGTATGAGTCGTTTTGGGTTGAATGATGAAAATAGGTGTTCTAGGTCCCAGTCGGTTCAGAATCCGGTCCAGTAAGCCGAAACCGTTACGCTCTGGTGTAGCGAGCTCGGGGCACCTGGAGCGTCCTATTTTGGCTATGCTATGCCCAATGCGCCGTATGCCCTTCGATAGACTTCCCCAAATCGATATTGCTTGTAGTTCGAGGATGTATTGATGTATAATGTTGTTGTAGTTCAATGCAACGGCCCTTCCGGCGCAAAATCTTGAGACAATTCTTTCCCCGGCAGTGTACCTGCTGATGGATCTCTCTCCGACGTCCTGTGCGTAAGGTTGCCTCTTGCCTCCGAGCGTGTAGTGTGGACTTTAGAAGTGAAGGATGGGAACGACAGATGGAACACGGGCTTCAGATGGTCTTTGTACTGAGTATCTGAGCGGGCGGTCCGTGGCGGCGAGCAAGAGACGGTAGGGGATCAATGTTTTGCAATTTAGCAGCGAAAGACGTCTCGAAGGGTATGACCGCGGTGATGGACAGTGACGGCAGCCTTGACGTTTGGGCACAGTCCGTCAGTTGTGCCGGGCGTCGGCAATCTCTGAGCAACGTGGATGAAGTACAATCTCGTCGTCGGGCCAAAAACCGCTGTGATGGTGGTCGGTGCAGTCATGGAGCGAGGCAACGCGATCCGTGAGGTGAGGCCGTGCCCATTGATCTTGACATATGATCATTGCATAACTTTAGTATTCTGTCTTTCGCCTTCAGGTAAGCCACACATCGTCAACTGCTTTGGAGAGATGGGAGTGAGGATCCTCCACTTCAATTGCCAGGTGCCAGAACAATGGTCAGAGGACGCACGGGACGACATGGGAGGGGGGGGGTCGAATGTGTGAGGGACCAAGACAGCTCGAGAACGTGGAGGGGAAGAGAGACCTGCCTTAGCGGCTGCGCAGGGAACCTTCCCTAAAGATCCCTAGCGGGCTAGCGAGGCTGCTGAGGCATTAACACCCAGTAGGCTTAGTCGGTCCCTATCGTAGGTAGCTTATTACCTACTTGAAAGTAATACACGACACGACACTTCCAGCATCAGGGCGTCACTAATCGAAGCCCACGCAAGTAGTGGCTCACTACGCGCACTAGGCGCACTAGGCTTCGCTGCAACACCTCGTTCCCCATCACCCAAACGTCTACCACGTCTCCCTCCGAGTCTGCCACGGTAAGCTTGCATCTCACTTACGTCTCGACATCTTTCAACCCGCTCCTCTTCACAGCACCGTCTGCTGGAAAGCCATGCTGACAGCTGAGAGCCATCCCCTTAGGCGGGGTGGAGCAAGATTTCATCTCCAGACCTCGCAGGGAGTTTTCCTTACACCACCCTCACCACCACCTCCGACAGCGACTCTCACTGTAAACACCTCCTTCTCTCGCTTGTCTAGCTGAAACCCATGAGCCGATGCGGTTCTCCTGTTCCAGTCATTGACTTCTACACTATTGGCAGCGACGAGATAACCTGTCGGTTTCCATTCATGGGTTCGATGTTAATGTCGCCCAGCGAAGCTCGACCACCCCTGAAGCTGTCAGAAACTCTCGACAGGCAGACACAAGACATCTTTGTCAACCCACAAAGGGAAACCCAGATTCGGCCGCCCATGATTCCTCTCTTGCGGCTCGCTTTTTGGCACTGTCATTGCTATCATTACTCCTGGTTCCTGACAGTACGCGTACCCAGTCGGGTTAATCACCTTTAGACGAGGGAGCCGCGGGCTATACCAAACTCATCGCGGCTGTGGCCAAAAGGGACAAATCAGACAGCGACATGCCATCAAACTCGCGTCTCCAGCTTCCAATGTGACAGAAGGTTAAGTTTCTTTTTCGTCAGTACGCGCGCAATAACGAGCCCCAAATTCTGCTGATACACATTCAACGCCCCAAGGGCGAGTTCGTTCTTCAATTCTTACTCGGGTCACAGATCGATCCCTGAGTGCTGCTTAGGTGCTTCTTTTCCTTGCCTGTCGTGCCCATTCAAGCGATCGCGATTCATGCGATTCATGCGATGGGTCCCGTTGAATGCTATCCAAAAGTGCTCAGCAAACTGCACACTTGAACATCAGAAACTCATAATTTGCACAGACGCTGTCAGAACCACAATATATTCCGGTAGACATTCTTCAACACCATCTGTGCTTTCGGTTTGACGAGACAGCATCCATCTATTGACGCTTTGGCCGCGTCCACGCAATAGCCTTTAAAGTTGCCACTGATCTTCCACCTGTTGTCTGGGAGAGTGAGCAATCTAAAAGGACTCTATTGCCCTTTCAGACCCGCGGATCGAAATGCTGCTGCCACGAAATTGCCGTCCACCGGCGACAATGTCGCGACACCCAATCCGCTAACGACGATAGACCGCCGGTGACGAGGTCCAGTTTTTGTGTATTGCCACAATACCTCGCTGGCTCAACTTATGTTTGTTGTGCCTCCAAATTGAGTTGGATATTATTGTTTTATTGATCTCCCTTATCGGTAGTCTGTTGTCGCAAAAGCATCGACTGCCCGCGCTTTGTTGTTGGTCTTATCAGGCCAGCCAGTGGCATGATCTGCTCTTTTCCTTTGGTGGCGCTTCCGATCTACCACGGTCCATGGCGCCGCTCCCTCTTCGTCAACCTCGTTGACGATTATCCCAATCCGAAATCCTACTCTACGACGCACCAGTCCACAAGGGCAAATCGAAGCGATGCCATACGAGCTGTCTTTTGCTGCGAAAGAAAGATATTCCTCGGACGGTAGCAGGGTTTGATGGCTCTCTCACGTTCGCCACAAGCCCGCGGGTCTCTCCTTAAGGTGCAAGCCCAAGCGCCGCCTAGCGTTTTCACCGCACGTCGCCGAGCGAAAGAACCGATTATGCTGAGAGAAAGGCCGTGACTTGCAGGATAGTTGTCAACACCTTGGTTGTTGCACTAGTAAACCAGGTTCTGTGAGAAAAAATGTGGGTTATACTTCTGCTTCACACAAATACTATGTCTCTCGGTCTTTGTTATAAGGTAGGTGAATGCTTCATGGCGAGTACAATTGCGTCCCTTCTATCGTCTCAACAGGTGAGTTTGTATTATACCTGGCGCTTTCTGGTGCCCCTGTCAGTCTGCGCGCTAGTCAGAACCGCGCATGCCGAGCAGTTTCAGTCAGGTCGCGCCAGGTCGAATTCTCAAAAACAAAAACGTGGCCATCATCACAAATAACGTATCAACGGCCACACCGGGTCGAATGAAAAGAACGAACGCCATCACCACCACGATGTACTGACGGCCGCAGCAGATTACTAACGTCTTCCAACCAAATTGGAACAATGTCGGTCCGCTCTAAAGCTGCAATCTGGAAACAAGCGGCGCAAAGCAAGAAGGCTGCGACTGTAATAATAACAACGTCGTCGGAATTTTGGTCACCCTTTTCTCTACGAATGCCGCTCAATTCACAAGCAAGTGCTACAACGTCGCTCCGCTAATAACCGAAGTGCATCTGATCCTATACTCGAGGGGTACTCTCATTCAGCCTCTGATACCAGAACGACACCAGAGTTGCCATTAGAATCGCGTCTGGTCACCCATAGCTTCACGTTCTGTATTCAACTCGATTTCCAAACCCAAGGAACCCAAGCTTTGGGTCGTCCCCGACAAGATCAAAGTTCACTCATACACCTGCCCAAAAAAGACCAATCAATGTCGCCGTAACTTCTCCCAAAATTCGCTTTTGGTCAGGGACCTGCATTTCGAGCCTCCATCCAGGTACATACCACAGGGTGAACTAAACATCTTCCTCCTCACCATCTGCATCGTGCTCCCCGTAAGCCTGCCGCCCATTGATCGGCCCTCCTGGACCCGCTCGGCTCGCAGCTCTCGCCTCGTGGATCCTAGCAATGGCCCTGTAAGTCTTTGCCAATCTCTTATAGTCACCATTGCGCTCATATTCTTCTGCCAATTGCTTATAACATTCCAGCGCATGGACACCGTACTCCTTGTCGCGCCCTTGCGCCGGGCTCGTGGGTGTCAACCCGTCAATGCTCCTCCTCGCCCTCGCCAACTCCTTGGCCTCGCTGTTCTGCGAATCGCCACTTTGCCCTCTGGCATGTCCATTACTCATGTCCCTGGGGTGGTCGTCGACTTCCTCATCCGCCTCGGTGGTTGTGAGTAGGTCAATCAACTCATCGATCGTGGCAACAAGATCTTCGATTGCCGTCCACAGCGCGTCGTCTGGCTGGTTGGCAATCGTACTGAACAAGTCCAGTAACTCGGCGATGAAAATCTTGCGGCTCATGGCCTCATTGGCACTCACAGGTTTTGCCTTGATGATACTGTTCAATGCTCCGATCACCTCTGTCTCGATCAGCTCCAGACTCTCTCCGTCGCTCAACGCCCACTCGTTGACGATCATGGTCTGGAGAATCTCAACTGCGACCCTACGCAGACCCTCGTGCATACTGAGACATAGTGTTATTGTGGGCGCAACCAAACTAGGCACATATTGAACCTGGTACCCACCCAGCTTCCGGATATTGTACCGTCTTTGATCGTCAGCCGATGCTTCCCATCCAAGGCTTTCCCAACAGTTTCGCAAAAGGTCAGCGCCGGATTGACGGACGTCACCAGATATCTTCCAAACCGCACGGCGTTTCTGCTCAGGGAAAAGTTCAAGGGCAAGGGCTGGGGATGAGACCAACATGAGCAGAGTGTCGAGGAAAGATTTCCACAAGCTCATCTTCAGGTTGAAACTGTCAGCCTGGTCTGGATTTTCGGCTTCCTCGGGACTGGGAAGATATTGTGAGATGAGCAGGTTAGAGAGGTAGTTCAGAATCGTCAAGGCAGAAGAGTGATGGTAAATGTGTAAACTGAGCCAGGTCGATGGGCATGCATTGTGCTGAAGGAGCGAACGTAGCATGCTAAGTGTCGAAAGTACGTAATTCGAAAGCTCTTGGCCGTGCATTTTGGGAGACAAAGGCGCTTTCAGCTTTGCGATGGTGGCCACTGTCGCCGAGAGCTCAAGTAAAGTCTCATCGAAGGAGTCTTCACAGTCTGTTGCTTTGCTTACGAACGGGTATGAATCAGGGAAGAGGAACGATAGCGAGCGCCGTCGAGTTGAAGGCTGTCGTGCAATGGCTTCATAGGCAGAGATAAGTTTTGGCACAAACTCGTGCAAGTAGTGAGTCGGGAATCGTGTAAGTTCAGCTACAATCGAACAACTTAGTCGGACTTGTTCGTGCCAATCGTCTGATAAGTCATTTTGGGTCCAGTAAGGGGAAAGCCATCTGACACAGTTTTTCACGAGCATCTTTTTGTCCCTGTCCTCGGTCCATATCCGATCCAGCTTGGTATAGTTGAGAATGAGGATGAGCCGGTACAGGACCAATTTCCCCGTTGCATCCTCACAAGAATCAATGAAGTCGATAGATGTCCTGATGACCTCCTCCTTGCTGAAAGCTGGAAGCAATTCGGGCAGCCAGGTGTGGAACTCTCGCACGAGCAAGGTTTTGCTGCCTACCAGGGCCGCCGTTTCACTGCGCATCATCATCTGCAGTCCAAATAAAATAGCCTGCATGTCTTGTTTGAAATTGGAATGCTTTTCGTCTCCCTTTTCATTCGTTTGCGACCCAAATCGCCGTTGCTGATAAGACGTGATAACAATCTTCATGAACGTCCTGCCGACCTTGAACAGAGCTCTCATGTCTCGAGCACTCTGAGGGTCTGACACACTTTGGAGAAGCCTGGTGAAACTTCGTATGAGGCAGGATGCGGCGTAAGGGGAGCGAAAGTGACTTTCAGTATACTGCTCGACAAGAGGTCCCAGATTGTACCGTCTGTCGTGTACAATGCCCAATACCCACACGATATCGTTGAAAATGAGATCCTCAAATTTGGACTCGCCAGACTTGTGCACAAGCACTCCAAACAGTGCATCAAGAACATCTTGCAGTTGCTTCACGATTTCTATCTCTTGCACAAATGTAAGCTTCTGGAGGATGTCTAGCAACTGCACTGAAGTCTGATGTTTCCACTTGATGAGGCTGACCAAAGTGCGGTCTTGTGAGTATTCTGTACTGCATAGAAGGGTGCTGACCTCCAACGATGCGATATTGGCATAGCTTCCCTCGTGAACAGTTTTGTAAGTTGCATGATTCCAGTGTAAAGACAGATATGCCCCACGACCTTGGACGACACTGGAAGTTATCTTATCGTAAGCATGCAGGATGAGAGAGTGCTTTCCATCACTAACGAAAGCATGCTTGTCCCATAGTGGCATCCAAGCCAGTGCAAATGGGAACTCAGGGGCATCCGCAATGCTGATGATCAGGTGACTGTCTGGAACTTTATCTGTTGGTATTCGAAGACATAGTGTCTGGTCCCACGCAGAATCGAGTTCAACAGCGTTCGTGCGTAATGCAGTTACAGCTGCCCCGTTCGAAGAGGGATAAATGCAATGTTCGATGCGCCGGCCAGAAGAATCCCGAACCTCCATTGTTAATTGTAGGTTCTGCATAGAATGGGCTTTGATCGGGGTCACATTCAATTCTGGATGCGAGAGGTGCGCTCCTTGAGTTATAATGGCTTTGTTCAGCCTGAGATATATGTCTGATCGAGGCCTAGAAGGTGCCTCTGAAAAGCCAATCTTTTGGGTTTTGGTGACGAGATGCATTGAGGTCGGATTGTTCCTGACCATTGTATCTGCATCCGGAGCAGTGTAAGGAGTAAGTCTGAGAGCCACACTTGAGATGTAAGGGGAAACCACAAGAGATCTCCCGTGAGAGTTCAACAATTGCACTATTTTAGGATCCGCTTCTCTGCGCTTTTCGTCGTCTCGCGGTGAAACCGACCACATCGTGATCGTCTCTTCATGAGGTTTACCTTCGCGCATGAGGGTGCTCACATCGAGAACCCCGACCGCGACTGTTCGAGGCACCGGAGGGCCTTGGGCCGGTGCTGAACCGTCCTCTTCTTCGGCAATCGAGGGTGTCTGAGCCCTGGCGTTGGTCTGGGGCGTCGCTCGGCCGTTGATCCCCGGCTGCGGTTTTTCGGCGTATTTCTTTTTGCCAAACATCATACTTGACCTCCGTCGGTTAAGAGAAAGTTGCCGTTGGCCCAACAAGGTTCCATTTCTGGACGGAGGCCGCTCAGGAGCTCGTCGCTTCGCTTTTCGCGGAGGCTCTGAAATGGTGACCTTCACGGTTAGAAAGATTTCTCCGCCATCACCTATGTCTCTTTTACTGAGATCTGAAAACAGCGTCTTCATCTTTGCCGAAGCAATAGAACTGTAAGTTTCGGAAAATGACTCGAGATTGCCATCTGAATCTTTGCGATACAGGGCTAGGTTTAAGCTTGCAGACTCTAAATCGGAGCCGACAACTGAAATAACATCAAGGAGGCAATGGTGTAGAGAAGTTGCCCTGGATTTCTCGGATGGTGGCGACTCCAAAACGCTCATGATCGCTTGCAACTTGGTCATTTCAATGGCAGAATCGTCGGACGTCAACAATCGGCCGTGTTGCGTGGCATCTCGTACGATAACCTCGCCACTGAGCATTTTGTTGCCCCTGACTAGGTCCCAGACTGCATCACTTCGCACCTGCAATCGTTCCTGCGCAGTAAGAACGTCGTTCAGGAGCTCTCTCCGAGCATAATCAAGTCGACTCGTAATCTCTGACATCTGATCAAGAACCCGATACTCGCGCCGGAGGACTAGGTCCGGGAGGTGAAGGATATACCACTCTCGCAGGCATGATGATATCTCATCCACAAGAGGTTCTGTCGAAGATGTCGGTGAATCATCTCCAATTTTCAACATCGGCACGGGGGCTTGTGGCTTTGGCTCGCCGGGTTGGGCAACCGCAGAGATTCCAGAACCAAGCTGTTCCCGAATTTCAATGCAGCATTTCGGAAAAATACCAGAGAAGACGCGCGCGTCAGCGGCGGTCCTTCCAGCGGGAGTTAAGGCCGATAACAGAGTCGGTGGAGCAACCAGATAACCACGACACCAGGCGCCATCTTTACCGCCCTGTTCGATGACATACAATTGATCGCCAATCTGCAGTGGAAGCTCGGTGGGAGAAGCCGAAGGTTGAAAAGGGTACCTGGCTACTGCATAAGCAAGAGGCAGCGGCTTCCAGGGCATGTTCTGAAACGGAGCGGTGGCCTGGTTGCGATCACCGAGCCAGTATATTCAGACTTGATGAGAATGTGGTCAGAACTGGCGAACAGCGACCTTGGTGCAGCGATGATCTTTGTGGAGTGTGTCCGGTTTGTCGTCTCCAGGATCCAGGGGCCAGTGCGCTGGGTCTCCGCATTGACAATTCCCGAGAGGACGAAATGACAGTACTGCAACCGGCAAGGGTTGCGATGAGAGTCTGAAGAAGGTTCGGATGGTCCTAGTCAAAAGTTCTAGGACGATGGGCCGATATCATTTTCGCAATAACGACGCGTTCCCCACGAGTCCAGAGAAAGAAAGGGTGTTGCTCGCCCAGTCGGGCACCAGGAGGAGGAAGTCCCCGTTCTTTTTCTTCTAGCGGCAGGGACCTCGCCCAAAGCGGTTAGCGCGTTGTGAGTACTGCTCAATTTCGATGCGCGGTGAGTTACATGTGCCACCACCCTTGGAGCCAGCAGTACCAGTGAGGTCGCAGAGAAGATCACCCTACCTGGGTTTCGACCAAGGTTCCGCCTCGGTATCACTGCAACTCGAAACGATAATATCTCGCTCCTGCCCCTCGGTGCTGCACGACCACCGGTCCTGCTCATTTTCTCACTTCACCGGCGTCGAAAAAAACCAAATCCTTGTACCAGTCTCTTCCCCGACACTTAACAAGCGCTTCCAGCATGCAGCCCGTGGTCAATGTCCTTTTGGACACATTTCCGGGCCTGGCACTGCCACCTACGCTATGTATACCTCTGCCAGCCTCGTCTTCTACTGGGGAGTTGCTCGCGACAATCGTCAACTTATTGCCATCGAGACTACCCCCGACCCGCCTCCTTCTCACGTCTACCACGAGCCGTCCGATCTATGCATCTGATACTACAACATTGGCAGATATCGCTCAGCATCAAACATGTCGCCGCGACGTGGATTCTACGATACTGCCCCTCAGGCTATCCGCCCCATTGGTGGGAGGGAAGGGTGGCTTTGGTTCTCAGCTTAGGGCCGCAGGTGGACGCATGTCCTCTCGCAAAAAGCGTCAAAATGCAGAACTTGCCACTGGTAGCGCCCGAAATCTGGATGGACGGAGGCTACGGACAATCACAGAGGCCAAGAATCTAGCAACTTACCTTGCCACCAAACCAGACATGGACAAGAAAGAAAAGGAGGAGAGGCGGAAGAAATGGGAGCAGGTCATCGAACTCGCCGAGCAGCGAGAGGCAGATATGCGTGCCGGTAAGGGCCCTGATGGTCGGCGTAAAGGCTTGAGTGATGAGTGGGTTGAGGAAAAGGAGGAAATTGGTGAAAATGTGAGGAATGCGGTCAAGATGGCTATGTTGGCGGCCCAGGAAAAGAGCACGAGTGCTACATCTTCTGAAGAAGCTGACGAGAGCAGCGGAAGTGGAGGATCTGCCTCAGGGAGCGAGGCAGACAGCGACGTAGACGATGTGATGGAACTTGATCAAGATGAGATGGCAAGACTCAGAGTAGAAGCCGAGGGAGGCGATGCAGATGCTTTGTGGGTTCTTCAACATCGGCTGAAGATACCATCACGCCTCCTACCCAAGGCCAGACAACCTGTAAGGCGATTCGCTGGATTCGACGACGAGGACGACATATCAGGCAGTGATGAGGAAGAAAGTCCCGACGAGGAGGTGGCCGGCAAGGGCAAACAAAGGAGGCCTGCTTAATTCATGGTAGTTTTGCAGACGGCCATTGAGCCACTCGGAATGCAATTTGGGATGCACCGTGCTCTACTCGGCTTCTTTGACAAGAGAGTCGACATAGCCTATCGGTACATGAGTCCGAAGTCTTTGTTCACACCTCATCTAAGCGTGGATCATTGACCTAGACGGAGAATCGCACTCCACATAAACTTCGCTTCCCCCCGCGGACTTTAGCGACAGCATCCACCTCGGGATCGACACAAGGGGAAAGACCAAACGACACAGGCATCTCGCACAACCTATCATCGTCTTTGACAGACGATAGAGGAGCTCGACAGATAGTGTGTTGAGTGCCTGGCCATGGTTGCTGCACACCACCAGCTCGCGGTTAAAGGGCGACTTCTCTTCGTCGTCTTCGGGGACTCGCTTCGACGATTTTGTCTAAGACTGTTTAATCTTCCGAGAGGTCACGATAAATTGCAGCTCATTCTTCCCAACCACTCTCCCCAATTGCATCACAGCACCGAACGTGCTTCGCCAGCTTGTCGCCATGACGGTCTCAGTGATTCCCACCGCGGCACTAGCATGTCTTCTTCTGCTGGCCATCTACAAGTTCGTTCTTCATCCCTTGTTCTACCACCCTCTCCGCCACATCCCACCAGCCCACTGGTCGGTTCCATTCTTCGGAGATCTCTGGATAACATACCAGCGCTACCGGGAACGTAACAATGCTGTCACCTACGCCGCACATCTCAAGCGTGGGCCCGTTGTTCGGATGGGGTTGAATGAGCTCAGTGTCAATTGCGTGGAAAATGGCATCCGAACTATTTACGCCGGAGGGTGGGAGAAACACGCTTGGTATCCCCAGCGCTTTGGCAGCTACGGGTGAGTGACTCACGCCGACCGAATGCTTCCAGCTGTGATTTTGATTCATTTGTAGCGTCATGAACATGTTTTCTACAATCAAGCATGGTCCCCATAGCCAGAAGAAGCGCACTATGGCCAATATCTACAGCAAGTCGTACATTGCCTCATCACCGCAAGTATCTGCGACCTCCCATACACTTTTCTCAACACGCTTCTTGCCGCTCCTTCAGCACCTGTCCGATACCGCGGAGCCTACTGATGTCCATGAGATGAACAATGCCATGACTATGGACTTCATGTCAGCCTACCAGTATGGTCTCCAGGCCAGCACAAACCTGACTCAGGACGTGGCTACCAGGAAGAAGATCATGCACGAGTACCACTGCCGGCGAGATTATGAGTTCTTTTCCGCCGAAATGCCCTGGATCAAAAATCTCACGAGAAGGCTCGGATTTCCCGTCGTTCCGGGCTTCGTGGATGAGGCAAATCAATATCTTGAGGACTGGAATGCAAACATGTGCCGAGCGGCTGAAAGATACCTCTCTGAGTCGGCAAGTGGGACCGCTGCATGGCCAGGCGATGAACCGATAGTGTACAAGCAGTTTAAAACTGGACTTGCAGCGTTGCGTGAGAAGGATCCGATGGCAGGAAAGTCTACATCGGATGTGCTGCTTCCCACAATTCGACACGAAGGTCTCCAGAAAGATGAAAATGACACTACTACCGCCGAGATCTATAGTGAAATGCTTGACCAGCTGGGTGCTGGGCACGAGACCTCGGCCATTGCTCTCACCTACCTCTACTGGGAAATGTGCAAGCATCCAGAGCTCCAAAAACAACTCCATGAGGAGCTAATGACGTTGAACCCTCCCGTCAAATGGCCGTTGCCCGTGGGCTTGGATCTGAAGGACTTCCAGCTACCTGATCCCAAGCAGATCGACGCATTACCGTTGTTGCACGCCATCGTTATGGAGGTACTCAGGCTGCACACACCGATTCCAGGCATTGAGCCAAGGATCTCTCCTCATGTCCCTGGTGGTAGCACACTCGGGTCTTATTCTGGTATTCCGGGAGGCGTGCGTGTGTCAGCTATGCCATATAGCCTGCATCGCAACGAAGCCGTTTTTCCAGCCGCCGCAACGTTCAAGCCGTCACGTTGGTTTCCTTCGCAGACTACCGAAGAGCACCTCAAAGAGATGCACCGCTGGTTCTGGGCTTTTGGCTCCGGTGGGCGGATGTGTATCGGTAGTCACTTGGCGACGCAGGAGATTAAATTGCTCGTTGCCGCAATCTATTCCAATTGGACAACAGAGATCGTTGACGATGAAGGAATTGAAGAGGTTGATGCCTACACGACGAAGCCGAAGAGCAACCGTCTCATTCTGCGCTTCAGGCACCTATAACGCATCTCTGGGTTGATGGTGCCCGGGATCGCTTATCAGGAGCCTTTCATTGGTAGATACAACATGACAGCCGATCGTTCCAGATCCGATGTCTGCAAAAGGAATAGAGGCTGTGCGTCTCAAAATGGGGCTATGTCTGACACCGGGAATACAGAGGATAGAAGGCGAAGTTACAGACTTTCCCTCCAAACCAGGCAGATAGTATGACTATAGCGTGGACAGTCAGATTCTAATATGATCTCTTCATAAGGCAACGGCACCTGGGCACTTATTGTGGTGGCGATGCGGTAGATTGGCTTCGAGTCACTCTGCTCGGGCGCACTTACCACTATGCTTTGTCAGACAGAACGAGATCTGGAGGAGTGAGACTGAGGTGTCCACCGATAACAATCTCGGAACGAATCGACATGGAGTCGGCCTTGGATCTTACGTAGGAGATGTCGACATGGGCAGACCGATCAACGCCCTGAGTAGACAAGGGATAAGAGAAGCTACTTATCACCTGCAATCGGCCTGATTGTTGGCTGAGACCTGTCATTATTTTTATGTACGTGTGTGCGAGTACATTATTGTTGATCTGTCAGACGCCGGCGGACGATCTTTCTATTTGTATGGGGAAATCGAGAGAAGCTGAAGGAACGCCTCAGAAGCTTGGCGCATCCCCGTTTAAACTGGCTGCGAAGACGCCGCTGCGAATTTTTGAAGGCGCTGATGAATATCTCGAAATTAGTCGCCTGCACACTGTCGACTTAAAAACGCTCGACTTTCCTCTCACTCCCTATTTACTGTACCTACCATTCACTGATTGAACGTCGTGCCGCCCTTCGAGATCGAAGTGCTGTGCTCTTATCATCCAGCAGTAGCGACTCCGAGCCTTTTGCTATCGCCGCGCGACTACTACTTCTCTCCTTCGATCGAGCCTTGTCTCTCCTTCGGATCTATTAATTGCTCGGCAACATGGTTAAGGATACGAAGTACTATGAGATCCTGGGGGTACGCTAAAATCACATATTCTGTCGCCCTTGACAAACAATTGATCTAATACACTCCTTAGGTTGACCCCTCAGCCTCAGAGGCCCAACTAAAGTCAGCTTACAAAAAGGGTGCTTTAAAGCACCACCCTGGTAAGTTGTTCCTGGAGAGGCATAATTCCTACACTCAGAAACTAATAATTACAAGATAAGAACGCCCATAACCCTGATGCTGCGGAGAAATTTAAAGATCTTTCAAAAGCCTACGAAGTCCTGTCCGATCCTCAAAAAAGACAACTCTATGACCAATATGGCGAAGAAGGCCTCGAACAAGGCGGTATGGGAGGAGGCATGGCGGCTGAAGATCTCTTCGCCCAGTTCTTTGGCGGTGGCACAGCGTTTGGCGGCATGTTCGGCGGTGGCATGCGTGACACGGGCCCAAAGAAAGCCAGAACCATTCACCACGTCCACAAGGTCTCCTTGGAGGACATCTACCGCGGCAAAGTATCAAAGTTGGCCCTCCAGAAATCTGTTATCTGCCCGGCATGTGAGGGACGAGGTGGTAAGGAGGGTGCTGTTAGAACCTGCACTGGCTGTAATGGTGCTGGTATGAAGACCATGATGCGTCAGATGGGTCCCATGATACAGCGCTTCCAGACCGTCTGCCCTGATTGTCAGGGTGAGGGAGAGACGATTCGTGATCGTGATCGATGCAAGCGCTGCATGGGTAAAAAGACCGTGGTCGAGCGAAAGGTGCTGCACGTCCATGTCGACCGCGGTGTCAAGAGCGGGCACAAGATCGAATTCCGTGGTGAGGGTGATCAGATGCCTGGCGTGCTTGCTGGCGACGTCATCTTCGAAATTGAACAGAAGCCTCACCCACGGTTTCAGCGCAAGGACGACGACCTTTTCTACCACGCCGAGATTGATCTATTGACTGCCCTGGCTGGTGGACAAATTTACATCGAGCATCTCGACGACCGGTGGCTCACTGTCAACATCTTCCCTGGCGATCCTATCACTCCTGGAGCCATTAAAGTCATCAAGGGGCAAGGCATGCCGTCATTCCGTCATCACGATTTTGGCAACCTATACATCCAATTCGATGTCAAATTCCCCGACAAGTCAGAGATCCAGAACGTCGAGATGCTGGAACAAATCTTGCCGCCTCGTATGCAACAGAAACTCCCGCCTGCTGACGGTATGGTGGAAGATTTCGACCTTGAAGAAGTTGATCCTCGCCATCAAGCCAGAGCACAAGGAGCAGCAGGGGATGACGAGGATGAAGACGGTATTCCTGCCGGCGCAGAGAGGATGCAATGTGCGTCGCAGTGATCGCCAGGTCAACCACAAGGTGACGAAGGACACGACGAAAACACAAACGAACAATGCAAGTTGACGATCAAGAGTTCCAAAGTGCCAGCTGCAAATGACTACAGTCTATTAGCGAGTAGTCCATTCGATGCATACAGCCACTCGGGGATCTGCATGTATCGGCGTTGGATTGGAAAGATCATATGGGATCAATCGTGGCGTTTGGCGTTTTCAACTAGGGGCAATGTTGCACAAGAATAGGCTGTACTGGTTTCGAGAGCCGTACATCTAGTGGGATTCAGCTTTGAGCAGGCGCCGCAGACATTAGATAGCTTTGTCATGCATGCTTGATAGAATGGACGCGAGACACTGATAGCTCATCTCCGTCAGAGTGATGTGAACAATGTATGATTTGAGAACGATTTTTTCATGCAAAAGGGGACGATCCATTCAGTGTTATTTCTCTACGAGCTGCGAGATGAGACGGGTGGTTCGAAAGTGATGAAAGACGACTAGAACGATATAATGTCGGTGAAGGAGCGAGAAGATTGATATGAGATTACGAATAGCTACTAAAGAGACGATAAGGTGTCATGTTGCAAGCTACGGGAGAGGACCTAATGCGATGTAAATATTGTATTGTTCGTGGTCTCTCCTCGAAGGATGAGGTGGTAGATCGAGTTTAGTTATTCGGGTTTTCGCATCTCGAGATGCTGAAAGGAGCTGTCACCAGTTCGCCGAGCCTACTGAGTACAGGGACATAGATCTACTGGTAACAAGGCGTTCACGACATCAGGTGCGACCAGTCCTCGCGTGTGCCGAGACTCGCAGTGTTTCCCCCAGCCAGCACATCCTATCGCTTCTAGTTGCTACACAAACAAGCACAACATGAGGACACATGGCCAAGATGGCTGTCAGGCGACGGCCATCGGGATGAAGCGTGTGCCGATGCAGCAATTGACCTACCGCACGCAGCATTTGCAACAAAAGCCAGAAGAGACGTAGTGAACTAGTGAAAAGCGGTCACTGGTCAGCAGTCAACCGCAAGTAGACGCCAACTGAGTTGGCTTCAAGCGACTCTGAAATTGCGAGTCTGCAAGGTACCCTGTTGATCGTCCCTGCATGCGAACTTGCTTTTTTTTTGCGAAACGAAATCCATTGATGGATTCCTCCGCATCTAGCCTGCTACCAGTTTCCTGGGGTGATTTGTGAAGACAGGTCTAGGCCTTGTCTAGACCACTATTCGATAACAAACGAGAAATATGTACTCCGACGCCGATAATGTAGCGCCCATTTCTCACACATCTCGACCGGTCAGTCGCGTAATATCACGATGGTATCATTTATGGCGGAAATGGCGTCAGCATTTAGGTCCGAGACCAATGAAGCCACCCACGGAGACGATTGGACAGGAACTGGGTCCTTGCCGAGAAGTGCTGGGGAGAGGCGCCTCTCGCGTCTCTCGGGAGCCTCGGGAGACACGCCAGGGCGGAAACAGAGTCCAAACCTTGTCCAGATCGACGAAGGAGATTCCGAAATGCTCGAGCACGCCATTTTTCCCCTGTAGGGACCGAAACTGTCCGTCCCTTCTTCACAGCCGAGGGAGAAATCACCACTACGGATTACGGAGCAGCCAGAACCAATGCTGATGTCAAGGGCATGGATCTGGAGCTCAAACGGTGGACAGCCGCGACCAAGATCGAGGATTCCCTGCAGCTAGTCAGCAAAGGGGGTTCCTCTATTGCATCGACTTCAGTCCCTTGATCGGCGTCAGATCGTACCAGTGTGAGCAGGATGACCACTTTTACTTGGACTCGTGGGAAATTTTCAGCCACAGGAGACGTTCAGCGTGCACAGACAGTTGACGGACAGTGATAGAGAACCTAGTCGACGAACCATGGAGCTGGGAGACACGTACTCGTACTGTATAAGTTCAATGGGCTCGCGGCGTGGGGTGCTAGAAAGGAAATGGGCTATGCCACCATCGACTGGTGCAGCCGACTGCCCAGGTGGTGTTGCGAGGTGGTACAGTAATAGGAACTCGGAGCTGGAGGAGCTCGCGATAAAAAAGAATGGAGCCCAGCGAGCCCATGTCGACGCATGGGACGTCGCTTGCGTCCATCACGCCTTCGATGGCGACATCGTCCCATTTCATCATTGCCCACGAAATAATGTGCGAAAATTCTCTGCTCGCACGCCATCCCTCCAACACGTTCGTTTCTGGTTCCAGATCGCCCCCTCCTAGATCTCGACTTTGCCATTGATTGCCCCGTTGACTTCACACTTTGGAATCTTAGCAAGTCTTAGCTGCAGTCGGCAAAAAAGCACATGGTCTGTCGCTGGTGGGGGCGTCCTAGCAATATATATCGACCTTTACATCTCTGCCAGAAACCCCAGAGCGTCGACCTTCCACCGCCCTCTTCCCCCCCCGGAGAAATACACAGCTTAGAAGTCAGCGATTCACCGTTTGACTAGGTTTACGACATCTCCGTCACGAGCGCTGTCTGTACAGCCCACCATAGGCGTACGTGAGTATACCTTGATTGGTATATATAATATCCTCCGCCCACCTCATCCTAACCGAGCGACTCGAGAGCTTGTCCCGCTGCATGAATAGCTTGAGCACGATCACCAAGACATCTTAATCTCTTGTCTAATCCAGTCACCTCTTCGAGATACACTTGGCAAGAATAGGCTTCAGCAAGGATTCCTCTAACAAGCCTGTCCGCCACGTCTTATCTTGAGCATCCCGCTTGGCGCCTCCCTCTTCCGACCGACTCGAGAAGTCTCTGCGAACAGTCTTTGCACGAGCTCTAGAAGGTCGTCTACCGCTTCGTCTCACTCCCCGGCACGGAGATCTTGCTCTCACATTTAGCAAGCCTGTGGCAAGCCCTATCGAGTCTTTCTCTTGGTCGAAAGACGGACAGACGTCGCCATGCCTTCTACCTCCTCCAAAGTTGTCGAAGGCTTCGCCACCAAAGTCCTCCGCATCGACCTCAGTGAGCGCCAGGCTACCAAGGACTCTGTCACACGCGGCGAGTCTACATACTCAGTCAGCACTGCGGACACATATGTGGAGGAAGAACCGACAACCATAGGCTGGGTCAGAGAACTAGTGCCTAGCAAGCAAGACGTGGGCACTTATGTGCGGAACCTCTTCCCTTTCACCCGGTGGATTGGCCGATACAACGTCCAGTGGCTCATAGGAGATCTCGTCGCCGGCATCACTGTCGGTGCCGTAGTGGTGCCCCAGGGTATGGCTTATGCAAAACTCGCTGAGCTTCCTCCCCAGTATGGTCTCTACTCGTCCTTTATGGGCGTTCTGATTTACTGGTTCTTCGCCACTTCCAAGGATATCACCATCGGTCCGGTCGCCGTCATGTCGACAATCGTCGGTAACATTGTCAACAAGGTTGCAGATGAGCATCCAGAAGTCCCTGGTCATGTTGTTGCCTCGGCTCTTGCTATCATTTGCGGTGCCATTGTCTGTTTCATAGGCCTGGTGCGATGTGGTTGGATAGTTGACTTCATTCCGTTGACTGCAATCTCTGCCTTCATGACTGGCTCCGCGATCAACATCGCTTGCGGCCAGGTGCCTACCATGATGGGAATCAAGGTTAAAGGATTCAACACGAGAGCCTCTACCTACCGAGTCATCATCAACACCTTCAGATACCTTGGACATACCAAGATCGATGCTGCCATGGGCCTCACTGCACTCTTCTTGCTCTACTCCATCCGATTCACTTGCAACCAAATGGCGAAGCGCTTTCCCAATCGATCCAAGACGTTTTTCTTTATCTCGACCCTTCGCACAGCTTTTGTCATTCTCCTGTACACCATGATCAGCTGGCTGGTCAATCGCCATCACCGCGATGATCATGTCTTTGCAATCTTAGGGAAGGTGCCTCGTGGTTTCAAGGACGCGAAAGTCCCAACAATCAACACAGACATCATCAGTTATTTCGCGGACAAACTCCCCGCGTCGGTCATTGTCCTTCTGATTGAACACATTGCCATCTCCAAGTCATTCGGCCGCGTCAACAACTATACCATTGACCCGTCTCAGGAGCTCGTAGCCATTGGTGTCACCAACCTGCTGGGACCCTTCTTGGGAGCATATCCTGCGACGGGGTCTTTTTCACGAACGGCCATCAAATCGAAAGCGGGTGTCCGAACTCCTTTTGCCGGTGTCATCACCGCCATCGTTGTTCTCCTAGCCATCTACGCTCTCCCCGCAGTCTTCTACTACATTCCCAGCGCTTCGCTCTCTGCAGTCATCATCCACGCCGTGGGTGACTTGATCACTCCTCCCAACACCGTGTACCAATTCTGGCGCGTCTCGCCCCTCGAAGTCATCATTTTCTTCGCCGGTGTCTTCGTCACCATCTTCTCGTCGATCGAGAACGGGATTTACACGACCATCTCCGTGAGCGCTGGCGTCCTCTTATTCCGTGTAGTCAAAGCCAATGGCCACTTTGTCGGCAAAGTCAAAATCCACTCGGTGATTGGCGACCACTTGATTGAAGACAAGTTTCACGACAACAAGCACGTGTCTGACGACGACCGGGCGGTGCGGGAGATCTTCCTCCCCCTAGACCACAACGACGGCTCGAACCCTTCAGTGCACGTCGAGGCGCCTTACCCAGGTGTGTTTGTGTACCGCTTCTCCGAAGGCTTCAACTACCCCAACGCCAACCACTACCTGGACTACCTGGTCAAATACATCTTCGAGCACACGCGGCGCACGAACCCTGATTCGTGGCCGAGGCCCGGCGATCGACCGTGGAACAACCCGGGCCCACGACGCGGCAAGTTCGAAGAGGACAGGTCGTACCTCCCGACGCTCAAGGCTATCGTTCTCGACATGTCGTCTGTCAACAACGTCGACGTGACCAGTGTGCAGAACCTCATCGATGTCCGCAACCAGCTCGACCGCTACACATCGCCCGAGACGGTTCAGTGGCACTTTGCCAACATCACCAACCGCTGGACGAAACGCGCCCTGGCGTCGGCCGGGTTTGGGTACCCCTCGGCGCCCACGGGTGAGGAATACCACCGCTGGAAACCCATCTTCAGCGTCGCCGAAATCGGCGGGACCTCCAGCGCCGCCGCCGCCGCAGAGGCAGAGCAAAACCGGCGCCTGTCCCGCATCCCTTCCGACGAGGAACACGGCCGCGGACGCACGAAGAGCGGCGGCGCCATCAAGTCCGACGCCACTGAAGACGACCACTCCGGGTCGAGCTCGCCGCCCGAACTGTCTCGAGAGATCACAAACAGCAAAGCCTATTCACGCGCGACTCAGAAACGCGTCGCGGTCGTGCAGGGCTTGAACAGACCATTTTTCCACATCGACCTGACCAGCGCGCTACAAACCGCCGTCGCCACCATTGAGCATCAGGATCAACTACGACAAGCCGAGAACAAGAGTACTGGTATATCGAACGATGTTGATATCAAGCAGACTTGAGAGAGAGAGAGAGAGAGGATAGGAAGAGAGAAAGAAGAAGACTAGGAGAGTGGGTAGGTGTCTTGATGAAAAAGAAGAAGAAGAAGAAGAAGAAGAAGAAGAAGAAGAAGAAGAAGAACAAGAAGAAGCACAATTACAGGGAGAGAATATTTGCTTGGAAGAAATGGAGTTGCGTACCTACACTATAATTTTAAATACTTAGTTATCTCTCACCAATCACTGGATACCCTGTCTGTCCCTCACTGCGGTCGCGGACAGAGACACGCGAATGAATTTATATTTATATTTTCTGTCATTCTGTTTTGACCTCGATGAGAGATCTGATTTCGAGAGACATGGACTCGGAATTCTGGGATCGCAGCTGTAACTAGTTGGTGTCGTGGCGAGGTGGGGTGCGGGCAGGAGGAATTATATATCTCTTGCTGTGTCTTTTCGGTGCGGGACGAAATGCAGCGTGGCGGGAGAGTTCTACGTCAGTTACGAACGGCGCGATATGATGTACATGCAATACATACCTTGCCAGTTAGGTATCTATGAGTACAAGAACTACACGGGTGTGATACGGTTGATAATGTCCTCGTTTCAGTTCCGAATGCAATACACAACACACACGACGTGTACGTTTGTCATCCACAAGGAAAGGAAGAGACAGGGGAAACGGAGGCTTTGCTACCTATGTACCTAACCCTGGCTGGTTTCGCTCAATAATAATAATAATAATATTCGAACTCCTGTAGCGTCCGTCGAAGGCGACGGTGATGGCGAATGGCAATGCTAGATGCTCCATGCCGCTCCATGTACTCACTCGGTCGTGCCGAAGATCGCTTTGGACTTTTCATAGTACACTCAACGGGTGCGTGATTCAACACACGTGTGTGTATGTGTGACTTTGGTGGTGGATTCTGGCCGGCGTACTCTGAGCCCCATCCACGTCCCTAACGCCGCGAGCATCTTCCATGCTTTATGGCCCGGGGGATCATCGCTGTCCTTGAGCCTGGCTGATGGGTTGGTCTTCATGAATGATGATGATCCGGCGAATCGCATTCCTCATACTGGCGATTGACTGGGCGGTCAACCCCCACAAATCTCGGCCAATACTGAATTCACACGGTGACTGACAGACTGACCCCGACTGACTTTCTGAGATTGATCACTCGGGTTCCCACTCAGGTTTATTGAGAGGTTGTTGAGGTGTTGGATCTTCTCTGGACACCACGTCCAAAGTACGATGGTAGCACAGATGACCGAGTCAAGCGTGTCTCGAATCGACGACGTGGTTTTCGTTGGTCAGGCAGGAAGACTGTACGGCTCGACTGTCGTTCGTTAACCTCGCAGGTTGAACAAGGCCAGATAAGTGGAAATTGCCGGCAGTCTATTGCTTCCAATCAAACACGGTCCGGGCGATCCTTTCGATTCGAATTCAATTTTTAGTGGTGTCATCACTTGGTCGAAACGCGCCCGTTGCTGATACCGACATGTATTATCGCATATTGGAATAGTCTTCCTAGCCGGAGTGTTTCCTCGGAGATTATGAATGGCGCTGATGATCATGATGGTGATGATTTGATGGCAACGGCAGTGGTGACGACGACGACGACGACGTTGGTTAAAAAAAAGTTAGCCATCCGGGCAACCCACCGTCGAGCGGGTTCAAAGGACGGTCCAAAACGCGTCCCAGAGTCGACGCAATTCTAGAATGTGCTTCGAAAAGTGTAGTGCCTCTTTCGAGCAAAGGCGACAAATGAGCAAAAGCCGGAGAAGGACATGGAGATAGAAAGAGCCCATACTTCGAGCCAGCGGCGACAACTGGGCGATTGCTCCATTGTGGGCGATAAGCGAATACATGGTGACCAGCGGTCGGTCGGCAGTGGTGCAGTTGGTGGTGTGTTGTACGTGGTGTATTGAGGAAGATGGTTGGGCGTTGGGTCCTTGTGAATGACTTTTGTGTTCTTTTTTTTTTCAACCGAAGTGAAGTCGTGAATGTTTATGAATGCCAGTAAACATTTATCGCGTCCATGAGACAGGATGGTTTTGGCGCACTGACCATCATTGACTGTTGGTGGTTTGGCATTTGGCAGCTGGATTTAATTTCCGGCATCACGGTTGCGCTGCCAGGAGTAGCTCATTGGTAGGTTGACCATGGTTCAGAAACTATACACGTTCATCTCATGAGTACAACATGTCTGATGGGGACGATGGACCCTGAAATGTGGTGATATGGAAAGATGGTCGTGGTGGATGTGGGAGGGCTTCGGGTTGTGTTGGAAAGACTCTACCTTACACTACGTCGACGCTGTACGAGGAACTCGGTCAGCTTAGCGGGCGCGCAAAGCACTTCCGACAGGAGTTAAAAGTCTGATGCTCCGATGGCAGAAGCCTGGATGCGCGTCTGTCAGCCACGGATTGTCTTTCATCCTTGAGCGAGAATACTTCGAGGTAGTCGATAGATGACCCAAGGCTCTTGTTAGCACTCTCCTTGGTATCAATAGGTACTGTAGTCGGCGAGGTTCGGATACTTGTTTCCGACTGCCTCAGCCGTTCATCACAATGGCGGACCGTCTAGCCTGATCCGTCCTAGTTAAGTCCTATCAGAGATTTTGGCCAGTAGGCGGCCGATTCTCGGCTTTCGAGGTTCCACTCGCATTTCTCGCTTGTCTCGCTTCCTTCAAGATACAATAGAACGTCACTCGGTTTTTCCCAACACTCGCTCTGTACTCTTCGTTCACCTCCGGAACCATGGAAACTGATAGATGTAGTCGTCACCGCTTGGTCAGAATTCTGCGTTGCTCGTGCATCGATCTCTATCGAAGAAATCGTGGTGGAGTCATTCTCGAGTGTTCATTCCATCCAACCCCCTGCATCCGGAGACAACTTACAAATGCCGGCGATGGATTTCCGGGCACATTGACCTTTTCAGGGTCGATATGATGTCAATATGCTGGATCCATGGCCGGTGGAAGCATCGTCGCTTTGTCATTCAATCAAAATTTATTCATTCCTGCTTCAACATCTGCCGTGAGGAAGGACCGGGTACTAGTATAAAGAGGTAGGACGTATCTGCCTCAGACCAGAATCCTGCATCAACAGCGACCAAACACCATCAATCAATCTCGACAGTCTGTGTTCGGAACACACTGTCCGCAGAGGATCTAGGAGAATCGACTTAGCAGACTCGTTACTCCAAGTCAACAGCGACAAGTTTAACATCTTCGACGTCAGCATGGTTACCTTCACCGTTTTCAAGGGAGACAAGCAGGGGCGCATTTTTGAGGACACTACGACACGTACCATCGGAGAGCACGAAGTTCTCGTCCGCATTACACACAGTGGCCTGTGTGGCACTGACATTCACTTCAAGACCAGCAACATTGGCCTCGGCCATGAAGGTGTCGGTGTTGTAGAGGAGATTGGAGAGCGTGTGACTCTGTTCAAGAAAGGCGAGCGTGCAGGTTGGGGTTATGAGCACAACTCCTGCGGCCACTGCAAGCAATGCCTTACTGGATGGGAAACACTCTGTGCAGAACGACGTATGTTCGGCGAAGTTAGCCTCGACCAAGGTTCCCTCGGTTCGCATTTTGTTATGGACGAAAACTTCTTGTTCAAGATTCCAGAGAGCATGTCTTCTGCTGAAGCTGCGCCCTTGATGTGCGGAGGTGCCACTGTCTTCAACCCATTCAAGGTGTACAACATCAAAAGCACCGATCGTGTAGGAGTGCTCGGCATCGGAGGTCTGGGCCATCTTGCTATCCAGTTTGCTGCACGTTGGGGTTGTGAAGTGGTCGTCTTCTCGGGCACGGACAGCAAGAAGGAGGAAGCCATGAGACTCGGCGCAACAGAGTTCTACGCTGTCAAAGGCCTCAAGGAACTCAAGATCAAGGCCCCTCTTGACCACCTGCTCGTCACCACCGCCTCTCAACCCGACTGGCAGATGTATCTTCCCCTCATGGCACCATCAGGGACCATTTTCCCCTTGACTGTCAGTGGAGGCGACTTGAAAATCCCCTACATGCCTTTCCTGCAGAAGGCTTTGACAGTGCAGGGAAGTCTGGTTGCCGCGCGACAAGTCCATCGGGAGATGTTGGATTTTGCAGCCCATCATAACATCAGGCCCATTATCCAGACATTCCCGATGAGCTTGGAGGGTGTCAACAAAGCCTTCGACACACTCGCGGCCGGCGATATGAGATACCGCGGTGTTTTGGTTGTTGAATAGACTGTGGGCGTTTTGTTTGGCGGTCGAGCACAGGTGGTACTAGCGTTGCAATGGACGGACTAGCTGAGATCGATTTGTTAACGTATAGAATCTAACATAAGCGTTCTTCCTATTTCTTCCCTTGATAGCCATCTCTGTTTTATTCTGCTGTCATAGTAAACCGTGTCGTAATTGCGTAGACTCCAGTTGAGCAGGCTGTTTGATCTTGACCGCTGAATGATGTTGGAAATGATCTTCTCTCCCGAGTGGCATTGTACCGGCGGAGACAATGCATTAGCTGACGAAGAAACACGACGCGTCAACAATGCTGGTGGTGTTTCGCTCCTGTGGGGGTGGAATAGTGGCTTAGACTGCAGACGAGATTGTCAATTGAGCCTGAGTAACGGTACTCGTACTCCGTACTCCGTACTCCGTATGTCTGCCTCCAAAAATTCCCTCCCATCGTGGGCAGATAGACCCTGTCGCAAAAGCGTAGAAATAACAGTGGCCGAGCGTTGCAAATGCCACGCCAGAGGCGAATCTATGCCAGATCGACAGGGAGAAAAGATTCGAAGCACACACCCGCAGACATCGCCATTTGGCCCCTCGACTTTGCCATCGGCTGCGGGCCAGCATTTCGCCGATGATTATCCACTTCGTTCCGTCTCCCAAGGCCGCAGCCAGGCCTTTTGCTTCTTGTTCGCCTCGCTCCTTCACTACATTGCGCCCGTTGGTCGTGTGTGCCATTCCCTACCAACGGCTACCTGGCTGGAGCCGGATGCACATTCAGCGACCATGTTGCTGAAGCCCAAGGACGATGTGGGCGACAGTCACACCAACGCTGATGTGCGCGGCCTTCGAAAGATCCGAGCTCAGAGTCCTTGGACATGGCGACCCTTAACGCTCATCACCACAGCCGTCGCCCTCTTTGTGCTCTCTGTCATCGTCCGGTCCTCTCTCAAGCTTCAGGTCGACCCTCAAGGATCTGTCATGTCGATGATGAGCCCGACCTACATCAAGCTGTCGGGCTTTGATACGGAACATTCGCGATTTGCGACAAAATACGCGCTTTATCTTTATCGCGAAGAGGGGGTAGATGAATACACACAGGATAACATTGGGTTAAGAGGCGCCCCGGTACTGTTTATTCCAGGGAATGCTGGAAGCTACAAGCAAGTCCGCTCGTTATCGTCCGAGGCCTCCCGCTACTATGCCAACGTTTTACGCTACGATGCTAGTGCTCTTAAAGAAGGCATCAGGGCATTCGACTTTTTCACCATTGATTTCAATGAGGATCTGTCTGCTTTTCATGGCCAAACGCTGCTAGATCAAGCCGAGTATGTCAATGAAGCCGTGGCATATATTCTTTCTTTGTACCACGATGCAAATCGACTCCGCCGCGATCCATCGTTACCCGACCCTAGCTCGGTCATACTCATTGGACACTCGATGGGCGGAATAGTTGCACGTACTGTGCTTGTCACACCCAAGTACCAGGCAAATTCTGTCAACACAATCATTACCATGTCGACTCCTCATGCTCGCCCGCCTGTCACATTCGATGCTGATATTGTCTCTTTGTATCAGCAAGTCAACGAGTATTGGCGAGAGTCTTATCTGCAGAGATGGGCGAGCAACAATCCGCTATGGCATACTACTCTAATATCCATTGCTGGCGGTGGGCTGGATACCACTGTTCCGTCTGACTACACCAACATTGCGTCCTTGGTTCCAGAGAGCCATGGATTTACCGTCTTCACGTCGGGCATTCCAAATGTCTGGACTGTCATGGATCATCTGTCAATCACATGGGCTGACCAAATGCGCAAAGTCATTGTCAGAGCATTATATGATGTTGTGGATGTTCGTCGTGCTGGGCAAACGAAGCCACGTGCCGAACGAATGAAGGTTTTCAGGAAGTGGTTTCTCACTGGCTTGGAAGAGAATACGCCCAGACGCCTCCGAGACACCACACACGAGGTTCTCTTGACATTGGGTTCCGGTTCAAGATCATCCGTAGCCAGAAGCGAGAATGTCACTATTCGCCAAATCGGAGCGCAGGACGCGATGTCCGCAATACTTTTGCCAATTCCGACCGTTGATAACGCTACTGCAAAACGGTTCTCTTTCATGACCGACCAACAAACGGACCCGCAGGGCACTTTGGAGAAGCTGGAAGTTATGTTCTGTAGTGCGTTTCCTCTTGCTGGAGGGCTGACTTCCATGCCACTGCCTGTGCAGTTCGATCTATCTCCTGGCGATGCCAGTGCTACGCGGCTGGCATGCAAAAAACCTACCGGGGATGGCATTCTGCTCCCCGCTTCCACGAGATCGTCTCAGTATGCCTTTGATCAGCCTTCCAAACCCTTCACGTTCTTGAACTACGACCTCAGGGATCTGCAAGACCATCAGTTTGTAGCCCTTGTTGACAAATCCACCGAAATCAGTAATCATTGGGCCTATGCTGAGATTGTGTCGGAATCAGACTCTATCATCAATTCAGATGTTGGCCTTCCACGGCTCCTCCTCAGGGGCCTCAATGTTGAGCTGCCACCGAGTCGACCAATTGTTACAGAGATTCGGGTCCCCTCAATCCAGTCAAGCCTGTTGACGTACTCGCTTCAGGTTCGCCAGCACGGATGTGGAGCAGATACCGAGCTATTCACGCCACTGGTACGTCAACATATTGATAGTCCGCACGAGTCGAAATATTTCGTCAATTTCAAACAAGGCGATGTTAATCTACACGGGGTTGCTCCCTTCATGCCGCCCACTCTAGATGGCCGCGAATCCAAGGCCGGTGTCGCATTTCAGATCTGGTCGGATCCTACCTGCAACTCTTCCTTGGAAGTCCGCTTGCGAGCCGACCCCATCGGCAGTCTGGGCAAACTCGTGGTCAGATACAGAACTGTATTTGCAGCATTTCCTCTGCTGGTTGTGGCCATGGTGTTGCGCAAGCAGTTCAGGGTTTACGACAACTCAGGGGTCTTCATCTCGTTCTCGGAAAGTCTCGATCAGAGTTTGAGGCTTCCTCTGCCGGTGCTGTTACTCTCGATGACTTTTTTCGCGACCGCTTTCACCTCAGCAGGTTCTCACGGAACTCCATCGGGCGGCCACCAACAGAAGAATGGTACTGCTGTCAATTTTGCTGAGAATGATCTCCTGCTTGGATCCCAGGACACTTTTTTCTGGTTTCTCGTTCCTCTAGCAGGCCTTATCAGCATCGGAGCTTGTGTCATCTTGAACTACGCCATCTTGGCCTTGCTGGATGTTTTCGTCACTGCTTCTGGTTTGATCTCTCGAGGCTATGTCAAGATCGATGACGGTGAAAAAGGCATTGCCTCTGCGTTCGTTGCGAGCACACCCCGACGGCGAGCCATCAACACCGGAGTTCTTTTATTTCTCGTTGCAACAATTATACCCTATCCGTTCGCGTATGTTGTGGCTTGCATTGTACAGCTCATGACTTGCACGCGGGCGTTGCGCTATGCCAAAGAAACTAGATCGGGACCGGCGCATAATTTCTTCAACTACAGCTACTCGATACTCATTTTAATGCTCTGGGTTTTGCCTATCAATCTGCCGGTGTTGGTTGTCTGGATACATAATTTGGCGGTTCACTGGTTGACACCGTTTTCATCCCACCATAATGTGCTGTCGATAGCACCGTTTATCATCCTGGTCGAGACACTCTCGAGCGGGATGATGGTGCCATCCGTCAGATCCCTCCGGTGGGCGACGAACTTGTTGTTTTTTGTGTTGGCGGTTTATGCGGCGTTGTATGGCATGACTTATGCATACAGACTACACTACATTGCCAACATTATTGCTCTGTGGCTGGTTCTGTTGCATTTTTCCAACTACCAACGGCACATTACCACTTAGAAGGAGAAGTGGTGTTCTCAGTCACTTATGAAGATGATGAATGGTTCCTTGGGTTAACATTTTCCCTGACAATTTCTGCATGTTTCGACACCGGGGGAATGAGTTTGTGTCGTGGTTACCGAGTACAACTCACAGAGACAGAGACTCTTTTGAGAGGGGAAGGACTCGGAAGACTGGCAATCCCCCAGTAACAAAAAGGAGAGAGCATAGATATACATAATGCTGAGTTTGAGGAATTGGGAGTGAACAGATCTTTTCCTCATGCCAGAAAGTTTGTTCTATCCCAATCTGACAACTATTTAACATGAACATGATGAATCGATCTGGTGTGGAATAGATTATCGTCGGTACGCAGCAAAGCTCTTGCTTCATATTTTTCCGCATTCACCACTGCCGGTACCAGTGACATTAAGTGTGCACAGAGTGCTCCGCATGGCTGAACGGTGAAAGGTAAGGATGGTTCATGTAGTGTATTCTCTCGAGGCAGAGGCAGATTGCTCGTTCTATTTCATCAAACGGGGTCGTCTTTCTTTCTGCCACTTTTCTCTTGCTTGCTTGCCTGTCCATTGTTCGCCATCCTCTCCTATGAGTGTGCGTCTACATTAGAGCACACGTCTTGGGCGTCTTTGGGCAGTCTATCCTAGTTCTTTACAAGACAACAAGAAACAGACCCACCAGATCAATGAACTGTGATTCTCACGATGACCCATACATCAACAACACGATCACCGGCACCGGCGATACCTTTTCCACCACAACCCAACAACGTCACGCAGCTCCAGGTATTACAGGGACAGGTACCATCACTTGCTGCGCAGGTTGATCAGAGACAATGGCCTCCTGGAAAAGGGTTCTGGATAGGAATCGCATTTTTGATCTTCTTCACAATCATCGTGGTATCAATATACTCGTACCTCGCTTCTCCGTTCTGGTTTGGTTGGATGAAAGAGCTTTGCGGGTTCCCACCGAGTAAACACACGCCGATCTCACGACGTCCTATACCGAACGCGGATTTGGAGAGTGGTGACGGTGGTGCTGGCGGTATTGAGATCACTCGACCTGAAGCTGCTCATTTATCATCCTCACCGTCAAAAGACCCGCTGCCGCAGTACTGGCCTGGTAGCAACTTTAGCCACGACGTGTTGTCGGGCCTGTTGGATTTGAATATGGATGCTGCTCATTGCGGGTCAAGACCACCTTCATACCGGTCTAGATTGACGCTCGACGTGGAATTGATGTCAAGGTCCTAGGGGTTCTGGAAAAGGCAGGACGGGGATGGATGTGGTCGAAAAAGGGGCAGGCCATGAGTTAGTGAGTGAGTAACAGGATATATGTGTATACGAGTACGAGGACCTAGAAACCGTGCAAACTTCCAAGTGATCAGTGATCACTCGATGTTCGCCCGTCCCCGGATTTTCATTCTCTGGGCGCGGGGCCTCAGTGCTTGGCACCAGTCTTTGGGCGTTCGAGGGATCCGTTGATGCACAAAATGATTACTGATAATAGTCCTGACTCGTTCTAGGCCGCACCGGCCTTTTGGACGGATCAAAAAGCTTGTGGTTATTGGTATTTACTATTACGGCGCACATCTCCAGTAAATCAAACCAATTGTTGGCATCCGAAAGGTCCGGAAGAGCGCGGGCGTCCCCGTGCATCTTGTGCTTGTCCATGCCTTCGAGGCTTCTAGACCTGAGGAAGAGCAGAGCCAACACTGTGTGTCCTCTCGCATTGGACTCGTACAACCCCAGACTTGGCGAATGGCGACACACACCGGAGAAAAAACGTCAGGTGTTTGTGGTGTCGATCTGCCCATATACCGAGCATACACCCATGTGCTCCGTACTTCTGCCCTTCTGTGACTTTTCTCCAAATCGCGAACTTCCCTTCGCGCAGCAACTCAGTGAGTGGGCGGTCTCGTGCTACCCACGCTCGCCTTACGCACTACTACTACCTTGGTCTGCCTGAGGGCGAACACTGTCGCTTCTCTTCGGTCAAAGTCCCGCTTCAGACATTCTAATCATTTTCAGCCGTTCGGTCCTGCCCAATATCTCCGCCTTTGAGACTGCGCCTATTGCAAACATGACTTTGATGCAGTGATCATTGCCTGAAAGACTTGCCCGTTCAAAGCACACAAACGCAGAACACCGAGGTTCTCCACAGCGCTTCTTAATTTCCTTATCCATGCTACGACAACAAACACAATCATAATGCATCCTCTAGAAACTCCCGAAACGTCACCGACTCCCTCGTCACCGCGGCCGTCGACCGACCTCGGCAATCCGCCTCACGCAGCCTTCCTACACAATTTGACCCAGCGACTGCGCAAAGGTTCCAATGCAAGCTCGCAGAGTGGCGGTGCCGGTAGTGGCCACGAGGCTCCGGCACAACCGGCACCGTTACCCGACCCTGTAAAGAAGACGGAAAAGACAAGGGAAGTGAAAAAGTTGCTTGCGGCCATGATCCGGGACGACTGGGAATACCCCAGTACTGCCGTGAAGGAGAACAACGGAATACTGCCGTATCGGGAACCGACGGGTTACAGGATGCGCGAAGAGTGGGCGAGCGATATCGAAGCGGAGGAGAGGAAAGCGGCGTATGCCAATGCGCATGGACAAGGACAAGGACACGGCAGCGCAAACGGAAAAGGGCAACAAAACAAGAACACCAGCAACAACAGCCCCTATAGATTCGAAACTCCAGATGCAGTGGGCGACATGATTCTCGAGAGGAAGCGGAAACGGCGAAAACTCATAGAGGAAGAATTGAGGGTGAATGAGGGTTTGAGAGTCTGGACGAACAGACGGGACGCATGGACCGGGGCGGTCAAGCAGCGCCCTCGGGAGGCGGTCGCGAAGAGGAAGGAGAGTGGCCTCGACAGGCAGAGACCAGGTCACATCTTTAGAAGGTCCAGTAGTATGCTCTCGCATTGTCAGAGCTACGATCACGGACGCAACGGAACGTCGACATCTACGTCTTCGAGTTCGCCATTGAACCCTGGATCATCACCTACAAAGTCGAGTACGGTGAATGGAGACGGTGCCGATGCAAATACAAGTATCAATGCAGGCGCAGGTAAAAGCACTGCAGTGATCGAAGCATCGTCAACGGACAGCGAGAATGTCGTCGTTGTCGATACCACCGCCCTAACAAGCACTAATAACGGACCTCCTCTCCTCCACCACCGACAACAACGGTCAACACCGTCAGCAACAACATCGGCATCCTCAGAGACCACCACCAACGACACCTCGACGCTTGACGGCCCTTGGCTGCCGATCTTCCCCCCGCTTCTCCCATCTGACCACGACATATTGCGCGACCGCATCGCTCCGAAGGCCTATGCTACAATCTACTCCAAGATCGTGGTGCAAGGGCTTGCGCCCAACGTGCCGATCCCGCTGGTGCACATGATCCCCGCGCTCGTCGAGGGCTGGAAGGCCGAAGGCAACTGGCCTCCGCAGCCGGCGACCGTCTTGGCCGTGGACGTCAAAAAGGGGCGCAGGTCGAGCGCGTTCGCCAAATGGCGCAGGGACCACGCGGCCGCTCTCGACACGCGCGCCGCTGACGGCCAGATGGCCCAGCACGAGCGCGACGACGGGAAGAGCAGAGTGAGGCGGAGCATCAGTATGATGAAGCGCGTGCTCGGGGGGAGCGATGCGCGCGGCGGCGCCGGTCTCGACGAGCTGGGCATCGAGTTTCGCGAACACCAGGACGACCATGACGATCAGGAGGAGATGGAGCAGAATATCACGCTTAACAAGGCTCTTGTTGGATGAAAAAGACCAAATTATTTGATCACTCGGTACTTGTACTGTCCTGCTAATTTGCAAATGAGATATGATATGACGTGAGAAAGGACCTGCGGGCTCTCTTGGTGGCTGATGGCTGATGGCTGATGGCTGATGGCTGATATCTGATAGCCAATGCTGCTGGCTGATGGCTGATATTCTGATAGTTCACGGCGAATAGCTGGTAGCTGATGGCTGACGCCTCATAGCTCTTATGGATGATGCCTCTCTCGATCCCAGGAGTAGAGTTAACGATCGTGGGTGAATGAAATGAGTGTAATCAACGTCAAGGGGAGGGTGTGTGTGTGTCGGTGTGGAAAGGGATACTTGATGACAATTACGATGAGCATGACTACCTGAGGTAGCTATAAGCATGTCCACCACTATACCCATGAGCGTGACCATAGCTACGACTACGATAGAACAAAATCTTCTATCACTGCCATTGTGTTCTATCGGTCGATTCGATTTCACTGTGACTCGACTCCTCATCGTCTCAGGCATGATCGATCAGACCTTTAGGACTAGAGCACCCCGGTTAGGGGGGAATGCAGCAGTAACACGAACTTCACGTCATTTTGACTAGAATTTTCATTTTTCGTTTTTCATTATCACCATCAGGATCATGAAATCTACCGTCTCAGGTCATGTCGATCACTCTATGAAGTTCTTTCTCGTAGTTCACATGCACCTTTTGATCGTCCATGACGTCCGCCGTGAAACACTGGACGCTGCCCCCCTTTTCACGGCGTCCGCCCTCAAAACACTACCTGCACACGACACTCAACACGTATGTCAAACTTCCCACTCAGGGACGACTCCAGACATACGTGATGTGTGTGCCACTGAGGCCCGATCTTGGCTTGACGGGGACGTGGGTGACCGAAGTTCTCATCCAGCGGGACCCGCTCAGCTGACACTTATATCCTTCGATGATGGGGATGGAACAATCAGGCATGTTGCCCACCAAGGTGATTTGCTTGAGGCTTGAGGTGGCGATGAGAGGCGGATAACGGGGGGTGGCCCTTCTCGACTTCTGGACGAAATTGTCGAAATTGGGCCGTGACGATAGCATCTCGATGAGCGTGACGCCTCGCAGCAAGCCGCGCCACAGCCCCCGGGGGATGACCTCTTGAGCCGAAGCGTCGGCCGTCATGACAGAGATGGACAGGGATAAAGTTGGCGGGGCGGTCTGGTCCTGGCTCTCGTCGTCGTCGTTCTGGCTCTGATTCGGGAGGAGGAGGAGGAGGAGGTGGTGGTGGTGGTGGTGGCGGCGGTCCAAGAGGCATACGTGTTCTTCCAACGTGCATGCTCTGCTCAATTCGACGGCGGCACCCAGGAGAAAGCCAGATCGTTCGAACTTGAACGTCGCCTGTTCGAGTTTTGGCGCGTGGTACGAGAGATGGTCGACGCTCGAAGCAAAATAGTACACGGGACCCAGACCGACGCTTTCGATTGTCAGTTTTTTGAGGAATTTGTGCACCCCGTTGCTTGGCTGAGGGATGCTCGCGTCTGGAAGACCCATTGCCGGCCTACGCGCGTACGACCTCCTGGAAGCTACCGCGAAGGACACGGGCACGATGTCATAATGCAACATCGTAAAGGTGTTGTGGAGGTAGAAGGTTTCGCTGTTGAGGAGCGCAATCGTTTCGTCCCGCACCTGTCTGTTGACCCGGAGAAGCCCTGGAGGTTTGTAGCCTCGGGTCTTCCGCCTGGTGAGATGGCCATCAACAAACTTTAGTGCGATAGGACGGTGATGATAGACCACGTGTTCGTACACCTTGAGCCGTAGCTCAGGGAGAAGACGAGTCAAGAAAAGGGGGGACGAGGTATCTGGGGCCATGATTCTCTCAGACGGTTCACGAGGCTGTGCTGTGCTGGGTGGGTTTGGTGCGCTGCTTTAAACAACAAGGAGGAAGGAGAATAAGGGGGTTTAAAGTGGCGTGGGAGGTGCTTTTGTATGTCTTGCCTTTTCACAGTGAATGGAATCATGAATGCGGTGAATTCATGTTATTAGTATCAAGGTACTTCACCTCCATGACCTAGCGGGTGACGCTCTGGCTATCGTCGAAAAAAAAGCTGGGATCGTTCACGTCTGCATTGTGCGAGACACGCAACAACAACAACAGAATGGAGAGGTTCATAATAACTCAAGCTACCTTTGAGGGTGCTGAATTGTTGAGAAAGCAATCTATGGATTATCAAGAATGAAGAAAGTCCAAAAGAAATGAATGCGAGTCATGTACTTTAAAGATTGGAGTTCCTCATGACTTGGGTCGACGCGTTAGTTAGATCGTGGAGGCGATCTGCAGGGACCGATCCCGATCTCCAAGGACCAAGATGCGATGTAAGCATCGATCAACCTCTGATCTCGAACTCGTACGACGGGAGAGCTTCAAACCCGAAATCGGTAGTATCTTTATACCTAGCGGACGAGCGACGAGTCTATAGAGATGAGGCCCTTGAAATAACGGACTCAGCGCTGCAGTCTCTGGAACTTCTCATCCCACCTGAGAAAAAGATAGCTCCCCCTATCATTCCATCCAGCCTTCGTCGCTGCATTCAGTCAACCGTTCACTCATAGTTGATGACATCACTATCTTGTCCTGCCAGGCTATCCGTGCCCAAAAGTTCGTCTGCTGTTTGAGACCATACGTTCCTGTCGACCACCGGTTACGATTCCAGATGTCCAGGTCCACGCGTGCTGCGACGGCCGCAGCGCGAAGAGTGACCCTGAATGGCGCGGTGTCGCCCCGTCTGCCCAACAAGGAAGAGGAGGATTTCGAAATACCCATCAAAGAGGAGCAAGAGTCTCCACAGCGCGCCTCGAGGAAGCGAAATGCCGTTGCACCCAGCGAGACCAAGAGCAGGAAGAAGGTCAAGACAGAAGACGGATCCGGCTTAATCAGCCCTCCGCCGACCGACGATACCAAAAAGACGATGACGACGCCGTCGTCGAAGAAGAGTCCCGCCAAAGACCTGCAAGCGAAGAAACTCAAGTCGTACGCGCAGTTTGCGAATAAATCTCCCTTTCCAGACTTCCACCACCCCACGCCCGAGGAGTGTAAAGTAGCGCACCGCATCCTGGCGTCGTTGCACGGCGAACGAGTCCGACCAAAGGAAGTGGTGGCCTCCACGACACGGGCCGGATGCGGCGATTCGCCGTCCGTGTTGGACGCACTCGTGCGGACCATCCTGTCGCAGAACACGAGCGACAAGAACTCGACGAGGGCGAAACTGAGCATGGACAAGGTCTACGGCGGCTCTGACAAGTGGGATGCCATTGTCGCGGGCGGACAAGCAAAGTTACAGGAAGCCATCAAGTGCGGCGGGTTGAGCGCGGTCAAGAGCAAGGTCATCATCGGCATTCTACAACAAGCGTATGAAAAGTACGGGGAGTACTCTCTGGACCATCTGCACCAGGCGTCGAGCGACGACGCCATGCGGGAGATGCTGTCATTTCAAGGCGTCGGCCCCAAGACGGCCAGCTGCGTGTCGCTGTTCTGTCTCCAGAGGGAGAGCTTCGCCGTCGACACACACGTCTGGCGCATCACGGGCCTTCTCGGCTGGCGGCCGAAGAGCGCGAGTCGCGATGAGACGTATGCACATTTGGACGTCATGATTCCTGATGAGGACAAGTACGGATTACATATATTGCTGGTGACACACGGTAAGAAATGCGACGAGTGTAGAGCCGGGGGAAAGAACCTGGGGAAGTGTGAACTGAGAAAGGCTTTTAGAAATGCCAAAGTCAAGGGCGAAGCTGGCGAGGACGCCAAGCAGGAGGAGGTGGACGCGATAAAATGGGAGAAAGAAGAGGATGAAGAAAACAAGGAGCCAGCAAAGAAGAGGCAGAAGAAGTGAGGCGTTGACCATTGTAACGGTCATGTATCTGAGAACTCGACAAGTGTATAACACCCAATGTATACGACGCGCTTTCACGACGATAGTATGATACCTGGCATAGATAGGTTGTATTCACTACATTTGCTACTTGGCTTGTTCTAGGTCCGCACTCATTTCCACCTCCCGATATAAGGGTGCCCGCCTAGACATATCCCTCTTACTCCTTTTGGCATCTCCTGTGTATCTCTGCCTAAGCCATATCAAGGCCCATACTACGAAGAAGATAACGATGATCCCTGCAGCTATGCCGAAGCAATATCCCGCCACCTTGCCCGAGCCAGTGGACGGGTCAAGAAAGCTGTACACGTAAAAGTGCTGGGTAGCATGTGTAAGGTATGCGAGGGCGAGGTACAAGAGGAGAAGAATGATCAGTCCGACGAGGTGAAGGAGAGGCGGAGTGTGAGTTGCAGGCAGAACGAGTTCGCAGAGAGCGAAAAGCGAGTTGAGGGCATGCCGCGAGATCTGGTTTCGATTAATAACATTATCCCGTCGTCAGCATCTGATATGTATCGATGAATGGAGTGAATGGATGAGGACGAGGACGATGAGGATTGAGGACAGGGAAAAGAGCCACGGGGGACGGGGAAAATGCGAAGAAGCAAGATTGACAGGTACATACTAGGTAGGTACTTACATTTGTCCAACCGTCAAACACAACGGGGAACCATGGCCCATCGTACAACACCGCCCAATAGACGATGGTCACGAGGAACGGCAGCGTTACGACGGTGGTGTAAAAGAACGAATGCAGCGCCTGGAGAGCGCGCGGCCAGGACTCGAGCCACGATCGGCCTCGGAGCGCATATACGAGGGTGTGTACGCCTGCGACGAGGCTGTAGAAGAGAATCCCCCAGTACGTCAGGACGGTGAAGTAGCTGAATTCCTGGCCGATGAGGTACGAGGCTGAGTGGACGCCGTCGTATATCCAGTTTGTCAGGACTGTGGCGAGGCAGTATGTGAAGAGCAAGAGACGCACGAGGGCGAGGGCGAAGGGCGGGAGGAGCCAGGAGGTCGTGAAGGGATAGATGGACGCCGGGACGAGGCTTTGGGGTCTGAGGTCAGGCTTGTGCATCTTTTGGTGAGGTCTGAAGAAGGCGTTGGAGAGGTTCTCGGTGTCCGGGGAGTCTATGCCGTTAGCCAGCCTGCGGCCATGGTTGTAACTTGTGAAGTTGTGAGACTGATCGAACTGGTGGCTACTGAGAAGAAAGGCGGACAGCGGGTAGGTGTCATCGTACTCCGCGTTAGGATGTTGTTTCCAGGATGTGTGCTGAATGCGGGCTCACTAGTGCTAATAACTTGCAGGGACTCAGGGAGGCTTGGAACGAAGGGATTTGCGGGGAAGGGCTTGTGATCAGCATTGCCTGAGAGAGCCTTGCATCGACGCTCACGGAAGGCTGTTTCTAAAGTTGAGATGGCGGGAGATGGTCGATGGTCATCGATTCAGATGTCAGTACTCGTACTTGTCTTGCGGACAGGTGAAATCATCCCTTCAGCAACATACCTTTACCTTCAAGCATTGTCAATGTTCGAGCGCAGTGTGGAGGTCCAAGGCAGCTTGCAAATCAGTCCCTCTTTAGGTCGATTCCACCCGGAACGAAGAGATCGGAAGTCTCGTATTTCTTTACGAACCACTATTGTCCTTTGGAAATTTGATCAGCTTTTCATCCTCCACATTGGCTATCGACCTAATGCAGCCTTACCCATTCGCGACTTATTCCCGGGATGCGGAGTACGTCTTCGCAAATTTATTGCATCGGGGTCACTCATGCCAGGAGACAAGGGTATGGAAGATCACTCATTATTTCCGGTGCAGGAACGATATCATAGGCCATGACAGAAGGACGGAAATCTGGCTGGAAACGATTCAATATTGGCAGAGGCTTGCAACGCAGCAATAACTTTACAGTATGAGCCAAAGGTGCAAGACGGCGCCTGGCAATCCAATTTCGCGAACTAACTTTTCCATGGCCGGCGTCGCTGCTAATGGACTATGGGTCATGGCACTTACTGTTTTGAGTCTGGGAAAACAACCCAACAGATGGATAGCTTTTTGTCCCTGGGATACAGGCGATTTCCTAAACAGGGTACACGAGAGCCACAAGAACACGTACTGTAAGTCTTGAGCAGCAGCTACAACAAGAACCCCCTTCTCGTCCCCTAGGTATTGAGTACGAGCATACTCTATATCTGCACTCTAGAGTATACGAATACTCTCGATCCAGAGCTTTTTGTACGGTCATGTCTTGTGTGTCATCGGTCGTCCTTCTCCTCATACTCCGAATTATTTTATGTCATGAATACGGGGATGTTAATCTTTCAGTGGAGAACATTTGCTGCTGGATCGTCCGTCCAGAGAATTGGGATCGAATACAGATATCTAAGAAGGACTCGTCGGTAGACTGTCCGTACCCCGGTGGAAGTAGGTATGCACAATGGCAGACGATGATTCGCTTATCGATTTTGTCTTGGGTGTGTCTGAGATCAACAAGGCAAGTCCTTGTATGTTCCACTGCGTCACACTCGGGGGATGTTTTGGTGTCACAGCTTGGGAGGGTGAGACACAGTGGTGGGAAGCAGAAAGATTTTTAGATCAGTAGGTTACACCGTCATCGCATGCATGCGCCACACTTCTGGCTCGACTTTGCTTAGCAATGCTTGAAGCTGCTGTGAACTCTTGGGTTTTGGATCAGAGCCAAGTCATTGAACTGCACGGCAGCGGGCTTGAAGGTTTGCGCTCGGACTCGAAGACTAAACTGCCATGTGCTATGGAGGACTCGTTGTTGGACTCTGGAGTGATGGTCTGTGCGGCTCCGTACGAGGATTCGATATGGTGTCGGGTTGGAGTGGTCCAAGAAGAGGTCAAGTACAGGACTCTGGCAGCAGTCAATCTCAATCGCATGGCCGTGCGCTGACCGTTGTCCAGTCGAAGGCGGCTACTCGGGACGGATAACAGTGCGCACTGACTGGCGACTCGAGGGTGTTCTCAAGGGTGCACTGGTGGTCTGTGGGAGACGCTGGATAAAGCCCCCTGATTTTCGGCGCATCCAGCCAAAAGAGCCAAAGCCTGGAGCAGTATGAGGTGGGTGGGCAGTTTGGCTTGCTGGAGTGCAGCTGGTGGCGCTGACGGGCGCCGGCGACTGGCGGGCTCCATGCCACCGTCGGCCAGACAGGGGCCCCCATGCAAGCTCCCAGCACTTGAACCGTTGATGGGTACCCAGCCTACAGGGGGGAGGGGGCAAGAGTTCGTCCTCATGGTCGCAATGCCCTGCCCGCTGATACAACCTCTGTATGATTTTCTCGGTACGCGAATTCCTTCGCTCGCCGTGCTTCTTCCCATCCTCAATCGGCACATCATACACACTTTCGTTTGCTGATCACTCACTGCACAGGGCACGAGTAGTGTAGCTTCCCTACCTCGATCATTTGGTGTTTTTAATGTCGACCCCCGCCATCGATCGGCCCTCGATTCTTCCTCGTCACCTGCGACTCCTTCCATCCAAACCACTCGCTAACGTCGCTCAATAACCGAAAACCCTCTCCTATACCCTTTCATACGACCGATTCCGATCCTCACCATAGTGACAAATCCGCAGCGACTCTGTCACCAGGGTCTACCTTTTTCTCAAAGCTGAACCGAACGACTGCGACCCTCCGCTCGACCGTTTCTGGCCCATTGCCCATCATTTCCGCCCAGTCACGGCTGGACGATCTGCTCAGCCACCGGCCCCCTCCCCAACCGTATTAATCGTCTCATTGAGCGGCAAACATCTTTTCCATGCTCACTGGCCTCTGCAAACTTGGGACAATCAACACACTACAGAGATTCGCATATTGCAAATCACGTCGCTTTGTTGAGCCAGTCCGAGATACAGAATGACCACATCGAAGAGGCCCAGTTTCATTGAGCTCCCTAAAGAGACTACTCGCACATCTAGTGCCCTGTCAAAGAATGGTCTCGTCTCACCACGAATCCAGCATTTCGATGGCGAAGTCCCTCCCGCACTCTCGCCTCTCGATGCCTTCGCCGCCAGGAGTCGGAGACTGGCTAAAGAGTTGGAGGAAACGAGGAAGGCTGGAGAGAGACGGTTAAGCAGACTACCACCACAGATCGTCACAGAATCATTGATTGAACATCAAAACAATCGGCCACCCATATTTCGTGCCCTGTCCGATGGGCTGGATACTGTTCCTCCTCTACCCACTATGGATAAGGATCGCGCAGGAAGTTTCCCGCGCGTAGCGAACCCCTTGGACCGGCCTTCGTCGCAGCACGTTCGGATGAGCACTATGGTGTCGCCGACGGAGCAACGACGGAGCAAGGCAAATGCACAAGACTATTTCGGGGCACCTCGAGTCGAGTCTCCGCCTCCTATAGACACAAGAGAGCCGTCAAGCTCATCCAGCCCTGTGCTGAAGTCCCACGCAAGTTTTCCATACCAACCCTCGAATCATTCTCAGTCCGATCTGGGCCTCGCGCCTCCATCAAACAGGCTACGACCATATCACGATGCTTCGGACGACGATTATACCAGTTCCAACGCTGGTTCCACATTTTCGCAGTCGAGGCAGCTTTCCGCTAGTAGTGGAGTGTCTGCACCTCACTCTCCGATATCTCCTTATGCCGTTTCCCATGGCAGGACTGATTCCCGCGGTTCGCTGGGCTCACCCACTCTCTTCCCAACCAGGAACTTCTCGCGCCCAATGAGCTCTGCGAGTTTGACCAATCTCAATGCTGACAATAGTCCCTCACGGGGGCCGATGGCCATGCAAATGAGCCATTTACGAAATGCTAGTTCTTTCGACGGATCTAGATCCTTGCCAGGATACCTGGCTGGGGAGGCTTCCTCCTACACGCATGCTACGTATAGCCTGCCCCGGGGGCGGAGGGTATCCAATAGAGCCTCTCGCATCTTTCAAGGCCTCTCAACACCGCATTTCGAGTGGCAGGAGCCTATGTTTCCTGGCACTCCACCCCTAGAAGGTAGTAACAGCAGCGAACTTCCCGTCCCTTCCCCTATGGCATCTGCAAGACCCAGCCGAGAGGAGACGAGTCAACAAAGGTCAGGATTCTCTTTTGAATTCGACTCAGAACAAGCTCTTGCGTCTAGAGAAACAACCCACCCACAATCGGCATCATATACGCCCACCGGGTCTGTGAAATCAACTGACTCGAACCCGAGACCGTCATTAGGGGAGCTTCCCTTGACAAATGTGTTCATGCCACCACCGCCACCCCCTTTGTCTCCAGTGGTGGAGGCTTCCCAGTCGTCAAGGTCTAATAGCACAATTCGGCCATCTACTGCTCGTACTATCAGCAACTATCAGGGACTATCAGCTGAAGACCATGTCAACAAGGCTATCGAGCTTCATGAGCACGGCGATTTGAAAGAGTCGACGTACCACCTCAGAATCGCAGCCCACAAAGGTCACGCGACTGGGATGCTACTCTATGCCCTAGCCTGCCGTCATGGTTGGGGGATCAGAGCGAACCAGAAGGAGGGTGTGCAGTGGCTCCGCAAAGCCGTGGATTGTGCCATGTCAGAGGTAGCTGAAGACGAGAATCCAGCTACCCGAAAACCGGGAACCGACTTCCACGACATGAAGACACATCGAGCACAGTTTGCCCTTAGCATCTACGAGCTCGGCGTGTCGCATCTCAATGGATGGGGCATCGAGCAAGACAAGGCTTTGGCGCTGCGCTGTTTTGAAATTGCAGGCAATTGGGGCGATACTGATGCGCTGACGGAAGCCGGATTCTGTTACGCCGAGGGGATCGGTTGCAAAAAGGACATGAGGAAAGCTGCCAAGTTCTACCGCATGGCAGAAGCAAAGGGGGTCAGCATGGTTGGAAATAGCTGGTGAGTTTGATCAGGTGTGCATGTGTTGTTTCTCTCGACATGGCTAATGGAGTTCTTTCACAACATAGGATTCACAAAGAAAAGTATAATGACATTGATGATGAGAGAGAAGGTCGATCAACATCCACAGCCAAGTCGTCTTTGGAGAAGCCACGCAGCAAGTCAAAATCGCGTGGTATATTCGGTCGAAAGAAGTCAACCAATGCTTGAAAGAAACGAAGATGTCGTTTTGATAGTAGAGGTGGTTGCGGTATACATACTTGTACGTCTGTGGGGGTAATATTAATGCCAATCTCGCTCTGTGAGCGAGCTGTTAACTCGGTATGACTTGTATTCTCTTGTTTTTGGCATTCTATCAACAAAGGAGGGTTTCTTGAAGAAACGACAACGAGGTACGCCGCAAGTTGTACGTATTTATGATGGCTTTTGCAGATGGCTGCCGTATAAACCTACGCCTACATCCGTAAGATACTTTGTTACTCTTTGGTAGAAGTAGCTTTTGCTGTTTGGGTACATGAACCGTCTTGGTGACGAACGTGTACACACAAATGAAGGGTGTTGGAAATGATATAACATAAAGTTGGCCTTTGGCACCCGGTACATATGATAACGCATGAGCTTGAGTATCCTGTGCTTTGAGCGACATAGACTTTGTCGTATGGGGTTCTGTACGTAATCTATAAAGAGTAGACCATATGGCCTTGTGCTGTATAGAAACGGAGTTACTCTTGCGACTCATCCTAGATACATACCTCAGGTAATAGAGTCACTGGGTACAATTGAAACCCTCTCAGGGGAGTGTCAGTAGCTAGCTGTGGTTGGACAAGGTAGAGTTATGTCCCGATTGTCACTCACTACCCATCTACAGAGGCGGAGATGTCTTCTGGCCACTGCAATCCCAACGTGCAGAGATAGATATGCCTTATTTATTACTGTCTATTACCCGGGTAGGTGGGCACGCAGGTGCCCCTTCAGGGGCAGGTATAATCATCAACGGACACAATACGTGGCCAAGGCGACAATGACATAGACCTTCACCAGCAGGGCGCCCGTGAGCCAATTCGACTTCCCTTCCTGCACGACGTAGGCCACGACGATGACAAAAGCAAAGGAGACGACGACCGGAAACCCGTCAAAGTCCAGCGTCATTTCCTCGTTGGCCATGGCCCAGGCGATCATGACCAGCAGGGGCACGATGAGCAGCGCGACCTGCATGCACTTGTCGAGGGTGAGCGAGATGCTGAGGTAGAGCTTGTTCCTGGCGGCGAGGAAGATGGATTCCGGATCGTTGGAAAGGAGGGGGAAGATGACGAAGCCGACAAACGTCTGGGAGACGCCGGCCTGCCGCACCATCTTCTGGACGCTGCCTATGGCGAAGTCGGCGTTGAAGGCGACCAGGACAGTCGAGACGATCAGGGTCACAAAAGCGGCGAGAAAGGACAATACGGGGGTCTCTTCCTCCTCCGCTTCCACGTCGTCGTCGTCGTCGTCGTCGTCGTTGCCGCCGCCGTCTTCTTCTTCACGGTACTCATCCTCCGGGGAGTCCTCGATCTGTTCGCGGCGGGCAGCGGCGACCGGTGGCGATGGGCGCAACTTGTCGGGCACGACCACGCGCGTCGACTTTTTAATGGCTACTTTGCGCGGCCTCTCGCTGGGCTTGTCGAACAGGCGCCTGTGCATCTTCAGTTGGAAAAGAAGGTACAGCGCGTACGAAACCAGGATCATGATCGACGTGCCCCGAGACTGGACGACGATGTCGTGGTCTGTGATGCCAGCTACCATGAGGCGTGACGCCGTGGGCACGACCAGACTGATGACTGCGAGCAGGAGCATCATGCTGACAGTCTGCGCGACGGTGACGTTGAAGGTCTGCTCGATGCGGTTGATGCCTCCAAAGAAAAAGCACAGGCCGGTCATGAACAGCAAGTTCGAGATGATGCTTCCGAGGAGCGACGTCTTGAGGATCGTCATCTGCTTGTGCTTCAGGAGGAGTACCGAGGAGATCAGCTGCGTAGCGTTGCTATTACCTTATCGTCAGCATTCTGCTCCTTGGGATCACACACGGTTGTTGTTTCGTGTTCCCTGGCCAGGTAGGTGATTGCAAGGTAGCGATGAGGGACGTAAAGGTAATTACCAACCTGAATGTTATACTGAGCAATGCTCCTTGTAGCTCTCCCAAGCGGAAAGTGATCTGGTCGACCGCGAAAGATATCATCAGCGTGGACGGGATGATGGCGACAAAGTTGATGGCGAAGACAGCTGCCGCATCCACGTTGGCATAATTGAGCGCGAAGCCGACCGGGACCAACAAGAACAGCACGTTGATCCAAGAACCGAACACGGTCGCGCGGATCTGTGACCAAGTGGAAAATACTTGGACAGCCTCTTCACGTCCGTTATGGTGGTCGCTTTCTTTTTCTTTGTCGGCCTCTTTTTGGAGCTGCGAGTCCGGATTGAGTTTTTGAGCGGCCCTGCGAGGGTGCAGAATGTCCGTTGAAGGTTCACCACCGCCCTCCTCATCCTGATTCTCTACCTTTGACGAAGGGGAAGGAGACTCTCGGACCCCTGGCTTCTCGGGGTCAATCTCTTGGACTGCGGGAGTTTCAGGGTTTGCTGGATTGTCAGTGCGCTCTTCGTGCTCGGAAAAGTAGTGTTCGGGACTTGATGTCCTCTGAATTTCAGCCTCGGTGTGAGAGGCCTCTAGAGTGGAGGGTGCAATGCCGTGCGACGGCCTTTCACTTGCGGGCAAGATCGCATGCGACTGTCCGCTGGAACGTCGATAGTGGTTCGAGTGGTCTGTCTGTACGATTCTGAGAGGTGCAGCACTGCCCGGGGACACACTTTGCAGAGTATTTGCCCTGTCAGGGGGCCTCCATCTACCAAAAGGGTTCCTGCGAGGGCCATCATCGGAGTACCAAGCCGCATGTTTAGCCTCACGTCGGAACTTGTCTGAATCAAAATCAGTAACAGCATCAAATGCTCTAGTTTGCTGGAGACGTACGCATAACGGGATATTGAGAGGTTGTTTGGACTGTTCCTTATGTTTATGGGCATCCGTAATGAGAGATAAGTTATCGAAGAGGAGGGAGAAGGTGACAGCTCTTCAGGTCCTCCGTACTCAAGGACCGAATCCAGCCTCATTGTGATGGCGTTATAGGGCGGCTGTGTGCATGCTATCCCTGGTCGTAAAGGGACCCTAAGGGACCCTGCTCGACCCTGCTCGACCAGCCTTGTTTACTTGGAGGCGCATTCTGGGAGCGTGTGGCAGAACCAAGCAGACGTCTGCGTCTGCAGTTACGAGCCTAGTCTCTTCCACCCGGGGGTAAGGACGAGCGATTGGGGGCCTAGTTGAGGGTGAGGGATTGAGAATTAATTCACGGCTGGTGAGGCTGGACAAAAGTGCTTCTGCTGAAACACATGTTCACAGCGCGGATCAAGGACAAAACAGCTTATATAAGGTTTGCGACCGAACAAAACTACGTGCCCCGTATCACGTACCCGTACACACACGATGCTACCATGGGCTGTACGCCTTGTGACTCAGAAACTTCATCCAGGACCAAGGTGACCTATGCCGTAAAATTTTCTGAAGGGTATCAGATACATTGTACTCTTCTTCGTCTTGATATTCACCTCCCCCATTTCAACCTTGGTCTCGTACGGTCCCAAAAGTTCTATTTTCAGAGGAAAGCCACGTACGATATCTGCCAATAGTTTCTCGAGATCCACCAATACGAGTCCATGGAGGATATCACGAGTCACGACCAGAACCAGGACGTCAAAAGCGGCCCCGTCACCTCGTCGCAGATCCCGGCCCTACAGAAGAAGTTGGAATCTTTGCTACCGTACTCGATCCCTCTGGTGGAGAGGATCAAGTTCCATCTTGCACATCCCGTCTCCGAAACATCCAGGATATTCGTCGCCGTCTACAACCCGGCGGCCAAAGACACAGCTGCACCATCACCAGGAGGCCCCAGACCCAGCACACACCGTCATACCGTTGGTGTGAGCGACACGTGGCTACAAGATACCACGACCTCGGCCGCTGCACCACCACCATGGTTAGCCGCGCACATAGATCTAGTACACTACGGCCAAACCCAAGTCTGGGTGTTTGCGAGCTGGGAACATCCATCACAGCAGCGGCAGCAGCAGCACACTTACACGCCCGCGCCCACACAGGCGCAAACGGACGCGCACACGCATGTTGAGAGGGAGAACACCACCACCACCACCGGCGGTGGCGGCGAATATGACCCTATCCATGAAGCCCTGGTGACCTCGCTCTTCAAATACATATACACGAGCTTGATCCCGACCATGCCCACGACGCCATCGGGCGAATGGCTCACGCTCCTGCGGACGGGGAAGACGCTGACGACGCCATACTCGCGCACCAAGATCCTCTTCGGCACCGTCAGCGATAAACTATGGCGGTATCTCCCCGACCACGTCCGAGCGAGGATGGACCCAGGGTACCTCAAGTACGTCTTTACGCCCGATAATCCTATTACGGCCACTGAGTCTGCTGCTACTGCTGCCACACCGTTCCGTCTCCCTCAAGGCTATACCTTCACCACCCTCCTCCCGACGCATCTGCAGACGGTGCTGGACAGGTCGTCCATCCCTCGCACGCTGTCCACACTGTCACAGTACGTCAACGTAGGCGTCCTGCACATGTCCAGCGGCCCCGACCCTGTCGCGTGGGGCTTCTTGGGCAAAGACGCGAGCGTATCCAGTCTGCACACCGAACCCGACCACCGTGGTTTGGGTCTAGCTGCGTGTGTGACTCGAGAGTTGATTCGGCGTCAACACCAAAGACAGGCATCGGATCTCAACCACGAGGACGAGGAAGACACAACAGGCCGAAGATGGGCCCATGCCGACGTTTCACAATCTAACTTGTCGAGTCGACGAGTCATGGAGAAGCTTGGTGCTAAGCCCATGTGGAGGGTGATGTGGACGGAATTGGATCTGGAGAAGTTCTTTTATCCGTCCCCGTCCTGACCACTCACCATTGTTCCCAAAGGTTAATTTCGATATTATCACGTTCCAATTAGCGGATCCTAAGGCAATGAAGAAATGACTCTAGACGTTGAGTGACGTGACCCAGGTCAACACAGCCATCTGCTGGTCTCTGTTGTGAACTCAAGTGTACAAATCTAAGTGTCAGATTGACCCATCACACCGGGCTCATGACATCCACTGGCTCCCATACTCGTCTAAATTCGTTCACATACCTTCACCACAATCTTGCTGCACATAGGTTGCCCCTTACTCAACAATCTCGACATATGCATGAAACTCATCGTACAGCCATTGGTCGATGCCTTCCCATTTCTTTTTCTCCTCCTCCTCATACACGCTACTCTGTGTTTGCTCCAGTATTTGATCGCGAAGGTAGCTAGCTTCCTCGTCCGACATGTCCCTCGAAGTTTGATCCAAGTTTTCCAGTGGAGGAGCTACGCTCAATCCACCAGACTCCGGCAATGGTGATCTTTCCCTTCCTGTCCGGGGACTTGTTGTTTCTTGGAACGGCGCAAATAGCTCATCATCTGGTGCCACACTAACGTCGCTGCATGCCAATCGTTCGACGGGACTGCCACTGAAACCGGTGATGAAGACGGCTCCACTAGGACCATAAGCATCACTTGTAGCAGCATTCCGGAGTGAGGGCTCAAAACCACAAAAGCCGACCTCGGAGTCTAGGATGCCTGGAAGATCATCCTGACCACAGCTCGGGGGTTTTATCTCTGGGACTGTATTAGTGATGTTCCGATCATGAGGACCTGTTCCCTTGACAGCGCTCTCAATCGGGAAAATATCAGGGAGGCCGTCTGAGAATATTAAATCATCGTCGAGGTCATCAAGCCCTTGTTGCAGACCATTCGATGTCTCTATTGCGTGAAAATGGCCACTGTTAGGCTGGCTTCGGATCCTGTCAATTTCTCTCAGGGGTCGATCACCCTGATCTTGTGCCGACAGTTTCAATTTCTTGTTGATATGTTCATTGACCTGTATTGAGCTGTTGCCTCCGATGTTGGGATTGGCCTTTGTCTTGGGATCGCAAATCTGCTCGAGAGGACTTCCACGAGTCCTGTCAGGTTCAGATTCTCGTTTGATATGCTGCAAACCCGTAATCTTCATCTGCCTTTTTTCTGAAGCCTTTGGGCGACGCTTAGGTTTTTCCACTCCTTCTTTGCAGCACTTATGTTTGCAGTCCCTGTGATGCTGGTTACAGTCATGCTGACATGTCCACCGTCCGTTAGGAAGCTGGACTGGCTTTCTGTAGGATGACGTGTTGCCACGATTCTCATCTTCATAGCTCAATCTGTGCGCAAATTCCAAAGGGCCTTGTGCCCCATTGGACCTGCTGCTGTTGTCGACTTCTTCTCGGAGTATTTCGTCAATGTCCTTCACACCTGCAATCTCATGCTCCTTCGTTTCTATAGCAAGAAGATCGTGATCATCGATGCCACCGTCGTCAAACTCTTCGTTCTGTCTCTCCTTGGTTTGTTCCATGGCATTGTTGGCGATTCCAGACAAAGATCTTTGTTGCCAGGGAAAAATCGAATTAGGTATGCCCATCAGTCGCAATTCAGCGTACTTGACCGTTCCTGCAATTTCATCGCACATCACATAGCAATTGATACTGCTCGTAGGCCTGGTCAGCACTGCTGATAAGAACACCTCCTGTCCTTCACGCAAATTCTTTGCGCCGAATCTTCGGAAATCTATCAGTGTGCCATCCGAGGTCTCCACTAGTAAACAGATATGGACATCTTTTTTTTTGTACACCAGTGGTGGAGTGTCATTGAGAAAGCCTATCTCGGCAACAAATTTGATTGTTCCACCAGAGCCACGCTTCAAATCTCTACCTGTCTCCTTAATGCACACTCGTAAGTTCGGGAAGCTTTCGAGCTTCTTGAGAAGGTCGCGACCGAACGGAGGATTCTTCCCTAGAACGAGCTCAATACGAGAGGGCTCCGTATTGAGTAGAGTGTCGACGCTGTTGATGGAAGCCGAAGCAAGTTTGCGCACGGAAACTTCCCCAAGGCCTTCCAGTTGTCTCAATTGGCTCGCGGTGTTGTCCCAAACGTGGGCGGCAAGGCTCCGGCCCAGTTCAAGAGCATTTCTCGTGGATACCGAGTCTTTCAAATGAATCTGACAATCAATGATGCATCGGGTGAGGCGATTCGCATGGCTGAAAACTATCGATTTGTCAATCCGGTGCTGCTGATGGTGCTTTCTGAAATTGTCGTTGTCCGGAATCAAGACGTTGCCCAGTTCTGCCTGAATCAACAGTGACACCTTATGAGCCTGGAGTGCCACATCCACCTTGACAGGGAACTTGATCTCGGGTGCTTTGTTGATCTCTTTATAAAACGACTTTTCTCCTGCCATCATGCGAACCTCACGAAATTCCCGGGCTTGAGCTAAGGTCGACAACTGCAAGAGGGTCAGCCAGCCTTAAAACACATCACAGTTCATCTCACATACAATTTCAGACATCTTAGCCTTGGGAGGCAGGGCAATGAACGACTTCATTGTGTCAAAATTTATATAGTATCGTGCCATGGTCTGTCCGTATTCAGTTGATATAAGTTGAGCCTGTTCGTTAACGAGGCCGGCATTCTTGAGTAATGCAATATCTTTGCCGCACAACTGTTCCAGCTGTCCCAACAGATCATCCTCGAGATCTGTGTCGACTCCCTCTTTGAAACGATAATGGGAAGGGTTTTTCTTCATGCGGACGTACAAAAATGTGCTCGCAAGCCACGCCTTTGCTGTGGACAAGTCATACACAGTCCCGAGCCCAATCTCGGCGTTGAGATGTTCGATCAGGTTCTGGTGCAGACAACTCTCAAGAATGCCTTCTCCTGACACCATTTTCTCATATTTTTGAACTTTTCCCTTTCTTGTCAATATGACTGCACAAGCAGAAGTTCCGAATTGCGGTCGGCCGGCTCTTCCAAGCATTTGCATCACTTCTAGATCAGCATATTCTTGGACACCATTGTCAGTCCAGGTTGTTGTTCCCTTGAGGATGACTAGATAGCAGGGAAGATTAACACCGACGGCGAGTGTGGAGGTGCTGCAGATGACGCTAATCTGACCGTCTAGGAAAGCTTGCTCGACAGCTCGGCGGTCAGCCTGCGCCAGGCCTCCATGGTGAAATGCTACACCTGCAGCAGATGTGACTGCGGAGTGTTACTGTCTGTCGGGAATCCGGAAACAATGTAGGGTACATGCCTTTGAGATCCTGAGACGTGAATGTTAGCGCCCTTGTTGGGCCTTTCCACAATCGTTGAGACGTGGTTGAGGTTGTCCAGATATTAGCCAGCTTCTTAGCAGTCATCGTAGATGCATTCCGGGTTGGGCAAAAAATCATCACCGGTTTCCCAAGTCCGTGGCGCGCAATTATGTTTGGTAGTCTGTCCAACATCAGCGCCTCGAACAGCACACAACGTCATCGCTGCTAGGTGGCAAAAGGGCGATGCCCTCTTTTCACTTACTGCTGTGTGAGCATTGACTCAAATGCGAAGTCATTCCCTCTCGCTTCGAACCCATAGACATATTTCTTCAACTGGACCGGCCGGAAGCTTTCACCGAAAACCTCCCTCAGCGCTGGGATGTGTTGTAAAGTTGAATTTCGCCCAAGCCATGTGGCGATGTCTTCGGAGTTCGGAACTGTAGCAGAGAGCGCCACGAATCTGATTTTGGCACCGATCGACTTCATTCGAGACACGACCGCCTCTAGGGTGGCGCCACGGTTTTCTTTGAGAATGTGTACTTCATCCACGAGGAACAGTTTCACTAATTGGATCAGTCTGGCGTGGTCTTTCCATTTGCGGGTCACACTGTCCCATTTTTCGGGAGTGGTGATGATGATGTTTGCACTCTGCACGTTGTTCAAATGCTTAGAATCGGTGTCACCCGTCAATTCAGTACAGTGCAAGTTGAGATGGCCAAATTTGGACTGCCAGTCGCGATATCTTTCAGAGCAAAGGGCTTTTGTTGGAGCTTGGTAGACAACCTTGAAATCGCTCCCGGCAGACGCTGCAATTAGCCTGCATATCGCAAGCTCCATGAGGACAGTCTTCCCACTGCCGGTAGGAGAGGATACCACTAGGTTATCATCAGTACCGAAAGCACTTGCGAAACATTTTGATTGAACTGCATTGAACCACTCAAACTTGAAGACCGAGCGTAGTCGATCAGGCAGAGTTGTCGTAGCAATCAGCTGTATCCCCTGAATGATAGGTGTCGACGAGAACTGATCAGAAGAGGTCACCTTGTGAATTAGATCATCGCCAGCAAAGGACTGCTCTAACAAATAATTCGTGCTCTCCGCCTTCGCGAACTTTATGTGTTGACGATGTTGCAACATGCGCATTGTTGGACTGGTCAGAACAGGAACGGTTGGAGAGCTCAAAGGGTGAAGCGCAGGAGCGCGGTCGTGTCGGTTATGTATGTTCACGGGGCACCGTTTGACCTCAGAAGACATGCTGGCTGGTCCAGCACTGCCTGTGTTCATTTTTGGGGTATGCAACGGCCATGATATGTGAGCGCCTGAGAAATCCGAGCTGCGATGATTCGGCGGAACATCACTGATTCCTTCTAAAAGGTGCAAATCTGTCAAAGGTAAGTCTGGTTCTACACAGCATATCTTGTCCTCACCAAAGTCGTCGAGGTCGTCATGAGAAGCCAAGACAGGACCAGTGCTCCTCGTAAGTGCCTGAAGCAGTGAGTCTGGAGCAGGATTGCGGCCACTGGCACCAGAGGAAGGGGGTTGACAAGTGGCCTGTGTATGCCTCGTAGAATTCATGAGCCCAGGTTTTCCGTTCCTTGCTAGACTCTGTGCGGTGGCCAAGGCATATATCGCAGCAGACAGAGGACAGAAAATGGCATCTTAGCAATTCGAGCAGGTCAGATAGATATGTACCTATGGACAGGGAAGGTGCAGGTCAATTGTTCAGCGCAGGTACAAAGTGCCATAAGGACCGCACGTGACCATATTGATACCTCGAGACTGCCATTGTGGTTTGATTTTGTGAGGATTCTGAGTCTGTCATGCTTGGTATAAAGTTGTAGTATTAATACAGCCTCCTCAAGTACCATTCAGCATCCATGTTGGTCATCTGTGGGTATCCTGGAAATCCTCCGCCTCACTCGTCAAGTCATTGTCATCGGAGACATTGTTTCAATCATCGTACTTTGGGAAATAACTAGCAGACTCATTCTTACGCTTCTTCCGATTAGGAGAACCCGGACGTGATGTCGCCATCGCAGTCTCCTCCTGGCTGAGGGGTGTTTTTGGTATCTGGATGGACATATCATTCATGTCCAGCGTATCACCCTGTTCTGACTTCTCATCGCTGTATATCTTGATTGACGGCGGCGGAGAGGAGTGGAGGCGAGCTTCCTCCGTATTATATAAGATGGTAGAGACGAGGACGATGGATGCCCCTAATAGAAACTGAATACTTGTCAGCAGAAGAAAACTGATCGAGGTCGCTGCTACATACGTGGCTTGTCAAGGAGTTATCAAAGAAGACAAAACTCGCTAAACTACTGAGAACCATGCTAATGCTCAAAGCGAAATTTTTGGCAATGTTGTCGGCGTAAAAGATCGCAAAAGCCGCCAGGACGGCGCCGATTGTTTGTATGAGGATAGACGCTACAACAACCGAATTGTAGCCGACGAAGAATCCATATTTGGCGACAGTTTCGCCATCCAGGAAAATGATGCCGATGAAGAAAGCGGGGAAAAGAGAGTAGACAGACAGCTGGACATTACGAATCCAGATGGAGGTGGCCTTGGGAGACTCCTTCATGACCTTTTCAAAATAAACGCCAGCAAGGCCCGAAGTAATGCATACGCCGAGGACAGCAAGTAATCCTGCGGAGGCGTCCATGCCTGGCGAATCAAGAGCAAGCTCGTCTTCTTCAATTCCCTCGTATGTAGCGGATCTCTTATTGAGGTGGGAACCGTGTCCTGCAACCTTGAAATGTTCTCGTAAAGGGTTCGAAGACCTCGGCACATAGACTCGAGCATGATGATTCGAGGCCAGTGAAGTGGTGGATTCTTGTGGCCATGACACTATTCCCACTCCAATCATCAAGAGGACGAGTGATACCCATTGCCTTGCCGAGAGAGATTTTCGCAGGATCATGACACTGAAGACCGCTGTAACAAAGATTTTGAATTGATATGTGACGTGGAATGTGGCCGCATCGAGGTTGGAAATCCCAACGTATTGTAGACTGTTTGCCAGCGTGTACAGGCTTGCCGGAATTGCAAGCTTCCAAGAATCGCCTCCAAATATGGCGTTGGCAAGTGTTCGCAAGAGTGAAGTTGCTGTCGTGGTTTGAGGGACCGACAGGGAGATCTCGTAAAGGGACACGGTAAGACAAAAGACAAGTTTCAGAACTTCGACGAGGAAGACAGCCGTGGAGGGAAGATAACGGTGCCCGTCTGGCGTCGGCATGACTCGAGAATAGTGAAGAAGCTGCGTTTCAATCCTGTTAGCTGGGCTCGTCGTTGCGAGGATCGCGATCCTGCGATGGCTGCATACCAGGATAAAGACAGAAAATTGTATCGTCAACTGCCATGCGGTGTTAGCATCCTCTAGTCGCAACATTGTCAGTTCTCCTACGGTGCTAAGACATAACCTCCGTAATGATGCTCCCATAAACCTGGGTTGGCTGCCCATGCGGTCTGTACCCATACTGCGATATTAATACGGTGGTGCTTCTTTGGTCTCCGGAATGGGTGTAGAGATGCTCTGACTGCCCGTCGCCTCGACCTATTCGTCCTGCACCAGGCAGGGAACACGGTCTCTTTCGAAAAAAGGAAACAATGACCAAAAGGAGTGGACGGGTCTTTGGTCGGATTGAGGCTCTTCGCGTGCGTTGAACCGCTGAGGAGGAGGACGATGAAAGCGTGGAATCCCAAGGTCACCCGACACCGCAACAATGAAGAAAAGTCAGCATGACCTGGAAGACGTGAAGTCACGAAGCAATAGTGGTAACGATTGGCGAATGAGTGGAATGGTACCAGGCGCGTCGATTGGGTTGTTTTTCAAGATGCAGTCTTGAACTCGTACTCGTACTTCTCCCGTCCTCCTCACCGCGGATGGGCTTTCCTGCGGATTCGCTAATTGGGGCGCACCAGGCTTGCCGGATGCAGCCTGCGTCATGGATCCTTGTGGCCCCCTGTTTGAGAGGCTGTCAACGCCCAAAGAATCTGTGCCTGACACCTGTGCCCCCATCAGACTGCTGGACACTCCCAAAACAGGTCCACTACCAAGATACTTCTTCAGTCGCTAGATCCGACATGCTTTTAGATTGACGGGAAACCAGGAAATTCGGTGTGCATTTCATTACGCGACTACGGAGATCCAAGAGAAACTCGATCTGCATCGACGATTCCGCCGTCCCCGACAACGCCCAGGCCAGTTCACAGCACCAGGGCCAGCCTTGTACTCATGTCACCGCACATCGTGAACTCGTCGGGTGACTTTGTCCCAGCATAATACTCGTACAGTATACAAAGAAAATCCTCCACTTCGTGATCATCATCAAAACAGAGAGAATGTACAAGTCCAATTGTGATGTCAACATATCAAAAATTCTTTCCTCCATAAACCAGAGCTTCTAGGATGGGGAATAATGTAACTCCTCTTCCTAATGCGCCGTCGCTAGGGTTGACGACCTAGCTTCCCAGCCGTGATAAGGCCAGTCGATGAATTCTTGTGAGGGTATATCGTCTCGCGATGGAATAGACGACAGTTTCTTGAGGGCGGCTTTGTGATTGTGCTCTCGCCGAAAACTTGCTGTATCTTGCGAGTCATTGGTCGATGTGGAGAAGAAAGAGGCACGATTGGGATGCTTCGCGCCGTTCACAACGGGGGCGAAATTCGGCGAGGGGAGGAAGGACATCTCGCTATCATGTCCCAAGGATGTTTCCGTTTGAAAGCTCGCCATGGAAAATCTGATGCTAGGGTCAGCCGACCTGCCTGTTTGAAAAGTGGTACAAGACGCCTGGTCAGAGTTCCCATCAGAGTGGTTGAGGGCTTCTTGGCCAGATGCATTGATTCGGGATATTTCATGGCTGATCAAGCCGGCTGGTACCTGTTGGTGTCGAGATATCTTCTCGAGATCTCGGAGTAGCCGAAGTCGCGGATCCGTGCTTCTTTTGGCGTGTTGTGAGATAGTCGACCGTAGTCTGATCGCGGCAAGTAGGGACTCTTCCTGTTTGGTTACGCTGACCATCCTTCGACTTTCTATGCTTGCATTGTCAGACAGACATGACCCTTGGAAAGATGTTCGTCGCGAGTCGGTAGGAGTGGCTGGGAAGGAAGTAAGCAAATCTTGTTCCTCCACCGGGCGCTGAAAAGAACCAGTATTGGAATATGACTGTCGTATGTTGAGCGGTCGGCTGGAAGCTTTGGTCGAAGTTCTCGCATTGCGTTTTGAGGCATTGCGAGCAAGCCGCCTTAAGCTGGGCGTGGCTTGTATAGATGCGTTCTGGTTTGTCTCAATTGCTTTTGCAGTTTCAACGACGATGTCCGATTCCATCAACGATTCGAGTGCTATACTGTCACGTAGTTGTGGCAAACGCCCATGTCCAAGTTCCACGCGACCTTCTTCGTCATCCGACGAAGAGAGATCGAGTATACTGGTAGTGTGTAGATCGCTTGATGCCAAAGTTTTCGATATTGACTTTGTTCCAGATACATGTTGACTGTGGCGAGAGCGGGATAGTTCCTGACATAGTGTTGATTTTGAGGATTTCGCATTAAGGGTCGAAGTCCGTGGGGGAATGGCGGAGTCGGGAAGCATATAGCGAGAAGAGGAAGAAGTTGAAGGGTCAGACTCCAAGATTGCACGACCATCGGACGCATTTGAGATGAAGGTGGACGTTTTCGCGGGATCCTTCGAAACAAGACCAATCCTGCCGTCCTCGAATGCGCTCTCCATACCATCCACGAAACTTGGCTGGAATTCTGGTTCGTGAACACTTTCATCCTCACTGCTATCACCTTCCAACCCATCGAACCAATGCTTTGCGCCGACTTTGGGTCTCCTGATATTTATTTTGACCTGGGATATTTCCACAGCTGCATCGGAGTGGGTTAAGTATGGCTTTGGACGTTTCGCATTGATCATGGAAAAGTTTGGCGTGTGGCGAGGGCCAAGCTCGTGGGGATAGTAGCTTCCCCTGTGCGAAACAGAGCCTTTCGATGATTGTGTCGATATCGGTTCTCTTGGATGGCCTGCTGATGCGACCGATCTTTGGCTGCTCAGAAGTGATCGAGGAGGAGAAACAGGCGACTCTGATTTCAGCTTGGTGAACTTTTTACTTCCACTCTTGTCTTGATGTTTCGTCGATCGGAATAAGCGCAATTGTCGCGACGGTTCTTTCTCCGGTGTGTTTGACTTCATTACAATCGGCGATCCTTTACGTAGAGCACCGTCTCTTCTCGACGACTCAGAGGTCTGTTGTGATATAGCAAGCGGCATTTTCTGTGCCTCATAATGAGAGTTCAAGGTGGAAGAAGAGGGATGCGGTTTGGGTCGTTTCGAGTGTACGGAAGCTGCTTTTCCGGAGCTGATACAGAAATCTTCATGCAACAATACGGAGGATGCCTTCAACTTCAGTTCGGGAGTGCCATCAGGCTTCTCAGTAGCCGCGGTCGAGGAGCCGAATTCAGTAGCGGCATCCGAAAATGACAAAGTTGGTACCTTGACCGTGTTAGAAGAACTGACACTTTCGTTCCGAGCGGTATTCAAGGCGGCTTCCGAGATACCAAGTATGTTTTGAGCCTTATATTCTCGTTTACCGGTCTTTTTCTTCCAAACTTGATCAGTTGCGGTGGACTTTGTCCTCTTTAGCGATGCTGGGAGGTGAAATCTTGAGCCAGACCCCATGTCCGTCTTCTCCAGTCGTGGACAGGCCGAGTGCTTCGTTTGAGCAGTGCCAGCCGACAGGTCGGCCGGTCAACGGTTCGGGAAAAGCGGCGAGACTCAAAGGAACATATTGTGTCGCTATAAAGCTACCATTCACCTCGTGGACGATTTCGTCGCGGGCAGAACTTGCGAGGATAGAAGGTAGACGGAAGGTCACACAAGTTGGTGTATCAGCCCGAGCGAGTGCAGGCCGGGCGAGTGCGATAAGATGGTTTGAGGCTTCCCGGCAGACAGTTCGAGGAAGGGAGCAGTCGTGATGTCGTCGGAAACCTCGACAGCAGCAGCATGTAGAGGCTGTTGTAGAGATTGCCAGTCCCTCTGGGTCAGATGGAGAGCCAGCCGATCGCCCCGTCTGTACAACAGTCATCCGTTGATGAACATGAAGCCTTCCATGACAGGACTGGAGCAGGAGGCAGCGGTGGGACCACGGGATCTTTTGGGTCCCTGAGGCGCAAATGACGAACGCAGACAACGAGAGGGTTAGTTGGGATTGCTCAACAGCTGCTGATCGCAATGGCGGTCAGCATAGGAGCGAAGGCTGGTGCCGCCTCTGTTAGCACCGACTAGAGTCGCATGGTGGAAGTTGCAAATAACCTTAGCAGAAATGGCATGACCTGCTGGCTGCTGCTGCTACGTCGGAACGTGTAGCAGCGTTGACGTGGTTCAAGGTTGTTCCCGCTGCCCTTGCAATCCTCGTGCAAATGCACGTCCGTTTATCGTGCTTGACACCCTTCTCGAAGATTAGGCGTCGAGATGCATGCATTGGGCCGGCGCCGGCACTGAGCTACTGGGGTGTGCCTGAGCCTTCAGTGGCCAGGAAATGGCTCCAAGGAAGATAGAGCTCCATCATGTTGCAAGCTTGCATCAGCGCCATGGGTCCAGCTACCCGGACGGAAATTCCAACTCTAACTCCCACTGCAAGCCCTCCTGGGCATACTGTAGCAGACCAACAACACTCCACCCCTGGCTGCGAAAAGAGGCATCTTTTAGCGCACACAATGGATGCCATAGCACAGCAGAGTTCAAGTTCAACACAGTTCGACGTGGTGATCTTCAGGGGGTCTCAAAGGGTCTCAAGCAGCGATCATGGCCGCGTACCAGGAACATGCCTTAGGTGCCAACGGCGCCATTGCCCACGGAGTACTCCAGAAACTCTTGCTTTGTGAGACTGAGCAGATACTCCGTATTATTACGCACGATTGACGCCCCCTAATTAGCCGTCTTAGACACGTCACAGGACCAACGCAGACGTAGAGAGAGAGTGTGTGTCAATAGTCCCGAGAGCTGATATACCGAGAAAAGGAAACTGAGATTCTTCCACAAGGAGCACCACATCACACCGAGAGAGGGAGATTACCAGTTCTTCTACCGAGGACAAGTCAAAGAACAGACGCTCGTGCGCATTCCGGGTGGCTTACAGTGTGCACCGTGATGTTCCTGATATGATGTCAATCCCCGGGATGTTGTATCTTGACCACCACCTGAACAATCGACCTTCTCGGGTCACGTTCACTGAAGTCCATCTCGGATCAAGCCTAACTCCTCTTTGGCGTAGTTACCTTGATCGATGAGAACGCGCGGTATCAGCTATCGGTCTCCAAACGCAAACCTCCGACAATTGCTGTTCCGCACTACGAAGGCCTCCTCAGTCGGCCTGCCAGACTGAGACCGATCGTTATCGTCAAGCCACGAGGATCGTGCCATGGTCTTTTTGAGAAGGACGGGTGCAGGCCCTGGTCAGTCCACCCCCTACCTCGGTGCAATAGTCGGCAAATACGTGCTCTCCCCTGGCAATACCTGTCTCACTCCATACGTCCCAAGCATAACATGAGCCGTTATTGGCCATAATATCCCGGGTACCATGCTTGAGAGACGATTTCAGTCATCCGTGGCCGTCGAAGTTGTATCAGTGTCGCTACTATAGTCGATACCTCCGCTCGACTGGAGGGGTTGTTCGACACTTTCGCTCTCGACAGATGATGAGCGGTCAATATTGATGAGGATTCGTGAGATGCTGATCTTCCGGCGAAGTGAGTGAGTTGTTCCAAGAGATTCTGAGTTCGAGCAGGCATTTAGGACTCCATGGCCATCTGTTGTTTCTTGTTGCAAGCCTCTGTCATGATCCATTTCGGGTGATAAACCCGTCTTATCTGTATCTTTTTTCGAGACACTTTGCTCTAAGGAATCTGTTACTTCGATATGCTTCTGTGGCAAAGGCCCTTGTCGAGCCCCTCGTTCCTGGCGTCGAGGCGTATCATGCAATTTCATTCTCTTGACTGGGTGAGTCACTTCGATATTGCGTTTGCGCCTAGGTCTGGACTCTTGCAAGGTAGAGACAAAAGCCGTGGTGTGTTGTGAGGACGTCTTCTGCATAGCTTGCAAATGCTTGCTTATTGCGATGTCTTGTGGGTCAATGGAGGCAGACGGCTCGTGGGCGCCGAAAGGGTGAACGCTCACAGCAATGTGTTGATGACCAATTTGCAATTCACTGACTAGATCCCCGGGACTCTTCCACAACATGTCACAGAGTTTTCCGCCGGCCTTGCCTGAGAATTCTGCTTGGTCGACGAAACCTGGAGGGTGATAGGCGTGAGGACAACTGTCGTTGTAAGTAAGACTCATTCCTAATCGTCGATGTGCTACTATAGTCAATGAGTGTTCCCTCAGACGATATGTCTTCCGCTTACCTGGGAGACGTGGGAGGAATTTTAGGATGCGCAGCAGACTGCGGATGAACGCTTTGAAACTGTGCTGAAAGTCCTCTAGTACCACTGCAGGACTCATTGACGACATATGAACACTGCGTATGCGATCTTGGGTATACTCAAAGGCGAAAGAGTACGTTTCAAGAACATTGTGAGAGTCATTAGCATCGGTCACGAACACCTGAAAAGCGTCAAGATATCTGTGTTGCAGGGCCTCGAAGATACCGTCCTCCTGAAACAGATGTAAGTATACTGTGCCTCTGGGAGGGTTCATCCCCTGAAATAATACATACCAACAACTCAAGCAGCTGGTCGGCTCTTTTATGAGCTCCCCGGACGAGGATTCTGATTTCCTGCCCACCACTAGTGGCGTTGCTGTCAAGAGCCTTGAAAGCCGAATACGAGTTGCGGGCATCAGCAGCGACCACTGTGTTAATCTGCTCGATGTAGCGAGCTCGAAAGCAGGGTGATGTCCATGGAATGAGTTCACGGGTATGTGCAATGCATGCCAGGGAGGTATTGATGAAGATCTGGACAAGAGCAAGGCTGTGCTCTTGGGTAAGAGTTGGTCCAAGCTGCGATAATAACAGATGTTGTTCAGTCATTCTCGTTAGCAGAACGAGGTCAATGGTACAGATTGAGGAATCTGTAGAATATTTTCCACGAATATTTGGTGGGCAAGAGCAAAAACGACGGCAGCTGCAAATGTCTGTGAAGATATCTCAAACACCGTACTAGCATGACTCTGATTGCCGTGCACCACTCCATATGATAATAGATGCAGACTGCAGCCATCGACGACGTGTTTTGAAAAGGTCAAGTTACTAGTATAGTATTATTGTAACTGTACATGAGGAACCCTCACGAAGACCTTGATATGCCTTCATCATATTGCCTAGTCACCAAGTGTCTTAGTAGACGCAGATCCCTTAGATACGGATTCTGTAGCGATACCGAGTAGCGCCACAGTCGAGGTGTCTAAGTCGAGCTGTTTGCAATACCCCGCGATTCGTGACTACTCTGTGCCTATGCGGCCACAGGTATACGATCAGACAACATCTTACGGCGAAGAGGCAAATGACATTCCCAGTGCTTTGAAATGAACACGAAGGAGGTGGACGCCTGTGCTGGCGGTGGCGCCTTGAGCCCGCCAAGGCTCTAACTAATTCAGTTTACATACGTCCCTCGGGGCGAGACCGCCCTGCGGACATATCACGGTTCTTCCGTTCGTCTTCAATCTCCTTCGTTGGTACCTTTCGCCATTTACACAGGATTTTCGTGAATAACTGCTTGATGAATTGATGACACTCCTTCTCGAAACAATCTCGGCCCCATTTTGCAAGTCGCCAACCACCGACCCAGCGCCTCGGCTAACAGCTACGAACTGGTGTCGATATCCGCCTTGGGTGAACAGCCGGTTCTGGCCTCTTGCTGAGATCCTTCCTACATCATTGAGTGCAACATCTGAGTATTGCAATCGCCCTTTCAGACTACGATTGCACGACGCGTCTCGACACCCTCGACACCCTTCTTCGGCCCAAATGCCCTTGTTGATCTCACCACAACTATGATGCATGTTTCGGATGAGGAGGAAGTGATGGACCCTGGGGTTCAAGAGGCCCGACGCGCAAGGCACCAGAGTATGTTGCATGATCAGAGGCCTCATAGCAGAGGAGCTGCGGGGTTTACCAAAGACGTCGAGAGCAATGCATTGCTTGGACAGTTCTCTTATGCACCGGCCACGCAAACGACTGTTGTCACCACGACCACAACCACGACCACCAAATTTCCACCCATCTTGATGCGTCCTCCTCGCCGAATGCAGGATCTTGATCTGAAGCAATATCCACTAGCAGCAAGCCCCACGCCTGCTAGCCTCAAGAAGATACATTTTGAGATAGGGGGAAGACATACAATATTCTGCGAGGCACATGACACATCGCTTGCATTAGAACAGGTATGGGATATACAACAGCCTTTAACCCGGAAACTAATCAGTAGAACAGTTGGAGGAAGAGCAAAGAACGCTCGGGGGCGCTAACGGCAGGATTCAGACAATTAGGACATTTCAGCCTTGGTCAGACGCACCCGACGAAGAAGAATGCCTGACCTCTTTTCAGAGACGGACAGAGAAGCGACCGGCTTCACCGGAGTCCATCAGTGGCGACGAAGAACATCCAACACTACAGGGCGCAACGTTTGTGTCAAGCCACCGTGGTGCTTCCGTACAACCCAGTAACAAACGCGAACCACTCAGCATGCGGCTATTGTCAAGATCTCACGATCTACGCACGTTGAACCCAGTAACTCCAGAAAGCATGCCAAAACCATCCCGGCACAGACGACTCAGCCGTGACCGAACCAGCGTGACGCGAACAACTACCTCTACGCTGCTTCCTTCGCCGAGCGTGGACCAACAACATGCATTTCAGAGCATTCAATCTTTTACCCCGAGAGCAAGTCAACATGCTTCCATACCCTTGGATGACAGCGCGGGTATAGATCTCGAACAGACAATGCTTGGGCGAGACATGAGACGAGGTTCTTCGCAAGACACCGCGGTCCCAACACCTCCAATTGATGAAGATGGTCAAATCCCCGGCCCCCAATCAGCCGGTCGCATAGCATTGTCTTCGGTGCCTGCGCGACTCCACGTTGCAGAAAGTCCATCTGGGCAAGATGGCTCTCTACCTAGTCCGTCCTTGTCTCCAGTGACGGCCGCTGCCACGCTACAGCATTCAGGTTACTTTGCAGACCTTGACTCAAACTCCGAGGTAGCGTCTCAGCATGGTATCATGGCAGGCAAGGCCCCCAGGGAGTCATCGGTGACACCTTTTCCGCCTTCCAATTCCACGGCAGAACATATGCGACAATATGGACAAAGCCCGAAAAACCGCTTCCGAGGCAGTTCCATTTCGGATATACCGGCCATGCTCGACTATTTTGAAGCCATACCCGATGAGCTGAAGAGCTATGTCATGCACCAGCTTCTGCGAAGGTGTCCCAAACCCACTCTTCAAGTTGTTGCAGATGCGGTAAACCCCGCGTTGAAGTGTGATTTCCTCACCATACTACCACCTGAACTAGGGCTCAATATTCTAAAATATCTTGATCTGAAAAGCCTTTGCAGAGCAGCACAAGTATCGAAAAAATGGCGACAACTAGTCAACAGTGACGAGAGGGCATGGAAAGAACTTTTCGATGCCGATGGCTATACCCTACCTGAAGGCGAACTACAAAGGGCCATCACAGAGGGCTGGGGTTGGCAGGACCCTATTGGGCCTGCAGGTTATGAACAAAATCTCGGCTACGCAACCAGTTCAAAGTCCGGAATCGAGGCTATTGCATCCGCTCCATCCTCGCCCCAAGGGCAAAACAGATTCGACGGTGTGCTTCGACGTTCGAAACGGAAAGCCACGACAATGCTGTCCAACCGCAGTAAACAGATCAAACACAAGGAATCATCACGTGAAGCCTCAATTGACGTCAGCCTCGACTGGATGAGCCAGGCCTCAAATGCCGATGGCCCATATCATGCTGCAAGTGCTGCTCTTGTGGCTGTTCCACAACCAGACATTGGTCTGCCGAGTCTGCGGGGTCTTCATCTTTACAAGTCGCTTTACCGGAGGCACCACCTAATTCGAAAGAACTGGATGTTCGAGGAAACAAAGCCGCAGCATATCGCCTTTCGTGCGCACGACACCCATGTTGTTACTTGTCTGCAATTCGACACGGACAAGATACTGACAGGAAGTGATGACCAGAATATTAATGTCTATGAAACGAGAACGGGCGTCTTGAAGGCCATCTTGACTGGGCATGAGGGCGGGGTGTGGGCGTTACAGTATGAGGGAAATACACTCGTTTCTGGCTCAACCGACCGCTCGGTAAGAGTATGGAACATCGCCGAAGCACGGCAGACTCAGGTTTTCAGAGGCCATACATCGACTGTAAGGTGCTTGCAGATCGTTATGCCCGTCAAGGTTGGAGAAAATGCCGAAGGCAAGCCGATCATGATGCCAAAGCAGCCACTTATCATTACTGGTTCAAGGGACTCCACACTGCGTGTTTGGAAGTTGCCTAGACCAGACGACCCTGTTTTCATTCAGCCCGAGAACGAGACAGATGCTGATGACTGCCCTTATTTCGTACGAACGCTGACTGGACACCAGCATTCGGTCAGAGCAATAGCCGCTCATGCCGATACTTTGGTGAGCGGTAGCTACGATTGTACCGTGCGCGTATGGAAGATCTCCACTGGTGAGACCGTTCATCGGCTTCAGGGTCACACTCAGAAGGTGTACAGTGTGGTCTTGGACCATGCCCGAAATCGCTGCATTAGCGGGTCCATGGACAATATGGTTCGCATCTGGGACCTGCACACAGGGTCTCTTAAATACACCTTAGAAGGCCACACCTCTCTGGTTGGGCTCCTCGACTTAAGCTGTGATAAACTCGTTTCAGCGGCCGCCGACTCGACCTTGAGGATATGGGACCCGGAAAATGGGCAGTGTAAAGCAACACTGAGCGCCCACACCGGAGCAATCACTTGCTTCAAACACGACGGGCAGAAAGTAATTAGTGGTTCGGATCGCACATTGAAGCTCTGGAACATCAAAACTGGGGATTGCATAAAGGACCTACTCTCGGATCTCAGTGGTGTCTGGCAAGTCAAGTTCAACGAACGGCGTTGTGTGGCAGCAGTGCAGCGTGATGGATTTACCTATATTGAGGTAAGCTTGTTCGTCGAATTCTCTTCTAAGCTAACGATCTTCGACAGGTTCTAGATTATGGAGCAGCTCGCGACGGTATTCCTCCGCATAACCTCGGCCGACGTATTGTTGTCGACCAGGCGGGTTTCGAGACACGAATTGACGACGACTACCTGGACGATGAGGCTGCAGATGTGTGAACCTAGATGTCCTCCGGGACCAAGGGAGCATCTCCGACCCACGACTGAAGGAACTACTATCATGCAGCTCTGGTGCTGAGTCCTTAGGCCGAGGCGGCGCCAAGTGGATGTCTATTTTCCTCGAACAACGATGATTTTTTTTCATTCTTGCAGAACGACCGAAATGCGTTTGGCTTACGACCTCTGACGATATCGAATTGGCTTCCTGTGGCTTAACGATCTACCAAATCGTGATGTACAGCTGCCGACATGCACATACACGTACCTATGACGAATGAACGCATTCTGACGCGAGCCAGTGTTTTCTTCTTGATACCTGACTCGCTTCATAATTGAAGGTGAGCAGACTTATGAGCGAGCATACGCAGGCCTGCTAGTGGAGGAAATTTTTAGTCTGATGATGTGGTTGGGCTCTCTGCACATTCTGAGTGGCATAGACTGCCAACGAGATCAAATCGGCCTGGGAACTATTTGTTACACAGTGCTTGTATTTTGCTTAGCCTCCTAAAACGGCACCAAATGTATATAGTCTGTGTTTTCTCTCTATCGCTAGCCAGATACCAGCTTTTGCTTCGACGTGAGAGTGATTCGTTGGAGAACGAATCTGAGATACAGTTGCATCTCGTTACTCTACTGTTCATACTTTCATAGCATCTTGTGTGCTTCTGAATAGCATGGAAGCTAGATGCTTCTCCTTCGTATCTATCCATCTGAGACACATGGTATACAGTAAGTGGTGAAAAGTGGTGAATCCGTCCACTCTCGGCTCGAATGGGCGAGCTCGGAGTGGATGGACAGTATAGTACAAGGATCACTTCTTCAGGAAGGACTTTGTTTGTTTTCAGGAAGAGGAAAAGAAGATGCTCTAATTCGACGGCCGTCGCTTTTTAGCAGGCGACTTCTTCTTGGGGGGTTCGGCGAACATCTCCTCGAACGCATCCATGCCGCGAAGTACCCCTTTACCGCTCAGCGCTGGCCGGGAAGACTGTGTCCTCGATGGTGGCTGGACAGGCATATCATTTCTGGTGTTGCCCTTCTTCCTTTGCTTGCCTCGCGTCCTACTCGTGGACGTTGAGGGCTCGGACGATGCCATCATCGCTTCGAATGCATCCGCGCCCCTGAGGATGGATTTTTTCTCGTTGCTGGTCGTCGTGGGGTGTGACCGCGTAGGTTGAGCTGCTGTAGAGCTTGGAGAGGGTCTGGTCGGCGCAGCCCTCTCTGGGAGCCGCAACGAAATACGGTGTGCTGGCTGTCGAAGAGGAATCTGCCGTTGTACCCTGGATTGTTCTCTGGTCCGGTAACTCTGCATAAGACGCTCCCACGCAGGCAATGCGTCGGTGTCTGTAGATGGTTTCGTGGACGTGGGTGGCGTTGGGGACGGTGCTGCTTGTGCGCCCATGATCTCGCGCATGAATTCTTCGATGGAGAGGTCGGGCAAATCGGAGGAGGATGACTTGGCTGTAGCTGTCGTCTCTTCTACCACGGGCTTCTCCTCTTCCTTGATAGAGTCGGTCGTCTTCTGAGGTAGATCGACTCCGGAAACAAAGTCCATTTTCAAGCTGGGCTGTTCGTCCTGAGCAATGTTCTTGAGGACACCATGACTTCGCGCCTTCTCCGTCGCATAGCTATCCAACCCCACGGCCCTAAGTACTGCCCATTGCAGATTCTGCACGCCAAATGGTATGTCTTTCGTCTTCGGTGGTGGCTTGCCTTTGAGGACACTCGCATGTAGATTACCCATACAGATGATCTCGCCCAAGGCTAGCTTTTGTTCCTCCGTGGTGTCGAACTGCGCCTGGGTGCGGAGAGTCGTCAGTGCCTGTCGCACTTGGCTTTGGTAGCCTTTCATCTCGAGAAGGCGGTCACATTTAGTGGCGACGATCTGGTAGGGTATGGCGAGGCCGCGAAGAATCTCGACGAGGTGTCGGTCCCCTTCTTGCATGCCATGCACGGCATCAAGCAAGATGAACGCCCTGCGAATGTGCTTTCTCTCAATCAGATAAGTCATTATAGATGAGCCCCACAGAGCCTTGGAGCCAAACCCGTAACCTGGCATATCAACCAGGGACAGTCGCGAAGAAACATCACCGTCCCATCCTGAAATCGCACCACCGCTGGGCGTTTTCGCTGCGAACGCCCATGCTGCCATGGCTTTCGTCGCTCCAGGAACTGCACTGACTCGGTTAAGATCTTCGCCGGCGAGAGCATTGATAGTAGACGATTTGCCAACGTTGGAACGACCCAGGAAGATAACTTCAGGAATCTGCAATGCCCCCGGTTTCGCGCCGTCTTGCCGCCAGGTATCGCCGGCCCATTGGCGGAACGGTCTGTTGATTCTGAAGAAGTATTCTGCAGCCGCCAACTCTTGGAGCGTAGGCGGCTTTGTCTCCCAATACCACGACTCAACAGTCCGGTCGTGGCGGTCGCTCTTCAGATGCGAGGAGCTGTGGAGGCTGCGACGGCCATCTTGAAGATGGATTAGACGCTGTCGGAGGCGAGATCTGAAGACCTGCCGGCAGGCTAAACATGCGATTTCGGGCATCAGCAAGTCGTGAGAAAGACTGGACGGAGGGTTGTGTAATCGACATCCTAAAAAAGATTTCGAGATTTCGAAATTGGTTGGCACCGCTCGAGCGCAGGCGGATGCGAGCCAGGCTCTGTCTGCCAGGCCAATGCCGTCGAGAGCCTCGTGCAGCCTTGTGCAGCCTTACCAGCGAACTTCATGAGAGTCCACCATCTGTCCTCTGGTGGGGATATTTCACTGCTGCTTCGGGCCTCAGCTTCGACCAAGAGCGCAGCCAGATAGCGTCCTATCCTCAACGACATCCCACGCTTCACCGTCCAGTGCGATGATCAACGCAGTACTGGTATTCAACAATAACGGTCAACCTCGGTTGACCAAATTCTACTCTCAGCTGGTACGTATGGACATGATGCGCCTTGTTCATCGTTGCTGATCAACCCTCGCAGGACACAGCAACTCAGCAGTCCTTACTCAATCAGATATTCACACTTGTATCTGCTCGTCCAGCATCGGCGTGCAATTTCTTGCCACTTCCTCCGTTGTTGGCTCCTTCTGGCAGCAACGCCTCTCCCGATGCTCCCACACAAATTACTTACAGACACTATGCGACGCTCTATTTCATTTTAATCTCTACCTCGACCGAGTCTCCCCTGGCTCTTCTCGACTTCATTCAGGTCTTTGTCGAAGCTCTTGATAGATTGTTCGAAAACGTTTGCGAGCTGGATCTGATCTTTGGTTTTGAAACACTTCATGCCGTATTGAGCGAAATGGTGGTTGGTGGCGTGGTAGTAGAAACGAGCCTCGAGAAGATTGTCGATGGTGTCAAGACCAACGAGGGCACAAAAGGGAAGCGACGGGCTGTCAATTCACGAGACTCAGGAAGTTCCCTAGGCAGAGGAAGTGGCTTTGCCGGCCTGGGTTGGCCAACGACAGGCCATGGAAGCTGGAGGTGAAGCGCGGAAAACATGAGGACCATGCGACAGCTGTTCTCATCAGTGCGTTATCCGGTGTGCTTCCATACACCAGTGAAGCAGCATGTCATGATCTGTGCCAGAACAAGTCGACCCTGTTCGCTCTCCGACGCGCAAGGACGAGCGTTTTGCGTGGTCCCTACAAACACAACCACAGCCGCTACCGCCGAAGGCTGTCACTATCAAGGTATTCAGGGCACTCTTGTTGCCACCACGATGTCAACATATCACCACGAAATGCAAAGAGCCAAAAGGGGATTCGAACTTGACAATATCAGAGTCGTCTCGGAATTCAGCAAGCAGTTCCACTTACGCTCTGAGTCAAACCTAGTGAAACAAGACACGCCAATGGCTCGGTGATGCAAGAAAGGTGTGAGTAATGTTCGATGTCAACTTTTGTCCTGGTGGAAGCGCCATCTGGATCAATCAACGGACAGTGACCGGGCCTAGATCCCAACTATCACGTTCGCTTTCACTCCAAGAACAAGTCCCCAGGTGTGACACCCATTTCGGCACGAGTCGAAAGATGCCACGGCCCGTGCAGGTAGTGATTGATGGTCTCCGTGGCCCTGAGATGAGGTTTGCCTTCCCAGGGGAAGCGTGATATATCTCTCGTCATGTCTTCTTATTGGATCAAAATTGCAAGGGAAAATCTAGGAACAGACTAATTCGTATTGCGTGGAAGTTCACCTCATCGGATTGGACAAGCAACGAAACAGGGCTCCTCGATGTACAGCGGACCGGGCATCGTCACTGTCATGCGTTACTCGAAAAGAAGGGGTTGGCAGAAGCAGCGAAGCCTCGATGTATTTTGGGCGCTTAAAGATAAGCCCTGAATGGGTGTTACGGGCTCCAGCTTGGCCTTATCTAGTTAAGCTGACCAACTAAAGGATTACGGGGCCGTAGGCAATGCATACTCGAGGCTCCACCGTCTACTGAATCCCCGCTCGCATACTTGATTCGTTCCCCAATGTGCTTCATGCAGTCACTCTGCTCGTTCTTCACCTTGTAGCCTCTGCCAATCAATCCCATCAGCGCTTCCGCCACGGTCCTCCAGCAATCATGGCGAGATACATCTACCGCCCGGATCGCTCCCTGTGGGCGACAAGCTGCTTCATATCCTTTTCGGCCAGGGGGTCACCAGTTTCAGGAGCGGAAAATTGGAGAATGCTCACGAGCTGATCTTGCTACAAAGATGAGGTGTCTGGCCTTGAATTCAGTTGCCCTCATTGTCTTTACTGCTTTGCTCACAGTTCCAACGACAGCCAGGCCAGGGAGCGTGTGGAGTGTTCATATTGACAACGAGCCGGCCCCGCCGCCAGACGAAGGACCTCCCATCTCAGCAGGAGCTCTCAGGGACAAGTCCAAGCTCAAATTCGAGATCGCTGGTATTTTGGGGGCTTACGTCTGTTGGCTTTTGATCAGTTTTGTTCTCTACATCTTTGTTGGAAAAAGACTTCGACGGAAATACCAGACTTCTAACCGTACGTTGAGTATGGAGATCATCAAACCAGCACCACTGGCCAACAATCCCACCATGAACGTTGAAGCACCCTTGAGGAGTCCTGGAAAGATGGCCAGCCTCAAGTCATGGGCCAACGGGGGACGCACCCATTCTCGCAAAGAATCAAATGTGACGGTCTCGACGATCGACGAGAGAATCCTCGAAGCAGACAAAGCCAAGAATATGGATGAAATGACCAAGTTGTACGCTGCTGTCATGTTGCACGATGAGGAGAAGTCGCAAAAAACGCAGAGCAGTGCTCAGGCGACTCCCAGGAGTCCCTATTTCCCCCAACACGAGGCTCTCCCTCCCACACCTCGCTCCGCTTACAACAACCCTTCATCACCTCGTTCGCCAAACTACCAGCAGGCGAGTGGCGCAGGCCCCCTGTCTCCTCGGTTTCCTCCTGAATTCCAACATCTTTACAAGCTTCAGACGGACGAAAATTCTCCTCCTGCATTGGTCCATCCGCTGGCTCCAACCCCGGACGAAGACCCTTCGGCGCGGGCAGCGTCGCAGAACAGCCGCAAATCGAAACTGATTCCTTTATCACTCATCTCCGGTCGAAGAGAGTCCGACGCTCAGAACAAAAGACGACCTAGCCGAATCTCCGTCCGTGGTCAGCCCATTTCAGAGCCCCTCGGCTCGGCTACCCTTACCGAGTCATCTGTATATTCCGAAAAGAGTAGCCTGTCGCCTCGACTATACAACCCCGGGCCACCACCGCCGACTCCAGGACAGAAATCTGCCGTAGCGTTGACCGCCGAGGTCGGGATCGAAAAGAAAGGCCCGCCCGCTCCACTATCTCTCCGAAGTACGACAGCCTCAAACAGCTCGAGCACTTTGCCTTTTCGACAAATGTACGATGGCTCGTTGAAGAGCGCTCCACCAACAAAGACGACCTTCGTGGACCGCCGCGAGAGCATCCTCGGAGTGCATCCGAAGACCGGAGTGCCTCAGACACCATACAGCCCATACATGCCAATGACCCCAATGACTCCCGTCACTCCCCGGATGCTGGTAACCAAGAAAGATAGAAAGAGGATGAAGAAGGAAGGGTTGAAGGTCCTCAGCGAGGATGACATGGTCATGAGCGACGAAGACATGTGGGGCGAGATGAAGTGATGCCTCAGATGAATTTGTCATTGTCTCTGTGTTTCTTATGTTCTTTTCTGACTTTCTCACTTTCTCACCAGGCCATTGTTTGTGGCTCCATCACCCCACGGCCTGCAATGTACAGTACCCCCATCAGGGCGCGCATAGAGATTACCGGAATCGAAAGTCATATCTGAAGAAATGATTACCTGTGAATATTTGATAAGGTCCTTCTTTCTCGCAACGCGGCGCCATTTATATCTGAGACTGTCCCGCAAAAGCGAGGGCATGATTGGTGGGATGGTGTGTGTCTGGACACGAATTCTCCGTAGAGTGGCCCAAGAGATCCAAGAGACCGAAGAGCGATGCTTACGAGATTGCTTGGTGGTGACCTCCAAGGTGCCATTAGGGATGCTCGGAATGAAGCTTATTGGTGTACGAGGGTAAGCGTGCTTGTCGTTCGCTTGGCCTAGTGAGCCGTTTAACTCCCTAGAGTTAAGTGGTTTGTGGCCCTTCGGCCGCTGTATCGCCCTTCACATGTGCCCAGGACGCATCCAAGAGGCGATGCCGACGCGTGGTCTGCGACTCGAAGACTCATTTGAGGTACAAAGTCCTCTTGCCACTCAATGGTGAATACCTAACTAATACCCTCTCTTCCGCTTTGTTATCCAGATTCATCGAGAGAACTCTCACTTCATCGCTCGCCACAGGAAGCAGCGTCCCGAGTAGAGCCGGTGGTCTGTGGTGTCCTCCGAGTCGCACCGTTCGATAAACGTTATTTGCTTCCGTATCCTCTCGGAGTATAGCAACCACCAGTGGTTGAGGGACCGTAGTGTTGTCACAACATCAGGGGACAGAAGGCTGTTTGGGCCGCATAGTCTCCTAGTCTACCAACAAGATGCCTCTCACCGTCCTCACGGAGGCAGACATTCGGACACTCCTCCTTTCGCTGGCGAAAGAAGATGCTGCAACATTACAGCGAAACCTTGCGGAAGCCTTGCATTCATACTCGACAGGCGACACAAACTCGCCTTGTTCAGCATCGTCTCAACCCCATAGGACCATTATTAAGAAGAATGGAATGACGACACTCTTCATGCCAGCCTCTACCGGAACAGCCGTTGGCATGAAGATTGTTTCTCTTGAACAGCAACACGACACTAGCCATGGAAAAAAGTCGTCGATGTCGTCGTTAGCATCTCAAAGCACCACCGGGTCGGCAGCTGTGAAGTCCCCAACGGGCGAATTTGCGACTCTATCCTTGACGCCTGCGTCAACAATGTCATCTGGAAGCAGAGATTCCATCGACGGAGCTTCGTTCCGACCGCCGGCTTCGATTTCAAGTGCGCAAAGCTCTACCCCCAGAGGATCAGTGACCGTCCTCGATCCGCGGGGGAACCCAGTGGGTATCGTTAATGCCGAAGAGCTTACTGCTTTCAGGACGGCCCTCGCCTCGACCATGCTGTTTCAGAAGCGACAAAATGTGCACACAATGACGGTTTTTGGGGCAGGTAAGCAGGCTTACTGGCACATTAGATTAGCTTTGCTATTCAAAGGCGACGAGGTTCGACATGTCAACATCATCAATCGGTCGTTTGAACGCTCGATCAAGTTGATGAAGACACTTCAGATGGAACAAAACAGTCATGGTTTCTGGCGGAAAGATATCAAATATTCTTGCATGAGTCCGGAGTTTGGCGAATACGGTCGCCTGTTGAAAGAAGAGGTTCGAAAAGCAGATGTGATCTTCTGTTGCACGCCATCATTGGATCCTCTTTTCCCAGCCGAGTTTCTCACTTCCCGCGAAGGACAGAAAAAGGGGCGGTATATCTCCTGCATAGGGAGTTATGCGCCGCACATGGTCGAGCTACATCCAGATGTCTTCAGGCTCGCTGTGCAGCCTGACCATGGACACCATCACCACAAGCATGCTCGACAAGGAGGCGTCATTGTAGTTGACAACCTAGAATCGTGCTTGAAGGATAGCGGCGAGATTATCAAAGCAAAATTGGGACCCGAGCATTTGGTCGAGATTGGAGAGTGTAAGTTTCTCATCACTTGCTTCTCTTTGTTGCTTTGAGCACTCTAACGAATACAAATAGTGATGATGATCAAAAAATCAGCAGACAGAGAGATCGAGCTCGGCGGAAGCGGTGAACCTGGACTACTTGAATGGTTGACAAGAGGAAATGTCATCTACAAGAGCGTCGGCATGGGTTTGATGGATTTGATTATTGCAGAAGACATGATTCGACTCGCCCGAGAGCGAGATGTTGGTGTCACAATCGAGGACTTCTAATCTTGGAGCATCGATCAGTAGCTTGGAGGTCTTTCATGTTGGCTTTCTGTTGGGACGGGGAGATTCATCCAGGGATGAGAAGAACAAGGCCGGGAATTTCAGCGAGGGTGGATCAGCTGTCGATTGACTACAAGCTCCCAGGAGACCTGGCCCGTACATCATAGAATACAATGAGGCCATTAATACGATTCTGAGTATTTTTAATCGATCATACTTTCCTTTTGCAAAGGTGTCACTACCTTACTGACGCGGTTCTGCCGACAATCTTGTGAAGTCGCTTCCAAGTAAGGTAATTCGCCATAAGGACGCCTCATCCCAAAAAATCCAGCGTAGGAGCACTAGTCCTCGTGTTTACGAACATTTAACAAGCATCGAACCTCTCCGGCGTGCGCCTGTAGCCGACCAATGGATGGCGAATTACATCGATGAGGTTCTCACGTCGTAAGCGGCGGTGGCAGCAAAATGCCCCTCGCTTATCGGCTTCGACAGGCCATCGGGGCGGGGCAGGGAAGGGCCTACTTAGGTAATTGTACGGAGGTCACAACTTGGGGTGTACATTGCCCTGCGGTACCTGATCCACCTCGTCCTCAATTGTGACGTTGGGTCCGTCGACGATAGACGGGCCTGTGTTGCGCGTCTCAGTACGTGTCTCATGCCCAATTGTAGCATTTATCATTTTTAATATCTTCGAACCACCCGAGGGCAGAAACACTGGCTGCAGACTCAACGAAAAGGCTGGCGGGGAACAGCCGCGGTGGGCGCATCTCTTGTCTTGCGCCAACGATCTGTACAACCGCGCTGGTTGTAGTCACCCCCACAAGCAGGCCAACTTTATTCTCGAGGACAATTATCCATGCTTCATCGGAAAAGTTAAATACACATCAACTATAGGTACACCCTATCCTTCCCTCGAGGGTGCAACCCTTGGGCATTGTTGGCTTTGATAGTCTGAATCGCACGAAAAGCATGGTACAACAAGTATTCCTGCCCAGTGAGTCTACCACACCTCGCACAATCGATCCAGCATGCTGACGAACTCTCAGATGGGCAGATCTATACCGTGACGCCAGTTTTTGGAGGTTTTACCTTCAAATCAACCCACCTCGACCTCCATCATTCCCCGATACCCCCAGGATGGACTGTAATGGTACAAACGGAAGATGTGGTGGACGACGACGATGCGAGGAAGAGCAGGTCATCAGTGAACCCAGAGAGGAACGTGTCCAATAACACACATGAAAAGCAAGTTGTGGTCCACAGATTCATGCAACCTACCGCCCAGCGGGATTCGCTTTTTATCTCCTCTATCTCAATGCCCTCGAGTTCAGACTTCAGAAATACAGCATCTCCGACAAGGCACATCGCCATGATTCTATGGGCCACTCTCTGCTGGTATTTCCATAAAGAGCCTCCCAATCTGCACACGACAACAGAAGCAAGTGCTCTTACTCCAGAGAGCGGGAGACCAAAGCTTGACTGGCGTATCAAAATCAGGAAAGAAGGCATATTCAAGGGCAAAAACACTCTCCAGAAACTTGAGCGGATGGGGCTTATCGCGAGTGAAGAATCCTGTGTAGGCTCGGAAATGGATTTTCGACAGGCGGACGGCTGGGCCGACACTTTCGTGAGCCGAAAGTCCTTCTGGCAGATTGATGCGAGGATATTTCTATATACCATGGCACCCCAGCAGCACTCACCATTTCCGGGGACATCTCCTCACTCGTCCCGTCCGGCCTCGCCGGACCGGACAGCTCTTCCTGACCGTGGGTCTCCGCGAACGACAGATTACATGCTGCCTCCTCCGCAGCCGGGCTTGGTGGATGGTATATCTGCAGGGATTGCTTCGCCGGGTGGTCCGTTCAACTCAGGCAGTCATCTACCAACGTTTTATCCTCCTCCGCCACTACAATTCACCTTCACGAACCACATCCGGCATCCTATACGCCCCAAACCCCCTCGGCAAGGGGAAACGTTCTATAGCCGCTACATTCCAAGCCTGGGACAATGGCTGTCCTTCCGAGTACCTACCCTGTCGTCCAAACCGTGTCCTCATCCTCATTTCTCGCCGCTCGGTCCGTCTTTACCCTCCGTCATGAGTAGTCATGGAGGAAGTATCTCCCTGCCAACATTGCCTACTCTGGCCAACTTTGGAGACCGGTCATGCGACCTGGATCTGCTGCATAAATGGATGAACGAGCCGAGAGTGAATGCAGCTTGGTCATGTGCCGGACCAAAAGAAAGCCAGAAGAAATTTTTGATCGAAGGGCTAGAAAGCCGTCACTCCTTTCCCGTTTTTGGCTGCTGGGATGGTAAACCATTTGGATATTTTGAAATTTATTGGGTCAAAGAAGATAAACTAGGCCGTCTGCTTGGTGGTGACGTTGGCAATTATACTCGAGGATTACACGTCTTAGTCGGCGAACAAGAGTTCAGAGGTCCTCATCGAGTCAAGGTCTGGTTGTCAGCGTTGGTACACTACTGCTGGCTTGCAGACCAGAGGACCGAGACCGTCATGTTGGAGCCGAGGGTCGACAATGCCAAGTAAGTTGGATATGTGTTAGCAAGATGGGAAATACTAACAGAGGCGCAGATTTATCAACTACTTAAAGGAAGCGGGTTTTTACAAGCAAGGAGAAGTTTCATTTCCACACAAACAATCTGCTGTCATGAAAATCGACCGAGAGTCTTGGGAGGCACCAGATTTATGATTGAAGAATGAATGATGAAACCGAAGAATGTCTACAATGTTGTCCGGCCATATCCGAGCCCATCCGCCGAACCTCGCCCACATCGCGTACCTTTTGGGTACTAGGTACAGAGCAAAGCTTATCAAGTTGTTTCAGAGATACCTATACATGTAGCCTCGACGAATAATACCGATTTATCAGCTTTGCCTTCTCCCTGTCCAGAAGGTTCGAGTCCAAGCGAACCAGTGTGTCTTTGCCCGCTATCGTGAACCGATTCAAATGACGGGAAGACAGACCCGAATTGTGACATAGCCTTATTTTAAAAGCGTGAAGAATCAACTTCAATGAACAAAACTCGCGGTCTGACGATGATTAGAAGGACGAGGCCACAGAGGCACTACGGTCGATCATGCGCATGATTGCTGCCAGCCATCGGAGTCATTTTGCAACTCCGCAACTTCGGTGGGGATTTTGAATATTTGACAAACTTCCTAGAGACTCGAGTGTTGCGCAGACATACGCCAAAGATACAAAGGCCGGGCGGCTTGACTCAAGTTCCTTAATATCGCCATCATGGCGACCCAAATCCCCGTCGATCCGACCTTGAACTCGGCCAACACTCTCAAACTCGAAAATGTAAGTTGTCGCACAACACCTGACTCTGGACAATAGACATTGACCGTGACAGACGCACAATCGAGATGTCCTCATTGCGATCGAGAAGAAATATCAGCAAGAGTGGCAGAACAACAAAGTGTTCGAGTCGGATGCCCCCACTACGGACGAAATACCCTTCAGCTCAGTCCCAGCCTCAGAGATCCGGGAGAAGCACCCAAAATACTTTGGCACCTTCGCCTACCCCTACATGAATGGCTCGTTACATGCAGGACACAGCTTTACAGTCAGCAAGGTCGAATTTACAGCCGGCTTCTCGCGCTTGACTGGCAAGCGAACTCTTTTCCCTCTTGGTTTCCACTGCACAGGCATGCCGATCAAGGCCTGTGCTGACAAACTGGTCGATGATGTGAAGAAATTTGGCAAGAACTTCGAGAACTACCACGAAGACGACGAGGAGGGCGAGGGAGGCGAGTCCAACGGCGTCGCTATTGCGCCTACACAAGGTGTCAATGTCAAGGACGACATCACCAAGTTCAAAAGCAAGAAAGGCAAACAGGCTGCGAAGACCGTCAAAGCCAATTACCAATTTCAGACAATGTTGGCCATGGGAATTCCAAAGGAGGAGATCCACAAGTTCGCCGACGCAAACTACTGGCTAGAGTACTTTCCCCCTCTGTGCGAACAAGATTTGATCGACTTTGGAGCAAGAATAGACTGGAGGAGAAAATTCGTTACGACCGACGCGAACCCATACTACGACGCTTTCGTACGATGGCAGATGAACCGCCTGCACGAACTCAACAAGGTCTTGTACGGGAAGAGATATACAATTTACAGTCCCAAAGACGGCCAGCCTTGTATGGACCACGACAGGACGAAAGGTGAAGGCGTAGGGCCCACAGAATACACTGCCCTGAAACTCAAAGTCAAGGAGTGGTCTCCCGAGGCTTCAAAAGAGGTGGAGAACAAGATACCGAAGGATGCAAACGTGTACTTTGTGCCTGCCACATTGAGACCGGAAACAATGTACGGGCAGACGTGTTGTTTCGTTGGTTCTAAGATCAAGTACGGAATCTTCGAAGTCTCGGAGAAAGAGTACTATGTCGTCACAAAGAGAGCTGCGTGGAACATGGCGTTCCAAGGTACGTTCTTTGATGAAGCTCATTTCCCTCGGGATCAGAGCGAACTGCAACCAGTGCTGGAATTACCGGGCTCCGCTTTTGTCGGCACTCTTGTCAAGGCTCCTTTGTCGGTACACGCGGACGGAGTGCGGATTCTTCCTATGGAAACAGTCTCGGCCACCAAGGGCACAGGTGTTGTTACGTCGGTTCCGTCAGACAGTCCTGATGATTTTGCAACGGTTAGAGATCTGGCTAAGAAGGCTGAATTTTACGGTATCAAGCAGGAGTGGGCTGAGCTGGAGATCATTCCCATCATCGACACCCCGGCCTACGGCAACCTCGCCGCAAAGTACCTGGTAGAGACGAAAAAGATTCAGTCACCTAAAGATGCCACCTTGCTGGCGGAAGCCAAGGACATGGCTTACAAGGAGGGTTTTTACAACGGAACGATGCTGGTGGGCGAGTTCAAAGGCGAAAAAGTAACAGAAGCGAAAGACAAGGTTCGCAACGCCTTGATCAAGTCTGGAGATGCTTTCCCATTCGCCGACCCGTCTGCGGAAGTCATAAGCCGGAGTGCCGACGAATGTGTGGTGGCCTACGTTCCGCAATGGTTTCTGAATTACGGGGAGAACGACAAAGAATGGCAGCAGACAGTGCTCAACTATGTCAAGAATGGCCTGGAGACATATATCCCCGATACGCGGAATCAGTTCGTCGCGAACCTGGAATGGTTGAATCAATGGGCATGCGCAAGAACTTATGGCTTGGGCTCCAAGCTTCCCTGGGATCCCACATTCTTGGTGGAAAGTCTCAGTGACAGTACGATTTACATGTCGTATTATACGATCGCTCACTATTTACATGGCGACAAGTTCGGAAAGACTCCAGGGTTGCTCAACATTAAATCCGAACAGATGACTGATGATGTGTGGGATTACATCTTCACTCGGACCAGCGACGTCGAGAGTGTCTCTAAGTCGTCCAAGATCTCGGTTGAATATCTCCATACCCTCAGACGATCCTTTGAATACTGGTATCCTCTCGATATGCGAAGTTCTGGCAAAGATCTCATCCCCAACCATCTCACATTCTTCCTCTATATCCATATTGCCCTCTTCCCTCCAGAATATTGGCCCAAGTCCGTGCGGTCGAACGGTCACCTTTTGCTCAACGGCGAAAAGATGAGCAAATCCACCGGAAACTTCTTGACGCTCAGTCAGGCGGTCAAGAAATTCGGTGCCGACGCGACACGGATCGCCCTCGCCGATGCTGGTGATGGTATGGAAGACGCAAACTTCGAAGAGAAGGGAGCCAACGCTGCCATCATGCGTATGTATACGCTCAAGGAATGGATCGAAGAGACTTTGAAGGACCAAAACCTTCGCGAGACACAAGGCGAAGTCATCTGGGACAAACTGTTCGAAGATGAAATGAACCTCCTCGTTCACGAGGCATACAAACATTACTCTGAGTAAGTTTCTACCCTTTTCATACGGCCTTACATTTGTGTGGCGGTTGAGAAACTCCTTTTGCTGACATAGGCCGTGATGGCGTATAGCACAAACTACAAACTCGCTCTAAAGTCATCCTTGTACGACTTCCAGTCGGCGCGGGACTTTTACCGTGAAGCATGCCTCTCAGGTGGCACGCCCATGTCCCGGCCGCTCGTCCTCCGCTACGTCGAGCTGCAATCTCTTCTCATTGCGACCATCGCGCCCCACTGGGCCGAGTACATGTGGCTCGAAGTGTTGCACAAAGACAGCACGATCCAGAAGGCGCTGTGGCCCGAAGTGCCGGCGGCCGATCTCTCGCTGACGGCGATGCGGGAATACGTCAAGGGCACGAGCAGCAACATCACCAGCGCCGAGGCGCAGGCGGCCAAAAAGATGGCCAAGGGCAAGAGCTCGGCGTTCGACCCCAGGAAACCGAAGAAGATCACCATCTTCGTGGCCAAGCACTTCCCCGCCTGGCAGGACAAGTACGTCGACCTCGTCCGCGACATGCTCAGCAAGAGCCGCCTCGACGACGACAGGGCGCTGAACGGCCAGGTCGCCAAGATGGGCAAGGGCCCCGAGCTGAAGAAGGCCATGCCGTTCGTCCAGGCCCTGAAGAGGCGGATCGTCGTGAACAAGGAGACGCCCGAGGCCGTCTTTGATCGGAAACTGCCCTTCGACGAGGTCGCCATCCTGACCGAGATGAAGAAGGGCCTGATGAAGACCACCGGCTGCAAGGACGTCATCGTCACCGTGGTCCGGGACGACAACAAACAGGACCTGCCGCCCATGGCGGAGCACGCCATCCCAGGCAGCCCGGCTTTCTCGTTCGAGAACATCGAGTAAAGAAAACAATGAACGAACCCATCTTGCTCTGGACACTCTGTCTGCCGAGAAAGGTGCGAGTGGGTAGGTAGGGAAAGGGGGGGGTTGCGAGTGTGCGAGTGTGCGCAAAATCTGGCCTCTTTAAGAGTCCAAGCGGTTTGCGAAGGACCAGAGATAAAAGATCGTCCGTGTCAAAATGACCTTGCCGTTGGGGTAGCTTAGATTCTGCATCTGCAACAACAACAACAACAACAAGAAGGAGAAGAAGAAGAAGAGAAACACGGGAAACGTGGGCAACGGGTATTCGGACCGGATATAGATCAGATCTTGCACGAGTTTGTGGTCGGCTCGACATGCCTTGCAAGACCTTAGACAGAGATGCAGATGACACGCATTGAAATGATATCAAAGAGTGAATCATGAGCACAACACAACAATATACTGATGACTGTGCCGTCGAGTCTAACTATCAGGTAGAGAATTCATTCGGGTTTGCCCGCCAACCATTCAGCCGTCTCTAACCCTTTTTTTACAGGGTATACCAATGAAAAGTATTCCGTACATGTGCCTATGTACCCAGGCATAGAACGACGCCTCCCTTTTTCCTGTTTCAGAAGTGAACGAGACCACGATCTAAGAATAAAAACAAGACCCATTCTTCGACCTAGGGACCTCCATCAACCTAATCTCAGTGCGAATCCAGCACCACGTTCTTCATCGGCGCGGCCTGCAAAGATGCCTTCGAATTCACGCTCGTCGAGTTTCGGGGCGTCGCCGCGCACAGGAGCCTGCGGAGTGGCTCTGCGCCGGCGCTTTTCCTGACCCGCTTTACTGGGGAAGGTGGGAAACATTTCCTTCGCCTTCGGTCGCGGATCTTCCTTGAAGTAAGGGTGCGAGAGGATCTCGGTGGCCGACGGGCGGCCGCTGGGGTCCATGGACAACATTGACGCAAGGAGACGGAGGCCAGAGTTTGTGAGGTACGGGAACTTGGACACGGAAAGTGACGACGATGAGGAGGAGGACGAGGATTTGGACAGTATGGGATGCAGGGCTTTCGCGTTCGGCAGGCTTCTGAAGCCCGGCCAGGTCTCGTTGGTCGGGGTGCCCAGCAGCGCGAAGATCCGCGACAGCTGGTCGACTTCGGTGTTGCCCTGGAACAAGGGTTCCCTGGTAAGGAATTCGGCAAAGATGCAGCCGACGCTCCAGATGTCGATTTCAAAGTCGTACTCCTCGGCGCCCAGCAGGAGCTCCGGGGCGCGGTACCACAGCGTCACGACGAGCTGGGTGAGCCTCTGCGGCCGGGGGTGGCCCGCGTACCGCGCCATACCGAAATCCGCGAGCTTGATTTCGCCGCGGTTGTTGAGCAGGAGGTTGGACGTTTTGAGGTCGCGGTGCATGATCCAGTTCGAGTGCAAGTACTCGGTGGCAGAGACAAGTTGGAGCATGAGCTGTTTCGTCTCCGACGGGAGGAACGGCTCGGCCATGTCCTCCAGAAGCGTCTTGAGGTCGTGTTCGAGGAACTCCATTACGAGATAGACACTGTTGAGACGCAAAAAAAAGATTAAAAGAAGAGAAATGGTTAACAACGTCTGGTACCGGCGCTTTTCAGGGCAGGGAGATCCCCCTCCTGGGAAGCGCGCAGAATGCTCCCAAGGGGGGATGGAGGGAGGGACTTGGAATAGACTTACTCTCTCAAACTGTCGCCCATGACGACCTCGAGAAGTTTGACGACGTGGTCGTGCCGGCACGACTGGAGCGTCTGTATCTCTCGTAGGCCCGTGACGGGGAATCCTTCGGTTGCCTCGTTGTGCATTTTCAGACGTTTGAGCGCCACGATGGCGCCGCTGCTTTTCTTGCGCGCCCGCGACACGAATCCGTACGAGCCCTCTTCGATACTGTTGAGTGTCTCGTACTGCGAGACATGTCTGCAGGGTTGGATGGCGCGGGAGGGAAAGTGTAATAGGTGTGCGCCTTCTTCATCCTTGTCTTTTCCTTCGCCCGTACCATTGTTCTGGGACTCCGAGGTTCGTTGCCGCTTCGGAGGTCGTTGATCATCGCCAGAGGGAGTGTGTGAGGCAGACTCGTCTGCATGTGTCGTTGTTGCCTCGGCGGCCTTCCGGGCTTTCTCTTCCTTGAGACGTTTGCGCTCCTCCTTCTCTTTTTTCCGCAATGCTAGGGCTGCAGCGGCCTCTTCATCGTCGTCATTGGCCCATTTTGAGGTCTTTGAGGCCATGGCGACGCGACTCTGGCACAGAAATTCTCAAAGCGCGTCGGACGGGTCCAATTCAGCCAGCAAACGTGGTCAGCTGCGCGACAGAGGGAATCCTGAATACAAGTAGATTTGTGGCTTTCGGCTTTGGTTGCTGCTATTGAGCGCCTGATCACATGATCATCTGTGCCTCAGCCTCGTTGTTGGACACTACGATCGAGGCGGCGGCTTCAAGCTGAACAGATCGAGTGATTAGTGAGGAACGCGGGATAAGCAAGGCCTTTGCTAATTTTTGATTTGCTCGATTGCAGCTAATATGATCGCGTCTATTTGACCCCAGCGCCTTCTTAGAATATCTCTTTGAACATGGACACCGGCAGTCAGCTTCGAGATCTGCTCAAGTCGGCCCCTCACAATACTCCTATAGTTCCCAAATACTTTTAGAAGGAGCCCATTGACAATGCGCTTATACCTATCGTCGTCATCAAACCCCTTTGCTAAGCCACGCCGCCACTGCCGTAGAGGCATGCAGAGCAGTCTCACTGCCACTTTTGTCCGGTAGCATGCTCCATCCCGATCAAGGTGGTAATTTAGCCAGTACCCTTCATCCTGAAGGATCTTTTTCCGATCTTCACTCAGTAAAGGAATGACAACATCATCGAGGGTGGTCTCATCCCAGCGATTCCCGTCAAAAATGAACCCGTACTCGACAAGCAAGAGATCGTTCGAGTGGCTGCCGTATGAGATCAACACCTCTTCCCCTCTATCGTACCGTCGATCTGCTGTGATCTCATAAGATGATGCTGAGTATGACACTTTACAGCCAATGTCAGCATGGTTGAAGTAATCTCCATATGGCACCACGGCTAGGCATTCGTCCGAATTTACTGGGGGCAACTTCATTTTGGGAGGAGTGTGATAGAACGTCCTTGTGTTGATCAAGAGCCAAAAGTAACGAAACTCCTCGAAAGATATGTTGATGTGCCCGGCTGACACTGCATCCCAGTCTTTTTGTATTTTGGCTGCTTGCTTGGACAGAACACCTCTTGCTTTGGACGGCAGAAACTTAGCAACGCCTTCTTCCCACGTGACTGGCAGGGTCTGAAAGTCCTCCATGCTGGGAAGACTCTGTCGCCAAATAGCATATTCGCTGGATTCGTCCTGGGCCAACTCAACCGCGAGAAGTCCGTTGTTGCTGCACGAATGCAGTGATTCAATAATCTTCTTGGGCAACGTCTCAGCGGTACGTACAGCACTCATAGGTATGGTCATCAGGACTTCTCCGGGCTGTTCGGCATCAGACGTGTTCGCAGAGCCCACGATGAGATAACGTCAAGCAAAAAATCTCCGCTTCAGAAGGTCACCTACCTCAATATTCCTCTCGGCCAGGACACCTAAACCCCTGCCAGCGAAGGCATGGGCTTTGATACCATTGAGCTTGTAGCCACGACTCAAAGCCCATTCTGTGAGATTCTCGTGGTTGCTCATAATACATCGTAACGAGAAAAGCTTTTGGAACGTGTCGAGGTTGTCGAGAGCGATCGGAAGGAAGCGATGTTGATGCTGGCCTAAAAGCAGCGTCTGAATTTCCATCGGAATCCAACATCTTCCGGGTGCGGGGATATTTTTGGGCCGTCACTGTTAATTACCAAGCATATCTCTTTTTAAGGTACATTCTGTATCTATACTTCAAGTCGTGCAGTGGTGACTCTTAACGAAGTCTTTACTGGTGTTCCTCAGACCATCCATCGTTAGTTTCCCTTTTTCTGCCTACTAGAGATAAACAGACCAAGATGGGAAGCGTAGGGATTGAGCCATTTCAGGTGAGTCAGGCCTGGTATACTGGAGTAGCCAATACTCACTATACCGCGAGACCACGTTCGCTGTGCCACTCCACTGTGAGTCTTGCGTTAAAGATGTCACTGGGGCTTTGAACCAACTAGAAGGTATGTCCATGCTGTTTCAGAGTTGACGGGCTTCAGCAGTGACACTTTCCTGCCAGGCATCCGCAAGATCGAGTGCAATCTCGCCGACCAACTCTTTTTTATTGAAGGGACAGCACCCCCGTCATCTATTGTATCAGCCATCGAGTCTACCGGACGAGATGCGATCTTGCGAGGGAGTGGGAAGGCGGACTCTGCTGGGGTGTGCATCTTGGAGACGCACGCGAAGGGAGTGTCAGATCCTGTAAGAGGGCTGGCAAGGATGGTCCAGGTGTCAGAAAATCGAACCCTGGTGGACCTGACTTTACGTGGGGTATCGCCGGGAACTTATCACGCGACGGTGCGGGAGACGGGAGATATCTCACGTGGTGCAGGATCAACCGGTGGCATCTGGCAAGCGGTCAAGGCTCTGGGAGGCTTCGATCAGCCTCGCGGCATGTTTGGCACCGTCGAAGTTGGCAAAGATGGCCGCGGCAGTGCCTTTTTGGACCGGCCTGTGTCAATTTGGGAAATTATCGGTCGCAGCATTGTCGTGTCGAAACAGCGAGAGGGACCGTTTCAGACCGAGGACGCAAACACCCTGGTCGGGGTGATCGCTCGCAGTGCCGGCGTCTGGGACAATGACAAGACAGTATGCAGCTGTTCAGGGAAGACGGTCTGGCAGGAACGTCAGGAGCAGGTCGGAAGAGGAATGATATGACCTGATGTACGCTGAGGACTATAGTTGTTGTCTGTAGAAAATGTCTGATGTATGTTAGCAACAAGCTGCGATTATTCGGCAGCAGGCTGCATTGGCCGCCGAATGATTGCGGGTTGGACCGGTCTTCTGCACAACGATGCATCCCCCTGCATTGTACTGCCAAAAGCCGAGATTCCGACAGTACGGATAGGCAGGGCGTGTCGAGCCAGTGTCCTTGCTTGAGAGTTTGAGGAGCATCCGAGGGAGTCGGTTGGTCGTCAAAGATTGATTCTGAAACGAGGCTTAGCCACATATCATCGTCGGAGAGCAAGGTCCACCGCAGATGACGGAGACGTGAAACTGGGTCACAATGCGTTAGACCCGGTTGTGATAGATGACGAAGGATACGAAAACGTGAGCAGAGGACGGGATGGGAGACGTGTACCGATGCTGTGGCGTGGACTGCTCAGGTGATGAGCTCAAGTCACTCAGGCCACTTGAGGGTGTCGATATCGCTCAGAGGAGGAAGCGATCTTTGATCACGTCGCCTGGAGGAGGAGTCGACTGACTGGTGGACCGTGGACCGTGGTCACGGTACCTCCGGTACATGCCTACAGTAGTTAGTGAAAGGTGCTCAAAAGGGCACGGATCTTGTACTTATCGTAGGCACTCCGTCCCTGAAGTTCGGATACCTCACCTGCTGCCAGCCTAGATGCCTTAGTGTGCTGAACTATCTATCACACCTACGTACCTTGCCTACCTCACGGTCTCCTTACTTAGTGCCTAAATGACCCTTGATGCCGGGTTCGAAGTTCTAACTTGAGAATAGCGTCCGTAGATCGCATTGCGGCCTCTGCGCGGATTCCCAGCCCCAGACGGCCCTGCCCGCCCCCTAAAAACAGTCTTTGCACAGACAACAGGGACGACGTCGGGGGAACTGTAAATGCCAGCCTCTTGGGGGCCCTGAACAGCGGCAGCCGCAACCTTGACAGAAACCACGGAGTAAGTGGCTGTCGTGAAGCGAGGGAGCCTGCAAAGATATCCACCCAGACACCGGCCCTGGCGAGTGATAGAGCCTCGAGAGGGAACCTGGTTCTGTTGGTGCTTCAGGAAAAAAATTACTGTGACAGAATCTGCCCCCGGGCCAGTCACCACGACCTCCTTTCCTCACACTATCAAACACCATCATCAGTCCTGCTTCTCCCCTTTCCTTCTCCTGGTGCATACAGAACGCTCTTTTCTATACCAAAGGCCACACGCTCCTTCACTTCTCATAGACGCTATTTTCCCATTATCTGCACGCTGGTCGTCACTAATAAATTTTGATCAACTCGACTGCACCGCCAATTCGTTGACGTATTGGCGCCGAGAACGCCTGCCACCTGTTTGGGCGCTTAATCCTTGGATATCGAGATTCTGCCACCGACGCCGACTCCCGAGCCTTCCAGCATCGCGCAGCGGTCCACTCGTCTAACCTCGATCGAGTCCCGTCACCACGGATCCCTCGCTTCCAATATCGTCCCAGTCACGACCTCTCCGGTCGCAGTCCGGCCCTCTACCTCCTGTACTTAATATAGCCTGCATAAGCTGCACGCTTTCACCTTGGAGAGGATTTCATCTTCAACTACTCTGGGCGCGGCGCCATGTCGCTCAAACAGGTGTGTTATGCGGTTCCTGGAGAGACCTTCTTCCCTAACTCGTCGCAGGAAATCGAGACTTGGGTTGAGGCCCTCACCCACTACGACAATCAGGAATTCGAGGAAGCCTTGACCATCTTTGATGCTATTGCGGACACGTCTAAGATCTTGTTCAACTGCGGTGTCATTCATGCGACAATTGGCGAGCATGACAGGGCGGTATGTTGAGCCTTCCGAGTGGGGAGGTGGAACAAAACACTGATGGGTGAATAGGTGGAATGCTACCAGAGAGCAATCAAGCTCGACCAATATCTGGCGGTCGCATACTTTCAGCAGGGTGTGTCCAACTTTCTCGTCGGTGACTTCGAGGAGGCTCTGGCCAACTTCAATGACACACTGTTATATCTTCGAGGCAACACATATATCGACTACGAACAGCTCGGACTGAAGTTTAAACTCTACTCATGCGAAGTCTTGTTCAACAGGGGTTTGTGCTATATATACCTGCAGCAGGAGGAGGCTGGCATCCAGGACTTTACCTTTGCGCAGAAGGAGAAAATGACCCCAGACCATGATGTGATCGACGATGCTATCAAGGAGAGAGCCCAGGTATGTATTCAGTACAAATATTGCTTGAACCAGCACTAAGGGGAACAGGGATATGTCGTTTTCAGCATGTGAGTATTGGGCTACGTATTGCTCTGCTTCTAGGGCAAGGGGTTGAAGTTTTGCAGTGGTGGCGGCTGACGATATTTTTATAGACCCGTCGGATGTGTCTACCGACCAAACGAGGCGAAGGTGAAGAACCTCAAAGCCAAAGATTACTTGGGGAAGGCTCGGTTAATTGCTACCTCCAACAGTGCCAACACTGGCACTGGTTTCGAAGGCGCCGAACGCAGGCAAGCTATAGCCACTGAACTGGGGGCAAAAGATGACAGGCCTCCCGAAAACATCAGCTTCGCCGCAACCAACCTCGTCCAGCGGAATCTGTCGAGCAGGGTTCCTCGAGATCAAAGTGCTCCTCCAGTAATGAGCAGGAACGTGTTCCCACCAACTCCGCCCCCGGAGACAGAGAAGCCCAGGACCAACAGCACTGGCAACGCAAACCTTCCCATCCGATCAGCTTCTTTGCGCAATCCACGGCCACTCTACCCCACAAAACAAGACATGGAGCCACCTCGGCCTGGTATGTTGTCGCGTGCAGCAACTTTTGATCAACAACCACCCCTGGGTCGGAGTAGGATGCAGCAACCATCCATGAACGAGGGATCATGGCAAGACGGGGCCTCAATGCTAAGTCAGCAACCTCCGATGGAGAGAGCTCGCTACGGTACTCAACGAACAGCGTCTGAACCACGCAGAGCACCTTCACGGCGACAAGGCCCAGATAGATCAATGTCGCAGAGGGTGCCAGCTCCGGCGCCTCTGTTCCGCGAACAGCCAAGATATGAGGACCCGACAGACGCTGTGGACGATGTCTACAGTATGTACGCGAGTCCACGACCCATGCAGCGACGACCCACGCAAAGACGCCAGGAGGAAGAGTTCTTCAACGAGGAAGATGAATACCTCGATGAAGAAATCGCCGATGACGACGACATGGACGGTTTTGAGCCGATCCGCGCACCATCACGTTCTGCGTCGCGGTCCGGACGCGGCAGCAAACGGCCCGAAATGCGCAAGGTCCGAGTCAAATGCCATTTCAATGAAGATACAAGATACCTCATGATCGGCGCAGTGATAGATTTTGGAGACTTTGAGAGCAAGATTCGAGAGAAATTCAGCATCAAAGATCGATTGAAGATCAAAATGCAAGACGATGGCGACATGATCACTATGGGCGACCAAGATGATTTGGAGATGCTGTTAGGCAGCGTCCGAAGTCAAGCTAAGAAGGAGAGAAGCGAGATGGGTAAGATGGAGGTATGGATATCAACATGATGATGTCCTTCCTAGCTCTTTCTTTGGCAGTGCAATGTTTCGTGGGACGCTTGTATGTCACTTCGCCCACGCATACTTTGGACTTTCTCGATTCGCCATCACCATGATTTACAGGTGATGCATCCGATGCTATACGAAACGCAGCGTTATGACGAGCACTAGCAACAAGTTTGGAATATTCTCTACTTTTGAGAAGAACGAACAACAACAATTAGGTCGAATTTAAGCGAGGAGTTGGACAAGAAGAGATCATCATCCCTTTCTTTTTTGGGGGCCGCTATTGAGAATACCTAGCTACCTAAGGTACCTACTTGGACTCTGAGCACGTACTGGTTGCTATGCGGAGTGCAGTGTGCTGGACTGTTTGCTATACTGACTGAAATGTACTGGATGGCCATGGTCGTTTGATTTACCTGAGTTACCTGGGTTGGGTGCCTATAGTCTTCACAAGACTATCACTCTTTCGCTTCCACTTGGTTGCTCCTATTTGGTCAAAGACTTGGAAGATCTATAGTTGCCACCTGTACGGAGTATCAATCCACCCGACTATCTACATTCTCCTACGTATACAGAATACCAAAAATCTAGATCTATGCAGTGTCAAACGTATTTCTTGGTGCTCAGCCCTTTAGAAACATGATGATCTCGCTATGGCTTGACTCGTTACCCTTTTGTATTCTTACGATTTGACTTGTCACCTTTTGTCTCCCAAGTTCCATGCTCGAACTGCAAGCTTCGTTCGGTTCTGCCATTGAATATCTAAACTACGTAGAGAATACCCGGAAAAGAAGAGAAAAAATAAAGACACGGTGGAAATGACATGATTGTTTGATCACACCACGGTTGGCGCCCCCCCCCCCCCCCCTCTCCCTTCACCTACCACCGTCCCATTAGGTATTTTTGTGGCCCTGCTAGGTGGGTGTTGGGTGGTCGTCGGTTGGCGGTCCTCCCGTTTCTGTTTTGTTCATACCCGTGCGCGCGTGAGCCTGTGGCACCGGGACATCTCACCCATTACATTCATTCATTTGTGTACAGTTCGTTTTCGCTTATCGAATTGTACACCCACCGCACCCTTTTGTCCTCTCCTTGATCCAACCTTTGGTCACTTTGACATTGGGATACTCGGTCTCAAAGAGGATGAGGATACAAGTCACGTCTTCACCGTTGTGTGCGTGTCGCCGAATGAAGACGTCGTGCTCGGGTCGCCAATTCTTGGGTTGAGATGATGATGATGATGATGATGGCATTGTGATAGTGATGTAGCCTTTTGGCCTTTTGGGTCTTTACTCTTTGCGCTCCTCCTTGCTTATATCACTCCTCCTGCTCCCTCCACCTTCTTTCTCCTTATCCGCCCTCTTCACAATGGTCCGTGGCAGGTCTGCCTGAACTCCCTAGTGGCCCAGTGGTAAGAGAAAAGGAGCCAAGAGTGGATGGCTTGGTCGTCGTTCGGTAGTCGTGCCACTTCCGGGAAGGGCGAGGAAAATAGAAAGCCGAAGAAAATTGCCAAACTGGGCTGGAGCCGTGAGGTTGGCAGTGAGAGTGAGACGCAGTACTTCCCTCGGTTCCTCGAGGAGCGGAGCGGTGCGGCGTGGTCTCTCGTTCAGAGGTCCAATGAATCAATGATCCAGGAACGTTTGTGGAATCGATTGGATTGAATTGATGCCTTGCTTTTTGGGCGTGGAACTTATGGTGGATGTGTTTCCCCTTTTTGTTCCTTCACAGGTGCAACACCTCGTCGTGATTGGATGGCAATTATTGCACGGGATGAGAGTTTGAAGATCAACCACAACGAAACCCCTTCTGCTCTGTGCGCGCTGGGGGCGGATTTCTGAGAATTGGGAAACCCTAAAAAGTGCCCGGGGAATGGATGATCGAAGGGAGAAGAGCGTACAAAAAGAAAAGGGTGCACAAGACGAGGTTTTGTACTTCACCTTTTGGTTCCATTTCTCCCCCCTTTCTTGGTTACTTCCGACGACAAGGGAACCTAGCGAGTAAAACTGGAAGCCACATTGTTTGTGATTGCAAAAAAAAAGGTCAACAAGATGTCACATATGACGAGGGGGCCTGCAAGAAGGTAATCATCTTACCCACAGGCACCTGGATGGACAAACAACGTCTCAACAACATACCGAAAGAGGCTCCGCGTGTGATGGATCATCTCGACCCTTGACCCGGAAGTGATCTTGTCTCTTCCGCGTAGAGGCATCGAAGGAAAAGGCGGTCTCAAAGAAGCCAGCCAGACACGGATCGACGTGAGCTTGGCCGTGCTGTCGTCTTGACAAATAAAGTAACAGGAGCCACGAGGCTTCGACGGCTGATATCCGGACTGGACTTGGGTAGCAGGTCAGGTATGGTATGTACATGTTGGTCAAATATGGTGCCGTCACCCGTGTCAAGAGAGTCACTTCCGAGCAAAAGGTGGTTGAAGGGGAAAGAGTGCCAGATTGATCTCTCGACTGCAGGAGGAATTCCGCCGTCGATTGATTTGTATTGCGAAGGAAAGAGGATCTGTTCATTAGCCCTAGTGCTATGTTGTCTTTTTTGGACATTCCAAATGCCAGTCGTCGGCGGAAGTTGTTGTCCTTCCCCGTTTAAAGCCCTTATGTAGCCTGCCGTTGAATTCTTCAAATCAACCCGCTGATACTCCACCATCCCATGAACTCCAGGCTGCTTTTATTTCCCGCTTCCGTTATGCTGTATACACTATCCGCCGGGTCATTATTTATCATCCGAGAGGTTCGTTATATTAAAAATTCGCAGAGTTGCGTCCGAGGATCAAGTGAACATGTCTTCAAGAGAAAAAACCAAAACCGTTGGCGAACCAGGTGAATGACATGACTGTGATGGCCGCAGTCATCAAAACGACACCAAATGCTTGTTTCTCGTGGCTAGAAAGCGCACCGCTGCAGGTGGCGCATTTGAATTCGTTGAGAGGGGTGTAGGGTTGCCTGTGATCCGGTCAGTTCAATGTCCTTGCCCTCATTTGTCCAAACAAAACCTACCCAGTGTACATGCCAAAGACATACTGATCATATGCACCTAGATACCCGGCAGATGGGATATCCGTCACATCCTTCGCCGCATCGTGGATCACCAAGGTATAACTCGCAACAGGGAAAGGCGATGTGATGGCCTCTGGGAAGTTGCCCGTGTCCCATGTGACAGCCCCGGTCTCCTCTACAGATATATTGGAGGCTATCGTATATGTTGCTTGGTTCAATGAACAGGATGCGAGAACGTCGATGGCCGACGGCGTTACAGACAGGGAGGTGTAGTTCCATTTGAATGTTACATACTCCCCGACTCTGAAGAATTGTAGCCCGTCAGTCGCGGCGGGAGTAATCAGGGAGACTCCACCGGGTGGGAGGCGAGGGTCGATGGCTGTTGTCTTGGTTGCAGTCGTCTTTGTCGGGCTCTTTGATCCAGATTTGGCAGTTCCTGAGGAGGCAGAAGTTTTAGAGCCCGACTCGGATTCCGAGGCAGAGGCAGAGGCTGAAGCAGAGGCTGAAGCAGATGCCGAAGCGGACGCCGAGGTTTTCTCTGCATCATTTTGGGTATCGGTAGATGCAGCGGGTGTTATTGTTGATTTTTCATCTTGCTCTTGTCTCGGTAGGAGCAGAGCATTTTTTTCATGGTTGGACAAGGCTGGCCATGGCCACGCCGTGGTAAAGGCTAGGAAAACCAGCAGGGTAGATAGGACAGAGTAGAGGCCGTAGCCTTTCATTTCGACTGAGGGTGCACGGGCTTCTTGAGGTCGGGGTAGCGGTCTGGACAGAGGGATGCTTGGGCGGAATGATCGGTAGGCAGATGGCACAGGATCCAACAGCAGCAAGAAAGTCTGGAAATTAGAACGATCGTAGTTAGGAAGCAGAAAATAGCGAGGGACTGCACATGAGGCAAAAGAAGATGCACAAGAATATGGACGAGCGCAGCTTGAGAAAGGAGTATGTGAGTGACTACGGATTCGGAGACTGAAATGGAAAATCATAAGTCAATTGTCTCACCCTGGACGACGGGGATCCGAGCCACAACAATCTGCCTGCCAACCGCGAGCCGACCGCGTTCCCACAGCCACGTCCAGGTCAGACCTCCAAGCCTAGCGAGCCTATCGCAGCCTATGTGAGCCTCCCTCGCCGCCCGCTAAACCGCCTGGAGTATCGCCTCGATTTATTTTGGTCCCTGGTCCTAGTCTGACTTGACTTCAGATGTCTTGACTCTTGACACACCTTCGACACCAAAATATCATACCAAGTTGTTCTCTCGATTCAAGTCCATCACCGGCTACAGTATCGAGCGTTTGATAACATCTCAGCGCCAGACTGCTTCCACGTCCAGAAAGGTGTCATGTTGCTCGTCTCGGGCCTTCCTCCCCTTCTGTGTCTCCCCACCACTGTTTTCGTTGCATTCAAATGCCCAATGTTGTGGCTGATTAGCCGGCTGCCTAGCCAGCACGATGGCAATACAGCGTCGGAGTACATCCAATTTCTCTGTCTTGGCTCGTTCGGGACCCCAGGCCCGATTGAGTAAAACGGGACTGCCGTCTGCATCGGTCATGATAGAATCGTGGTCATGTCAGGGGCACAAATCCGGATTTCTGTTTCCTGAATCTCGAGACTGTTCAGAGGCCGTCTATCCCAAGGCGATGCATTCTCCATACGTGCTGGCGGCGTCCCGAGGATCAAGTTGGAGTAGCTGTTGATGGTTACAGAGTGGTTCGCGCTCGCCTTCACAACTATCTGTCAGGTCGCCGTATCTTTCGTCCACGGAACTCCAGTGCTGGCGGCATGGCTTGACAAACGACTCCTTCAGTAAATCCACCTAGACTGAGCAGAAAGAGTCGGGTACATAACATCCACGTCAGGCGCACTCCGGATGGAGAGCGAGAAATTCAAATCTCTCATTGTCTTCGGCAGTCTTCAACTGCCTGATCAATGGAAGCTGCAGCTTGTTGTTGACCAGTATGTCGCACTTGTCACAAGGTCTGGTTTTGATGTCGTGATAAGCTGCAATCATCTCCTGCACGCGATTAGCCTGGAGAAAATAACAGAGACAAACACGTCACCTACAAGTAGTGCCATGAGATTGCTTCGAACATCGGACTTCTTGATGCTCTCAAGAATGCGATCACGCAGCGCAAAAGGTTCTGTCCCCGGTTTGTACGTCGCCTTGAAAGTTCCGGTGCTCGCATCTCGGCTCTTTTCAATACGAAATTCCACTTGACCTATGCCGATATCCAGAGGCAAAGGATTCGCTTCGTGCGCAGGGGAGATCTTCAAGTCCGGGTGTTTGACCTGAAAATCGCTAACGATTTTGGCGATTTCCGCATCGGTTTGGCCATTGAGGCTGTGGGTAAGGGTACGAGACTCAAGCGAGGTAGAATTCTTGCCCTGGTTCTGAAGGATCAGAGTGTCGTAGTCCAAAGTCCAGGCATCCCCGCCCTGGGGTACGTCGCCAGTGTTGACCACTTGCCACAGCTCGCGTACATCATCGCTGTGCCAGTCCTTTTTGAACTTTTCAACGTCCCGGATCCCTGCTTGTGCAGCATCTTGCAAATAGGCTGCTAGCTTTTCTGGTTCATACCTGTGTGGATTCTCCAGGGCGAACCTGGTCGGGTTGATCAGCTTTTCTGGCAACAAAGTCCGCAGACCACCAATCTGTCGCAAATGAGCCTGAGTCTACGAAATGGGCTAACAGGCCGCTTTCATTCTGCGGTATGCGAGGGTGGTAACTGACCTGATTGTACATGTTCTGCAGTTTCGCGAGCTTCTCCATAATCTCGCGGTCCTCCGGCTCAATTGCCTGTTGGCGGTCCATTTCGCGCATGGCAATCTGAACGGGTGGCTGTTGCAAACTGGGTTGAACAATATAGGGTGAAGACTACCAATTGAGAGCATAGACGTCTGATGCGACTATACAATGTAAGCCGTGTGCCATGCGGGTCGACAGCGTAAAACTTGTGATGGCAGTTGATCGCGACGTCCAGTTCATGCCATCCCAAACAGTGAGAACAGTGGGGAGAGACAGAGAGAGATTAGCAACGTCGGAGTCGAAGTCAAATATTGATCACGTGCCGGCAATCACAAGTACGAATACGAGGGGCTAGTGCGGAGCATCTATCTACTACTCCCTTACCTACATGTAGCTACTTCCTACTCCCACACCAATTGCCTGGGGTGGGACGACTGGACGTTTGTGGATTTGTTTGAGTGCAGGCCAACAACTCTATGAGAGCCTGCAACATGATCATAGGTGCGATAATGTCCCGTTCCATTTGAAGGGACAACAACGACATCCAGCTAAGGCTTTGTTTTTATCTACGTCTCCAAACCAAGATCTGGACCGTATGATGAGCTTTGTTTGATGCTTCACATTTTCGTCTTTGCTTGCTCCGACAGATATCTGACTCTGCCTCTCCCTCAAGTTCCCTATGCACAATATGTCTTCTTCAATCTCCAGCAATCCACAGGCATTTTTTGCCATGATGGCTCAAGCAAACCCGGATCTACCAGTTCCACCTTCGTTTCCATCTCCTAGTGAAGTCAGAAACAAGTCGATGACCTATTCCAAAGAAATCTTCACTAGCTGGACCATCATCCATGACATTTTGGCACGTCGCGAGGAGGTGATTCGGAAGCGCTGGGTTAACAAGAAAAAGGAACAGCGGAAGAAAATTCTCTTAGACGCATGGCCAGGCATGCCTGAGCGACACCGACCCGATTTCTACGAGCTTGGGAAGACCGGAGCACGTTCTGCATCGAGAAATACCGAAGCTTTCAAGTATCCCTATGTCAACCAAGAAGATCTACTTCACGGAAGAGCACTGTTATTGTTCTTGAATTCACGCGGTCGAAATCCCCCCCATACCTTCGCCCATGCCGATCTCGATGCAACCCATCTTGGACAGACTAGCAAGATGATTATTCCGGTATTCCTCAATGGGTACACAATGTATATTGCGGGTGAATCAGACTCAGACACCTACGGCCGCCTAGTTAGCTGGGACGATGACGACGACGCATTCATGCTGCAGCACAATTGTCTCCAGTTCCAACCTGGGACGGGGCTTCTCGTTTTGGAAATCCAAAGCAAGATCTATTCTTTCCTTCTCGAATGCTGCTACCAAATACTCCACGATATCCCACGAGACGAGCTCGTCAGCCTCCAACTTCCCGAGCAACCTGAGCCACCGCCGATCGTCGCTTCAGGGACCTCCTACGCACAACTCTCTTCATTGGCAGCAGAAGCGCCATATAGATTACCAGCCAAGCTTGATACACGTCGACTTGTTCTTCTGGTAGAAGCCAAGCGAGCTGCTGCTGAAGACCATGTCTGGGATCTGAGAGAAGATCCAGGCTATTTCGCATCGGTGGCTGTTGACCGAGCGCAACATCGCCAGGAAAGCCTTCTCGACATAAGGGGCCAACGTCATCCACACGACGATGACGAAGTTTTCTGGAATCGAGTGATAGGAAACATAGCTTGCGACGGTTACATGTCCTTTCTGTGTTGGGATCTTCTTCATAAGTACACTGTCAGTCTAGACGATGCACTCAAATCTGCCGGAACCCTTGTACATGACCAGCCACTGCCTAAGAAGCTCGAGACCGCACTGGTGGAGTTATGCTTCGCTGCCGAAATGGTTTCAAAGGGGTTGATTGGAGAATTGAAGTCCATCGTGCCGGCTTCATCACCAGTGCGCGAGCGCTTTGTCCGAGAACCCCAACGACCAGGAACAGCCGTCATCCAGACCAAGACGAAACAGGCTGTCGGCAAGGACCCCCTACTACAGCTGTTCAACATGTTATGGGATGCAGACAAGGTGTTTTTGGCGCAACTTCCTAACGTGGTAGATGAGTTACAGCGATGCGTTGATCACGACCCTGGTCAGAAGAGCAGAATGTCATCCTTCGTCGCTGGGTATTTCTCCGATCTGGCCCTTATTACACAAATCATCAGGCAGGTAAAAACCTTCTTTCCATGGGCTGCAGGTTTGGAGTTAGAAAGGGGCCCAGAGAAGCGACGCCAAGGGTATGATCGTGCCACGAAAGATGTAGGAACTGTCTATGAATCTTTCAATGAAGATATCGCTCCGAATCTCGCGCGCATCGTCGTCCCCCTCTCGAGACACTTGAAATATCCCATCGATAAGCTCTACAACGCGACGAATGTGAACGCTTGTCGTCAAGCTGAAGATCAATTGGACAGGTTGTGGAAGGTTGTCGATGGGCATTTTCGAAAACATACAGGCAAGACACTTCACGCGATATTCCTCAATCACCATGTGAAAGCTCGAGAGATCCGTCGCACGCCAGAATGGACACCTCCACCAATAGTGCCCCCGCCGCCGCCTAAGGGGAAAGAGAATGAAGCCCTTAGCAACTCATTTGCGAGTTTCGGTATTGAAACCGACAAGCCGGGCAAATTCAAAGAATCGGAGGTTCCTCGATCATCGAAAATTAAAACTCGCGGCCCCTCTCACCTACCCAATTCCAGCGACGCTACACCTCCTGTACCCGAAGATCCAACTGCTGTTTCAACGGGCCCCTTCCCAGTCTTCACCCTCCCGCGACGGGCATACAAAGTGTTCGCCTCTCTCTTTTCGTCACCCTCCAACCCTTCCCAGGGTGGCGAGGTGCACTGGACAGATTTCCTACACGCGATGACGAGCATTGGCTTTTCTGCGCAGAAGCTATATGGCTCCGTATGGCAATTCACGTCGCCGGATGGAAGAGATTGGGAGAACACGGAAACCCGTGGAATCCATATTCACGAACCGCACCCAGTGCCGAAGATGGGCCTTAGCACGGCGAGACGGATTGGAAGACGATTGGAACGGAGATATGGACTTAGCGCAGACAGGTTTGCTTTGGCGTGAAGGAGGCGCAATTCGGAATTTGCAAAGCGACTAAGGATCGAGAGGAGAGGACGAGGTTGAATTTCGAAGGTCCTGTTCACGAGTTTCAAAAGATTAAAGGGGCTAACGTTGCTTCTCCTTGAGCAGCGGTGGCGACCTTTGATTGTAACAGAATTAGCTGTCCAAAACATAACAGCATTCTTCAAGAGGGCAATATTATCCACCCAAACAATTCTAGCATGGAAGAGCATGGACCCATGTGTGATCCCCTGATGTCTCAAGGGAGCTCAATCGTCTGAAGCCAAACAAATCGACATGACAGATGATGGGTCGACTGGACATCCGGGGTTCGAGGAGAGAAAAGATATAGTCAGGAAGCAGTCAGGAAGCAACAGGTGAGCCAGAGGATGAGCAATGTGGCGAGTGGCTAATCACAAATGAAGTTAAAGAACAGGTTCTTCATAGCACTGCCTGACTACTATCAATTTCTAACCCGTCGCTAGCAGCTTCAAGAATTCGATCCAGAACGGTCGCCTATCACTCTCTTGGATGACAGGACTTGTCTTTCTCTTTGCATGATGGGACTTGTTCCATTCTTGCTTGGTTCTTCTCGAGGGGATTACCTTCGGCTATCGGGGTATTATGCTCACGCTCCACCAGTACGCGAATTCAGCATTTGTCCTGCCGTAAGCTCTCCAGCTTTTGACATTCACACGTCCAATTTGCTTCCCCTGCCATGTATTTTCGGACAAGTGGAGGGCCCAAAGTTCTGGTACAATTGACGATTCTGAAACGCGAGCAGTATTGACGCGGCCACAGACCTCGTCGAGCGTTCTGATCCCTTCGTCATCATTCATCACTGGGCTGCACCACGAAATCAATTTCATCTGTATGTGCGTTACGATGTATTTGTATACAAACTGCATGATGACATCAATGGCACCATCTCACGGCTTTGTTAATGGTCTGCTCTTCCCCGGGGGGCTGACTGCTGATATGAGGGTATGCAAACGATGCTGGCTTTGTCCAGAAAAGTACATCTCCACATACCAAGCATTTCTTGCGAGTTCAAAGCTATCAGTTATCGGGAGGAAGCTTATGAAACGTTTGATTTCAAGCCTTGTCATAAGCAATGGCGACAACTGTGAGCTATACGCATTATGAGTACGAAGCAACATTACAAGCGCTTCATGCATCAGCAGAACAGGCCCTTAGCCCAATTAAGCTCCAAGCGTCTGCTCTCGGTGATGATTTTGAGGGCCGCTTCTCCCACTACTTGGTTTTGGCCCGTCGATGCTTTGTTGCACACTACGAGAACATTAGGAGCTCTGGGAATCACACTAGACCTAGTCAGGCTCCTCCCCCGTACGAGCACACTTCGTTCGATAGTCAACTCTGTTACGTTGCGCTCGGTGGATTGCAATAGACAAACTTGGATTACCAGGACAGAGAAAGCTTTCAAACCGTGCAGCTGAGTCTTTAAAGGTGAGAGTTTGGGAAATGAGCGGGTCGACAGCGGCAGTATCAATCGGAATGATAATTGCCTGACGATGTCGCGTACATATTGTGCCACACTTGGAGTCGAAAAACATCGCGAAAGAACATTTGTTGCCCATCAACTCCTCCTAAGCGGTCAAGGAGATGCCAATTTTGGATACAGAGCAGAGCCCCCAGATCGTTCTGCACAGCCGGCAAATTCGACGCTAGTATTGGGGTTGCGCATGATGTTGATCATTGTCCCAGACGAGTAGTACAGCGCGCTACTTGTATGGCGACTCCCAAGCACCAAGCCTCTCAAAGAGGCCGGTGGATATTGCGATCTTGGCCTCGTATGGTCGGGGAAATGTCGAAAAGGAGACAATAATTGACAGAAAGGGACATCCTCGCGAGGCAGCGCATCATTGTTTTGTGCTGCCTGACTCTACACCTGACATCAGCAATGTTAGCTTGTTGCCTATCTGCAGCCACCACTGGGAAGATGCTACTCGTGCAGTATTGCACTCGCAAAGTCAACCTCTATGCACACCTGTACGAGGCATAGCGGGGATCATGCAACGACATCCGGCAGCTGGTTATAATGGGCCTCGATCTGTCGCCACGTGAGATCATTGTCAGCTTGTGCAAATGCAGTAATCGATGACCCCCTGCGAAGACCATCTTCTCGTGAGCCAGCTGGTCGGTGCTCGGTACCAAGGATTGGGCCACGAAACAGGAAGTGTAAAATATGGGACGGAAAAGGATATTCACGGGGCGCACGAAACCGGACTTAACTGTTGGTCCTACGGCGAAATTGTCCTCCGAGCCGGAATAGTCGAAGGGACTTTTGTTGGAAGCGTAGATGACTCCGAGAGACGGCATAATTTCACACCGATGACGCAGAAAAGCTCGTTTAGACAGGGGACACGGGTGCGCTACGCTCAGCTTGTCGATCGCACGAGGCTTACGGGGGGGTTTGTGGTTGTTTTTGATTGAGAGTCTGTCGTTCCAAATCTCGTACACATGGTTGGAACCTGGCTGGCCCACCGCAAACATTGGGGTGGTTGACATCCAAGTTGGTGCTAGAGAAATGTGCTTGTGAAATATCCCGAAGTGCGAACGCCTCCGTCCAGTTGGCAGTTGGCAGTTGGTAGCTTCGGCCGATAACGAGTACCTCGCCCTGAAACGGCCCAAGGGCAGAGCGGTGCAGTGGCTGGTTCAGCGGTTCCTCGATGCAAGCAGCAAATCGCCATCTGGTCCGGCATGCTGAGAGCTAAATTCATCATCCCGGTCTCGTCGCGAGGGCCAAGGGCGACGAATCACACCTCGCTAGGGTCCAAATTAGCCCTACTGCACGCCGTCCCAGTATTCAGTATACAAGGAGCACAATTGGGTGTTGGCGAGGGCGAGCCGGTCACAATCATACGACGCTAGCAAACGAACTCCACCTCCAGAACGGCGTCAATACCGCGTAACCGCAGGCTTCTCACCGCAGATGATCAGCATCCTGGCTGGCCCTGGCGCCGGTACGAGTACCACCGTCTGCATGTGTATCGCTCTACAATACGCCTCTCCGACCTATCCCCAGTCCCGATCCTGGCTGTTCACGCTGGCGTTTGGCTTGTGCCACGCCATCTCCACCACTTTCTCTTGCGCCCTCCAGGACTGTTATTTGTTTGGCACTACTCGCAACTAACGCCTCCGTACGGCATGCAAACGCCATGGCTCAGCAACCCTGGTATCCGCCCGAATGCATTTCGCTCGACCGCGGTCTGCGACTTGCACAGCGATCGACTGCCAGGATACTGTCAGCAAATGGGCCGGGGTAACTCGTCGCCCTACAAGGTCGAGATCCACTCTCTAACACTCTCAAACCCTCAGCAGGCACAGACGCCCTTAGGCTTTCGAGCCAGTATTCGACTCTTCTATGAATAAGCCCTTCTTCGCCCCCAACGAAGAAGCTCGTCGCTCTATGTTTATTAGAATCTTCTGACAATCGATCAGTCCCCTGATATTCCGTCTGGCTCTGAGTACATATGGGAGAACCCTCGCCCGGCCGGACAAAGGAAGTACATATGCGAACTTCGAACCCTCTCCCCGTTGTTTTCTAAATAAAACTTGACAAAACCTCCGACGTACTCTGGCACAGAACAATCATGGCCCTTGACACCAAGGAGGCAGCTATCTTCTCCATGACTCCTCCACCCAGCGAATTTGACGAATTCGATAAGAGTGGCCTGCTTACCTGCTCACCTGCTCACCCTGTCTTTACCTACCCTTCGCCGACTCCTTCAAGTAGAGACCACGCTTCATCGGTCTCTTCAGAATCACTATTCATGCTACCTGGCATGTCTTCGATGTCTGCCGAGCATCAATCCCACGACCTTCAACATCTACCCTTCGAGGACGCCACTACGTCCGATTCAGCTTCTTTTTTCTCTCTTCCGCCCGTCACTGATCCTGCCATGGCATTTCCCGGGACCTCGACTTCTGGTGCCGGTGCGACTTCGTACGATTTGTATGAGCAGAACAACTGGTACGGTTTCCCCAACTACTCTCAACCGCATCCCATCATGTCATACGACCCATCCCATTCGACTCCCTTTAACGGCTATGGTGGGCATTCGACGCAGCCGTCTTTGGCCAATATCATTCCCCCTACCCCTCAGGATATACAACCCACTCCTTTCGACTTCAATGCACCATCACTTGGGGGGGCAAATGGCCACTTGGTCGCCTCGCCATCGTTCTCTCACATCTCTCAGCCCAGCCGGAGTAGCATCTCCTCACTGTCACGGTCGTGTAGCCCCAATCCGCCCGTTTCCAAATCCATCTCGGGAGACTCCACCATGCTCCGACCTCCTGTCCGATCACACTCAACCTCTTCAAATTCTTCTCTACACCAATATGGCATTCCAGTAACAGACGCACCGTCCATGATTCATGGTGGAATGTCCCCTTCATCGGCAGGTTCGCCTGGTGGTACACAAGCCTGGCGATGTGCCTACCCTGGATGCACATCTCGCGCAACCTTCACACGAGGGTGCGACCTACGCAAGCACTACAACAGGCACAGCAAACACCTGTACTGCCGTGTTGACGGATGTCCTCAGAGCGAAGCTGCTGCGGCCGCCCGAGCTAAATCGGTCGAGCAACCTCTCGGCGGAGGCTTCTCCAGCAAAAAGGACCGGGCTCGCCACGAGGCCAAGCACAGCCCCAGCATCAAATGTGAATGGAGAGGTTCAGATGGTGAAGAGTGCCCTCGCGTCTTCTCCCGCATGGACAACATGAAAGACCACGTCAGGAGGATACACCTCAAAGAACATGGCCACCAGTCACAAAAACCTGGCCCCGTTCGAAGTTCAGGTCGAAAGTGAAGGGGCGAACGAGGATGTGAATCGTTTTCTGTATGGACAAAGCACCTCACTGTCTCTGCGAAAGGAACGCAGTTGAGACCTTTATCGAAAACACTCGTGCAACTGGGAGTCCTGAAAACAAGAAGCACGCCGTGCTACGTGACGAATGGTGCCTGCCCTCCTACAATTGGAACTGGTGAATGGCCGCCAGGACGGAGACATTATGGAGGAGGATTGGGAAATATTGTACCCCCCTTCCACTCCGAGTCCCATTTATCGTTGCTAGACAGTACCGAAAAAATAATAGCGCTCCCGCTCTCCACAGGAGATGTGGGAAGCGTCAATGGGATAGACATCTACGACGTGTGATACCCGAGAGAAGCAGTTGCTTCTGGAATACGAGCAATGCTGCCCTGCAGCAGATGTATGATGAACCAAAACCCACACACCCACCGCTTGAAGAAATGAGAATGAACAGGCAGTACGAGGAAAGAGGGCTTGAGCGTTTTTTCGGGGAGAGGAGGGGGGGGGAGGGGGGTAGCTAGCTAGCAAAAGGAGCGCCGGGGACTGACTCCTGGATTGACGTTTGACGTTGACGGAACTTGGAATGAAAACGTGTTGTATAGGACCCAAAAACCTGGAAACTTGCCTACCTACCAATCTCCCAACCTAAATTACCGATAGATAGGTTTTCATTTTTCTTTCCTGGATGCCTGTATCGGGAACTAATCGAGAGGTCCAGTTTGTGTGGATAGACTTGATACAATAGTGCCCGTCTAGCAGGCACGGAGTACGGGTGCTGTGCTCCATTTTTTTTTTTGCAACGGAGCCGCCTCTGCCGTACGAGGACAACAAGTAAACTTGTAACAGGTGTGTAAGGACAGGTACGCGTACGGGTGAGTGGGCGGTGCTTCATGTCCATGTTAGGTATAACCTGCGAACATAACGGGTATGTCCAATAATAATTTGGGGCCGTTCATCAAAACTCTCTTTTAGATTTACCCTTCTGCAGCACATACGGGAGTGCGGAGCACATATTATATAGCGTCATGGGCGTTGATGCGAAAAGGGACAATCGTCGCGATTTTACCTGTTCGAGTTGAGATTTACTTTGTCCTTTCGCCTGTGGCGGGACATTTTTCTTTATCAGCTCATTGTACGGGTATTGTAGTGCGTAGGTACCTAGATAAGCAGTAATCTGTAGATGCTTGTGCGAATAGGAAAGAATTGGCCACGCGTTGGCAGTCTAGTCAGTACGTAACTCCGTAGTTCACGCAGACTTGGACTCGGACTCGACTCGACTCGCCAAACAGGACCCAGGACCCAGGACCCAGGATATCCTGGGAGTAGGAGTATGAGTACCGAGAGGTTTCTGAAGTCAGCGGTACTGAACGGGGAGTCGGAGACTTCGAGACTTCTTTTTGTCCTTCCACACGTGGATATTCCTTACGTGTGTGGACGAACCACCAAACTTCGAAGATACTAACGTACGGAGGACGGAAGACGGGATAGTGCCCGGAGTACCTCTGGGCCAGTTCTGTAAATTCCTCAATCATTCCCACAGCAGGGGTTGGTGGCTTTGCACGTTTTTGTTTTGTAGGGGTAAGAAGGACTGTAGATATCTTTTTGCGCAGCCTAGGGATCCCAGTGTAGGCCCGACCACTCCCCCCGGGGCCATTCGAAACACCTACAGTACTGTACCTACCTGACTCAGGCAGCACAAACTAGGAGGGAGGCGACGTACTCGTGATCGTATTGTGTCCAAGGTAGCCGGACATCCACCTACCTAAAAAGGTTTACAATGTCAATTAACTTCTGATCAGATTCACAGTGCCCCATCATAGAGCGGAGTTTTTAAGGACAGAGCCTTTCCTATGCACTCCGTATCAGTATGCGTACCCTCCTTCAACGACTTGACCGACCTACAGAGCCGCTACGTGGTTAGTCGTCAGTGATCAGAGTAGTCGTACTCGTCCTCGTACTCGTCCGTCATGGCCTCGGGTCGCAAGGACCGGGGGCGCAGGACCGGACGGACCCAACGGCTTAACTCCGGCTTTGGTGCTCCGGTCGGGAGGGAGTATACGGCGCACGGAGGATAACAAGTTATGAGTCTTTTGTCAGAGAGGAGGACATTTCCGAAGCCGAGTCGGCTCTGGGAGAGAGAGAGAGAGAGATTGTGTGTTTTTTTGTCTAAATGTCAGAGCAAATCAGGGGCGTGTGCAACTCTGCAAATTGTCAGAAACAAGTCACAAAACAAAATGGGACTTTTGCACACACACACGCACAACCACTCAAAAGGTCCAAGAGATTTGGTGACGAGTGCTGCGTGCATCACCCCGTGGCAAAAACCCACAGGCCATGTGTTCAACGGTGCATGATGCATCAGCATCCTGAACGGGTATACCGAGTACACGCTGAGTTCTGAGCACACCTCTCCGGTATCATCACCATCATCAAGGTCGCAACTTGCGAGCGCAACGCTTACTTAGAAGTTATTAGTACCGTGCCGATTCGAAAGCTTACCTGACTTTCCATGGGCCAAGACTGACCGACGTCGACACAGCCTCAAACTACGTCGCTATGAATCCGAGCCAGGCAGAACTTAGTTTTTCTACTATTGTACGAAAGGCACTAAAACGAGCGCGCTCTACCGTTTTCTGATGCCCCCCTCCTTTTTTCATACTTTTGCAACACACCTCGAGTCGTGCCATGATTCGCGGTATTCGAAACTTGACGCTCGAATTGGGAATCTGGCTGACCACCTCGCGGGCACATGGATGCCAATGACTACCACAGACGTGGAAAGATTTCGCCGCCCATACTGCTGTGCTATGTGCTAGGCCCTGACCGGAAGAAAAACGTCGAGAGATGAAGATAAGCCTACTCGTATAGTACGGGTACACGAGGCGTCATTAAATCACTGGACAGACGGGGTCTGGTCTGGATTTCTTACAGTAGAGTATTGTATGTAGGTCTTGCGTCTTGCTATCTACTGTGGCGCCTACAGCGCCAGAGAGGTTTGTACAATATCAAGGAATCGATATCCGACTGGTCCACCGATTCGTCAAGTGTTGCTCTGTATCGTACACCGTATGTACTGTACACCATAACTCCTACGTGGGGGCCAGTCCAACTCTGGGTACCAGGAATCACAGAGTCACAGGGATAGCCTGCACAGCATGGGCTCGCGGAACGTGGATGCTTTCATAAGCATTGGAAACGAAACAAAAAAGAGCTCTTTTGTTGGGGTCACCATGAACCCTGTCCCCTGTTTCCGCGGGCCGCTAGCTCTGGGCTTGGGTTGTGGTGCTTGTGGAAACTTGTCAAGCGGTGACCACTTGAGTACTGCGTAGAGTATCCGTATTGACTCGTCCTAATTACCTATTGTACCTTACTAGTTCGGTTTTTAGTCCTCCACCGAACACGGCTCAAAACCCACGCGCGCGTGGTCCTGTGCATTTCATTTTCGCGGTGACGGCGTCTCATCTTTGACCGTAATTTTATGGCGGCGTGATTAGCAGTGGTACTGAGCAGTTGCATTGCAGCCTGCCAGTCTGCAGCCCGTGTCTTTGAAGATCCCCTCACGGCGACTGGGAAGTGGGAACACGAGAGGGGGGGGGATGGTCTCGCTCCCCGAGTTAGATTGCAGCCTGCAGACGTGGGTAACTTCTTTGGCTTGATGAACATCCAACAGATCTATGGATACCGAGTACGGAGTATCGCGCATACAATACGGAGCACAGGTCAAGCAGTTTCCACGTTCACCAGGTACAGGAACGAATACGCCCAGACCCCCCTAGAGCTTCCCCGACAACGCACAAAAGAAACCCCGAGAGTTGCGTGGCTCCATGGAACGTAACTTCCAAGATCGACAGAAGCAGCTGACAACCATACACCTGGAAACGAAAGAACGAACAGGCCAAGGGCGAAGCAGGTCGGACCAAGTGCTCGTCCAACTACGCTGCTGTACGATGCTGTCCGTACGGACCATGACTGAATATCGTCCTCAGTCTCCTTAAGGGGCATCGAGAGTTCAATCACCGTCGGACCGGTGTGCCTAGTACGTCCTGTACTGTAGGGACATTACTGTTACTGTCAATGCATGATGTCAACAGCACCTCGAGGATATGACCAGATGCAGCACTGTCCAATGTCCATCCCATCAAGGGTGGGAGTGTTCAAGCCCGGGGCTCCCGCCGGGTCAACCGACGAGTGTCTACTCGAGTTTCCCGCCCCTAAGGCCTCGTTTATTCTGCGACATGTCATTGGCGATTGCTCCTGTACCGCTCTGCAAAAGGACAACACCGGTTACTGGGCGAAGGGGTTACATCGGTTTTCTCCTTGTGACACCGAATGACCATGACGTGCCAGATGGGTCGCCCTCTTTGATATTGTACAATGGCTGAGGGTTGCTCGACCTTTTGCCCAGACATATAGTGTAAACCTTGCAGGAAGAGAAAGAGAGAAGAAAGCGTTGAAGGTAGTATTCGGCCGAGCAGTCGACGTCCGTCGGAGCATCCGTGTCCCGAACTGCATACGAGTACGAGGACTGCATGGTGGAGTTTGGCCTTCTCGAACGCTATGTTTCGGCCGATATCTCCATCATGTACGCGATGCTGATTTGGGCACAGGGTCCTGCAGACGTGATTTGGTCGCTGTCAGCGGAACTGGATGGAGTACAGTACAATCCAAATGACAGGGCTGCATCCACTGCTTTGCCCCAGCATCCATGATACTGTACACCAAAGGGAGAGGGAGGCATCCTTGTTTTCGGCCCCCAATGGAGGCTCGTATTGTCCATACTGGAAATGGTTAAGTCTGATTTACGAATGATACAAGTGCGGCTGTTAGCGTGATGTTAAAACTGCTCGGGGCATCACGTGCTTGGCGAAGACGTCGAAATTTCAAATTCTTGACCGTTCGCTTTGTAATGCGCCCGAATTGCTGGGATCGTCAGTGACTACCAGAGACTACAGCACACTAAACACCTCCAACTGGCAAAGTGGCATCGACTACGAGTGCACGAACCAGAACACGCTCTGCTGTTCTCAGCTCCTTCTCCGAATCGAAACGATTGTCACCACGTGAAAATGGCCTCCTGGAGTCCGAGTGCTCGTACAGGGCGAAACTGTGACGATGCCTTGGGATGTGCTGGCAATGCACCAGTTCATCACCCTTGGACAGCATTGCGGTGTCAACGAATTAGAAATACTGAGTCTAGTGAGCACCGCACAGTATGTGCGAGTAAGCAGACGCCAATTTTGTCTTCGGGCTACAAGTGATGACTGATGAGGTCGGTGTATGCATGGTCTCTTCACCTTCCATCCACGACTTGTACTAGTCCCTCATCATTCCATGTCTACTGTAAGTGTGTTGCTTTGTGCAGTTTTGTTGTCGCTCGCGGTGGACTATCGCAGTACCACTAAACGAGAAACGAGCTCCGTCGTCCGCAACATCCCTGAACCAGGGGGTTGAGGGGTGGGCATTGTCTCATCTCCCATCCTTTCTCTCGACTACAAGTACAGTATGTTTCTCGCGCAAAATTCCTACGGTGCATCTCGCCTACCGACTCGTCGAAAGAACGGACGTCGTTGGCAAATGAGCACTAGCATCTATGTGAGCCTGCAATACTATACAAAGATCCAGCAGAGGAGCAAGATTCTTGCCAGCAACAAGGGATCCAAATAGTCTCCTCATCGAAGTTGGACGGTAAACCCCACTGTCTGTACACCGAACTACTACAATAGGATGTCAATGTACTTGCCGGGGGCATGGGGTGGTATTATAGCTGATTCGTTACAAGACTCGAAGGGCAAGGCAAGTCAGCAGCTTATTCAAAGGAACGCGCCCCCCCCCCCCCCCCCGGGTTCGTGCATGGACGTTCTGGAATAACATAATATGGGACCTGGCAGGGTGGGCTTATTACATTATCAGACTCATATCCGAACTTGACCCTGACTTGCGAAGAGGCGCTACCGGAGCTGGACAACTGCATCATGCATGCATGCATTCAGCATGCCAGCTACTCCTTACGGAAGTACGAAATGCGGAGTACGGAGTATGACTGTGCAGCTGAGGGAGTCTACGCTATCCCTGTGTTCACGCCCGATTTGGGGGCTGAAAGAACAAGACCTACAGACAACAGTACAGATTACTCACTGGAGCCTGCAGAGTTTCATCTGTACACTACATATGCGAGTCTCGTCTCACACACACTTTACCACCCTCCCCATCACGCTCACCCGTTCGAAGATCGTGAACTCTCTCCATACGGTTACGAAGGCACTCAATATTACTCTGCATTGCCCTCTTGCAGACCGACTACCCGTGTTGGGCGCGGAGTATCAAGACCATCTGCAAAGTCCTACAAGAGTGCTAGCGGATTTTCTATCGGGCGCCATTCATACAGCGGGAGAGAGAGGAGTATCGTACATTAGTAGATGTGTCGCCCTACCTACCGCCTGTTTCTCGTGGTCCACCCGTGGGATACATCAAACGACTTTCAGACTTGCTTGCCGCAAGACTGGGAAAGGAAAAGTGGGCTGGTGAGATAAAACCATGCGTTTACTCCCTACAGGATTCGTTAGGTAAGATTTCCTACGGGCACATTCCAGTTCCAGTTCCAGTTCCAGTTCTCTCCGGCACGGCGCAGCGCAGACACAAACACACCACGCGGAGACGCTCCCACATCCATGTTGCCTGACTGGCTTGGTGAGGGGGCCGGAGAGACGAAAAAAACACTCTTCAGGATGGACCAACTCTGTTCCAGCGAGAAGCGTTCGTTACACACCACTCCTACTACTCTTACTCGCATGAATGAGTGATCACCCCTTTTTCCATCCATGAGACAGACGAGCAACCGGGTACGCATCCTTCGTACAATAGCAGTATGAGCATTGAGCAGCAGGAACTTCATCGAACACATTTTACCGCTCGATCTGTTCCTACGAAGAGTCACACTCAGAGAGCTTGTCCGCTTGTACACTACGCCGTCGATCTATTGGATAGATATATACACAAAGTTGATGCACAATCCAGGGTTGACTACAAACGAGACCTCCAACATCTCGAATAGTCAGTTTGGTCTTTCAGTTATTCCTTTTGTCATTGGGTGCTTGTTCAAACATAGTTGGGTTATAGCTTCGCCTTGCCATCTGACGTGGCTATCAGCTTCTCTACCAAACCATACGCCCACTCACCATAGGGAGCCATTTGCTCGGCGTAGTTCTTGGCCGTCGTGCCACTCGCCTGCCTGCGCGCGTATCTCGCGGCGATACCTTGCATGATGATGGCGCCCCTGAAGCCTCCAAAGGCAGTTCCCCACGCCAACTCCGACGCGGGATCGTACCCAGAAGCTTCTGCGTACCACTTGATGCACTCGTCCAAGGTAGGGAGACCGGGGGTCGCACCGGGCTTGAAGGCTTCGTTTGACTTCTCGGATTGACCGGAGCCGTTGACTCTCCCGACCCACGAGAAGGGAGCCGTGAGGTTGACAAAGTCCGACAACGGGTGGCCGATGGTGGCCATTTCCCAGTCCAGGATACCAATCACCCGGGGCTCGGTCTTGTGGAACACCAGGTTGTCGATCTTGTAGTCACCGTGTATCAGGGTCGACCGGTCTTTCGGCTGACTGGATTTCTGCTTGAAGAAATCCACCATGTCGGTGAAATGCGGGATATCGCCAACGGGTTTCTTCGTGTCCACATCCTCGGTCGCGGCTTGTGCTTTTGACAGAGTCCCAAACGTCTTCAGCTGGCGGTCGTAGAATCCTCCGTGACGACCGAAATCCGACAGTCCGATCGTTTTGAAATCCACACGGTGGAATTTGGCAAGTGTCCGCACGGCATCGCGCCACCTGTTTGTCATATGCACATCGTCAGCCTCTTGCTCGTCTCGTTAAATTTTTTTTTCCAGCGCGCAGTTTTCATTTTGTTTTTGAGTGTGCCTACATCTCATATCTCTCTTCTGGACTGGATCCCGGTATGTGGTTCTCGGTGATCATGCGGCCGTCCAAGAACTCCATTATGTAGAATGCCGTGCCGATCACGCTTTCATCTTCACACAAGCAGTAAGCCTTGGGGACAGGGACATCAGTCTGACCCAGCGCGTTGATGATGCGGTACTCTCGGTCGACCCGATGGGCGGTTTTGCTGAGGAGGCGTCCGGGGGGTTTCTTTCTCATCCTTTCACAATGGTCAGCAATTTTCTCGTCTCAGTGGGCAGAGCCATCAACAGCCGCGTGCGGCAAGGGGCGGAGCGCGGTGTTGAGAAAGCCGAGCCACTTACACATATTTCGTCCCCGTAGAATCGGTGATTTGATATGTAGGATTCGACTGACCGAAGCCGAACTGCATGTACTCCGTTAGCCCACTCTCGTCCTCGCCGCACAAAATCGAGACACGACGGGTCGCGCAGTGCTCACCTGCTTCAGATCGAGCGGGGTCTTGATTTCGGGGACGTTCTTGTCGACGTAGCGTTCCAACGCGGCCAGATCGATAGGCTGGCGTACCGGGCCTGCCATGTCTGCTCTACAATCTCATCAGGTGTGGTAGAGAACAGTGTGCTGTCCCAACGGACGACTTGAAGGTCAAGTGGTAAGAGTAGTATTGTCGTCCACGGCGCGGTAGAAACCCGCCCGAGGCATTGGCCGTGCCGTGGCCGGTAAAGCTTGCAACCTCGGCAAAACGAAAAGCTGGGGAAGTCCAGACAGCTTTAAGCTCAACTTGCTCCCGGGTTCTTCCTGGTGAGTCTAACCAAAAGCTGCCAACTACCGCGGGCGGTCCGAGTCCACCGTCTCGTTGGCATTATCGAGGCAATGTTCTGTACTTATATATGACACAAGAGACAACTCGGTCGCCGCAATGGCCACTTCAAACATCTACGCGTATGTATCTGGGAGTCATTCATTCTTGGCTTGCTTTGCTTGGATCACGTGCTGTTGTAGCGACACCAACATATACTGCACAGAGCGGAAGGACTCGTACAGAATCATCCGCCCCTTTTCGAAGGGTAACGATAGTGTGCTTACACTATCGTTGCCGAAAAAGCAAAAGCTCTGATAGTTCGTACAGACAATGAACGTGGAAGATTGTAGAACCAAGTTTGGGGTTTTGTCCGGGGTCCATACATCGTCATCACCTGCCTGGGAGCGAGTGTAGAGCAACGTGAGAGGAGCGTTGCGCACTTTAATGCACGAACCTATATAATCTGTCGCTTAGATGGCATTCTTGAGAGATGTAGCTCGATGACCTCAACTACGTCGACCCTCAGAAACAGTGCCGATAACTGCGCCCCCATTACACATTGCTTTTCTTCAGTGCTGCTCCCGTCGAAATGCGAAGGGACCGATTCCAGGATCAATTGAAGTCGATGCCGAAGCTTTCTTCTCCACTATAGCTCGGTGCAAAATGATCCAGGAACCAGCGAAACACTACTTGCGTTCTGAACCGTCTTCCAGTGTTGTCGCGAACAAGGCTAGGAACTTGGCCAAGGGAGCTCGCCTTGCTCGTATCGAATGATTCAGTGCTCCTAGTCACTGGGCAACGGTGATGGTACAGATCCCAAGAGCCATTAGTCATGGAGGGTCATCGACTAGTAAGCTCCCACCCGAAGAGCGTCGAATCATGGTACGTTGAGTTGCAAAGACGATCACGGTGTCGAGGACATCAAAGATCAGGATCTGGGGTCTGAATATCAACCGATCTGCGGTGCCTTAGGTAATCACATCCAATCGACTGCACACCGCGTTTTTGTCTGGGGACGCGCTCTTCCACTTTACGCGTGTTGTTTTCCCCATGTCCAAGATCGAGCCTCTTTCTCTCTCTCTCTCTTTCACAGAACACACACTTTCAACCCAACACCAAAGCATGACAAGAGCTTCGACACCTCCTCTAGAAACCAGCAACGGAGACCACACGGCACCCTCTCTACCCAATTCCCCTCTCGCAAAGCGCGTCAAGACCGACCATAACAACATGGCTTCAGAGACACCCGCCGTTCCCAAACTCTCATCAACGTCGCAACCTCCCCTCCTAATCAAGAAACTATCCGCAGACGCGACGACTCCAACGCGAGGCTCGGCATTTGCGGCGGGCTACGATTTGTACGCCTCGAAGCCAATCACGATCCCGGCGCGGGGGAAGGCTCTGGTCTCGACAGATCTGTCCATTGCCACACCTGAGGGTACCTACGGCCGAGTCGCGCCCAGATCAGGCCTGGCATCCAAGAATTTCATTGACACGGGCGCTGGAGTCATCGACGCCGACTACCGCGGTGAAATCAAGGTGCTCCTGTTCAACCACAGCGAGGTGGACTTTGAGATTAAGAAGGGAGATCGCATTGCACAGCTGGTCCTCGAGCGCATATACACTCCTGAAATTGTCGAGGTGGAAAATCTTGAGGAAAGTGTCAGAGGCGCTGGCGGATTTGGGAGCACCGGCAGCTAAAATGCCCGTTCAAATGCGCTATACGGTCCACTACACAGGTAGACGGTATTGCCAGAGACCAGGCGTCGATCAAGGATGACTAGTTTAGACAAGATTATGGATTTACGATGTGAAAATGTCTGTACCCCAGGATAGAAGCCGCTCTCGGCGATCAGACCAAAGAGTTTTTCGTAATGTTTTTCGGATTCTGGTTCAAGGCTATATGCAACGTGTGAGTTTGCTCCTATCTATCTTATGTTGCTCTAAATTTCGAGGCCAGTGGTGTATAGCTTGTTCTGACCCCGACCTTGAGTTGCCTCATACCTCCATGGCAACAGCCACATATCTGGGCTCAGGATAAACCAGGTCCTTTGCGTTCCTCACGGCTCTGACCTCTGCAGCCTTCGTCTCTGCCAGGTACCTTCTCTTGGCCTCGCCGTCGCTGTTCTCGGCGCCTAGTCCCTCCACACCGCCGACGCTGGCCCCAGGCGACTGTCCGAACTTGCTGAGCTCCTCGTCCCTCGCCTTTATCGTCTTCTCCAGCACCATGTGCATGCTGCTCAGGACCTTCTCTGTAGCCTTTGCCAACGGCAATTCCGTCGCAGGCACATCGTCGTCTGGCATCCACGCCGCGCGGTCCAGGAGGCCCATCTCCGCGCACGCCTCGCGCAGTCTCGCAACCATCAACCCGGCGAGCATATCGCCCGTGCCGCTGAAGAAGCAGTCCAGCCTAGGCACCTCGACCTTGAACAGTCTCGCGCCGCCGTCACGCGTCTTACTGCTCCCGACGACGGTCAGGATGTTTCCGGTCTGGTTGGGCCCGTCATTGGCGTCACCGACCGTGACGCTCGTCACCAGCACATGGCTGGTTCCATAAGTTTTATGTAGGGCGCGGACTGCGTTCGCCACGCCTGTCAAACTCGCAATGCTCAATCCACTCAACAGCTCGGCCTCGAACTGGTTCGGCAGGATCAAGTCCGCCTCTCGAATCAATTGCTTGTACGCCGGGACGATGTCCTCTGCAACATAGAGCCGGCCTTGGTCGCCCATGACCGGATCTAAAACCCAAAAGAAGCGTCCAGGCCTGACAGCCGCACGATATCGTAGGTCTCGTGCGATGAGTCCGACGGCCTGCACGACCTGGGCGCTGGGCGCGTACCCAGAAAGAAGCACGTCAAAATCCGTCAGGTACGAGTTCCTCAATCCGTCGTAGAGCTCTGTTATTTCGTCGGCGGGCGTGCGTCGGCCTTTGAACTGGCGATAGCCTGTATGATTGCCTACAGAACAGGGAAAGTGTGTCAGCCCAATAGAGCAACTTCGCGATCCGAAACCTAGTGACCACGCAGACTGTACAGAGACTGTGCGACATAACGCGCGAGTCGGGCTAAGTGGCTGCAACCAGACTTACTAAATTGTACAGTATTGATGGCGCCAACATCGCATCCCAAGGTTTGCATAACAAACGTGGCCATCGTGTTACCGACATATCTGCATGACCCACAATGTCCTGGTCAACAAGGGCTTTTTTTCTTCACGCAATGCCTGCTGATAACAGATAGGAACGATGTCTTGTACCTACCCATATACGACCTTTGGGCATTTCGTTAGCTACGCGATCAGTTCCTCAAGCGAGACATAACAAGCTAGACAGGGGGGTTTGGGCAAAGGTTTGTCGTACATGACTGGCGATGGCTAGCACTTTTGTCTCTGGTATCGACAACTGTTGACTGGCCATTGTGACGGCTTCGGCATGGAAGCAGATATGTAATAGGCAGATCTTCAACGCGCACGAAAAAGAATCCGTGCTTTCTGGAAATGAACACAGTTTCAAGTCTATGCTAACATTGCTGTGGTGCTGTTTTTGTGGAAAGAGTCATAGTCGTCCATACTCGTACAGTCTTGGTTGAAATTTTGATTTACGTTGCGCTCGGAGATGACGCAGAAACCTTATCTACGCCCTGCCGATAAGGCTGGTCAACCGTGACGCCCCCTTACTACGCGCCGCCCCCCAGATTTAACATTCGGCCATCATAAACACATCATATCCTGCAGATCGACTTCGCGCATCGTTCAGTAATGCTCTACGACTGGTCGGATCAAACGTGCCACATGAACCACGAATCGTTCCTTGACCCTGACTTCATCATGTCTACCAAATCAATGATCCCCTCTTGCTCTACTCGACCGTTCATTCGTCGTCGCCGATCTAGAGATTCAATAATCAGTACATGCCCCGACAAGATGGCTTTTTGATAGTCGACACAACATACCTTTGGAGCTAGGTAGAACCGAAGGAAACTGCTGCCAGACAGGGTATATTCGACCAAGAGGGGCACTTCTTGCGAAAGGCAGAGCTTGACCCTGGACGACAGGCCGCTGGCCTTGCAAAAGTTGACGAGGTATTTGAGGGAGAAGGTCAACGAGACCGGTTCGGAGAGGTGGATGGAGACGTTTTGTTCGGGCTTGTCGACGTTGCTGTGCGACCTCACGGTGACACTACCATTCCCGATGTCGCCTTGACACGCGAAACGAACGCCGTCCTTGCTGGCCTCGATGGACACTATATGTTGCCGTCAGATTTTACGTGTTTCGTGGGGGCCAAAAGGTTCACTTTCGACCCTCCCTTCAGATCGGACGTACCTGATTCTGACATGGCCAGTAGATCGCGGCAGATGCGCGCGAACTCGTTGCTGGGCATCTCGATCGTGGCGGCGTATTCGGTGTCTGGGATTCCCAAATGCTCTTGATCAATGTCCATCAATTTGATATCGTACTCGCTGAGCCGGTCCGTTTCACTGCTCTCGAACACCAGGTTGACCACGTCGGGTGCGTCTTCGGCCTTGAGGGTAAGGATGTCTTCGTTTTGTGCGGCACGGAGCACCTTCGTCAGAGAGTTGAGGTTGATGCCGAGCGCGATGTTTCGATCGCAGCGGTAGGGGGAGAACATCTCTGCCTTGAGCATCATCGACACGAGGGCGACGTGCGAGTTGTCCATGGCCTGCAACGCCACACCGGAGTCGTTGCAGTCAAAGTTGCAATCCTGGACGAGATCTTTGATGGCGTCGACGACCTGTAGTCAACCGGTAAGACATTTTTCTGGTCACCGGAGAGGCAGAGCAGTGCTCTTCTACAACATACCTTCTTCAGCATCGCCGCCTGTTCTAAACGTGCTTCCAACACTACAGACAAGTCAGGAAACCGTCGTTATCGAGCTGGTCCCGAGACACACTTACTGGTGACGGTAAAAATGAGCTTGTTCTCGTAGATTTCTGATCAACAACGGTGAGTTGGGAAAATGCTGCGGGATGGATTTGAGTGTACAGACTGTGGTGGAATCTTGGACGGAATTTTGAACATCAATGAGAACGCGGTGTCATGACTGAGCGCGAACGCGCGACGCGGTCTGGCGGGGGGTAATTGATTTCTTGGCGACCCAAGCAAGCAAATGATACATTAATTGTCTGCAACGCTTTGGGTCCCGGACGGCGCCGCTTTTGAGCCCGGGAATCTCTACTGTATTGCGCTCTCTGGGATCACCTCTTCGTATATTCAGGTACGCTACTTTATAACTTCTCCAGCCGCTCTACATACTCGAACCTTTCTGTCGGTGGTAAGCTCCATTGTCTTGCCAATTCGTGATATCGTTTCTTGTATCCAAGATGTTTCAGCCTGACTTGCGTTGCCGTCTTCAACTGATCTCGGCCGACCTGATGCTTGTGTGCAGCGTCCGGTCCGTCTGCAATGCGGACGAATCTTGCGTAGGTCCACTATATTGATCTCGATTAGCATGCAACGGGAGTTGACTCAATTTCGCAGATCGACATACAGCTTCTGGTAGGAACGTGTGCTGCGTCAGTCCCTGACCGGCAAACATTTGCATGCACTCATCAATGATCTTCGTGACACCCAAGGGCACCATGATCTTGGATTGAGCAATGGCGTGTCTCCCTGCCACATTTCCGAGAAGATCCATGGTCTCTGCGGCGTTCAGTACCACCAGTCGGAGGGCATCGATTTCCATTCTCATATCAGCCAGCCTTTCGATGTTGCTGTCGAATTCCCCTATCAATCTGCCGCGAGGTTTCTTCCTTACATCAGTCGCTCTAATCAGGGCATGTTCGTATGCGCGCTCAGCTTGTCCGAGGAGTCTCATGCTACGATTGGCTTCTTTCAGTCATATGCAACAAATGCAGCCATGCAGATACTCAAACTCACCAGTGGTGTATTCGACCAGGACCCAGTCGACCCTGGGCAATCTCAAAAGCCCTGCCTTCTCCCAGTATGATGTTCTCCACGGGGATTCTCACGTTCTCGTACAAATACTCACCGTGGCCTTCAGGGGCACAGTCGTAACCCATAATGGTCATGTGTCGTACCATCTTCAGACCTGGGGTATCTCGGGGCACAATGACGGTCGAATGCCGCCGCCACGGATCTGGATTGTCTGGATCTGAGCACCCCATGAGGATATAAAACTTGACCTCCTCGTTCGCCATCCAGTTGCCGTACAATTTCCTTCCGTTGATAACGTACTCATCACCTTCTCGCGTGATACGGCACGCGATATTTGTTGCATCAGAAGCAGCAACATCAGGCTCTGTCATCGAGTATGCCGAGGACCACTCTCCTTCTAGAAGCGGCTGCATCCATTTCTTCTTCTGCTCGTCGGTGCCGTACTTAGCCAACAGCTCAATGTTTCCAGTCTCCGGCGCATGACAATTGAGAGTCTGTCGTTTGTGACACAGTCAATGTCTTGATATGCTACTTGGTGCTTTATCAGACTTCCTTACCATAGGGGCCCAGTATACTCTCCCAAGAAGTTCGCAGCAACATGAATACTCGAGGATTGTAAGCCCAGGGCTTTCTTTGAAGTGCTTAGGTAAGAAGAGATTGAACAGGCCTGCTGCTTTGGCCTTCTTCCTCAGTTCCCGAATATAAGGCGGAGTGGCCCAGCGGTTCTTTTCCAGCTGGGCTTTTACAATGTGGTCTGCCGGAACGCATTCGTTCTCGACCCATTCGTATACTCGTGCGATGATGTCGAGTGCCTTGGGGCTCAATTTGCTCCTATACCCTGGAGGAATTCGAGCCAATGAAGGGTGGTCTGGGATCAAGTTCATAATGCCGTCTCCTCGTGACCTGGGAGAGTAATCTTCTTCTCTGCAAAGCGAAGGAGATTCGTTTGTTGAAGTAAGTTCTTAGAGCGCACTGGACCTCTTGTTAGAAATATCAGGTTACACCGAGGTCAAAAGAACACACGAATCGTGCATGGTTCAAGTAGCACGAATCAACAAGTATATTACTCGAGACCCAGACATCTGCTATGAATCATGATACCTGGTCGTATTGGATCACTCCTCCAGAGATCGAAGGTGCCGTTCTGACATGAGTAGAATGGAGACACTGAGTCAGCTACCGAGATCGACCTCGGCTCAAACATAAGCTGCATAAGGCGACCTCGATATTACAAAATTCTTATCGCTTGCCCACATATCCCATCTCATTGACTTCCTGATCGGGCGTTGATGTTGATCTCGTCACCGTATGAGGACCAAGGAGACCATTTTTCTCACCAGGTGGTAACATCTATATATCGTGGATTTGATACGATCGAAGCCTGGCAGCTGGACATGGACTTCACGTGGTCGATCGGCCAACTGAGAGCATTCTTGTCAATCTGGCTATATCAAAGCCTGTCACCAGGTTTGTCTCTGAGCGAACATCTCGTACTTCGGTAGGACACTTTTTCCAACTTGAGTTTCTTTTCGGCCTTTGACAAATGTTTCGGGCGTCAGGAGGCTCCAGGTGCTGACTTCATATTGAACACCGTATTTGGGAAGAGACCCCGGGCACAACAATGAGGCAAGCCCTCAACAGGGGCAGTTCTTTCCACGAAGGCAGTTTCCAATTTATTTTTGCCCATTCTGGATTGAGACTTGACCTCAATCTGAAATTGTGGTCGAGCAACCTTCAAACTTCAGTTATTTTACATATCTTCATTCTGGTAGAACCCCTTCTGAGGTCGACTCGTTCATTGCAACTTTCTCATGGAGTCATGGTGCGTAGTCAACCAATTCTGACACAGACTTCTGAAAAGAACGCCTGAGACTGCCACTGGCCGGTGCCCTAGACCGGATCGATGAGAAAGTGTGAGAATTCTGACTCGTAAAAAGGAGAGTCAGAGCATTTCCCCCACAGTTTGACCCTCGGACACAGGCTGTGCGAGGCTGGGGTAATCCACCTCCGCCCGGGGTCGTGGGTCCGGGGACGTGACTTGTTCGTTCATAAATATCTCTTTCACCGCGGTGAGGCCCAGTCTTATATACCGCCTTACGGACTTCAATCTCACGGTCACGTACAAGTGTTCCGTACGGAAAGATCAGCCAAGATGGGACATCATGAAGGTGTCAAAAAGCAAAAGATCAACGCTTATAACGTGTTGTTGTTGTGTTTTATTGGCCTTGGTTCCATGACCTATGGCTATACTGCCTCTATTATTGGAACGACTCTAGGTACGCATACTGTCTTGCTGATAGAGCTCCAGCGGACCAAGGCTAAGGGACAATTGCCGTATAGGACAACCGTCGTTTATCGAGTACTTCGACCTTGCGACCAGAAGTAATGGGACCGACCTTATTAGTACCATGAACGGCCTTTTCCAGACCGGCGGCGTCCTGGGAACTCTGATGCTTCCGTACGTAGCAGACCGCTGGGGCCGCAAGTGGGCAATTGCTGTGGTATGAAATCGAGCGAGCCTCCATACAGTCTACCTTCATCGGGATATGCATTACTGACACAACAATGTGATCCATCTAGCCTGCGATCATTGCTGTCATCTCGGGAGCCTTTCTGGCAGGCAGCACCAACATTGGCGAGTTCTTACTGTTTCGCTTCTTTGCAGGCGCCGCAGCCTTCATGATCCTGGCGGCCGTTCCAGTAAGACCAGACCTGCGGTTTTGGGTTTGCGAGATTTCGAGCTCCCCTTGGTTAACTCACGGAAAATAGATTTGGATGTCCGAGGTTGTACCCGTCGACTTGAGAGGAGCCTTGGTTGATGTACATGCCGTCTTCTTGCTCCTCGGGTACACCGTCCAGGGCTGGGTTGGATTTGGGTTCTATTTCTGGGACGGAGGTGCAGCCACATGGCGACCGCCCCTTGCTCTCCAATGCGCTTGGCCTCTTTTTCTCCTGTGTGGCATCTACTGGGTGCCTGAATCTGTGGGTCATTCCCTCCTAACGCCTTGCCGATCGATGCTGACAAAGGGTGAATGCGTAGCCTCGCTGGCTAGTCATGCAAGGCCGCGACGAAGAAGCAAAGCAGATTCTCTTCAGACTGCATTCCAATCCGAATGATCCGGAGAATGAGTTCGCCAATGCCGAGTACTACCAGATTGAAAAGCAGATTGCCATTGACAAGACTTTGGGTAATTCGTGGATGCACATGATCAAGAAGCCATCGTATCGGAAACGGTGCCTCCTTGCGATCGGGACAACTGGTATTATCCAGTGCTCTGGAGTATTGGTGATCAACAGTGAGTACAATTTCTGGGATAACAGGTCTTAGAGATCTACCCTGACTGACCATTCGCGAATAGATTACGGGCCGACGTTATATGCGAATCTCGGATTCAGCGCCGTCAAGCAGCTTCTATACCCGGCTGCCTGGCTTACCATGGCTCTAGGAATCAACATCCTGGCCATGGCCACAGTCGACTTGTTCGCGCGGAATCGGTACATGGCATTCGGGGTGTTGGGCTGTATGGTCACTCTCATCATCGAAGCCGCACTGGTCGCCGAGTTTGTGCCTTCCAACAACCACGCCGCGCTCCAAGCCGCTGTGGCCATGTTCTTTATCTTCCAGATTTTCTATGGTTTCTGCCTTGATGGTAAGCGCCGATTTGGTCGCCCCGTCCGGAGGGCTCTCGAGTTCTGACGTACAATGACACCACAGGTACACAATTCAGTTACCTCAACGAGCTCTTCCCAAGCCACATCAGAGCGAAAGGTGTATGTCTGGGAGTGTCGATGATTTCGCTTATGAACATCATTTGGCTTCAAGCAGCGCCGACAGCCTTCAAGTAAGCCAATATTGGAGAACGGCCCATTCCGAGTCCGGGCATTGACTGACACTTGCTTGACAGAACCGTCGGCTGGAAGTTTTACCTCGCTTTCATCATTCCCGGGACCATTGGTGGATTTATCATGCTGTTCTTCTTCCCCGACACCAAGGGCGTCCCTCTGGAGGAAATTGCCGCGATCTTTGGTGATGCTGACGAAGTGGCCATCTATCAACGTGACATCGAAATCGACCATACGACTCATAGTATCATCGCCCATGGCCACGAGGCAGAGAAAGTTGGCGTAGGTTTGACTGAAAACGTCGAAGCGTCCAAAACAACAGACAATAATGTCTAATGTTTGTGCACAATTGAGCCACTGTCAGTAGTAGCTCCTGTTGGGGATGGTACTGTTTGTTTATAGCCATGAGTCAGTCCACGACCAGAGTGTGCAGATAAGTAAAGACCCCGGCAATGTCTAATCAAAAATGGTCCAGCTTTCCCATTGAGCCTGCTTCCAATGCTAGCATACAGCACCGTCCTGCTGGCAATGAGCAGCGAGGTTTCCAAACTACGGTACTCGTTGAAATCATTGCGTATGTTGCAAATTTGGGATGAACCTTTACCCAACTTCAGAGTACTTGCTCCCGCCGTCAATTTAGTGCTTCGGGGTGTGGAGGTTGTTGACAAAGGCTGTCATTTCACATGTCTTAGGCATGAGTTCAATCTCTGCGGCGGTGCATTTACGGCCGCTTGATATAACCACTTTTGGGGTAAAGTGACTTTGTCGTGTCAACCAATACTCCGGTCAAGACATGCTATCGTCTGATCGAAGAACCGGTACTTCTGGAACTCGCACAGCCAGGAGTTCTTCCCACGGGCCCAGATGTCGCGGCACGACCTCAGCGTTTCGAGCGGAGTCTTGAGCGCGTAGCCTCCGGGCAAAACAGCGGACGAGGAGTCGACCTGCGAGCTGTTCAAGGGGTTCAAGTATTTCCATTTAGAGATACACTCCAGTTCTAGACTCTAAGCATAAAAAGATAAGTTCCTTATCCTAGTAGTTTACGTGAAAAGTGAGAAGCTCAAGAGTCCACTAAACTATATCTATCATTAAGAGAGTGTGAAACGACATCCTTAGCGTTGTGCTTAGCAAGTCAGCTTAAAATTCTTCTCCACCCATAATTATTAAATCTCAATTTTCAGCCAACTTTGGGCCCGCAATCCACCACCAACACCGGTACGTGCTTGCGGAGCCTCTCAAGCCTCTATGGCGCAGTGGTAACGCGTCGCACTTGTACCACTGGAAAAGTCAAACTTTTCTTACTACTGAAAATGCGAAGATCACAAGTTCAATTCTTGTTGGAGGCAAATTTTTGTATCCATTTCTAGAACAATTCATTAGCCTGTCGACACAAACTTCCCACGGTATGGGAGGGCTAGACGCTGGATGTGAATTTTTTGGCTTTTTTTTAGTTTAGTTGAGACTTCTAATTCGGTGCCCAGATCAGCTAGGAAGCCATCTCAAGTGGTCCGTAGACGTAGATCCAGTATTCCAAGAGCTCGTAGAGAGCAGCAGTGTCCGGGGACGGAAGATTGAGGCTGTTTCAAGCTCTCACTACCGGGGTTCTTTAGCCGCAACACCTTGCCAAGCTCGTATGAGGCTAGTCCTGAGAGTATCATCAGATTAATCCTTTTAAATCAAACCTAGTGAGCTTCACACATACCAGGTAAACGGCGAGCGAAGTCTTGTATCTCTGTCCAACAATTCGGAGTGGGCGGCAGGATTGATTCGACCGGTTCTCCGGCTTGCTCAATCAAGGCCCTCATCCATTTCCAGTCGAAAAATGAAGTCGAGTATTCTACCCATAGACAGTCAGGCTGTGGACCAGCTTCAATCCATACGTGTGATTTCTTTTGAGGTCTTCGCGCTTGGAGGGAGTTTATGTTCTGGCGGGCCTCGGATCCTCCGAATTTCTTGAAAGCTCTTTGGGTCGGAATAGCCCAACTTTCTGCGATAGAGAAGGAAGTGACGTTCGAGGCCCCTGCTCTCCCCTTGAATAGTGCAAGTGTGTATCTGGATGCGAAGATTGGGCTCCAAGATTCTGCAGCTCGCGGTTAAAGATTATCTCGAAATGATATCGCAAAGTAGTATATGTGGTATGTCCCTGACTGGCGTAGGATTCTCGAATGAGTACTTGATTGCAGTTCTGTTGGCCACATTGAAGTGGACTACCAACATGTCAATGCATCCGATGACGTTCGAGATATTCTGGCGTGAGGTAGCAACAATACTCGCAGCCCTTTTCGTGGCATTGCCAAACGCAATTTAGGTGAGCGGACAAGAAAGTACCGTCATCCAGTATCTGTGGCTGAGAAAGCTTGCACACTCGCACCCAGGCCATGGGCAATGTAGCCTACCTTTGGACCGTTGAATGGCTCCTTGTTGCGCCCGTTCTCTAGCCGGCTGGGTACTGCAGACGTCTGGTGTACCCTGTGCTCTTTGTGTGGCAGGCCGCAAAGGCTCTCTCATTGATTTGGCCAAGGAGGGTGGTGAGCAGAGTAGAGATCTGCGGACTTCGCCAGACTGCCGGAGCATTGCTCAGGAAACATGGAGTTGGGGCGATGACAGAATTTGCCGGCACCGCCATGATCGTTGCCAGTATCCTCTCAGCCATCTCTCGGTATTGCTGGGATCGAGACTGGAGGAAGAGGGTGTATTTATTTGATTTTGCTTCAGCTTCATATTTCGGAGCGGCCGGCGCGGAAAAGAGAGAGTTGCTATGGTTGATCAGAGCGTCGAAGCAGGAATTTCAACAAGAAAAATTGGGCGTTGTTCGAGCGCGGGTGAAAGATAGAGACGATAGTACGTGAGGGATTAATGGCCATAACAATTCCATGTCCCTCGGTACAAGTACAACCTTACCATGCATAGGGAATATTTGGCCTCATCATGGCTGCGTACTATGAGGTCTCGTTAGCTTGCCTATACTGTGTCCCAGGTCGGAGGAAGCCTTAGTATTCTTCGAGTTCTAGAGCGTATGAAGTGTTACAGCCACGTCAAACTCGTCATGTCTGGGTGGGACCACGCCAGTCTCTTCGCTGGTCTTTCGGGGTCTCTCGCCCGCAATGGTCGCACGAATGAGATGTGTTTCCGCCATGCAGGAGGTCCAGAGTCCTGGGACGGGTGCAAACCCCCATTGTAGGATAGGGAGGGTGTGCGACAGACGGCGCTGCTCGGGAAGCGAGGGCAGGGGATATCGTTGCCGAGCCAGCGGACGGGCGTCTTTTCCAGGGTGCGAAAGTGCCGAATAGCGAGGAGCACAAGGACAAAAGCCTGTCGCCACGTGAAGATACGCAGCCCTGCTGTGTACCTGGGTATTGTACTACTGGTTACTCCGTACTAGGCACCACCAACGCACCATCATGGGCCCAGTTCGTAGCCCCTGTCTGATCCTCAGCCTTGCGAACTTTAAAGCACGCATCCCTTCGTTCCCCCTTTCCCACGTTGCTCGCCACTCGTACCGTCGTACACCCGTCCGCCACTCGACACAAAGGTACCAAGTCCGCTTTTAGAGCTGACAAAAAGCCCATGGGATGTGTTTTTCCGCACCGGGATTCCCGAGAGCTATTGGAAATAGGATGATGACATCGCCAGGCAACATGGGCTTTGCGAAAGACTGCTATGCTAATGAATGCATGGTCTGGGGATCCCACCCTCGAGTTAGCCGCATTGTCCAAAAGGCTGTGCTCGCAACTAATCTTGCTCGCTTTCAAGGCTATAGTGCTCTCGTTCTGACAAAAACATCTCAGGCCAGCCACATGCTTACAGTTCTGATGGCGAAAGTCCCTCTTCGTGATCTGAAGGGGTTGAAAGAAGAGGTTGAGAATGTGGCTTCTTACGTGCGTAAAACATTCCTGTGGAATGATGTTAAAAAACTTCGTCTAGAATCTAAAATCTACCCATTTCTTTTCTTGGCTCGGTGAAGGGGACCTGATCGCGCCAGCGCGCAGGTTGATACAATTTAAAAGTTTCCGCAGACCACCAACAATCATATTCTCTGCCACGTCATCCTCCCCAGCGTTTTGTGGCGATTGACTAGTCAACTAGACGTCCGTAGTCGTCGAGATAACTAAGGAGGCTACATTAGTGGGGACTCTAGGAAGTACCAAAAAATTGGATGTTCACCTTTGCAAGTAAGGAGAGAGGCGGAAATCTGGCATCTGCGCTGCTCTTCGCAAGAATCGAACGGCTCTGTGGAAGTATTGTTCATTGCTGTGAGAGTAAGTGACATTGCCCAGGTGCATAAGTGATTCGGCGGCCTGTTGTAACTCAGTGTGAGAATCAAGAGCATGGAACATGCGGCACGCGTCGCAACACTGACCTCTGAAAGTAAGTTGCCAGTCAATCTCCCATCTACCTCAGCAACCTCAACAGCCCTCGCGAGGAAGTCGACTGCTGGAATCAGCATACCACGAGCTTCTACGTAATCTGCCGTATGTGCTCGAGCGTCAGCTTCGACATTGGCACGGTCTGCTTCTCGAGCCTCTTCCGAGGAAGTGTATCCGGTCCTGTCATTGGTGCTGAGTGGCCTGCCGCTGCTGCCACTCGATGAGCCGCCTTCTTGACGATGTATTCGTGAGAGGGAGGCCTGCGCCCGCGCGAGCCAATTCTGGCCGAGACCTAGTTCACAATGAGCTCAATTCGCGCAGGAGGCGCCACAGTACACTAACCTCGGAGGGCGTCTACGTCATTCGGGTTTCTCGTGAGTAGAACAAGCCATTGAGCCATACACCAGTCTGCGATGTCAGCCACTCCAGTACTGTCGGCCTCGGGATATGCTATCTTCTGCAATGCACTGATGACGAAGGTTTGTTCGTTAGCATACTCGGGCATGTAGACGAAGCCTGTTCTCTCGAAAGTCGACACCGCTGCCCTTGCAGCGACGATTTGTTGGGCCCAGGGAATAGTCTCTGGTGAGTTCTCGGTTAAATGTCGAAGATCGCGAATGGCTCTCTGGATTTGGGCCTCCTGCGCCAAGTCCAAACCATCGTGAGGAAGCCGGCCGTTGCGGGTAGACATCTTCTCGTCAGGTATGCCTGCTGATGTATCTTGGTTTTCGCTGTTGAGCTGTTTTTCTCCTGCCGGCTTTTATAGCTTGCTTTCGCACAGAATTCGCGTCAGGGGGTGCATTCTATTGTCGGTGTTGAGTAATGAGAGGAGGACGTATGACCAGAGAGAATCCGGCGGTTCCCTGTAAGATCCACAGTGTAGGTTGATATCTCTTCACGCTTCGGGATTTGACGTTGACATAAACGGCCTTGAGATATAAGGATGGTGAAACTGCAAGACCGTGCACATCCTGAACGAATCATATAGTTGTCGCAGCTTGACAGAAGCCTTCTGAGAACGACAGGAAGACGTATGATGGACCAATATCACGCCGTCTCGGACCCGCCACAAGCCTGTTCTCTTGCAGAGGCTCGTAAAAGTCTAAACTTGCAGCTGGCGTGTGGCAAACGTGTCCATTCAGGCCCTGGGAACGTCGGCGTTGTGCGAAAGTGAGATACGTGGGCGGCCACGACCACGACCCAATCCGAAGCGGATCGCCGTCTGAGTTCACAACACGAGGGAAGGGGGCACCTTACTAGACCAAAATAGACCTCCCTTGCAGTCCCCCATTGCGACATGAGCGCGTGCGCCTGGAGATGGTGGCGAAATAGCAGAACCCTGAGGCCAAAGAGCTTGGGTGTCCTCAAACGCCTGGGGAGGACAGGCTACTTCCTGAACAATCTAGGCTCGAATCATCGTGCTTGAATGCTGGTGAATCGCAGCCCGCGGTAGGAGAGAGATCCATGAGCCTCGTCCAGCAGACGTTTCCTTTATCAGGAAAGGGACGCACTGCGACCGTGAAACTTGGTCTGAATATCCATCACAGGTAAAGCGGTCATGGGTGGTGGGATCTTCTCTCCCCTTGGCGGGATTGTATGGCGCAGCAATAGACAAGAATGCTAGCCTGTACGAACGAGCGGATTTCCAGATTACATTCATGCCATCTGCCGGGATGATACGGAAAGCACGTTGAGTTCTTTCTTGAGAGATTAGAACAAACAGGAGGAGCTGCTGGAAAGACAGATGTCATAGCCACGATGAGCACGCATGTTCCATGTTCCCATGTTGATGACGCCGGACGAAGAACAAACCGATTCATCCGTTGAGCCGGGAAAGCGGGAAGAGGATTTCATAAGGATTTCATAAGCTTTGCTTGTCAAAGGCCTAGAAAGATCCATGACGATGGCCGGCACGGAAATACTAAATGTCCGATCTTCTGATCTAGTAATCCTTTACTCCGGACTCCGTGAATCCAGCCAGGTCTAGAGGGATAGTCTATATGTATTCTTTAGGTACCTAGGGAGCTCCGTGACTTTAGGTAGATAGTCAGGGTACCCACGAAGTACGGATACCATACTCAACACCGCCTCTACAATACGGCGCACACGTCCCCGGACGCGGAATCCCGCTGTCGCAGAAGCCAGCCTCCGGAAAATCGCTCGTCAACTCAAGCCAGGGCTATATCTTATGCTAGCCTTGGCTACCTTTCATTTTTGACATCTGTTGCCCGTCATTCCTGGCGATCAAGTATCTAGAACCCGAATTATGCACGGACTTCTCTCGCCTTTGAGACTGTGGCACAGCGACCGGCTCGCATCCTAGTTTACAACCCCAGTGGCGCCAAGTCCTCGAGTTCTTCGCCAGCTTCATCAAATGTGGACCGCCACTACGATCTCGAGGACGTTACACAGCAGGCAAAAGCAACTCATCATCGATGATTGACCGGTTCCGCCTCAGGCTGAAGAGGGCCAATGGACAACCAAAGCGCTCCAATGCTCATGTTGCTCTCAAGAAACAGACGCATCATCAAGCAGACCATCAAAGTTTTGCCAGACCAGTGTGCTTTTAGACTCCTCCCTTCCGTATTAGTGCTAAAATCGATTGTGTGAAAGATTCAAATGACTCCGGTCTATGAGATTCGTGAATGTTTGTTGGCGCCTATGCCCAAGGTGTCGTTGGGTGGGAGGCTAAAATGGAGTAAGGTTACACCTTGGGAGATGGTAGACCAACTTCCAAGTGCTCCTGTGGGGGCATCATATCGATGTTACTCGTGTTTCTGGTCGAGCCAGGTTGGGACGGTGTTTGATGACCATCTGCAGCTCGCGAAGCATGTTGGTCGTGTTGTCTGCATGTTCTTGCATGGTCGCGCGTTTTTTGCGATCCTGCTGCAACTTGCTGAGTTTTTCTTCACGGCTCATTGGCGTCCATGACATCCTCTTTCGTGGCATAGCCACAGCCTCAAACACTTCTCCGTCCAGCCCACCATCGGAAGAGCCCCTTTCGTCGCCACTCAACAGTCGGAACGCCTCCGCAGGACCGCCATCAACGACGGTCAGTCCACCGAGGCTGCTAGGAGAAGGGGACCCAGGAGATCGAATGTCACTGGATGCTCTCGAAGACCTCCGTTCGAGATCGGCATCAATATTGAGGAACATCGTATTTCTTCCATTCTCCCATTGGTTCAATGTGCTGCGGATTTCTGCACCCAAGTTCTCATAGCTACGGGTGATAGCCATGCTGAAGGTAGAGTCGTCCTCGTTTGCCGATGACTTTTGCATTTCCTCTTTGAGTAAATGTACTTTGGCGTTGAGAGAGCGGATGGAGTTCACAACGGCGTCAAAACGACGCATCTGCGCCATAGTGTGTCGTTTCTGAGGAGTCATTATTTCCAAGTCGGTCTCGTTGGACGCGTTATCCTCTGCTGTCTTGCTCTCAGATCCGCCGCCGAATTCTTCTCGGACAAGAGCTGCACGGACTACCTGGGCGTTTCGAGAGAGTTCGGCTTCGAATTCTTGCAGGAGCCGCAGCGTGCTTCTCCACTGTCGAATGTTATACCATGTGGAGCCTGTGCGAAGTGCAAGTAGATCACAGAGGAAGACCTTTCTCGCCATTAGGTGCAGTCGGAATAAAAATCGTAACTCTTTCAAGGAATCTTGGGCTTCTTTCGAGATATTATTGGCAAATGTAACAGCGTCGGTATAATCTTGCATGGAAACCTCGTAAATGTCGTGGTAGCTCTTCAACTCAAGTTCTCGAACGAAGGGCTGCATGGAATTGTGGGCGTCGACAGACTGACTGATACTGCTAGTCAGGGCCGTTCCGAGCATAGCTCGAAGCTCTCGACAGCGAGATATTGCATTGTTGTTTTCAAGCCTGCTGATAGGCGGCATAGGGTGACTTCTAGACATGTTTGAGCAAAGAGATCAAAGAAAGGGGCTGGCGGCTAAACTCACATCTCGTAGCCTCGTGAAACCACTTCAACTTCCTGTATGAAGCGCAGTCCTGCAGTAGTCACAGTGTCGAGGTTATAGGACTCTGCAACCACTTTTCCCAGTACTGAACCCGCAGACCGCCGAATGAACTTCAGATATTGCCGGCGTGCAATGTATGCCATCACGAATAGGCCCCCTAAAATGAGGAGAAGAGAGATGCTTTCTTCAGACCACGCAACAGAATGTTTCGTGTGATAACGCCGCCTCAGGAAATGGAGAAACCATGCTATTGAAAACGAAACCACCGCCGTCATAAAAGCACCTCTTGGTGAGAAAGTGGCTGTGTGAAGTGCTTGTTCCTCATCTTGCAGATGTCTCCTGGGCTTCGGGTCATCTTGGAGTAGTTGAGAGGCAACGATCGTGTAGCGAAATCGCTCCAGAAACTTCTGGTTGGCGACGTCGGTGACGGAGCCCGCAGTTTGACGAAATGCTCGAAGGCGTTCATGCAGTTTAGGAAGGCCTTGGGGAGCGAAGGTGCGCGGAGGAGTCTGAGGCAGATCGGCGGATTCGAAAGGTACAGCATCTGCTTCCAGGTACTCGGCTATGGGCGACTCATTGTAGATTAGAGCTTCCATGTCATGGTCGATTCATCGAGTGACTGAAGAGGCGAATGACTTGCAGCAGTAGTGAAACACTGAGCGAGTAATAAGGGTATAGGTTGAGGAGGAGGCAGGGAACGATGCGCGTGCGGTGTGACAGATGTGGTATGGAATACGTGGAGAGTGGAAAAGAGCACAAGCCACAGTCGATAGCACGGGTTAAAATGAGCACCCTGCTTCGCCTGATGAGTCCCGGCTTTTTGTGTGCGGATGACGCGCCGGCGTGCTGACAGCAATCTCAAACCCTTGTACTCGGTAGAGGGCGAATAACAATGACACCTTTGTACTGACATGGGTGGTGGCTGTGACAGGGCTCACTAGGCCCAATTTTGTGCCCGGGGTTGAGAGGATCCAGCAAAACCTTACATAAACACCAAAAGCCGGGCGAGTCTCGTCGCCGTATCATTTTTCTGTGTCCAAATTTCTGGCCCTGGTTGTTCTGACGTTTCCTTTGGAGTCCTCGAAACACAATAGCCTTGCGTTGTTGTTCATTTCATCATGTTCTCTTCAGTCTTGCGATGCTGTCGAGGGCTGTTGTGTTTCTCCGTGCTTGACGACACAAAAACCTCACGGTAGCTGGCACAAAATGTGTTGCCATTTTCCCCTTGGCTGGAAGGGAGAGGGCTTTGTTCTCCAGAACAAACGGAGCTCAAGATGAATCGCGAAACTTCACAGAGTCCTCGTAACTTATACGTCCACTCACGGTGCACTTCACATTCACTTCCTGAGGGTGGCAGTATCAGTATCATGGCTCACCGGTTTCAACACACAATGTAGGTGCGAAAGAACTCTCAGGCAGTGAAGCCACTTCTCTCAGTTCCATCTCGCTGCCATCAAACACGTGTCAAATTTCCAGAGATAATCAACCAAGAATCATCATGGAGCACTCGCTATCCGGAAGAATAGAGGCCGGAGGATCCTCTGATGGCACCGTCGTCGCGACTCCTGGCGCCGCCGGCGTCGACGACAACGTCGATCAAGAGGTGCGTGACACACTTGCAGAAACACCATACGAGGAAGCCACTGCGGACGAAACGACAGACTTCCCCCCTCTCCCTGACTTGGGTAATATCGAAGCGCGTCACCTTCGCAGAACCTCTAATCATGAAGCGAGGACACTGGAGCGTCAAGGGCTTCTGTACACAGACCTGTATCGCCAATTGCAGCTTCGGCCCGAAAGATATCTTGAATTCTACACCGGTGTTCTGTGGCCCCTTCGCTACAACCACCTGGAGGAGGTCCAAAGAGGCACGCCAGCAGGCCACAGAGCATTAACGAACCGTCTCTTGAGAAGATATGGCGACACCATATGGCCCGCGACGTCCACGACTGGATCTGGATGGCTCATTGACGACGCCGAACTCAACGAAGGTGAAGTTCGCTTGAAATATGTGAAGCCTCCCAGCAGGGCCGGCGCAAGCACAGTTCCTGAGAATGGGCCGTAAGTACCTGCACCTCATTCACCTCGTTTTCCTCTGCGCGCCACCTGGATATAAATTTCTACCTCTCCTATCCTTTTTCATCATTTGCTGATACCACCGCGCACCAGATTCTTCACCATCTTCGACGCTTTCTGGGCGCGCATGCGCAACGCCATCTTCACCATACGCACTCAGTCAGGTGGACGTCCCAGAACCAGCAGCAACAGGAACGACGATCCTGCCGCCGCCGCCGCCGCCCTCGACCAAACAATAATGTTCCTGACCCGCGAAGAAACCAGAGCGTCCCTGGACCACATCCAGGCCCGGTTGCTTGAGGTCTTGCAGGAAAGCGACCCTCAAATCTTCGCAGAGGAGTGGGTTGAAATGTTCGGGCGCCTCCAGGTGATCGAGAGTGATCTCCCCATGGCTCCAGCCGTGGTCGCAATGGTCAACGGGACCACCGATGAAGGCCCTCCTCCTGCCATGTCCAACGAGCCGTTCATCAGCCAAGGCAACCCGGTTCGAGATCCCCAGTCGACCGTCCCCCCGACCATCATCCCCAGCGTCATGTCTGTGTGGATCACCACGGTCTACGTCCCGCCCGACATGACCGCCGGAGCCATCGACGGAGCCATCGACGGAGCCGCCGCCGCCGCCGCCCGATCCTCCCGCCCGATCGTCTGGCTTGACGCACCAGTCCGGGAGCGCGACATGCGTCACTTCGTTGGAGGCGTCAACGCGCGCGTCGTTGCCCCGCCGTCCAAGATCAAGGGTTACATGTTGAGCTACGGCTGGAGTGTAAGTTGTCTCTCTCTCTCTCTCTCTCTCTCTCTCTCTCTCTCTCTCTCTCTCTCTCTCTCTCTCTCTCTCTCTCTCTCTCACACACGCTTGTACCCACGACGCGCCCAACAGAGTATTGTAGTGTGCTATGCTAATCCTTTGTGTTCCGTGTCCAGGATGTCTGCCGCATTATTTGGACCGGTCCGTTCAGCAGCGCCGAGAGAGATGACCAGGGAGAAGAGACGAAGATGGAGACGGAGACGGAGACGGCACTTCTCGAGCAAGGCTGGACCCAGCTCCGCAGCGACCTCGAGACCGCTTCTCGCGATCGTGTCAATATCTGGAGAATGAAGGTGGTCGTCATCGCTCTGCCTTGAATCGCGAGAGCCTTCTTCCTGTCTACACCTCCGGGTGACATTGCGACAGACATACTTGGGGGTTAAAGTCCTCATCGATTCCGTGTGGATTGCGGAACTTCAGTTATCGTGCGTGTCCTCGTTTTTTTTCTCGGTCCTTTTCTTGAATGCGAACCATCAAAAATTCGAGATCGAAGAAATCAAAATTCGACATGGCAGCACTCAGAGTCAAAAGAATCAGAATCAGAATCAGAAATTCCACAAAACTTACAAAATTTCACTTTACCTCCCCCTTGTTACTCTCCAGTGCTAAACCACTTGATAATATACAGGGTAATCGGACTCGAGATTATCACCTTTACAAGGAGAGCCCATCGTCACCGTTACAATCTCTCTCCACTCGCCTTACGGTGTGTCCCTTACGGGCCGGGACTCGCCATCATTTTCAACATAAGGTATTCCAAATTGAGTTCTATCATACCGTGTCCTACATACCCTACATGCCTCATACGACACCAAATAATTGATATCACCCTTGTTCCGAAACTTCATACACCTGACTCATACTTCATCAAAGTATCGGCATGAGACCCCCTCAGAACAACACAAGAGTCAACGACAAAGTGCCAGGAAAACAAGAGACTCCAATTTCGCTATGCTTGCAAAACAAAAGGTCTTTCCTCAGGAGCGGGCTGGTGACCGCAATCATTACAGGCTGGTGAAAAAAACAGGGAGTTCGCAACCAAGTAGGCAGTGTTTCAGTGGCCGTGTTTCCTCCCTAGGCGAAGAAGAGATTGCCCAAGCCTTTCAACACCTCCGTCCGATTCATCGTTCACCACACAGAGCCATAACATCGATCAGGGCCACCATCCCATCCTCTCGTAACTGGTTATCATCTCTCTGATTCGTTCGGCCGTCAACTTTTCGCACTCGTACTTGAACCCGACGACCCTTTCGAACAGGCTCCCGTCGAGACTGAGGTCAGCGTCCTTGAGCAATTCCTTTTCCAAGAACGGAGTCAGCGGGCCAGGTTTGGTGATGGCCTTTTGCTCCAGCATATCAGCCCATGGCTGGAGCAGATCCTCATTGAGGTCATCGACCACATTCTCGAGGTTCATCCTCGCAAACTGAGAAATCAAAGATCCTTGGAAGCCGGTCTTGATACCAAATACTTCGGAGAAGATCTGCGCGATGTCGCCCTGACTCGTCTGACCGTGATCGACAATGTTGAAGACTGGAACATCGCCAGGCCCCTCCTCGCCTTTCGACCCGAGCGTCGGCCTTCTGCTGGTGGTTGGCGAGCCCGCAGGTATGGCCGAGTTGGTGGACCTCCACTTTGCAGCTTCCCACAGCGCTCGAGCCATGTCCTCGACGTGGACGGTATTGATTTTTAGGTCTTCGGTCCATAGCCACTTCATTTCCTTGTCCTCTTCCTGGTAAACTCGTGCCATACACAAAGCCTTTGCGATGAATTTGGAATCGTACTCTCCATAGACATGTGCAGGACGCAGAATGACCAGATTCAATCCCGGGATGCGAGACAGTTCTTGTTCAGCCTCCAACTTGACCTTCGCGATTTTCAGCCACGGTTTCAGTTTGTCCTGCTCCGTGCGCGGAACGCGGTTCGGGGCGTAGACCATGCCCGTGCTCACTTCAACAAAAGCCTTCACCCCTCGCTTGGCCGCCTCTCTGGCCAATGTGACGCTGACTAGGAAGGACCGCAATCTGTATACTTCAGGAGTCTGTGACCAGGCCGTCTCGCCTGCGAGGTTGAAGACGTAGTCCCAAGTGACATCGGGTCCCTCTGGATGGTCGAAAATGCGCGACATTGAAGTCTCACGTGCAGCATCAGCCTGGATGAAGGAGTTTGGCGAACATGGCTCGCTGAACTCTGGCGCAAGGTGGGCTAGCTGCGGAAGCACCTTATCGACAATACGCACAGAGGAAGCAAGGTTTTGAGAATGTATGTACTTTGCCAGAAAGCGACCAATGTAGCCGAGTCCACCCACAATCAGAACAGAGGGTTTGGAAGTAGCACTGTTGGGGGATGTGCCTGTCGGATCTGTCATGATGTGTAGCTGCAGGGGTGCTCCGGTGTATTACGAAGAATCGAATAGAGAAAATGGCGCAGGAGGATGCAAATCCTCCAACACCGGCACGGACGCTGAGAGGGATGGTAAAGGTCGGAAGAGGTCGCTGGGAGCCTGGAGGAACTCGTGTCTACTAGGTAGCACCGAGAGAAAGTCAGTGGTGGTGCGAGGCGGGGCAGCAATAATGGGAATCAGCTCACAATGCGCAAGGGGGGGAAACGACAAGCACCATCCGACCGGTCAACTCCAGTAGAAACAGGGATCCGGATCTTTAACTTTTTAAGAGGCCAAATGACCTGGCAAGCTGGCACGGCCCGAATGGCAGCAGGCACTCTCCAGACGGCGGGCTCGTCCGCACACCCACAGGAGGAGAAGTGCCAGAGCGTGGCGCAATTGACGGTGACGGTGTCGAATATGTCGTCGAGTGCTGCGCAAAGAGGTCGAGATGTATCATGTAGAGTCGAAGTCGAGGTCGTCGATATTGCGCTCGCTCGCTGAAAATAAGAAACTGAGAGCGCTGAATTGGGTGATTGCTTGCTTCCCGTTCTGCATATGGCCATGCATGAGCCGTACATAGGGACCCTGCGCTCTGGTTCAGGGGCTCGTGGCAATCGTGCTGGACAACGATCTTATGCAGGTCCCAAAGCTAGCACTCAGGGGTGCATGCATCTTCTGTTTGTTGATGAGGCGGTAAACTGCATGCAGTGTCTGCAGGTTACACTACGGCGGCAGACCATGGTCGATGGAGATTGGGGGCTCAAGCGCACCAGCAACAGGAGGTGGTATGAGCGGGACTAACTGGAGACACGACATACCCCCTCCAACTTCCCTACGCACCTTTTCTGTACAGTAGATTTAGCGAGGACGTTCCAAACTTAGGGTTTCTCCTAGCGGTGACGAAACGGGGGCATATTGAGACAATCGTGGCGTAGGCGACCACGGGCAGATGTCATCATTAACTTAAAAGTCGGTAGAATTGGGCTTCTAGGTGTTCGTGGCATGGCACTTGTACAACGCAACTAGTCATTAAAGGAGCAGGCAACCCAGCGCATCACAGCCCCTGGTCTCTCTTGAGCTGCTTTATAAGGCATCCGGGTGTAAAACACGGCCCACGGTCAAGTAGCACAGCAGCGTGGTTGAGACCGCGTTTCTGACAGCATGAATGTGACATCCCAGGAAGAATAGAAGACAGCCTCCGTGCACAACACCTGTTGATACACAATCTACAATATTATATTATCAATCACTGGCCTAGCAGTTCTAGCCGAGTGCTGCCCGAACGGGGTGCTTTGGTCCTTCGCATACGATTATTGTACAGGCTACCACTACTAGGCTCTCTCTCGAAACCCTATTTCTCCGAGCCTCAGGAACAAAAGAGTTAGCACCAACGTTTCATCGACGATCAGCCGCCCTGCATGTGGTGTCTTGCTGCCCCTGGTCACCAGAAGGTCCTGCTTCAGCCAGGCCTTTCCCTCTCTACTGGTGCCCAACCGAGCCATCATTCGGACAAAAGGACGTGGTGCTCTATCAGCCCCAGTCTCGACTCTTCTGGTGAGTAAGAGGTCCAGCCCAACACCGATGAATGCAATGTAGCAAAACTCCATCCCATGGGCAGGGGATCCCTCACCATCACCAGATGCACCATGCACCATGTCTCAGCCAGGCAATACTCTGCACAATGCTTTCACAATGTCGTGTCTGGAACCGCTCAAATTCGCTCACGAACAACCTCTCGAGAACGCTTGCAAATTGGTATCATAGTCGATGATGTCCAGCTCATCGGCGAACGTCAGAATGCGTAAAATAACCCGCTCATCTTCTACTCATTCGGAGCCGGGCCCGACTGCGCCCGTAATGCTCATTTGGCTGGTGCTGGTCGAGGCTGTGATTTCACATTCGTTGACAGCCAGCTCTGCATGTGTATGTCAGTGTCTTGCATGCGCCTCAGTTGGCAGGGAATTCCTTACGAGGCCTTCAAGCAATCCTTCACCAGTAGTCGCGCAGCTAGGCACAACGTACCATACTCGTTCTTTCAACTGGCCGAGTCTCAGTTTTTCGGTGACTTCAGTCGGCGTCATAGAGCCTGGAATATCTTGTTTATTGGCAAACACCAGGAGGAGTGCCTCTTTCATCTCTCGATCCAATATGATCCTGTGCAGTTCTTGTCGGGCTTCGTCTATGCGTGCTCGGTCGTTGGAGTCGACCACGAAGATGAGACCTTGCGTCCCGGAGAAATAGTGTCGCCAGAGCGGTCGGATCTTGTCCTGGCCCCCTACATCCCAAACGTTGAATTTGACGTTCTTGTACGTGACTGTTTCGACGTTGAAGCCCACGGTAGGAATTGTAGTGACATCCTGGTTGAGCTTCAATTTGTAAAGAATGGCTAAAGAGGTGTCAGACTACTGCTACAGCATCCACTGCTTCTTCTTTCAACCCGTTGCGCACTTACTGGTCTTGCCTGCGGCGTCCAATCCAAGCATCAACAGGCGCATCTCCCTCGATCCGAAGATCTTTCCCATCATCTTTGATATTTGATTGCCCATTTCGAAATGGCGCCTCTCAATGGCAAAAGCTGGGGGAGAAGTTTTGGGGACTGTTCAGATGTCGGGCGCGCGCGTTTGCGAATTGGGCACGACGGGTTGACGGGCGGCCGTGTGAAGATCAAGATGCGCGAATTGAGGTGGAAAGAGTGGATAGGTGTCGAAGAAGAATGCCCAGACTGCGGACAGCACCAAGACTGTCGTCAGCGTCAGAAGTATCGAATCTGATAAAGTGTAGATTTGCTAGGCAGTTGACAATCGCTCGTAGAGCGCCCAAGAGCTGGAAAATATCCTTTCGTGGATGTCTCCGGCGCGCTTTCATACAGCGCCAGACGCGGCTCGTACCTGGGAAAGGGGCTCACTAGGCTTATGGGGAAAGAGGAGAATTGACCAGATTGAGCCTTAGCTCCTCGGCTTATCTCGCAAACACCCTTATCGGCTTCGTTGGGCTCTAGCCTGCACAGTATACTCCAATATGTGTACAGTAGAGTCGTTTGCCGGGAAATCCGCATGCGGTTTAGGTGGTCGAGCCCCTCTAGGTATGGTGGTGAGATGGGTGCGCCGCCGCTGTTGACGACTATAAGGGCCTCGTGTGCCGACACCATTTCTCACTGCTTTCACCCTCGTGCGCCCTGGCGAAGATTGTCGTGCTTCGCTTGGACTAATATCGCGTGATCATATCATGTAGCGTGTGTTACCAAATTCAAAATAGCCGACTCCAACATTCTTGAAAACGAGACCGTAGCCATGACTCAAACCGCAAAGACATAGGAAGTCGATCATCTTCATCTGGCACGACACTTGCAATCTTCAATAGCAGTTGCGTAAGTTAGAGACTCACTTGATCTGTGCGAACATTAATACAATGGCGAAAGACCAGCCCCGATGACTAGAACACGTCTACTAGCTCAACAAGACGCAAGTTTCAACAAGCTGTGAGAGTGTGATTACTGCAGGGGGATGGAACGAAGGCCAGCGCATCTCCTTATTCTGAGCGCTGCCATTTCAATTATATTCCGTCCTTGACATGACCTCCCGCATCAACTTCATCAGGTGCTGTGAGCATTCCATTGACAAAACTCCATCCTTGTCGTCGCATGTTACCCCATTTCTCGGCCACTTTCATCGTGACCAGGTCTCCTGTCGCAACAGCATCTTCTTTGGAGTCATGACCCGCTTCTCCTGCTGCCTGAATGGACCTCGACAGATACTTCTGGCTCAACATCCTGAGTCCATATCTGATAGGTAGGCCACGAGGATGAGGGTACAACAGAACCGTGTCTATCACAAAGGGGTGGATGATTCGGCACACGTTCAGATCATTCTCGATGGAGTGGCCAATCAAAGGTGTCTCGTCGCTCAGATATTCGAACAACAGTTCTCTCGCTGCTGCTGGTGAGTCCACTTTGCGGAGAACATGTCCTTTTCCATCGGTTGAGGCTAAATCGCCGTCCACCATAGCGGTGTTATACGACGGAGCATTGGCAAAGTCCTGCGGTGTAACCCCTGAGAACCTGGTGTTCAGGTCCAGGATTTCACCGTACGGACGAACGAGAATGTCAAGTAGGAGTTCGTTTGTAGGCCAAGCAACCGCTGTTAGCCGAATTACTTCCATCCCAAGAGTAGTATAGCCCATTTCACAATCGAAAGACACAGGACGTCTCCGCTGAACATCGGTTTTGTTGGGGGTATGCTCGAATTGCAAGATGCTGGCAAGTCTCTTTGGATCCTTCACAGTAAACACGTGAGTAGGAGCTTCTGAGCAGCCCTCACTACCTTGAGACTTGTTGCAGCAAGGATAGACCGCTTCCGATTGACCGACTACTCGGGTAGCCTTTGAAACCCCTGCACGGGACGGTTTAGCCCAGTGATATCGACACTTGCCGTTGCTAGTAAGCCGTCCGTGTTCATCTCGTCCAAGGAAAACTTGGAATCGAGTGCTGCATCTGTCGCAAGTCTCAAATCCCCCAGTAGCCGCAACCGCTGCCTTTGTCATGGCGATCTCTTTTTCTGTGGGTTTAGTCGTCACATATCCGAATTGTTCCAGGCCTTCGAGGGGTGTACGTAAATGCTTCAGAATTGCAATTTGCTCGTCGAAAGTAGCCAGGCCAGTTGAAATAGTTGTCTCGTGGACCTGTTTCTCGTTGGCTTGAGATACTTCTGGTGAGGCTGCTCCAGTCCACTCCTCCACTGTCTTGACCCATTCGTCCGTGGACATCTTTTTGATACGGAGCACCTTTTGAGCCAATGCATTCTTGTAGATGTTCTCCCCTAATTTAGTAGCCGCCTCCTCCTCGTCGAGCGAGAAGGTGACCAGTTCCTGATCGCTCAAAGTAAGAACCGCTCGCCGATCTTTCAGGGCAGCAAGCCTGGAATTCTGTATCTTCATCTGCTCGTGTAACTTTTGGAGCAACGCAAACCTCGTCTTCAGCACGGCCGGTGCTTTCGGTACATTTCGAGGTGTCAACGACTCATTCTTGCTAGGACGTTTCTTTTCCACTTTCTGGATCGTAGTTTTATCATCCTTCATCGGCGGGGGTGAGACAGTCCTCGTAACTGAAGCCGGCGTCTGTCTAGTCGTAGAGGTAGGACGAGCCTGTAAGGGCTCAAACCTTGCTTTGATGCTCCCCTGGGCGCATGACTTGCCATCTGGTACAGTTGAGTGATTTCTATCACTGGAGGTTCTGGGTCGGTCCACCTCGTTTCTGGTGGCTGCCGCACTCACTAGAAGCTCGACATCTTGACGGAGTGCGGGAGAGTCCAGTCGACGTCTTTTGGCCGGTGGAGAGTGGACTTCGCCGGCACTGAACGGGTCATATTCTTGCGGCGGTGTGATAGAAAGGTTGGCTTCCGACGCTTCCCTTGCGACAGCGTGCAAGAAAATACAGCGGGGGAGGCTGCACTCATACCGCCGAGGACATTCAACATTTTTGAAGAGACCTAGAGCAGAGAACATGTCGAAAAGTATAATCGTTGTCGGAATCTCAACAAAGCTGGTCCATCCGCAGAGCTTCGGCCTAGAAGTCAGGGGTAAAGCCTGATTCACCGACGACAACAAGCAGGGGAGCGTCCGGCGTCAGATTGGCGTACACTGTCGACCAAGCGTCCCCGATGAGGATCAACCCGCGCTGGCATCAAGAGTTTAAGAGGTTACCCACACTAACCCAGCAGGTGCGACACCTTTCAATCCTTATCGCAAAGATACGAATGGACTAGATAACGCGCCGTTGGAACGGAAGCTAGTAAAGGCCCAGAACAAGATGGTTGGTTGTGATCGGTGATTGTCGAGGTGGGATCAAAGATCCGAATGGCGTTCCAGCAATCGAGGCGCGGTGAAATACTATATGAACCTGCAGCGCCCAGCGTCGGCGTGACAAAGTGAAGCTGCTGTGAACTCGCCTCCTGCACAGCTTCTCTATTGCCATAAACACCGACTCACCGCTCCCAACAACGCAAAGAATATTCTAGTCGTGCTGAGTTTTCACCTGCTTCTCTGGGTCATCTGACAAATCCCTGGTCTATCGGATCAACGTCGACAATATCAAGCTCATAGGTGTGGAAATTGGTGATTCTCCAAGTCCACCGAGAAAGGCCGAGGAGTGAGACGGGCGTGAGTGCAGAGACGCAAGGCTGCTGCTTGCTGCTTTCTCCCACGAGGCGTGGGAGTAAGGGCTCGCTAGGCTCAGTTGGTGCGTTGGGGCCGGCCAGTACTGCTGTTGGAGGCTTCCGCAGGCGTGCTCCAGGCACCTACAGATCCGGTCACCGTGTCACGTATCGGCTGTTGCTTTGATCCGTTCCGAACCAAGGCAACCACGCTCAGCCACCAATCGTCACTACACCGTCATCGGCCCTTGCAAGCGCCAAACAATTGATCAGGGGATCAATAGTTGCATCCATCGTTTGGGAAATGCCCTCCCTTCCCTTTGACTTGCGCAGTATCGACAGGACCGCTCTTTTCTACAACTCGGACATGGCAGTAGGTGCTTTGAAGTCCGGGCAGTCAACGCCGAGAAAGGCTCAGCATCTTTGTGTTTTGGTACATGGGTGCGTTCTTCTCATCTCCAACCTTGTTTGACTCCACGCCATGACTAATTGCATTCTAATGCAGGCTTTGGGGAAACGCTGTACGGATATGCGCCTAAGATGCCACTTGCTGGACACCGCTAACGAATTCCTTAGACTCATCTCAACTACCTCGCGCAGGCTTTACGAGAGAAACATAACGACGAACAGCTCATAATACTAGCCTGCCGATCTAATCCAGGCTCCTTGACCTACGATGGCGTTGAAGTCGGTGCTGAACGAGTGGCTAAAGAGATCGAAGACATGCTAGAGGAGCTAGAGAGAGATGGCTACAAGATCACGCGTTTCTCCATCGTCGGGTACTCACTGGGAGGCCTGGTGGCACGCTATGCTATTGGATTGCTGTACCATAAGGGGTATTTCGACAAGATGGCTCCTATCAATTTTACCACATTTGTCACTCCGCATTTGGGGGTCCGCACACCTTTGAGAGGGTATCAGAATCACCTTTGGAACGTTCTAGGAGCAAGGGCCTTATCCAAGAGTGGCAGACAGCTGTTCATGATCGATAACTTTCGCGGTACCGACAGACCCCTCCTCAGTGTTCTCGCCGATCCAGATAGCATATTCATTGCAGCCCTGCGCCAATTTCAGCGACGTTCCCTTTACACCAACATCGTCAATGATAGGTATGTCGACTACGATCAACACCAGGACATTTGCTGATAGGCGATTAGGTCGGCTGTCTACTATACGACAGGCATATCGAAAACCGATCCTTACACTGACCTTCAGAAACTCAACCTTCATTACCTGAAAGACTATGAGCCTGTCATACTGAACCCTGATCGGCCTGTGGAAACTGTGCCCGAGGATCAGTTACCTACATTCTATCAACGCATCCGCACCAGCGGCCGAACAGTCTTGCGCCGTACGCCGATATTTTTGGCTCTGGTTGTGCTGATTCCCATAGCCACTGTGGCCTTCCTCGTGAATTCATGTGTTCAGACCTTTCGCAGCCGCCGCCGTATTCGATTGCACGAGACAGATGAGCAAGGAGCAGGATTCGGCAAATACAACATCCCCTGGATGGTGCGGGAGATGCGTGTGGGTCTTGAGGATGCATTCGAAAATGTTAATGCTGCACAACAGCAGGACTATCTTCCCCAAGGATCAGAGGAGATTGCCACAATGCCAGCTTCGCCGTCCATGTCCACTTTCACAAACACGTCGGCCGAATCGTTGGGGAATGAAAAAGCGGACAAGACTATGCTACAAAATAAGTCTTCATCGACCGATAGAGCCCCAGATTTCCCCACTTTAGCTCTGACTCCAGCTCAGTTTGCTGCAATCAACGCTCTTAATGATGTAGGATTTCGAAAGTACCCCGTGTACATCCACAAAAGCAGCCATAGCCACGCAGCCATCATTGTGCGGACACCCAGAACTGCGTTTGAGGAAGGTAAAGTGGTTGTCAAACATTGGTTGGAGAACGAGTTCCAAATTTGAAACCGTCAAACACCTGTCCACACATGTTGTACCTGTCGCGAATCTGTGGGACGCCTTATTCATGACTTTTCGACATGTGATCGATTGACTGGCTGAGGTGGTCCTTGAAGGTGGACGATCTCCTAATGGACTTAGGGTAGTTGGAGTGTTTTGGGTGTCTGGCATTTATGCTAACCTATGTGGCCCGGCTGGGCATGGTGCAGCTACCTTTGGCGGTCTCTTTGCGACAACATATCCAAAAACAGCGTGCATTTTGTCATTTTCAGCGATGGAGTTGAATAGATGAGGTGCCTTAGCTAGAAATGTCCAATGGCTTGCATTTACCGATACGTGTCGATAACGACATGTGTGGCGCGACATTGCTCATTCGCCAGAACGAACGATATCAGGTTCTGTTGTAAGCCTATCGGCGTCATTTTGCTATACCAGCCGGCGAAGCTAAGTCCCTGGCCGGATATGGCCGATAGTGCTGACGGGTTTGGCTTCTGCGAGGCTGCCCAGTTCTATGCAGTGTCTTGCCCGCAAGAACAGAGACTCATACGCGAGTTGTGCTCCGAAGGAGGCTCCCACCCTGCTTACGGAGGGACTTAACTCGGTTGTCCACGACCCGTATGTACGAGTACAGGATGAGTACAAGATTAGAGAATGTTGATGGGCGATCGGCGAGACGAGGTTCCTGACTAGGTGTCTAGTATCCCGTACATACCGAGCCGCCGAAAGTGATGGGTCGCAATGAGATCAGTGGCGTGCGGACGGTCAAATGGAATTTTGTGATGGACGGCAAAATGGAGTCCCTGGATTCTCTGTGCGTTTCAGCCTCGGTCTGACAGAAACGTTCAAGGCCCGTGCTACGCATTGAGCGCGGCGGCGAACTGTGTCGATCCATGTATCCGTGTCCGTGTCTGACGGTGAAAAATCTCTTCACAGCCTTCTTGGGACCAAAGGGATCGAGGGGACCCAGAGCTCGTTCCGTCCTCGCTGGAGCCATGGCCCATCATCGTCAAACTTGCGCCAGCCCGCAAACCACATGTCGACAGCGTCCTCAGTCCTGACCGTATCGCCCCCATCTCCACTACGTCTCAACGCTGCGTCGTTATTGCTCGCAATCTCACTGATAAATTTTCTACGAGCAATCACTGGAGTCCCCTTTTTCGACGGCCCTCAGCCCTCGGCCGGCGTCATTCGTCGCGCTGGGGTGTTTGAAGGACGAGGTCTCCGTAATTTCCACGTCATTATGCAGTGCTATCAGTACCTTTGATGGGTGTATTTCCCGAATCTTCTAACGACCGACTCGGGTTTCGTTCTCGCGATACCCACTGTTTTGGTTACAGTTGTCTGGTATCTTTCCACTTTTCTCGTAGTGTGTCCATTGCGGCCTCTTGCTGCTACCCACCAGGGGTGCACGGCTTTGGAGGGCGAGTATACGTATAATAAGCCTGGGTAGCCCGCCATCAATGTCTACCCAAAGGAAAGCACTTATGGTTCATTAGCGCCCTCCTTGTTCTTTGCTGATAAGAAACCCTTCCCGTCCTAAGTACATATAACAAATCGCGCCTGTAGTCATAGTCAACATGTCAGGCGACGGCGTTCCTTCTGATATGGACAACAACCTGTTGTCCCCAATCACTACGAAGAGACGAGACACACGCAGATTATCAAACCAGAGTGCCACTCGGTCAGATCTGTTCGGAGGTCCTGCTGTTGTTGGACCACCTGACAGCGTTGAGGGCGGTTACAGCAATGCCCACCAAACGGCCAAGGCCATGGAATTGGCCAAACATCATTTGGCCGAGGGAGATGACCTGTCCTCCCCCGAAGACTCTCAGCCTGTTACCCCTGATTCGTCTGGCTTGACGACGACCGACAAATACGCCTTTGCATTTGATATTGATGGCGTACTCATCAAAGGAGGCGACGTCATTCCAGAAGCCATTGAAGCCATGAAGGTTTTGAACGGAGAAAATGAATATGGTATTAAAGTGTACGTTGTGACAGCCACAGTGTCCGGACTCTTGAAATTACTGACACTTCCTCCAGGCCGTATATCTTTGTGACGAATGGTGGAGGCAAGACCGAAGAGGAGCGATGCATCCAACTCTCGAACCAGCTCCAGCTGGAAGTGTCTCCGGGCCAGTTCATCTGCGGCCACACTCCCATGCGGGAGATGGCGGAGAAGTATCACACCGTCCTCGTAGTGGGTGGCGAGGGCGAGAAATGCCGCACTGTTGCAGAAGGATATGGCTTCAAGGACGTCATCACCCCGGGTGACATCATCAAAGATAACAAAGACACCACCCCATTCCGTAAACTGACCGAGGAGGAGATGAAAAACTCGAAAAAGAGGAATTATGGCGAGGTCGAAATCGAAGCGGTGTTTGTCTTCGCAGACAGCCGAGACTGGGCAGGCGATTCCCAGATCATCCTGGATCTCTGCATGAGCAAGAATGGCCGGCTCGGTACCCGTTCAGAAACGTTCGATGAAGGGCCTCCCGTCTACTTTTCCCACAACGACATTGTCTGGGCCACGTCGCACGCATACTCGCGCATCGGCATGGGTGCCCTACGCGCGTCCCTCGAAGCCATGTTCAAGGCCATCACAGGCAAAGAGCTGAAGACCATTGCCTTTGGCAAGCCCCAGCTTGGCACATTCGACTTTGCAACCAGACTGCTGCAGCAATGGCGCAAAGATACTCATGGCATCAACAAACCCCCGGAGACGGTCTACTTTGTTGGTGACACTCCGGAGTCGGACATCCGAGGTACCAACGAGTTCAACGAGCACGGCGATCCAAATGTCGAGTGGTATTCGATCTTGGTTCGAACTGGCGTCTACCAGGAAGGTACTAAGCCTGCATTCATCCCAAAGATGACGGTCGACAATGTCCTCGAAGCTGTCAAATATGGAATGCGGCGCGAATTCGACAAGGCCTTGAAGAACCTGACTATTGGCGGCGGAGCACCACAGCTGGCGGATGCCATCGCCGAGGATGACGACGACGAGTAAACCAATATGTTTCCACCCCCCAGAACCTTCGTTTTTGTCAATTATTTTCTCCTCCGATCTATGGACAGTTTGTGTTTTATTCTGGTACCATGGTGTCCTCAAGCCCGCAGGCCTGATGTCAAAAGTCAGGCAAACGAATTTTATTTTTCGAAATCCCGCCACCTACGACTTTACGAATGCATTTTTGGATGGAGTTGCCGGGGGCGCAAACATAAGCCGCACCACCATTATCGAATCTTGGGAGGTGGCATTGGCATGGCGTAGATGAAAATGGGAGACCTCGTGTTGGATGAATTCAACTCCACATAAGGCCGGTTGAGGACGCTTACACACATTGAGCACTTTGAACGTGGCTGAGATGGGGGCCGCTTGGGGGATGATTCTTCCTGAGTATTTCCGTAGTTGAAGCATGTAATCGTATTACGGATGTGAATACGAAATGACCTTCACAAATCAAGAGGGAAAGATCTTCTCAAGGGATTCCCTGTTTGTGCTCCGACAAGACTCGGCCCAAATGGAGAATTGCTTCTTATTGTGTTTGCAGAGTTTCCGTGTTGCTAGGCTCTTGTGTATATGCCGACCCCATGTAATGCAAAGACACGCATTACTGGTGTTAGTCGTTTGCTGTACTGATTGGCATATCCATCCTCCATCCTCCGTTCTTCTTACCTACCTCACATCATCTGTATGATCGTGGCGGGGGTTAGACATGGTGACCCATGGAAGTCTCACCAGGCTCAGCAAGGTCATCAACATCTCAAGTGGAACTAGCTATCAGCCTCAACCACCCTTCGCACGTTGGCAGCGTTTGGGCGATGTTTAAATATAGGAACATGGCCTTTTTGGTCTGTTCAAGGGACCAGAAGTCTGAAAGCAGCAGACACAGTCGCTGTGGACACGTATGAGACATGGACTGCAGTGTCTGTTTGGTAACTGCGGGTTAGAGGGCGACCGCGCGAGAGAGTCGCTCGTCCCAGCACAGCATTCGTCCGCCAGACCACGGGTTGCTTGATGCACCGGTGGTTTAGGTAGAAACAAGGTCTAAATATGCTTTTGGCGAGGGCGTGAAGCGTGTAAAGGCCAGGCTGGGCCAGGATTTGTCCCTTGCTGACTTGTAAGTTGTAGCATGACGGAAAGGCTTAATGCCCTCACACCCATACAGTCACAACCCTCCTAACTCGCTGCACGACCCCCTGACCACCGCCCAAAGTCACAGCTTCCGCTAATTTCTGTCGAATCCAAGTCAAGGCTCACCAGACTTTCGTTGGAGTCCTTCTTCCAAGATTTCCTTGACTACGTAAGGATTTAGTGGAAGTCAGAGTCCGTTTCTGCGCCTGCTGCCTGCAATACCTGGGAACTGATCGACGTCGGACGCCCTGCTGCGCGCGCTCCTTGGCCAGCGTCTTCCTCACTGCCCTCCAGTTGATCCTCCTTGCACATCAACTTCAAGGCCGTCGCTGTTTTCCCAACTCGTTCCTTTCGATCGTGCAGTTCTCCCATCCCATCGCATCTTGTGCGTTCGAGCGTTTGCTTCCTCATTCGTTCCAAGTGGTCTTTTTGGCGCACGGCCACGACATCATCACTCGCGCTTGATTTGTTTGAACAAACAAGGGCTATAAGAGTCGGAGAAGGCATCACGCACAACAATCACAATAACGACGTCGCTCCCTCCACGTCGCGGGGCCCTCCTCGCCTGGAACCCGCCTAGGAGCCCACTGCCTTTGAAGCCGACATGGCGACAAATGGCGCAGGCTCGACAAGTCCTCCACACGCTATCGACAGGGCAGCACAACGTGGTGCGCCTGTACCTTCTCCTATAGCTACCGCTTCCCCTCCTTCCAGACGAGAGTTGGCATCGTGGTGGAAAAAGTTCCGAAAAACAACGGAAAAACCAGACGAGAAGGGTGAGGCAATTGCACTTCAGCCTTCCGCCCGCAAGACGACTGTGCTGTTTTCTCTTGAGCCACACTGCTAACCCTTTGTTAGTTGAAAATGGTCCTGGAATCTTCGGTGTCCCGTTGGCCGACAGCATTAGATACGCGAATGTCGCAATTTCGTTACAGAATGAGAATGGCGAAAGCTTCATTTACGGCTACGTGCCCATTGTGGTAGCAAAATGTGGTGTGTTTCTGAAAGAGAAAGGTATGCTGTGCAGGTGCCCAGGCTCTTTGTTCTATACCAATTCTAACGATGACTGTAGCTACGGATGTCGAGGGAATCTTCAGGCTGAGTGGCTCAGCGAAGAGAATCAAAGATCTACAGACAGCATTCAATTCTCCTGACAGATACGGAAAAGGGTTGGACTGGACTGGCTACACGGTTCACGACGCTGCTAATATCCTGCGCCGTTATCTCAATCAGTTGCCCGAACCCATTGTTCCTCTAGACTTCTACGAACGATTCCGAGAACCCCTCCGAAAGACCCAGATCCAAGGCCCAGATGGCGAATTGCACCCCAGAGACCTCAGTGTCAGCGAGCACAGCGAAGCCGTGTCCTCTTACCAGAAGCTCATCACGGAACTGCCGCCTCTGAACCGACAACTCCTCCTCTACATCCTTGACTTGTTGGCAGTTTTTGCCTCCAAATCAGATCTCAACCGCATGACTGCCGCGAATTTAGCGGCCATCTTCCAACCTGGCATCATCTCACACCCTTCACACGACATGGCTCCTCATGAATATAGACTCAGCCAAGATGTGTTGATATTCCTGATCGAGAATCAAGACAACTTCCTCATTGGGATGTCAGGAACGGCAGTTGATGAGAAGACCCAGAAAGATGTTGAAAGTGGCCCACCATCAGTACGCTCTCCCAAGCCTGTTGGCAGATCTACATCCAACGCCAGTGCAGGCGCAGACAGTCTAAGAAAGTTCGGCGTACGCCGAAACGTATCGGTGTCCTCTCGTGGTTCTAGAGAACGGAGCAGCCCTGGTGTCTCGAGCCCAGGCACGCCTTCTGGAGTGACCTCCTTTGGAGGAGGCTCGGGTATTTCTCGCAGTAATACTGTCCCATCCAAGAGGTCCCCAGCTATCGCGTCTGGCAGATTTCAGCGCATAACAGATGGCCCAGACTCGAGTGTTCCTGCGGCCAGCTCCCCAATTGCTGGGCCAGGAACGCCTCAAGCGAACCACGAGACCAGCGGGTCGAAGCCATCAAGTTCGAGATCAATTCAACCAGATGAGACCGAGGACAGAATTATGCCGGCGCCTACCGACGATCCAACCCACCAAGCAGACGATTCGCAAAATAGGACAAATTCTCTTCCCCTTGCAGTCCCCAACCAAATTCAACCTCTGCCCTCACCGTTGGCAACTCAGCAAGTCCTCTCCAACACAGCTGCAAGTGCGAATAAGGATCGCAAGGTGCCGAACATATTCTCCAAATCACCCATCTTCGGCCCTTCAGATCCATCTGGTAGACAGCCTAGAAAGCTTCAAAAGAGACAGAAGATTCCTGGAGCCGCCAATGAAAGCGCTCAGAGTTCATCAAACTCTCTACAGGGAGACGATTCGGGCACATTCCATACACCCCTCATCTCTCCTGATCTCAACAATGCGGGCAGAGCCGATCCATTAGTACCACCACAAGGCCCCGCATTTACCAGCACAGCAGCTACCCCTGTCAATGAGACACCAGGGCAAAAGCTCTTTGGCGCGAACGATGAGCAGAACCAAGGAACCGGTCTGAGACCCCCTCAAAAGTCTCCACCTGGTTCAACCCGTTCTCGCTCCTCTTTTACAGATCACTCTGAACCCGATGCTGGAGAATACACGTCGAGTCGGCCAGAAAAGGAGAAGCGTCGTAGCAGATGGAGATTTTCATCGTCTGCGAAAAAGGGTGAAAACTCTCCACTAGCGCCTCCACCGCCTATTGGGCAAAACCAAGGTGCCAGGGGCAGCAATAGTTCTCTCGGCAGCGCAAGTCGACCACGGAAGAGCTTTACTGGAGACTCTCAGCAGACGCAATCGGCCTCCCAATATGGTGACGCTCCATATGGAAGTGGACAGCAGTCGCTGATGTATTCAAGTCAAGAGTCGAATGAAGGACACAACGTTGAAGGCGAGAAGAAAGGCTTATTTGGCAAGTGGAAGGCCAAGATCTCTCAGACAAGAGAAGAGAGACAAGCTGAAAAAGAAAGAGCCAAGAGCCCCCCAAGGAATGAATATGGTGCCTCGCGAAGCAGTCTTAGTGCGATTGCGCAGGAACACTTTGCGCAGAGAGGCCGGTCCTTTGACAGACCTCGTGAGGAGCCTTTGCCTGGCGTGGTTGAAAAGCCAGTTGCCGAGAGCCAAGCTCTAGATCCCAAGCAGGCGGCTGAGCAGGGAGACAAGTGAAGATTGAAACCATGGACGTAATTGACGACGTGATGACCATTGTGATTATCTGTTGGATTATTTTGGCCGTGTTGGGAGCACGGCGCTCTGGAATTCTTTGCCCCGGAACTGAACAGAGTACGGAAATTGGAGGAAGGACTAGGGAAGTTTTAATGCTAAGGAAGAGGATGTGTCCCGCAGGTCTGGAAATGGCACATTGGGTTTGACGAGGCAAATCAGGCAAATAAAATTGGGAGCAAGACTGAACCAGTATCCGGACCAGGAACAAAGTTGAAGCTATGGATAGAGGAAAGCAGTTTGAGACGGGACACCAGACTAAATTGATGAAACAGTCACTGAGGCAATGGCATATGCTGAAATAAAATGAGGAGGAGTATGACCTGTTCAACACTTCGTCCCGTCACTTGAGAATCGATGCAAGGTTCCAGTATGAGGTGTTGTGGCTGTATCCGTACTGCACACTCCCGGGCCGTATCTGATATCTGATGTCTCTTCATTAGGTGGCTATCACGTGACCCGAGTCTCTTTTGCTTCAAATGTGGCTAGCGTGGTTTGACCGTGAGAAGGGATCCACCCAAATTTGCAGAAAGCTGCGAAAAGTGCGGAGAGACAGAGAGAGACAATTTTTACTTGTGAGTCTGGTTTTGCGAGTCACCGCACGACACGACACGAGTTTGGTTTTTATTCTCATCGAAGAGAGAAGCCCGAGGATCGGCGTCCTCGTTACTTCCACGCACAAACACGCGACCAGCAACTGCAGAGCCGACCTCTCCCCGTCGCGCCTCCGACTCTTTAACATTCGCTCAGTTCTCCCCCCGAAAGTGCAGGCCGTTTGATTGAACGACGGAGCCGGAGCCAGAAAAACAAAGGAGATAGGAAGAAGAAGAAGAAGCGACCAAAAAAGATTGAAAAGGCAAAAAGCCAGAAGAGAGGAGAAGATAAAAATCCAAAATGGCAAAGGAAAAGTCGACGGAAAAGCTGTCGTCCAAGGAGGAGCGCAAGGCGGCTCGCAAGGCGGAAAAGAAGGCGTCCAGATCCAGCGGCGCAGAACCCACGGGGGTGACAAAGGTCAAGAGCGACAAGAAGGACAAGAAGGACAAGCGAAAGGCTCTGGCGGAAAAGGTGTTGAACTCGATCGACGACAACAGCAACAATGGCTCCAAAAAGAAGGGCGGCGACGACGACAGCGAGAGTGAGGACGTAGAAATGGACGGCGACACCACCGGCGGGGTGGAGGTTTCGGCGCAGGGAGACGTCAAGAAGAACGAGAGGTCGCTCGCGACGAAACCTGCCGGGCCGTTGGTGCCGTTTGCGAATCCGTTGGCGGATGAAAAGGTCGCGAAGAAGGTGTTCAAGGGTGTCAAGAAGGGTATGTCGAGTGTTCTTTCTGTTTGTTTGTCTTTTGATGATGATGATGATTTTTTTGTTTGTTTTGGTTGTTTCTTCTCCCACGCCCTCTCTCTCTCTCCTTCTTTCCTCTTGTCTTTGTTGTTACACACCGGGACAAGACAAAATGGCTAATGACTCGTTGGAAATTTCCCGCAGCCGCCGCGCAACGTACCCTCAGAAGAGGCGTCAAGGAGGTCGTCAAGGCCCTGCGCAAATCCCCCGTGTCCAACGCCTCGGACCCGGTCCCCATCGGCGTCGTCGTCCTGGCCGCGGACATCTCGCCCATGGACGTCATCTCCCACATCCCCGTGCTCGCCGAGGACCACAACATCCCTTACATCTACGTGACCAGCCGCGCGGAGCTGGGCCTCGCCGGCCAGACGAAGCGCCCCACCAGCGTCGTCATGATCAGTCGCGACGCCGGCAAGAAGGGTGCCGCGGGCGCCGCCGCCGACGCCGACGACGGCGAATCCTGGGAAGAGACGTACAAGAGTCTCGTCAAGGTCGTCGAGAGGGAGGGGAAGCACGTCAAGATCTAGAAAACTCTACGAGAAAAAAAAAAGCAGTTCTAGACCCTGTGGTTGCGCCGTTCCACACCTCGTACTCCAAACCTCGGTCATCGTACCTCCCTGCTTCTCTGTCTACTTGCCCGCCGACCTTCCTACCTGGGCCAGTCGGTCGGTACCTTGATCGGTTTTTACTTTTTGAACTGGGCGAAGGAGGGATCTGGGACCGTCGGTTGGTGTGTCACGTACGATGGGTGGATGCTGGTGATGGTACTCTTGTGTGATGCGTTGCTGGTGGCGGTGGTGCGATCGGCATCCTCGTGGTCCTGTTTGTGATGCTGTGAACCGAACACTACTGAGGGAAACGAACCCAAGCGGAAGTGTCAGAACAGAAACGAGATGGACATCACACATCCCCATGATGCGTGGGACGTGGTGCGTGGTGCGATGTGGGAATACAGAGTAGTCCTTTCTTGTCCTATTTGAAACCGGCGTTTTTTGATGATGGGACGGCCACTTTGATAGGCTTGGGCAAAACCTCACTGCCAAGGACGGACTGAAAAGCAATTATACTAGTCACTGGCACTGTCGCCGGGATGTGTGTGCGTGCGATTGTGTGTGAACACTTACCCGACGTATTTCATGGATTAGATCAATTCCTGGCTCGACTCGTGTTAAGATGGCGGTTGATGGTCATCACATTTCTCCCGTTGAATGCCTTCTCTTGACAACTGAATTCGACCCTTTGTATCGTCCTAGGATTGGATTTTGTTCTTCGTTGAGTCAATTTATGTGAAAAGCGATGTATGTACGTACATAAGGTATTGTGTACCAGGCAAGGTGCAACAACCATGGTTCGTACAGAGCATCCTCCCCGTTACCATATTCCATAAGCACCTCGATCAGCCACCTACGCCGCCCAACCCTCTTTTCATTAGGAACCTTTCATACTTCGTTCAATTCATTTCATCATATACTCATTCTTCATCAAGGACATTCACATAAATGACAGTCGAATGGTGCATTTGCGCTCTCGCGAGCTTCGCAAAACCGATGTTTGTATGAACTCCTCCTTCAATGCCAGAACTTACTAAGGCCACCAAGATTGCCCTTTGCCATGGCAATACAGTCGATATTATTCGTCCTCTCAAACAGACTCTTCGGACGGTTTGCTTCCTTCGTCCGACGACCTGGGTAGTGCCGATAAACGCTCACTCAGCCTTCGCAATAATGAACGTCCATCCGGGCCGCCAGGGCTGAAACTCCGTGTCCTGACTGTGGCAGGATAGGTTGGAGAGCCCGCGAGTGGAGGACGCCTCTCACTCAAATTCTGCCGAGACGGACTCAGCCCCGGCGACTCTTCGCCAAAGTGTCTTGACTCGACGGCGGGAGACAGGAACATTGTGCCTGGAGAACCACCCGTGGCCTGTCTTGACCCTCTCAGCCCCTCTCTTTCATACTGGCTCTTCCCCTCCGACTCCGTGACGGTTACGTTTGTTGGCATGTACTGAGGCTCTTCGAACTTGATGGTGCTCGATCTTTGTCGGTGTCTCAAGGGCGTCTGGCCAACATCGTCAGGCCAGATATCCAAGGCGTTGCTGTGGTCCGTTGCGGGAGACTGCAGTGTATGTCTCGCACCCCCAGGAAGATAGTTTAAGACGCCCCGGGACATGCGTCGTGTGTTGGCTAGGAGAAACCCTTGTGAGCCCCGAACCGACGTCTCCGAGCTCAAATCATGAGACAACCTCGCCTCAAGACTAGCATGAACTGGCGGTCCCTGAACGGATGTCTGCTTTTCGTCGGCAGAAGTTGTTCTTTTTGCAAGGATCTTCTTTTTCAGGTTTTCAGACCTCCTTGGAGCGGCAAAGGAGACGAGTTTGATCAGGGCCAGACCGATGTTTGCGAACAATCTTCTGCTATTGTCTGGATTGTTGACTATCAGAATCAGTAGGTATGTAGGAATACAAATCCCCACCACGGTCACGGCGAAAGGGAGGAAATTATCATCCACAGGCATGTTTGTCATTCCTATTCCAGTTTGTCAGCGTTTTCTTCCAAGAAAGGACCGATATGCCTACCGAAAATGGAGGTGACAAAAGTCAAAGGGAGGTAGAAGAGTGTCACCAATGTCAACAGTCGGATATTGTAGCCCTGTTCGACAGTGATTTTGGCCATGTTGACAGCTTCTCTGCTTTCCAGAACTGAGGTACCACTAAACAGCCACTCCCTTAGGTTGCGAATTTCTTTTTGTTGCTGTTGGAACATGTGTAGCACCTCCTCTAAGCGGACAATCTCCTTTTCGAATTGTCTTCGAGTATGTATGAGCTTCTTTCTCCAGTTGTGATACTTGGGAGACTGCTCCTTTGTCCCTGGAAATAATGTTTTATGCTCACCCGACCAAAACTCGTCGGTGAATGTCTCTCTGTAGGCCGTGATCATCGCCTTAATTTCATTACTCAATAACCCAAGCGTCTGCGAGGCCCAGAAATATCTTCGCGAGTATGTGTATTTGTCATTTTCAAACAGAAGCTCATCCCTCAAGCCTCTGTCAAATATGGATCTGTTGGGCGGCGTCGCTAGTCGTTGTATACTCGAGAACACCTCTCTGAACCGCTTGACGGCATCTCGGTATTCCACCATTAGAGAAGAAAGGAACGCATCAGGCCCATTAACATAATGATGGTTTGTTTCGTGGACGTCGACACTAGATCTCCAATCAGGAAAACACTGTATCGACAAAACATGCCAGGGGGCAAAGGGATCGTAGATATGACCAACAATAGATTTCCTTTTTCGAGAGTTGCGTCTTAGAGTGTGACTCGACTTGCCAGCTAATGATAGTGCCACCACGGACGAACAAGTAGACAAAGGAATGTGGTCATCGGAATGTTCTTGAACACTATCGTCATAGTTTTGCCATGGAAGAGGTGATCTACCATCGCCAATGATGGTGTGATATTTGAAAACGAAGACGACTGAACGCTGCCGGCGGTGGTCTTTCTCAAGATACCCTTTGGTAAAGGCTTTCGTTGGCGTTGTATCGTCAATCAACATGCGGTATATGCTGTCCATGTCGAAATAGTCTCGCATTGTCAGGTGTAGTGCGGCAAACAGGCTGGAAGGAGGCTCCCGGACAATAATGATCCTACCCACTGCCTGATGCCTTTTTGCGTCAGAGTTTGTGCTTCGAAGAGCCTCCCACACAGCGAGAGGGCCTTCTTCTGAATCACCTCTGCTATACCGCAAAGGAGCTCCATCTGTAGATACATGATAGATGTCCGCATGTTGATGATTTGCGTCGATTTGGTGATGCCGATCCTTCAAGAATATCCCATTCTCCAAAAGGCTCAGGTTTCGGAGGAGATCCTGAAGAATATATTTGCTGTAAATATCCCAGTCATGACTTTTTAGATGATCGATCAAGTCCACCTCGGAATGTTCTACGGATGGTAGGAGCTCCTGTGCAAAAAGCGATTCGTCATCTTCGCTGTCCGAAGTCAGATCTCCCGTGAAAATGGAGTCTTTGGTCTGATGGGCTTGGCTATGTTCCAAGATGTAGGTGGAAGCCCGACGAGCTTTTGTAAGGGCTTGCGGCACGGTTGGTTGCTCTATGTCTCGCCCAGTGCTTGAAAGAGGTAGTATCTTAGGAGACGCCACTATAGGCCTTGGGCCGGAATTCAATAGCGCCAATTCGGACAGCGTATCCTCTCTGGCAGATCGGCCATTGAGTGCTTGTTCCAGAGTCTCATGAACTTTCTCGAAGGTCGATAGGTACGCTCTTCTGTCAGCCTCGAGCTGTTGAATGAGATCTCGAATTGCGTCATACTCTAGAACCATGGTTGGTACGGCGTGCTGAGAAGAGTTGTCAGGACCGCAGTCATGCGCGAGAGGATTTGAATCCGCCGGAGAGTCCATTGAGGCCGACTTATAGTGGAGTGAAGCGTGGTTTTTGGGAACGACACCGCATGATGCAGGCGCAGCCACTAATGGAGACCTCTTAGTTACCAGCCCCGCGTACCATTGTAGACCGTGATAGTCTTAGAGCCTCATTTGATTGTGGCATAGGGCGAGTTTAGAGGTCGGTTCCAGGTCTGCATTCAGCACTCTGTCGATCGTGGAGGGACCTCCTCCTCCAAGTTGTAACACGCTCACCGAATGAGAAGGTCAACCAAGGGTGATTCGCCGAGCCAGAAGCTAGTACAAAGTAAGCAGCGAAAGTAGGATACTCAGGATTGAGAATTTCAACAACGATGTTGATCTTGTCAACTTCGACGAACTCACCGCTGGGCAGAAGCAGGAGAACGGCATAAGATGACCTCACCAGTCCCTGGGCGAAAGGAGGCACAATGACAAGGAAGGACAAAGCGATATCCGGACAGGCTCACAGGGTTCAGGAAGCAATACGGATACCTGGTTATTGAAAGGGGACTCGCGGACTAACTAGTCTTCGCCAGCCGTGTCATTGCTTTCGGTGCCTGGAAAGCACAAAGGGAGGGGGTTGGCTCTGGCATAGCCATACCCCTGTTGAACAAGTGTCGAGGGAGGCAAAAATCGATCCTTCTGCAGGGGCGACCCAGGCGAGCTGTTAGTGACACTCCATACTCGGAGAGTCTTAACAGCCTAGTGAGCCTGTCCTGGGCCAGTGGTGAGCCATTAGGCTCTCGACATCGCCAAATAGCTGGCTAAAGAGATTCGTCCGGTGTACGAGCTAAGAGATGCCCATGTTAATTGGTAAACCGAGCCAGTTAAGATAGACTTTTAGCAGGCATCTTGCAGGTATTCCAGCAGGCTTACCACTTCTAAAGACGCTTGGTTCTCTTGGCGGTCCGCTGAGCCCCGAGGCCGCAAACTAAGGGACTGTACGGAGTAGGTACAGGTACACACAGTACGACACAACACAAGTACCCAGCCTCACTAGCCTGGTTCACCCTAGCGCCTTCCGTTAACCTGGACAAAAGTCCTCATGGCAAGATAAGGTAAGCAAAACTGCTGCTCGACTTCGGGACCTGGCGACACTTGTTGTACGACACAGTATTCTCAAAGCCCTGCTCGGGTCTTCCATGGGGAAGGCTGGAGATCATTCCTGAGGTTGTTTACGGAGTAAGGTCGAATGCTTACACCTCCGGAACACTCAGGGTATGGAGATCGTTGGAGCACTGTTGTCTTCAATGTCTCTGTAAGCTCTGACTGGAGGTATGATCTGTGTTGAGGGGACTCAAATGACAATCATGAAGGCTTCGTGAATGAACTGATACACGAGATACCTTCCTGACCATAATTCACTGCCTAATATGTTGCTGATGCCGGTCCTAACACGTCTCGTCTTGCACACCGACGTCTCAGTCAATTACTCGGCAAAATAAATTGCGGGCGAATGAATGACCGACGGTTCTGCCGTGGAAGTAGATGGGTTCAAAGGAACATCTATACCCCTGTCTATTCGATAAATCTATACACAGATGGTCTCATTGTATGCTTCCCAATCCCGCAAGTTGGACGCTTCAATCATCTACTCCTTTTTGCGTGTGGAGGCTGATGGTATCTACAATATCTTCATCGTCTCCGTCACCCCGGCCAAATACATCCTCATCATCGGTAGGTTCATCATGATACTCTGTTTGCGGATTAGGGGAAGATTCGTCAAAGTAGTCCATGACATCGTCGTCTCGTTCCAAAGCGTTCGCAGCCACCTGGGCTTCCGGGTCGTCAGCGTATTCCGGGGGTAAGTGTCCAGTTCTTCGGACAGCATCTCGGATGTTGTTGGCTTCCTCAGCCTCCAGCTCTTTAGCCCGAGCCATCGTCTGCCGATAAATGTACACTCCTGTCAAGATGCCGACAGTCGCGCCAATTGCAATCCCGGAATAATTGACTAGTCTGTCGCCCATGGTCATCTTCTCCCTTGTTCTTGCAATTACGGCTAAACGGCTTCCAATAAAGACGTGTATCAGCAGTTTCGGAGATACGATGGCCGTGGCCAACGCATACATGGCTGGGTGGACGGTCGGAAATGTCGACATCGCTCCATTTGACAAAGAGTAAGGCAAAGGGCATAAGCGAATCATACACAAGAGCTTCAGGCCGTCGTGTTTGAGGATGAGCGTGAAGGCGGCAAAGCGCTTGTCGTTTGCAACCATTCTCTCCACCCACTTTCGCAGTACCGTTCTCGAGAGGAGGAATGAGCAAAATGATCCTGCTACCGTAGCAGACGCCAAAATCAACCACCCTTCCCATACCCCGTACACAAATCCAGCAGTCGTTCCACAGGTCGAATAGCCAATGACTGGCGGAAAAGCTGTCAAGAATGTTATGGCCCATAGTATTGTCCAACCACCTGTTGTATGTTTCCATCGTTCAGCAAGGGGCTCGAGCAGGCCAAAGATGCGTTCATTGAATATCAGGAAAAGGATGGCGAGGACGTTGAGAATCACAAGCCCAATGACGGATAGCACCCGCTGCAGCACACTCATCTTGCTCCATACTTTGACAATTCGTCTTTGTATTCGTTCAGCATTCCTGATGGCCTCATCTCGCCAGGCGGCCGATCGACTTCGAACGAAGGGAGAGCTTCTGCCAGTAGAGAGTGACCTTCGCGGCGGTTGCCAGGGACTGAGGAGGCCGGCCCGCGGCGAATCATCATCAGCGTCTGGGAGCGCGATATGGTTTACGGTCATTGTGACGGAGGTAAGAGGGCGTTAGAGGGTTAAGGCCGGTTTGAGAACTGGAGGGAGTTGGGATAGCGGATGGCTCGGTACAGAGAGAAAAGTAGACGAGGTGACTTAGGACATGCTGAGCCCATACAATAGTTTACAAGTATGCAAGACAGACGGGAAGACGTCAAAGGAGAGATGTGCCGACAACAAAACCGGGATTGTAGGTGAGAAACGGAGAGAGAAAGGTAGTTAGAGTCGTAGGCAGAAGGGTTAGGTAGGATTGATGAAACATGCACAGACTGCGATTTCTTGGAGACTCGGGCCGTTGTCAACTTGTCAGCATCGCTGCATGGATGATCCGAGGCGGCCTAGTGGCCTGTTTGGCGCTACGTCATCTGTTTTGGCCCGCATCCATAGTCCCTTTTCGGCCTGGTCTACGCCCATGTGAGGAAGCGCACTAGGCCTATTCGCACTCCTGGACAATAGACCTCACTAACCACAGTGGCTGGGGATGGTCAGAGTTTAGTTAAAGCTCCAGGCATGAGCCGCCCGCCTAGTGACCCTGTGCTAGTGGGCACGTTTCCAGGCGCTCATTGTCGCCTAGACAAGCCAACTTACACTCCTCGTTTAAGCCACTTACAGTACCTTCTCGATCCCCAGACACATCGTCGCTCCATCCCTCGTTACTCCGTATTTGGCTCTTCTCCTGCGTCTACCCAGTGCAGTCACCACGTATCCCCGCTCGCCTCGTGCTCGACTTCAGAGACTCTCTATCCAAGCGACACTTCACTAGCACGTTGGTGTTTCCACTGCTCTCCCCCAGTGTATCCGACTCTTCACTACCCTCTCTGTCGACCTCTTCGTTCTCTCCTCGCAGCTTACCCCGCTGTCTCTTCCGTTCATTCCACCATCTCATGAGTGACCCGGTATCGACACGATCGCATGCGGTCTCAGCTTCTTGACGCTAGCTCCTTGATCCCTTGTTCATACCAGCATCACTTCGCCATCGCTCCTTAACGGCACGCCCAAAGCGAGTTCGAGACGCGCTCACTTTACCCGTCGTTCATGTCGAGCCTACATAACAGCCCCCGCTGTTCTTCGTTGTTTCCCTGCTGACTCGATTCCTCGTAACGACCGAAATGATATCTGACGAACATTATGACCTCTGTCGTCCTATTCTGGACGACAGTACAATAGATGAGGAGGAGAAGACCGAGCGCCTTGAGGAACTTCTTAGTAAAGAAGCTGGATTAAGTGGTACTCCCCTGGAGAATGCCATTCTGAACGCCTTGTGGAAACATCGGAATGCGCAACGAGGAGAGAACTCGGATACTCCTTTGCGACATCAAGTTATCCGCAAGTCATCGCCAGCGCCATGGCAGGCGAGAGCTCCTACACCATTAGGTTCACCTCCGCCTCTTTCCTCTAGCCCGGCTCTTTCAACTGGCTTTCCAGTCTCGCGCCCAAGCTTTTCTCGCCAGAAATCCAGTGCGCCATCTCCATTCGCTTCTCCTCGACCCTCCCCGAGACTCGCTTTGGCGCAACCTATACCCCATAGTCCGAGCCTGAATGCTTATGAGTTTTCCGACGCCAGTCCTGCTCCCGATATCTACGGCGACTACGGTCATGAGAATGTGGACTGGCTTCTAGCTGACGAGAGTGCAAGCAACGCCTCTTTCGGCAATCTTAATGCAGTGGCACAGGAATGGCTTCCACAACCTGATATGAGCCCCTATGATATATTACGATCTGTATTAGGTGACCGCAAAACCGATGAGGAAATAGAGGACGCCCTAAACAAGAATTCGTACGACCTCGGTGCCACTATTGCTTCGCTGCTTGGAACCGATGGCGGCGATGCTCAGTATACCGGCGTTCCCACCAGCGATGCCAATGTGTTGGTAGGGAAATCTATAGCGGTCAATCCAGTCCGACCCACTACGCCTGGATCATCCAAAAGCCCCATTGTTTGTAAATACTGGTTGGCATCTGGATCGTGTCTGCGTGCTGATTGTCGCTTTGCGCACGATACAAGTGGCTACCTTTGCAAGTAAGTGTCAAGCCCGCACAGTGGGCGCACATGCTGACGTATTGAAGGTATTGGATGAGCGGCAACTGCTTAGCAGGTGATTCTTGTCAATTTTCGCACGATCCGGCCCTTCTTATCAATCAGCTTAACGTGAACGAAAATGGGTCAGCCACCACGTTCCAACTCCAGGATCAGTACGACCAATTTCCAACCCTTTCAGCGCAAAATGTAAGAAGCACGCTTCAAGCTGGACTGGCCGCAGGCAATACTTTCGTTCCTAGCAGTCAAAAATCTCGAAGTGCACTGGGCACTTTTGGCACTACATCACGACCACATTCGCGGCCCAACTCTCGGCATCAGAATCGTCCCGAAACACCTTCATCTCTGGCTATGGATGACACAGATGCGTTTCCTGCTTTAGGATCTTTGAGTGCCAAAAGGGCGAAACACCATGGTCATCGGTCAAGGCACGGCCATAGCATTGAAAAGGAACAGCCGTCTTCACTTGCTGATGTCGTCCGCATGTCGCCCTCACCGGTGCCGAGTCAGGCTCGCAAAGGTGACGCAACCCGCAAAATCCGTACCTACGGGGGCTCGGAAAGTGCTGCTGCGAAGAGAATACCGGAGCCACAGCATATCCCATGGCTGGAAACAGGCTCGCGTGCTAACCAGCAGTATTTAAAGTATAGACAGGAGGCTATCAAGCATGGCAGCGTCCGCAACAAGTTTCTACAAAGGTAAGGCGAATTTCGGATTGACGAGGCGTTTGCTGACTTGGACAGTGCTGCACAAGCATGGAATCGCAACGATGCACGGGCAGCTAAGGCATTGTCCCTGCGGGGACAGGCCGAGAATGATGCGATGAGAAAGGCCCATCGAGAAGCGGCGAAAGCGTTGTATGATGAACGGAATGCACACCTCTCATCGACAGATGACAGTGACGAGCTCTATGTCGATCTTCATGGCCTCCACCCTGAAGAAGCCATCGAGTATCTCGAGAACATCCTCCTTACCCAGTCCAAGAGGGGTAGGAGAATCGTGTACGCCATCACTGGAACCGGACACCACAGCAAAAACGGCAAAGACAAAGTAGGCAAAGGAGTGCGTAACTGGCTTAATGAATGGGGTTATACATTCCGAGAGTTCAGTGTGCCAGGGGAGAGAGGCGGCTATATTGGAGGTGTGCTAGGGATCGATATCACGAGCCACAGACGGCAGCCTATTTCACTGGAAAGCGACTCGAGAGAAGGAGAGACATCTCCTGCGGCGGTAGTGGCTACTATTGGTGCCAAAATACAGGTCTTGAAGCGTGACGAAGTGTCTGCTTGAGGCGTCGCTCGGTATACGTGGTACCTCCCACCTCATCAGGCTCGTCTGGAGCCATCTTGACCTAAATTGAGTTGATGTGGTCCTGAAATGATCTTGGAAGAATACAGATAGCAGGACTGTTGGCTGGACGTGCAGCGAGATAATGACCGGCAGGGATGACATGCGCTCATCCATAGAAGAGATTCAACCTATCACCTTTTCCAGGGAAGCGCGATATCTAGATGCCTTTTAGGCTCGCTTGTGATCCTATCGGAAAGCTCTCCTTTGATTCATAGTCGCCTCAGATCGTGGACCGTCTGTCATTGTGATGTTTTTTTTGGCGTGCAAACCGACTATTCGTTCGTGTTGATTCGATACTGAGATGTGCTCGCGCAAGGGGTCCGATTCTGAACGGCCCCTACCGCCATTGTACACCAAACATCTTGCCGACTTTGCTCTTGACGTTCCTCTCGGCCTCTTTGTTTTCCAAGTACACCGTCTCATGGCCCTTGACGGTCAAACTGAGCAGTTGGTACTCCAACCTGTCCCCGCCGCGCGGCTTGGTCATGTGCACGGTCACGACACCCTCGCCCTCGGGCCCGGCGACGTTGAAGTGCATGCGGAAATGTGTCGTCCCGTAGCGGTCCGTCTCGGTCGAGTGCGCGAGGGGCCGGGCGCGCGCCCACTTGTTGGCCGTGGGCTCCCCGAACGCAGTGATCTCCCTGGACGGGCCGAGCAGGGCGCGGCACTCGGGCGACGACTTTATGCGCGAGACGGCCGCGTTGAATTGGATCGCCGACGAGTCGGGCGAGAGAAGTTCTTGGTACAGGAGGTAGGATATCGTGACCTGTCTCACAAAATCGGGTGTGTGTCAGTAAGTAGGTACTGGGCAAGTGTGTCTCACAAACGTAGTACTCCTCCTGCTACTACTACTGCTGCATGGGGTATCCCCAAGAGGCGTTGTAGGTGTGGTGGGGAAAAAGGGTTGGAGTAGGAATGACAGAGAGCACAAAAGTCATGTGTCATGTCATTTCACGTACGGTGCCAACGAGTCCTGCGGCGACGAGTAAAAAGTTGAACGTCTGTTGTGTCCCCCTTGCCGCTTTTTCGGATGTGCTGAGATCCGACCAGTTGTACCGTCCGTCGTCGCTGGTTACGGTGATGGATCGTCGGGGAGTGGTGGAGGAAGAGGAGGAGGAGCTGGCACTGCTGCTTGCGCGCCTTGTGTGCCGCCGAGCTTGGCCGGGGAGGGAGAGTGATAGGGCCAGGGGAGGACTTCGTGTCTGCGGCCTCGATCTCGTTCTCGTATGTTGAGATGTGTAAGGGCGGCTGGTGGTCAGGATCGAGGTGGTGGCATTGGTATTTGCATTGGCTTGTGGATTTTCAAGCCGCATCATGCTCGTGGCCGGTTGAGAACGAAGTCGACATGCTTGCTGGAATGCGCGAGCTTGAAAGGCCATGGCGAGACCAGACGATACCTACGAGGTACCTGTGTAGGTAGGTATCTGTGGCGAAGGGTGTAACTTTAGCAAAGAACGAGTACCCGTAGATTGTTTTGGTATCTTGGATGATCAAGCTGCGAAACAGCACGTTTCAAGGAAAAGAGAGACGTTTTCCATCAGCGAATGATCAACTAAAGAATAGATTATGCAATGCCTTACCTAAGTAAACCCCGCAAACTGCGCGGGAAGGCTTGCCGAGGTAGAATCCATTTTACCTGAAATGGCCTAAATAGTCGACTTCGAATGGACGGTAGACCTTTGTCGAACACTATGCCATCTTACCCTCCCCGTATTCGAATCTCTTGCCTTGAAAACCGACACCCATGTACTCAACACTCGCAACCCAACCCTGCAAAGGTGTTTCGTCTCGCCCAGATCTCTCGGTAGGGGGAGGCAGTGCATTCTCATCGAGCCCTCCATAGTTGTCCAAGGAACGATGAACGCTGTGATTGGTTGGTTACCATTCCTCATAACGTGTGCAGATCGGGGGTTTACTCACTCAAAGATTACGAAGGGATACCTGAGCCCCTTCTGTCCCTAGACGGCTCAACAACCACCGTCCACAATGTCAAATCCCTGGGTTCCTCACATCTTACGACCCGACTATACTTGGCCTCGGCCGATAGCTGCCATCATCACCGACAGAACTCCACCAACTCCAAGTGTTTCAAGCCCGCCAGTGCGCCGATTTTGGGGGGTGATTCATAGTCTTCTTGCACGCTTTTCGGAACTATACTGTTCGTGGACCGGTGTTCCGTTCTCTAGACAGATTATGCAACTTCCCTTTGGCCTCGTGTTGAAATGGACAGAGCGTGTACGCATCGAGGAGGTTATTGCCATGCAAATGGCTCGCGCGGCTGGCATGCCCGTCCCAAAGGTCCTGTGCTATGGGGAGCACCCAGGTTCCTGGCGACCGATCTCAATCCTCATGACGCGGCTACCGGGCATCGACCTTTATAATTCCTTTGATCTACAGGCTTGGAAGAAGATCCCTGGGTTGAAGAACTTCGGCAATGTTTGGACGCGATGCGTGCATGGAAGAGCCCCTTTGGCAAGTCTATTTGTTCAGTGCTAGGCACTTCGATATCAAGCCAACGTGTTCCGAATCATAGTATGGGTCCCGTGGAGAGTGAAGAAGATCTTCAAGAGTACCTTCGAAGTCCGGCTTCACCCCACGGCTTCAACTCGACAGAAGACTACGACAAAGCCCTAGCCAAGGCAAAAAGTATCTTGGAAGTACCTCATCGAGTGGTCTTTACCCATGGAGATTTCAAAGCTCACAATATCTTGATTGATTATGAGGGCCATCTTTCGGGCTTTCTTGACTGGGAATCCGCAGGCTGGTGTCCTGAATACTGGGAGTTCACCACTGCAATGAGGTTTGGGAGGGGCAGTTGGTGGTATCAAGTGGCTTCATCTTTGGGCGGGATTCAGTACCTTACGGAGCTGGAATGTGACGTTGCATTGAATTCGTTAACTGTTGATTCCTACATTGGAATGTGACTGGTCTAAATGAAGGTCATATGCAGCTTACCAGATTGATAACATCCTAGGAGATCAGAAATTTGATTGTCTCGATTAACATTATTATCCTTGGTGAGCGACTCAGTCGACTGTAAGTGAAAGTCTTCGGTCAGAATGGTATCGCGGCAAAACGAGGTATAGTTTGTCAGATCCACTCCCATTCTTAGGCGGTCTCATCTTGTTTCACCGAAGAAAGGCGCCTGGCTATCCGGTTACCTCTCACCGCCCGCCGTTGCACAGGGGCCGGTAAAGGTGTCGCCCACAGATCGTTTGCTAGGTAGTAGGAGCAGCAGGATGCAGCTATGATTGAGGAGCTGAAGTAACACCGGTGAGGACTTCACTCGAGTAACGCCGAAATCAGCAGCAACTCGGTGACAATCCGGGTCTAAAGTAAAGATCGCAAGAGCCTGGAGTTAGCTGCACCGAGAATGCACTTGTGCTGGACGTGTTTGGAAACAGGTAAGACCATCCGATGCGAATACGCTGGTGCCTTTCTTCCAGGAGGAGCGGCTACCTGTCAGGGAGGGCTGGAGAAAGAGATGCTTATGGACCCTGGGGCTCTGGGAGTTGGCCAGTATTGCAAGCCAAGTCAAGGAAGGCCATGATGGACCTTCGCTTTTGAAGATGATAGCAGGGCTTAGCAGGCAGACAGCAGAAACATGGAGAGATTGCAGATCTGAGGGGGATTTTCAGCCAATAGGCAGGCGTTGAAGGCGATGAAGCACGACGAAAGCAGCCAAAGGCTTCTGGCAAGAGAACTATCCGAGTATACATAGAGCCTAGTAAACACAGAAGGGGGAAGATCGTAGTGGTCATGAGCCTGTATCAGTTATTAAAGTCAAGAACAGAGCAGAGACATGCCGAGATACATACCCTGCTACGAGATTGCGACTTCTGTGCTACAACGCGCGGTGTCTAGTTCTTGACCTGGACACCGACAAGCACCTGGCTAACGACTCCCGGTTACGACGCCCCGAGCTTCAGCTTTACGCTTTGGGCACATGCATTTGGGGATTCACCACTCCGTGCCTTTAGGGTTTAGGGCAGAGTTTCAAGGCTTTCCCTGTCTTGTCGCTCTCGGCCGTGGGAATTTCCGAGTCTGTGATAGCTTTATGGTGACATCAGTCTAATTCTGCCTGGCGGCCTGATGTTGTGAATATACATCTAAGTAGGTACCGACAGACGAGCACTACCTAGGTACCAGGTACTTTTTCTCGTCCTGTTCTCGGTCGATCTCAAAGTACCGGGCAACGACGCGCGAATACCCAAGACTGCCAATCTCCGTTGGGACAGAACTCGTCATCAACCATTCAGAGTCCTTGCCCAACTGATCGTCTCCAACAGTCTTGATTCGACATCTTGACTACGTGTACCTAAAGTTGCCCCAAGGCGTACTTGAGATGCTGGACGAATACGACATCCAGCCGAAATTCGGCCCGGCGATTCGAATCTTCCTACACTCTCAATTCTTCGGTACGCCGCCGTACCCGGAGCATTCTTTTGCGGGACAGACAATAATTGTCACTGGGTCTAACGTTGGTCTCGTAAGTAGTTCTTCCTTTCACGCCATGGACCGGATTTGTTGGGGAGCGAAATTCTCTGCTTTCAAACGCCCTATACATATGCTCAGCCGCGCTATCCATTCATTGACGCTTGACACACGTTTCAGGGGTTCGAGGCAGCGCGGCACTTTTATCGTCTCAACTGCGCCAAGCTAATTTTGGCGGTACGGACTGTGTCCAAGGGGCAAACGGCCAAAGAGGATATCGTCCGCAGTGTTCGACATCGGACTGATGCAGATGCTATCGAAGTGTGGGCTCTGGATCTGACGAGCACAGCTTCGACCTTAGCATTTGCACAGAAGGCAAAAGCCGAGCTGCCTCGACTTGACGCTGTGGTGGAAAACGCCGGAATAAGCAATCCCACATGGAATGCCAATGAGGGCTTTGAGACAGTCATCCAGGTCAACGTCATCAATACTCTACTGCTCGCGTTGAGTCTCTTGCCCAAGCTCACCGAGACAAAGGAGAAATACCCAGATTCCACTCCACATCTGGAGATTGTCAGTTCAGAGGTCCATAGATACACGAAGTTCCCAGAAGCGAACGCCCCAGACATTTACAAGACGCTGAATGACGAGGCGTCATATAATGCTCTTGACAGGTGAGTCGATTCTGTTTGTTCTTGCTTGGGGGCTTTGTCACTGCGTTACACGGATCCCTTCTGAATACGCGGACTCTTTCATCTGATGCATCGAGCAGGTACAATGTCAGCAAGCTGCTGGAAGTTCTGTTCGTTCGGGAATTCGTCTCGCGGCTGGGCAAGTCGCAGCCGTCTCCACCCCCTGTCGTCGTAACTCTTGTCAATCCGGGGCTATGCCGGAGTTCGCTGGACAGAGACCAAAATATTGTCGTGAGAGCGGTGGCTGGCCTCTTGAGGTATATCGTTGGACGATCAACAGAGGCGGGGTCACGGACATTGGTCTATGGTGCTTGTGCAGGCCCAGAGTCGCATGGCATGTTCATGTCAGACGGGAGAAACCAGGATGTAGAATCCTGGATATATACTGATCAAGGCAAGAAACTGCAGAAGAAGGTGTTTGAGCAAACCATGAAAATCCTGGACGAAAGACGCTTCAAGGGAACCAAGCCTGATTGGGGCTTTGATCTGGGAGAGTACTAATGGCTCGGATATCAGCAATGTATTTGGGGTTCCGTCTGAGGATTCTCTGTTGGCGTACTATCTTGACAGCATGATAGAGCAGAGAGCCACCAAACCTATGCAGAGTTCATTCGTTGCGAGGGAAACGAACATGATGTACTGCTTTGGGCTTCGTTCGGAGTAAAGGAATGACACAATCAGCATCAATGACATTTCCAGAATCAAGACTACTCAGTATCAAGCTCGAGAACTCTCGTATCATAGATGGAGGCCTGGAGTTAGTCAGTCGTGGTCAATTGAACACGAGGCCGAGGGAGTGGACGGGCAGACACCTGGAGCAGCAAACGCGATCTATATCCGGTTAGCGTCGGCTCGTTCGAATGTCGGTCTTGGCAATTGGTGGAGTTTGGAATTCCATCTGCGCCATCTTCTGCGGCCTTCGACCATTCTTCATACCTCAAATAACTGACTTCACCAGTTGTACATCTCTGTCAACTTTGCTACAAATACCTCACAACCTTACCTTTTCTTCTTCTCTTGCCGTCTCCCTCAGAACCACTCCATTCTCCCAAGATGCCTCGTTCTCGCGGTGGTGCAGGACCTTCCCGATCGGCCCCGTCAAGGCCAACCGCTTCAGCACCTCGGCCTGCGGCGCCACAGCAGCAACAGCACCGACCCATGTCGACCGCTCCCACTGCGCCTGCCCAACAAGCCCATGCTCCTCCTGCCCAGACATCACAAGGTCCAGGTCTGTTCGGCCAGATGGCAAGCACCGCAGCGTAAGTATTCCCGGCGGTTCGAGGACCGTGACCATGACTTCATGACCGAAGCCCAGTCTTTTTACGCTTTTCTGTGCTGACAATTTACGGCACACACAGTGGTGTTGCCGTCGGTTCCTCAATTGGCCACGCCATCGGCGGATTCTTCAGCGGCGGCAGCTCCTCTTCTGCCCCCGTCGAGCAACAACAACAGCAGCAACAGCTACCCACCGACGCCTACGCAAACACCGGAAACGCCATGGACAACAGACTGTACAGCCAGAGCTCGTCGACCGAGGCCACCGGCCCCTGCGCCTCGGACATCAAGAGCTTCACCGACTGCATGAACCAGAACCAGGGCAACATGACAATCTGTGGCTGGTACCTCGAACAACTCAAGGCCTGCCAACAGGCCGCTCGACAATACTAGACGAGCCGAGCCCTTGCATGCTTGAACCTCACGATCGTCATCATGATCATTATCATCCCGACCCCGGGGCGGAAGGTCTGGTGGCAATCACAGTCACCATTGTTTGTACATAGCCAATCATAGCATTCTGGTGTTCAGGATTGGCGGGAGTATTCGCCACACCCCCCAAAAAAACACTCTGCTGCATTTGCAATTCCGCAAAAAAAGAATATGTATCAATAGGTAGCACGATCAGTCAGGGGGACATACAGATCACCAATACAAGCTTGTTACTCCTCTCAAAATGAATTTGGGCAACTTGTCAGTTTGATCCTGGGTTTTTTAGTGGAAGGGGGGTAAAGTGACCTTGGTACATGATACAAAGTGACCATTCTCCAGGTTTTTTTTTTCCAACGAAGTGAATGCTTCTTTCTTTCCGTCACAGCATCGTCGGCGGTTCAACTAACCAGGGGGTAAGAACTGGTCATGTTGGTAGGAATGGACGAGTATATGTACATCCCTAGTACCTAGGAGGTACCTACCTACCTGCCTCACCTACTCAGCACCCAAGGTATGACGGTCACGACAAAGGACCAGAACCAACGGTTAGGTCTTGGCAGGCATTCATTGCCAAAGCCTACGAAAAGTCTCCCCGGTGCGTTGCAACTCCTACCTTACTTTACCTAGGTACCAAGGTAGCGGTCGTGTATGGTTTGCTCTGATTTGGTCTTGTTCTGGGTCCGATGCAACCAGAGCCTACTCCTTGCGGATGACTGTGAATTCCAACACCAAGAACACGACGTATGCCAGCACCATGCAACCGCCTATCCATCGGCTCCAACGCGCTCCGCACCATACCGTAAATGTCAAGACCGCCGTAGAGCCCAACATGACCCCCAGCTCCGCGGCGTTGACGGAACCCCGATCAAACGAGCCTCCGGTGCTGACCCACAGTATACCCATGCACAAGCTCAGGAGGAAGATGTTGCTGCCGACCGTGTTGGCGACCAGGATGCCGGGCTGGCCCCGGTATCCGCTGAGGACGGCGACGAACTTCTCGGGCAGCGTAGTCGCCACGGAGAGGACGACGACGCCAAAGAGGACGTCAGAGATGCCCATTTCGTCGACGAGGTTGGATGCCGCGCGGGAAAGGACATAGCTGCTCAGGAGGATGGCGAGGAACCCGAGGACCAGGACTACAACGTGGTAGGCGACGCTGTGCTTGTAGGTACCGTCGAGTGCGGCGCGATAAGATGTTGCCGCCGCCCGCGCCCCCAGGGCCTCTTCCAGGTCCAACGACGCTGCGGAGTCCGATTGGTCCTCTGTATCGACGGCAGGGGGTGTCAATAATGGAACAAGGCTATTGTTAGGAGCAGCATCATCAGGTGCATTTGCTCTTTGCGTGAACTTGGTGTTTGTTGGTGCTGTTGCAGGCGTTGGGCTCGCCGATTCCTGGAAAGAACCATATGCGTAGTGGGTGGAACTGTGGTTTTCTTCTGGTCCGTCGAAACTGCCCTCATCGTTTCCGACCTCACTTTCGCTGTCGCTGTCACTGTCTGACAGCTCTGGCGCAACCATGCGGCCCCTGGTGATGAACCAGGCGATGGAAGCAATGTAAACAACAAAAACGCCTATCGCGATGCCGCCGGCTGTTGTCCACATTCCGCGGTGACCGAACTTGGACAATCCGGCAATCGGAATGGCGAGGAGGAGTAATAGCAGAGCGTATACCTTGGAGCTCCTGTCGAAAATGATGGGAGCTTCATCCTTGCGGAATATGAGACCAAGGGAAAAGGCTCCTAGAATGTTAGAGATGCAGGATCCGACGATGTTTCCAACTGCAAGCGAGGAGCGTTGACGAGCTATGGAGAGCACGACAACGGCGAGCTTCGCGTTTTTGAGAAAGAGAATCAGACTTGGAACTTCGTCCATAAAGGTGAAGGCCGGCGCTCTGCTCGGTCAGTGCTCACCTCTTCCCATTCGGCGCCAGCTGTTAACAGGCCGATGATACCTTGGGGGATCCCCGTTCGCTCTGCGACAATAGCCGTGTGGTCGATGAACTTGTCGGCCCCAAATTCAAGCACATATAGAGCGCAAACGAAGGAGGAAACGCTGTACGCGATGGCTTCGCCGTTGACCATCTTGTGTGTGCCGGCACTCAGCGGCTCCGAAGCCTGGCTCGCCTGCCTTGCCTCAAGGCCGGAAATGTCAATGAAAGGTCAAACTTACAGAACTAGGGCAAGATTTGAGAGCGGCCCTGGTCGATTTGATTGGGAAGAGTGTTGAGCAGGGATCATGCATTGCCAGTCGTGTTATTCGAGGAGGAGGGAAGTGAGCAGTTGCCAAGCTTGTCCGCCCGCGTGTCTGCACGTCACAATAAATATTCCATCACTGCGAGGCTCTCGCAGGACCCCGTTACCCTCACTCTGTATAAGGAATATGAGCGTAAATGCGCCCGGGGATCATTCGTAGGTAGTTAGATTGCCTCGACTGTTATGGATTTGATGGCAAAGCCTATCTACTTACATCCTCGGCTTGTGATGGGAGAAGCTGCTACGCTTCTTCCAGAAGGGGGAATGGTGGTTTCGGGAAACACCGTACAGTATACAAGGGGAGAAACCGGGTTAGCATTGCTACTGTGTCCCAAGCAAAGTGACCAATCCTTTGGGGAAGATACTTTGATATCTCAAATGAGAGGTGCGGAAGACCAGTCCGCAGCGCGGCGCTGACTTCCCATGGAAGTTCTGATTTGGGCCAACGGTCCCGCGGAAAGACATTCCATGCATCCTGGACAAAAGTACATGCTCAAAGACAAATTCAACACGACAAGTCCAGACTCTGACAATTCTTGCTGATGATCAGCAACGCATGTGTGCCGGGGGAGCAGGAAGCCATCCTCCCCACAGGTACTTATCTAGCAAGTATGCAAACTAACTGGTTGTCACTTGGTTTCCCGGTCCAGCAACCGGGACCGTGACCTCAGGAGCGATCAGTCATATTAACGGTCAGATTGAAGAATGATGGTGTCTGATCATGCCGGGAAACGGAAATGCAACCTCAGGAAGGCATCCCACTGGCTACATCGAACACGAGTGAGGCTCACCGATACCCATGTCGCTTTGGGGGGGAATGTGGGCGGCTCTGCGAATGAAAGGTACGCCTCTCTGTATTGACCGTGGTACCCAATGCAGACCTACTGCCGTGATTGGACTCTCTTGCTGACCAAAGGAAGGATTCGAAACCTTGCATCACGAGTATGGTGAGCAATTCCAATGGTCTGGAACTCGGGTATGTCTGCAGCTGTTGAACGAACACGAAGATGACCTTAACCATTCCCACACCCCCACAAAACCCTTCTGTACGTGGTGTACTGGATTCGACAGAGGCGGTCAGCAAGGAGAGCTCTCAATCATAGGTAGAGCCCTTGGCCATCCTCGGATGTAAGCAAGATAACGCGAACAGATGGCAATCTCCTACTGGGTCCAGGTGTCTGATTGCAAGGGGAATCAAGGATCACGCTTCCAATTCAACACCACCTCAGAAAATGATTCCGAGATTGTCAAGCAATACGGGGTGATGCTCCACTCAGACACAACCCCCTGTACAGGATGTCAAATACAATAGCAGTGTTGCTCGGCGACTTTGACCGTGGGCCCGTCAGCATGGCGCTTGTTGGTGTTGCTGATTTGTACAGTACAATAATTGTCAGAACGCAATAAAGCAGCGACCCCCTTGGGGCCGGATAATGTGATCAAGACAAATTACCATCATGTAAGCAGAGGAGCAGATTGTTCAGGAGAAGCTGATGCTCCTAATCACATGTGTTTCGTCCGGTGTTCGGTCGACCCCCCTGGGGGGGGGGGGGGGGCGACAACAACAATAATCCAACCTCGGACTGTCCCCCTGGTTGACAAATCAAATGTCGAACGCATCGCACCACAACCCAAGCTCACCTCCGCGTTTACAATCCTGGCATTCTTTGCTGGGCTGCACATGGAACCGAGTCTGCAACTCTGGCCTCGTTCCTCTCGTACGTGTCAATGCCATGGTTGGTGTAATCTGGTCCCCTCTGGACATTTAATTCCACTCGAGTCGACCAGACAACGCAGGCATCCGCCAAGTGCTCGCAGGAGGACCAGTACGAGTCCAGCTCACACCCAAGCCCCTGGCCTCTGGAGTGCGAGTACGCAGCAATCATGACGGACCTTAGTCTACGGAGGATCACAACAAACCGTTGATCAATCTAAAGAGTTTGCCTTGGCGATCAAATACCATGGTCCATGGCCGCATACGTACACATGCCGCGCTTCACAGCCACTGTCAAATCTGGGGGAGTCCTAGTCCAATACGAGTACGGGTATGAATGCGAAGGTGGACTTTCGCGGATACGCAGAACTCGGTTTGGCACATGGCGGATCTAAGAAAAGCACAGCCCGTCTGCAACCAACGCAGGCGAGAGTCTGACTCGAAAGGGTCCGGAGACGAAAGTACAATGCAACCGGGCGGTGGGAAACCAACAGGGCGTTCAATCAGATTCACGGATCACCAGTGACCACACCCTCACTTCCAGCCTCCTCCACTTTCCTTTGTTTGGCGACTTCGAGAACGCTACCGCATTGAGTAAGCGTACGCGCACGGCACGAGCAGCGGGGACTGCCGCCTTACGTTAGTGCTGCGACCGGATCTCCCAAGCCACCACCAGCCCGCAATTCTGACTCAGGTATCAGGCATCAGGCATTATTATGGTCGTGTGTGGACAATCTTGCCTGATCGAGCTCATTATGCGAGTAACCAAAAAACACAAACAAAGCCACAGTTTAGTGCTTCGTGTCGAGTTTCGGAGAGGGCGCAGAAGGACAATGCACTGTAGCCTGTATCCAGAACAATTTGACCCTGTGGGGTCGAAATCATCTCGCTCCCTCTCTTTTCGTAATCTGCATGGGTCGAGCCACGAAGACTTTTTTTTTCCGACGGTCAACCGTGGGCCAACAATGAACACGCCAATAAATGAAAGAAATTGGTGCTGGTTTCTCGTTTGGGTGATGATTGGAGTACGGCCTACCCCACTGTCCCTGGAAGGAGTACACGTGAAAATGTACTTGCTACTGTAGGTATAGATGACTGTGCACAAAAAGTGGCATTGTTGTCTACATTGCATACCATCGCATGACTCCTGGAAAAGCAGAGCACGAGGACAACAGAATATGGCTCTTTGCGGAGGCGATTGCAGATCCGTATGTCGCCTCGTTTGTCTCTTCGAGAGAGTGCTCCGGGAGTCATGTGTGCACAGGATTGAGACATAATGAACACGGGGATGGATGCATAACCAGCGGACGAACTCGGTCCGTCGAGCCACCACTCACGGCCGCCATGGACTCGTGGGACGGGCATGAACGAATTCCTAAAGCCCGAGCGCAGGGAAATAGAGTTATGCACCAACTTCTGGAGCTAGACTGGACTGGGCGATGCATAACTCGCTCGCGACAAACTCGAGTCCGTTCGGCCGTTAGAGAGTCGGATGGAAGTTGTGCGCAGCTCCGACTCGGCCTGATCAAACGCCTGCCCATGGGCGAATACGGGAATACGGGCATAACGTTAGCCCCCTGTGGTCCAGTGACCTGTGCAATCTGGCTGGACGCTCGGCATGGAGCCAGTTTCAGGCCGTAGTTACGGGGTGCGAACATCTTCTCCATGCTGCGTGCTCGTGTTGCCCGTCGTGAATCGTGATGGAATACGAATGCGATAAACGAGAGGCACAACGCACCCACGGGGCGGTGACCTGATGATCTCGCAATGCCATACCTACCTAGGTATGAACCCCATAACTGACAGATTATCAGATGTTTGTACCCCAGGCAGACGTGATTCATTTGATTCGCATGCAGGCTCAGCCATCGTCCGGCCGCGAATCTCTCCAAGACTCACTAGACCACACGAAGTCAGTGATGAGACGGATGAAGATGGGACGGCCGTGCGAGGTGTTTGCGAAACAGACTGGCTATGGATGATACCAAAAGGCTTGAGGCCTGAAACGCCCGAGGATGAATCTGCTGCAGGCGCTGTTGGTACTGTAGTCCCAGGCCAGTCTGCCCGGGGTTTAGGCGGTACGAGTCTGACACCTGGAGTTTAGGGACCTACGGCTCGTTAGCAGTCAGTCGGCGGGCCCGACAAAGCGAGATCTCGGGCGGCTGAACAGGCGGGGGACAATGGCTGATTTAGGCTTTGAGCACCAGCCCAACTACCTGTATTGTACTGTAATGGCGAGCCTGGCACGGTTGCTTGGGCGGGCGTTCTAGGCACCAATATATTGCTTTCGTACTCTCGTCCACTATTTGCATTCAGCACTTCTCGCGCCCGTAATTCCTCGCGCATTGTCCACGTTGCGGTCGATGTGGCTTGCATGATTCCAAAAGCTGGATTTTAGGCTAGATTCACATTTCCGGAATGCGTCTCTGGCTGCGAACAGAAACGTGAGCCGCTTGACTTTAGGCAGCTGGAAACATTTCTTGTTAGTGTCTGGGGACATTCAGAAAGCATCTTGTGCTATCGAACTGCAACGTCGTATGGTTGGTGGACCAGGATCAGGGTGAGGTAGGAAGAAGAAGTCTCAACAACTGATTCCGTACCATGCCATTGCAGGAATGTGCTACACAAGAACAGTGAGACTGACTGGGCTTGAACTGGATTACGAGAGCAAGGGATGGAACAGTAAAAAACCCAAAAGTCTGGCGCAGAGTCGATCGTGGATGGATTACCAAGATGGATTTCCAAGGAAGGGAAAAGAGTCACTATTTCGCATTACATAGCGCCCAGCCAGAAATTTGAATTTCTCAGCATTGTAAATTCAGGCCTGCGAGTAGAGTGCATGGATGCGTACTCGTATTTGATCGCACTCTGCCTGGTGGTGGAGAGCGAACAGAGTTTCTACTGTATTCTATTCCATAGACTGATTTGTCCATTGACAAAATCCAATAGCACATGCTTGCCTGTCATTGATGGGAGCTGCTGTCGAAGGATGTCATGGCAGCTGCTATTCCTGTACCTACTGTAAGAAATGTAATTTACGTGCAGAAGAGTAGGGGCTATGATGGACAAACCATAACGCCGTGGAAATAACGAGAGCAAAAATCAAACTCCAGGCGGTTAAAATCCAAAGCAACCAATGGTTAGATCAAACAGCCAGGATGCCGTAAGAGTGAGATCAGCTTCACGGGTGGAATTCGTATTGTGGACGAAGTGCACTGAGAGGCTTGCCCTTTCGCGGATGTAAACGCGAGCCGTGGCCGGGCGGTGTATGCAGATTGTATGCAGAGCATGCATCATGGATAGACGTGGAACGAAAACCCTCCGAAGAGGGCGAGGAGTGCGAGGAGTGGGCGTCGGCGGGCAAGGGAAAAACAAGGACGCGAAGGAGTCACAGCAACGGACCACGAAACGGCCGAGCTGGGCAGGCGTACCGCCCAGGGGATTAGGGGATTAGTCTTCGGTGGGCGTCATGCGCTGTACGGAGCAGGCAGGATTTCTCAGCCCTTGGGCCTTTGCTGAGCAACAACGCCCTAACGCGAGAGACGGACAGATGGTAACACCGCCGCCCACCCAGTACGACCGTGGCGGGCTCGGGTTTACGAGGACAATCCACATTCCGAGCAGGGGGGGTCAGTGCATGACAGGGTTGTGAGTGAGAGTGGAGACTCGGGCTTTACGCTTCTTACTCAGGCACCGTTCAATCCACCCCATGTACACCCATCTTACCTCCAGCCCAGCGTTTACAAAAGAACTCGTGCACCCTCGATTGGGACAGCTTTCTCTCCTCCACCATTCAACACACACTACACCAAGAAGAATAGTTACACGACCAAGGACAAAGTTCTTCTACACACACAACAGCAAATGTGCTGATAGCATCGAAACACCAGCAACAAAACAGTACTCGCCAGTACCCACCTAACCACCAGGCAAACCAGAAGAAGCGGTGACTCAGAAATCCAAAATGCCTTCCCTCACATTTTCTTCCGACGCTGCCTCAGCGAAGCAAAACTCCATCTACACACGACCACAGAAGAAGCAAAAGATGAGCATCACCCAGACCTACTTCCTCGCCCACAGTGCCCGCGGCAAGCTCTCTCGCGAGGCTGCCCGGCCTGACCACGACCTCCGGCTCTTGGTCGGACACGCGAACATGCTCGACTCGCTGATGCTCGACCTCGCCAACGCCGAGCAGGAGCAGGAGCGGTGGTTCAACAACATTGTCAACGGTTCATCTGAGGAGGAGGAAGAGAAGGCCAAGAAGGTCGAGACCATCACCGAAGAGGATGAGCAATCAGAATCAGAATCGGAGGACGAGGCTGAGATCACAGCCGTGGAAGTCGACTCGGACATGGAAGACGACGAAGAACTCCTCACACTCACCCGCACCGCGTCTCGACACTCCCCTCCCGAACTGAGCCTCGACACCGACTCTTCATCGGACTCGGACGAGGATGAAAACATGGTGCCACTCTCACCGCCTTCCCCTATGGCTGTCGAGACTCTCAGCGAAAAGCAACGACAGGCCATCGCCACGACATCATACTACGACGCCAAGGAAGCGTCTTCGTTATCACCCACAGAGTCGGAGGCCTTTGAACAAGAAGGCTTCTATCTACCATCAAGGCAACAGCCGACGATAATCGCTGCCTACTAGAGCAGGTTCGCCTGACCGCGCCCCCTTGACTGGAGAAAGATTCCCCGACTTTTAGCGAAGTGTGATACCCAAGCGTTTTTCAACAACCTTTTGGCGATTCTTGTTATGATTGAGCATGGTGTTTTTAGTGGATCTGGTTATTCAAACAAACAAAAATGGTTTCGTGAGGTGTTGGGATCCCTCAACAAGGAATCGAGCAGGACCAAAAGGAAAAGAGGAATGAGTCTCGAGAGACATTCACTCATTATGATCGCCATCGAATGGACATTTGATGCTCAAGTTGCTCCCGCCTCAGTAGTCGTGGATGAAATATACCAGCCTGAGAGCAAGCAGTTTTGAGCGGAGAATGACTTTGATGGTTGGTGATTGACTTTTGAATTGGCTCCTGGACTACGATTCTCTATGACTCTACTCTATGTATGCATGTAACCTATCTAGCCTTCTCCCTCTTGGAAAAAAGAAGAGGTTGAGATGAGAACAAAATCTATATGATTGATCCCAAAAACGCAGTCTTTCTCTTTGCATTTTCTTTCCACATTTTCTTTTCAGCCATTCGTTTACAAATCTACCCGTACCAAATTTCCAAAGGCTTACCTAGTGTGTTGGGCTCGACAACAAAGTGGTCCCGATCCAAAGGACCCTCCTGCCGCCGGTCCCATACTGTCGCTGTCCCTCAACAGAGCCCTGCCTCACCGAGTACCTAGGGAATTTCGGCACCGGGCTCTCGCCCCTCAATCTTCTACGCGATTTACGAAGTTGCCGTGCGCGACAAAAAGCTACAAAGTCACAATTTACCTCGGTAGGTCCAGGGCGCCAGCAGATCTTGTTATGGGCGAAATGTCGATGTGTATGGAGCCTGGTGAGCCTTGTGATCAAAGTGCCCGCCCTCTCACGGCTAGCGCGGCTTCGACGGATACGGCTGACCCAAGGCTTAACGAGGCGTTCCAGGCTAACCGGGCCAGCCGGACGAAAATCAATCCTCTTTATCCGTGTTCAGGCTAGTCCGCATCCGTCCTAGACGCCTGGCATTAATTCATAATAGGCAGTGCACAAATGAATAATCAACTGCACTAGCACGGAAAAAGTCCCTCGGTCTTTGGTCCTCGTTCTCTTCTTGTGCGAAAAGTAATCAGCGATCGGCGACGGAAAGCTTAGCTCATCATAATAATCGACTCGGACACCTATGACTTGGTGGCACCGTCGCCAGGGACGCCACCCCCCCCCTCTCTGTCCCCCTCCCCCTTCGCTCTCACGGGTTGGTCCTTCTCTCGCGTCTTCGGGCCCGGAGGGTGAAATTTCTCTCCGAGAGCAAAAATCTAGATCACGAACTATTTTACTTATGATCAATAAAATATGCCAGCCTCGAAAACACCCGGCACGGACACTCCATGGACCTCGTGGACTCGGGTACCCTTGGTCATTTTGTACTCCGTGCATCGTGGCCGCCTTTTTTTCTAGACCCCACGATGAAGGGAGTCATACGAGGATTTTTTTTCTCTGCAGTACGGATCCAGAGGCGGAAATTCAAAGGTAGGTACGGAGTTAAGTCACTTGGACAACACCGGACTGTACTACTGTGATCGATCCACCATACCATCACTACTCACACCGAGATGAGCCTTTTTTTCTCTGATTTATTTATTAATTTTGCCCTTGTGCTGGAGTCCAGTACAAGAGGAGACAAGGGGACTGAAGTCGGTGAAGGAAAGCCACATGGATGGATACTTTTGTACATACATTAACATGCATGCCTTCTTTCATCTTCGGCGTCAACATGTATTCCCCGAATGTCAAATTTCCACTCATGTTACGGATTCGGGTTCGAGGTACTCTCTTTTCTAACTGTACGGAGTACTGTGATTGTGGTTTCTGGATTCGAGGGTTTGCCTTGCAGACCGCAGATTGCAGTACGTAGTACGTACTGTACTGTTGGTAAAAGTGGGAAATGTGCAAAATTGAAGGGTGCCTCCCTACACTTACCATCTCCTCTCTCCCGTATGCTCTTCACAGTACTGGAGACTGATGGATGATCCTATTGGATTCTCATCCTCTCACCCGTTCCACGACAGACAGCTCGCCACATACATACATGCTCACCATCGTTCACACGCAGAGTACTTTGGGTTTTCTCTACACAAGACGAGGTTGACTGGGATTGTCCCCACGCTATACTCTTACCCCTAGTTGTCAAGGCGGTCAGCGAAGTAGCAACCCGGCTTTCGTATTGGCTGTGAGGCACCTCAGGGAAAGGCAGTTAGCTGCCTTGCCCTTCCTCCGCCTCGCCTTTATGAACATGATTGATGGATGATACGTGGAGTACGTGACCACTGACCTTTTGATGTTTGATCGGTGGTCATCTATCATCAAACCATTCAACGCCCCTCATGGAGTCGTGGCAGATAATCAGGCGTGCCCCCCTTTCGCGTTTGCATCAGAAATGAGCAATGAGATTAAGAACCATTGGGCCTGGGAGAGAGAGAGACACACACACTCTCTCTCTCTCGGTGTGTGTGTTGGCTCTCTCGGTCTCGGCCCATACAACACAACATGGGGTCCAAAATCATCCTTCGTTCGTTTACTCAGACCGCCCCTGGGCCCCCCCGTTTCACGTTTGTAGTACGAGGGATCTCAATAATCTGATCATCTCTTGGGCATTCGTGCTTCCACACCTCCATTTCAATGTCTGGAACAGTAGATCCTTGGCGGGCTGAACCATCTCACCTAGCCCCCTTGGTGTAGTACAAAACATAACGACATCCGTATCACCAAGGGAATTAGCGCTTGCCCTTAATACCATATCAATTCCAAGATCTACCCTGCATACATACCATAAATGCGCCATTAGTTCGAGCTCTTGACCGTAAGGCGGCAGGCTTGGTAGACTTCACCCCTCGTGATGTGGTACATCCCCAACGCTTTGTCGTGTCTCGTTCATCGTTCATCGTTCATCGTTCATCGTTCGAGTCATCCTGACCACACCCCCGGCACGAGTTCCAAGTACGACAGTCAATCACAAAGAGCGTCGCTGATCACTTTTGGCCTGAACCGAACCCTACCATCTGGCACCAGTTACCTATTGTAGTATATGTAGGTTTGGATTATGTCCGCGAGTCGCCCTTCGGACAGATTCCTTCGTACTCGTACTTGCTACTGCCACGGCAAGGACGCCTGCCTCTGTCCAGACTCGGTTTCTTCCGGCAAGTCCCGAAGTTCATCGGGAAACGTAAATGTGCGCCGGTGCTCTCTTTCGCATTGGGCCAAGATAACTCGTCCGGTACGCGTTTCATGCGCCCGTCCAGCCCCAAATGACCCGAACGCTACTGCTTCAGAGTTATGTTCACCGATCAGTTTACACAGACGAGACCGCCCGATTGGAAATGTCAAATCGAACCAAAAGACAGAGAGACACGTTGCTTGAGTTGTGCTACTCACACACTCTCTCTGATTCACCGCAGCAACCAAAAGTATTCTTCGTCCCTTGACATAAACAGTATGGTAGGTACCCACGATATCTAGACATTCGTGCTTGGTCGCAAGCTAAATCACGTCTGTCTAGCCTCTCGCTTGAGTCGCTCCCAGATTCCTTTGGGTTTACCGAGCCTTTCGTCGGCACATGGGTGCCATTCGCATGTCGTCCCTGCAGATCAAATGAAGTTGAATCCCTCTGTCATGATGCGTATGACGTCGTCATGAGACCATGTTCGTGCATCGAAGAGGTCTGGGATGTGCCACTGCACACACAAATCAATCATAAACTTCATACTCCATTCAAGGTGGGATCATCCAGGCGCATGCGTTTCTGAATAATGCAGGGTCTGGTAAGCTATTTGACAACCATTCTGAAATGCGGCTGGAATTTCAACACCTTCGACTGAAACTATTTCATGCAATGATCGGCAGGGTCTAAGAGTCCACCGTCCTTGTCTTTTTGAAATTTTCTTTTGCAGAGAGAGGTGCAGAACAAGAAGCTGCACACCGCTTACTGACCAAGCCGTTATCTACTCCTGGCAAGGCATGGTGCGAAAGGGGAAATATAGGCGAATTCTGCGCAGACAAGGGTCTGATGGCCCCATGCATGATTTCCTTTCCACAATTGGCCGACGAGATCCTGTTGATATGTCGACTAAGCAGAGTGCGTTTTCCAAATTCATCCTGTGTGAAGGGGTTCGCGTCGCTTGGTGAGTGCGTCTGCAGCATCGATCTCAGGCATTATCCCTGATCTGCAACATAACTTGCCTTGACGCTATCAATGCAACAAGAGATGGCAACTTCAGTCCCGCAGCGCGGTGCCCAAATGCCACGTCGCATCAACCATTATCTCTGGTGAGTGACACTCACGAAGCCCTTTGCAGAATTCGGACAATGGCCCTTGCAGGGGTTGAAAGGTGGAACTCACGAGCCATACCTTTGCTTTGCGGGCTTCGATGTTCGCCTATCGATTCGATACCTTATTCGGTTGAGATTTCCGGGCTGTCCCTGAGGCGAGGGTGTTATAGCTGTCTTGGTAAATTGCGGTACAACGTAATCAAACGTGGCGGTCTGTGACGAACATCTAGCATCACATCAAGGCGAAATTGTACATCACTCCCACGAAATCCTGGTGGCATTCGTGTAACTCCTGCAACCTGGCCGCGGTCATTATGGGGGTGACTGAATACCTTGTGGTCCCCGACATTAAACCCAGAAACGGGCTAGAAACGGGCTAGAAACGGGCTAGAAACAGGCTGAACACAGTAAGATTCAGCCGATTTTCTTTCAAACTTCGATTATGCAGGGAAAGGATCCATCGAAGCTGTAGAGCGGTGAACAACGACTGCACACTCTGCATCAATTTTGGACATGAAGTTGAAGTATACCAACGGTCTAGTTGTTACTGTCACACTTTTTCCAAGTACCCTCCGCCTGTGGTTCGATTTCCTTTCACAACCCGAGTTTTGATATTGCTCCTTGACACTTAGCCGGGTACCGGACAGATTCCATACCTTTTGATTCAACCTTGGAACGTTTCTCGAGATTATCTTAGTAGGCACGGCTAGGTCGACTGCTTCTCTCTATGTCCCGCTATAGCGCGCTTTACTTCTCAAGCTTCTTTCTGTCGTCCTCCATTCCTTGCACAATCCATTTACTTCCCTTCTTCGCATACTCTTCAAGCGCCTTCTTGTCCTTCATCCTCTCCTTGATGCTGAAAGGCTTGGGAACTTCACAGCCTTTCTTGACGCCCGGCCTCTCGCTCATCATCTCCTCCCACTTCTTGAGCGTTGGGAACTCGTCGATGTCTAAACCACCCCAACCAGCCGACATGACCCATCCGATGGTAGTGATGTCCGCGATCGAGATATGGTCGCCGACGATGAACCCGGATTTTGAGGACTCCAGATGCTTATCCAGCACGCCGTACAGTCGTCTGGTCTCGTTGACGTATCTGTTGACGGCGTATTCGATCTTCTGCGGAGCATAGCGGACAAAGTGGTGCGCTTGGCCTTGCATTGGTCCCAGGCCGGCATTCTGCCAGAACAACCAGTTGTTCATCTCATACTGCTCGCGGCTACCTTTGGGAAAGCTGATTTTATGGTCCGTGTCGTATTGCTCGGCCAGGTAGGTGAGGATGCTCCCTGCTTCGAATAGGCGGATCTTCTGGCCATCAGTAAACGTATCTGTCAGCGCGGGGATACGGCCGTTTGGGTTGATTTCGAGGAACCAGGGCTCCTTTTGTCGGTTGGTCGAGATATTAACGTGTTCGGTCTTGTAGGGAATGCCGAGCTCCTCGAGCGCAATTGAGATTTTAATTCCGTTGGGCGTTGAGTCGGTGTAGAGTGTTATATCTGGGCGCGACATTTTGGTACCGTTGCCTACGTTCCCGGGTGATTCGGGACTAAGATGTCTAGTGTGTTGTTGCAGGCGAATATTGGAAGAGGTACCACTTGTTCCCGGGACGGCTTTGGTCATAGAGCTACTATGTGGTCAGTAATGGTAATGCGTTTCGGTTTTATATCGTTGTACTCGTGAAATGCGGGAGTTTGTGAAGCACCGAAGCCCCCGTGCATTCCCATGATGAGTAATAATATCAGAGTGATGTATCGGGTAATCCGCGATAAGTGCTCGTACTCGGTACAGCGTACTCGTTCTCGTACTTACGTGGAGGGGACGACTACAGTGAGGAGTGGGGAATTAATTGCCCATGTACCTTCTCGTACAGTACACCTAGGACAACTCACCGAGCCGAGCCCGCGATAGTTGTACGAGTATTGTTCTCTGCGTTCATTGAGTTAGACCTACAAACACGTAGACATGTTAACGTTGACTTTTTGCTACCGGCCTTGCGGGCCGAGATAGACACCTTAGGAACTCATCCTCAGGCTTCCGCATTAACCGTTTCTCCGGGTTCCGATACCAATAAGGCTCGGCTGCCTTTTCCCCGCATTTAAAAGTCTAATTCGCCGCCTTTCTACCTGCCGTACATGAATTCTACTAGAGTCAACGACGTCAGAATCAAAGTCAATCGCAGTCTTCTATTCCCGCGGTGGCGTCCTTAGATGCTCAACATCACTCCAGATATGTTATAGGGATACACGGGAAAGCCCTTTTTAACGAAATGACCCTCGTCGTGTCCCTTCATGATCTGCTCTTTTCCAAGTTATGACGGTGGCTTTTTGCCTTGTGGCTGCCTCATGATACCGCGAGGTTAAGCCAGTGCCCAAAGCTAAACTCCAATCATGACTACACAAACAGAAGTTATCACTCGCACGCAGGCCGGGACTACATCTTCAGGGCTCCGTAGGTCCTCCACACATTCGGCCCATTCGAAACCATGGGAGCGTACTGGCCACCGTGTGTCGCTCCATTCGAATCACTCTTCCCGGCCAGATCCAGAAGAAGTGCACCGCCTTTCCGAACATGTCTCGCGCCAGACGACGAGGTCGTCACATCGCCGAACGCCGAAATGGTACAAGATACGCTGGTTCAGAGGTATGATTAGCGATGTCAAGAGAAGGGCACCATACTATTGGAGTGATTGGAAAGATGCTTGGGACTATAGAGTCGTGCCGGCGACTGTGTACATGTATTTCGCGAAGTGAGTTGTATATACACATGCCACAATGGAAGAGCCTTTCATGCAAGGTGTTTCTCCAGACAGAGTGTGTACGCTTTTGGGGGGTCAGTGTGAGCTAACCTCCTTGCCGCAGCATCCTTCCGGCATTGGCCTTTTCCCTGGACATGTTCACCAAAACTCACAATTCCTATGGTGTCAACGAAGTCCTCCTCTCCTCGGTTATGGCATGCGTTATCTTTTCTCTGTTCGCTGCACAGCCGCTCGTCATCGTCGGAGTTACAGGTCCAATCACAGTGTTTTCGTACACAGTCTACGACATTGTCGTTCCCAATGGCACGAATTACTTTGCATTCATGGCCTGGATCGGCATATGGTCACTACTCATGCATTGGCTGCTCGCTGTTACCAACAGCTGCAATGCACTGACATACGTCACCCGGTTCAGCTGCGACACCTTTGGCTTTTATGTTGCTTTCATCTATCTCCAGAAGGGAATCCAGGTTCTCACGAGACAATGGGGCCTTGCTGGTGGAGAAAGTGCGTATCTCTCTGTCATGGTCAGTCTGCTCGTCTTGGGCTTCGCCTATGGATGTGGGGTGCTCGGCAACAGCAATCTCCTGCATCATATCCCTAGAAAATTCATTGAGGATTACGGGACGCCTTTGACCATTATCTTCTTCACTGGATTTGTCCATACAGGACATATGAAAGAAGTCCGTCTGGAAACACTACCTACCAGCAAGTCGTTCTTCCCCACGGCGGATCGTGGCTGGTTTGTACATTTCTGGGATATCAGCGTTGGAGAAGTGTTTCTGGCCATCCCTTTTGCAATCCTGCTGACAATCTTGTTCTGGTTCGATCATAACGGTAAGGACACTGCTTCTTCAAGTTCTACTTTCTCGCTGATCACCCGCCTTAGTGTCCTCACTCATTGCTCAAGGCAGCGAGTTTCCCCTGCGCAAACCCCCTGGATTTCACTGGGATATCTTCCTCTTGGGTCTCACTACTGGCATTGCTGGCCTACTCGGTATTCCCTTCCCCAATGGCCTCATCCCACAAGCTCCTTTCCACACCACTGCGCTCTGTGCCACACGACAAGTCGCCGACGAAAAGGCTCGAGGCCACACTGTCCGTGTTGTCGACCACGTCGTTGAACAACGTGTCAGCAATCTTGCCCAAGGGCTCCTGTTTCTGATCACCATGTCCGGTCCGCTTTTGATAGTTCTTCACCTTATCCCTCAAGGTGTACTGGCGGGTTTGTTCTTCGTCATGGGTGTTCAGGCACTTGAAGGTAATGGAATCACACAAAAATTGCTTTACCTTGCTCGTGATAAGAATTTGACGGACGCTACCGATCCACTGGCACGAATCGATCGACAACGGGCAATTTGGATTTTCGTGGCGATAGAGTTGCTCGGGTTCGGCGCAACATTTGCTATTTCTCAGACCATTGCAGCTATCGGCTTTCCGGTTTTCCTGATTTTGTTGATTGTTGCACGCTCCTGGTTGATGCCGAAGTGGTTCAGGGACGATGAGCTTCGTGCTCTTGATGCTCCAACAGCAGGTTCTTTCGTCATGGAAAGTGTGGGGGGAGCGTATGGTGAGATTGAAGAAGCTACCCCTGACCCTCGCACTCCAGAAAACGAGGTCGCTGTCGTCGACGATACCTTGGAGAGAGGAGAAAGCTACGAATTGGAGACATCCATAGCAAATCGAAAGGCTGCTGATGATGGGTCTGTCCTGCGAGGTGGAGGCTCTGCGAGACGAAGGCCGAGTCACAGTGAAATGCAGAGACCCCCAGCCGGAATGAAAAGGAGAAGCCGAAGTTCATTAAACACTTGAGGTGGATAGATGTTTGGGTGTCTGGATGAACTACAAATACAAGCTCTACAGAAACGAATGTTGGAGGAGCGCTACACTTAGAAGATACTTCGAAGATCTTTGGCGAAAGAGAAGAGCACAAAAACGAGACCATATAATAGTGACGATAAATGGCTGGACATGGTAGTCATAACCAACGAGAGCCCGGATACCGGACCTCACTTGCTGAGGGTGACGTATTTTACGGAAGGATTATGTTTCTTTTTCATGTTTGTGCCTCGGTTGATCTTCCGTTCAGAACTACTGCTTCTTTCAAACGAAAAATAATAGATTTGGATGGTAAAGTGAAGACCGTAGTGTTCTGATGCCTCTACTGTGGCTTTACGTGCGTTCCACCATTACAAACGGTACATCTATCACCCAAATTGCAGACATCACTGTTGGCATTTATCGAGGGTATAAGAAGCGCGTTATTGCTTTCTCAAGTCGCTTTACGACATGTAAGCAAGGAGACCTCGTACGTCTTGCAAACCAACGCGGATGGTACTTAGACATCTGTGGCCAAAGTCTTTGCAAGTGAGTGACTGCAGCTAGAACCTGTGTCGTCCGACACCTGTTTAACTAGGACGAGAAGGAGATTTGAAGTTGACCTTTCACCCTCTGAACATGGGAAGACGTCCAGTGAGGCCAGCTATCGACAAAGAGCTGGTTGGTATCTGGCAGGCGATCCTTTCCGACGCGGCAAATGTGTTAAGGTATAAAGACGGAGCTTTTGAAGATCTCATCCAAAGAGATACCCCAGCGCGTCAAGCGGTCGATACGTACCTTGATTCTGCCCTCCTTACCAGGCGCGAGAGGGCAATCTTCGAGAGGATTCGTTCGCTGGTCGGCGACGTGACGGACCGCGAATCCGAGTACACTCACAAGACACTGAGGAAGGAGTTTGGCAGAATGGTGTCGGAAGACATGAGCTTGCGAGTATCGAATCGGTTCTCGAAGGAGCGTGAAGAAGCTGTCAACAGACTGCACTGGAGCTTTGTTGACGGGAAGTTGGACGTTGTAGCAAGCCAGCCTTGAGGCCAAGACTTGCTCAGCCTTGTGCTTATGTCTCTCTATACTCCGCCGTACTATTGCTCTGGACCCTGGATTTCGGTTAGAGTGTTCAGACCACTTCCGTAGTCTTGGCTCAAACGCAGTTCCCAATCCTGGTCCGGCGTTTACGAGAGCATGAGAGGCGAAAATCTCCCCCGCCCGCCACTGCCACTGCGTCAAGGAATTTTTGAAGTTTTTAGGCCTGGGATCTGCCTGTTGAATTTCTCAACTTCCGAGTTCCTTTTGTGTACCTCACTTCGTCTTTGTCTGGCATTTTAACTCGGCCAGCTCTTTATTCGTTCTTGAGTCACTTCTTCTCGCCGTTCGTTTGCGAGAATCCTTTGACTTGCAAGGTCTTTTTCCCCAAAGGGTTGCGATAAACGATAAGCCTAACCCCTCCACCGACTTGCCTCTTGAATTCCTCACATCATCTTCAACGCTCCCCCAACAGTCCACCATGCCTGTCTCCGCTTCCAAGGCGGCCCGTATGGCCAAAAAGGCTGAAAAGGATGGCAAGAAGACCGCAGCCTCCAAACTTTCCTCCAAAGCGGGCTCTAAGAATGCCTCTGCCGCCGGATCCAAAGCCTCTTCGGTCAATGGCGATGATGGTTCCCCCATGCTCGACGAGGATGAACTCGACGCCCCCGCCACCAGCGCCCAGCAGATGGACAAAGTCAAGCAATTGACGGAACAGATGGACAAGCACGGTATCTCGGACAGAGTCACAACGGGTGTGTTGGCTTCTCTGGAATCGAGTCGAGACGTTAAAATCACCTCTGCCTCGTTGGTCTTCCACGGTAAGGTCCTGATCCAGGATTCGACTCTCGAAGTCAACTTCGGTCGGAGATACGGCTTGTTGGGTGAAAACGGTTGCGGCAAGTCGACGCTACTCAAGGCGATCGATAAGCGAGAATTCCCTTTCCCTGAACATGTCGACATTTACCTCCTGAATGAAGGTGCCCCCGCTACCGACATGGGTGCTTTGGAATGGGTGGTCAAAGAGGCAGAGAAAGAAGTCAAGAGATTGGACGACTTGGCCGAAGAGATTCTCGAGAAAGAGGGTCCTGAGAGTCCCACGTTGATGGAGATCTACGAGCGGTCTGAATCGATGGACCCCAACACCTTCGAAACCCGGGCATCCCTCATTCTTACCGGTCTGGGCTTCAACAAAAAGACCATCCACAAGAAGACCAAGGACATGTCTGGTGGTTGGCGGATGCGTGTCGCCCTGGGACGAGCACTGTTCGTCAAGCCTTCATTGCTTCTTCTCGACGACCCTACTGCCCATCTTGATCTCGAGGCGTGCGTGTGGTTGGAAGAGTACTTGAAGAAGTGGGAAAAGACTTTGATCTTGGTGTCTCACTCGATGGATTTCTTGAACGGTGTTTGCACAAATATGATCGACATGAGACAGAAAACCCTCATGTACTATGGTGGTAACTACGATTCCTACATCAAGACACGATCCGAAAACGAGACCAATCAACAAAAGGCGTACCTCAAGCAACAGGAAGAAATTGCACACATCAAGAAATTCATTGCCTCCGCCGGTACATATGCCAACTTGGTCCGACAAGCCAAGTCGAGACAGAAGATTTTGGACAAGATGGAGGCCGATGGTTTCATCCAACCTGTCGCCCAAGATCGTGTCTTCAGTTTCAGATTCGCCGATGTCGAGAAGCTCCCTCCTCCGGTTTTGTCCTTTGACGATGTCACGTTCAGCTACTCCGGCAAGCCTGAAGACAACCTCTACGAGCATCTCGATTTGGGTGTTGACATGGACAGCCGAACGGCGCTTGTCGGCCCCAACGGTGTTGGTAAATCCACTTTGCTGAGAATCATGACCGGCAAGCTTTCTCCCACAGGTGGTTCGGTCAGCAGACACACCCACTTGAAACTTGGTCTGTACTCTCAGCACTCTGCTGATCAGCTTGATCTGACAAAGTCTGCGCTCGACTTTGTTCGCGACAAGTACTCAAGTGTGTCGCAAGATTACCAATATTGGCGACAGCAGCTGGGCCGATATGGTCTGTCAGGTGAAGCTCAGACTGCTTTGATGGGCACATTGTCTGAAGGTCAACGGTCCCGAGTTGTCTTTGCTCTTTTGGCCATTGAAGGACCCAACATGTTGCTTTTGGACGAACCTACGAACGGTCTCGATATCCCCACTATCGACTCTCTGGCTGATGCTATCAACGCATTCTCTGGTGGTGTCGTTGTTGTTTCTCACGATTTCAGGTAAGCTCTTCTCTTGACAGAACTGGTAAGATGATCATATGTGCTAACAAATACCCTCAGACTGCTTGACAAGATTGCCAAAGATATCATGGTGTGCGAAAACAAGACTGTTCGACGATGGGACGGCAGTATCGGTGAATACAAGAACTACCTACGGAAGAAGATGGTCTCCATGGGTCAAGTTTAAGTCTGACTCGTGGATTTCTTTGGTTTGGATCATTGCTGTTGTGCACGCGCAAGCGCACCGAATGCTAAAACAGTCTTGCATGGCGATGATTCTAGACTACGCATCTGGCTTGGAAGTCTTGATGTACTGGTTGATTTTACTTCCTGACGAAACGAAATTGATGACGCTGCATATCGAACAAAAGATAAACCATTGCGGCACTTGCAGGCGTTGGGCTTAGATTAGACAGTCGAAATACCTCTAGGAAGGGGAATGATTTGAAGAAAGCATGCCGGATATGTTTTGCTACCTGCATGGGTCTCCTCAACAGATGATAACTGACCTCTGTCCAGTCTCGATGGGATGGAAGGCCAAACGGTTACGAAGACCTGCCTACCAAGGTTGTTATTTGACACTTCAACACCGGGGATCCTAAGTGGGTTTTAGACCTTTGAAGCAGTCGTCTTCAGTAATACCAGCCTTGATGGTTGTGGAAGAGATCCTGGGCCTTTGTAGGAGTGAGAGGAGTTGATTCCCCGACTCTCTGCGTTGGGTAGTGACTGAGTAGGTGACATACCATGTGCTGCTGACAGGATGCTATTATTTTGTTCGAGTTTCGGATCAGGGGGTTTACGAGAGGAGAGAAGTAGTGATGCTTGTGCCTTTTTCGTATCTGTAATCAAAATCAATTGACACAAAAATGGAATCTTGGATTTGTATCAGCTGAGATGAGTATGAATTAATGATGTCGAGAAGGGTGTCGGTGCACGCGTAGCACTCTCTAGAATATCGATCAAAGGAAAAAAGGAGAGGAGAAAGAGAGTCGTAGTGAGTGGACATTTATACACCTCGGTACGGAGTACATAGGTGAGTACTTTCGACATACGATATAGAGTTGTGGACCGGGACAATCCGCCTTCGGGGATTTAGACTAATGAGGCTGCCCTGCCGTTTCGGGACATGGTAGCGGGCTTGGCCGGGGCAGAACCACTTTTGACGTCTTGTACTGTGTCTACATGTACTATAAAAACCCTTGTCCTCTTCCCAAGTCTCTATCTACAGGGTATCGTATCAACCGGTTGAATTCCACACCTCTGTTGCCCTGATGCATGCATTCGTCGTGCGTCACGCACACTACAGCGTACGTTAGAAAGCGTACCTTGGTACGCGCCGAGAACTCTGCATCAGGGCGGTAGAGAGGCACCTAGTTTTTCGCTTACCTGGCACCGCCTGCTTAGGACCGCTTCCTCTACCTCGGCCTGCGGGATCTGACACTTTTGCGCAATGAACGCCCAATACTGTCATTTCACTATCCCTGATCCAAAGGCCCTAACCGTGTCTCGCACTGGTCGAGGGCGCCAAAAGGTCCAAGACACCTCCGCGCCACCCCTACAACAAGGTAAGGCCTCCCGAGGAGCTCGAACCGCCCCCAAGCTCTAGTCTAAAACCACATCACAAGGCGAGGTGTTTCTCAGCCTCATAAGAAAGCAGGCATCCTGGCGACATGGATCACACCATGTCCTACCCCATCCGGTACTCCCAACTTTTGTTATATCGTTCGTAGTAACCAAGCTCCCTCGCAAGTCATTTCCTTGAGACAATATACAATAAATACTTCCTTGAAGCACCTTTGGCAAACTATGTTCACTCTGCAATGCCATACAAATATCAGCCACTTGATGTCAACGACATTCGACTGCTGACACTTCATCCTATCGCGAACGACGCCGACAGCTCGTCAACCATAATTTGCACACTTGAGCATGTCGACTTGACTCAGGGCGCCGATGTTAACCGCGAGACGCAAGCTTGCAAAGGAAGTACTTATGTCTGGCCCGAAGTTCTTATGCCCTATGACTTTCGACCCCTGTTCAAGCCCTTGCATTCAAGAAGAAGATGCCTCCCGTTGCAATTGCCCACATCATTGGGAAGTTCCGCAGAACCAGCTGGAAACGAGAATGAGCTCCCCTGGCGTCGTACATGGGGCGACTACGTTGTACTGTCGTACTACTGGGGTCCAGAAATGCCAAAGTCATCCATCATTCTCAATGGCGAACCGTTTCAAATCAGACAGAATCTCCATGATGCACTGGACCTCCTTCGCTCATGTGCACGGATTCGCCAGGGATTCAAGCTCTGGGTCGACTCTATATGCATCAATCAGGATGACACGGCCGAACGCAACCAGCAAGTGTCGCGGATGAGAGACATTTACGCATCAGCTTGGCAGGTCGTGACCTGGCTTGGACCAGCCCGGGGTGACAGTGACTTTGCAGTGGCGGCTTTACAGTGGATCGCCGCTCGTAAACGGCCATTTGGTCACACGAACAGTTTCTATTATGACAATTTTGGACTGGGCGTGCTCGAGATTTTTGGGATGCAATTGCGGCGGAGCCCGCCATTGCGTGATCGTGTGTACAAGGCACTTGCCATGTTTTTCCTGAGACAATATTGGCAACGCCTGTGGATTCTACAGGAAGTGGCAATCGCACGAGTAGATGCGCCTATCGCTTGTGGAAACTGTTGGTTGACATGGGACGTCCTACGGACGGCCTGTACCTTCATCGCTCAAAACGAGAAGAGATTTGGGCGCGAAATTATTTCATGTCTTCGTCCATACCATGAGATGCCGGGGAAGTTCGAGGCTGGGCGGGATAGGGTGCCATGGGAGAGACACTGGGCTTCTGAACGCATGTGGGGACTTGTGCTTGAGATAACCAAGCTGCAACAAGACCAGAGGGTCGTTTCGAACAACACCGGTGCTACTGACGTAACCCGGCCACTATTGCTCGGATTAGAGGCGCAATCGGAGCTTGCACAGGATCGAATATACGGGCTCCTCGGCTTGAAAGCTATTGCGGACAGGACCGCCATAACGCCAGTCTACGGGAGTTCTCTGCAGGAGACTTACAAGAATTTTAGTTTGCAGCTCCTCCTTAAAGGAGATCTAAATACGCTACAGTTGGTTTCACGGCACTGTGTGGAGATCTACCGACACCAGAGAGCAACACTCAGGTCCGAGGAGAAGTTGCTTTGTGGTTTCTCGGTGCGTGCTTTGTGGGATATATCGGTTTACGTCAACAGCGATCATCTAAGAAGAGGACGCCATACTGTTGGAACTACCTGTGTACACAGCCTACCAAGCTGGGCAATATGCATGATATGTCGACCAATTCCAACCGCGCGACTTAGAGGTCCGTATCGAGCAGGGGGTTCCAGGCCTTCCCGTGTGGTCGCGAAAGCTGTGTCAAATAATGGTCTCCTAGTTCAGGGCATGTTATTGGATGTGATAACTTCATTGGGAGCCTGCCATGAGTATGAGATGGACGAATCCTACCCAACAACTTCTCCCACTGGTCCTCAGCTGAATGCATACGGAGACCTGGAAGGTGCGAGAACAGCACTGTCGAGAACAATCATAGCCGATACAACCGCACGAGGGATTGTCGCTACCGCAACTAACATGGAGACCCTTCTGAACGGCTACCTGTGGCGCTTCGGCATGACCATGACATGGACTTATGGATTTTCTGTTCGAAATATTCTGTTGCGAAATCGTGAGTTGGTTCTCTCTGGATACACTCTTGATCGGTTGATTCCGCCCTCTCCACGTGATATGACCTTCAATGAGTGGATAGATGAGTGCAGAGACCATTTGGAAAATGACCGGGCTAGGGAGGAGGCGCTGTCCTGGGCGGTAGACGTGCTTGCCTGGAGACGATTGCTGTCCACGAAGACAGGAAGAATGGGCTTGGCTCCGGCAGGGGCAAGACTGGGAGATTCAATCGCGATTCTACTCGGCTGTGACATGCCTCTGGTCCTGAGGCGGCGGGACAACGGCGGCTGGATTGTCGTTGGAGAATGTTACGTGCACGGTGTCATGTACGGGGAGGGGACAGTACTTGGCCACGATAAGTTCGAGGAGATTACGCTTTATTAGCGACTTGGGCGCAGTCGATGTTCCATGGCAATGAAGTCATCTGCTCGCACACCGCGCATCATAATCATGACAGCACTACCCCTGAGAGCGGGCGGTTCGAGAGCGGTGCCGGCCCGTCGTCGATGGGGACCGACCTCCTCTTGAGCCGCCGAGATCTCTCTCACGGAACTAACGGTTCAATTCTCGAACCGACCCTCGCGGGCCGATGGTGAGCGGGCGCGCGCTTTTGTCGTATACGAATCATCCTTGTTTGTTGCTCAAGGCTGTAGTTACACACACCGGTACGGGGAGCACGGACTTGATAATAATACCTTCCATCAGGTAGGTAGGTAGGTATGTCAGGTGTCCACTCCGTCAAGTACTCCGTACTTTGGGCGGGAATTGCCTACCTAGGGAAGGATTGTGCGGCCACGCACGGCACGTCTGATTACTACCTACCTACTAGAGGGAGGTTGTCCCGGTCCTACCTTTGGCATGAGGGTCCTATCTATCTGTATCTTGACAACAAAAGACCTTCTCTTTTCCTTGGATTGTACTCCTCTACTTTGGACCCCGTCCGGTACCCAGAGTTTCGGTTAGAGTACTGTCCCGGCTCCTTGGTACAAGTCGACGAAGATGACATTTACCCCTTCTTGCCGATGACTGCTAACCGTCTACTTTATCTTCATCTCCGTCCTCGTCGTCTTCATCTTCACCATCGTCCTCGTCCTCGTCCTCGTCATCTTCGTCCTCCTCTCCATGTTCCTCGTCCTCGTCATCTTCGTCATCTCCTCCCTCACCACCGTCCCATGCATCTTCACTAACCTGTACCTCGCCTTTGATGTCCCACCTGTCCCCCTTGGCGGCTTGACTCACATACTTTACAAACCTCAAAGTCCCCTTGTCCCTGAAAACGACACTGAACCTATTCCAAGCCGGGGGACTCGTGAACAAAATCCCATCGTCCTCGTCGTTCTCGCCCATCGACGACTTGTAAACGGCCGGATCGGCTTTCTTTCCCACACTAGGCAGCGACTTGGAATGCGTCGAGGCGTTGTCAGCATCATCCTCTTCGTCGTCGTCGCCCGCCATGTAAACTTCCTCACCGCCGTACTCGATCTCCGCAGACGTCGACACTTGGACCTTCTCAGGCTCGACGGTGGCCTCTTCTTTACCCTTGCCCTCCTTCGCATCGTCTGGGATTTCCGGCACCACGGCCGTGAAACCATTATGCAGCATCTTCTCGGCCATCTCGAACCCCTTCTTCGCCTTCTCGGTATCTCCTTTCTTCGCACCGACCGTTTCTCCTTTCTTCTCAGCGTCGTCGGCTTCTCCTTCCTCTTCCGCTTCTTCGGCCTTTTCCCACCCGTCACTCGGCGTGATCGAGATCGTGAATTCAAGCTGCGGTTGCTCTCCATTGAACGGGTTTGCCAGTGCGTAGTCCTTCCCGCGTCTGAACCTCCTCGCCATCACGTTCTGTCGGACGAGACTTTTCGTCTTCAGCCCCGTGACCAGCGCCAGCCACTTCTTGAAAGCGTGCGAATGGAGCAGGTCCGTCAGGACGCGAGAGATGGGCGTCTTGTCTCTGTGCAGCGCCTCGACACCCTGTAGATAAGCGAACCGGTGCTTTTGAGGCGGGCGAGCGACACTCCAGTGCGCCGGGTCAGATTTGGAGGAATGACGATCATGACGATGCGAGCCCTGCGCATCATCCGAGGACGACGACGCACCCTGTTCAACGCCGCTTATGTACTCCTTCAGCTCTTCTGCGAAGATTGGGTTGAAAAAGTGCTCCAGCTGGAGCGCCGACACATCGCCAAACGAAGAACTGAAATCGTCGATCATGTCCGGTGTCAAGTAATGCGGCGTGATGTAGTGCAGTAGGAACGTCAGGTCCTGCTCGGTGAGCACCTCGTCGTCCGTGTCTTCTCTGTCGCCGGGGTCAACCTCCTTCCCCGAAGCGTGGCTATCCATGACCTGCCGCGGCTCGTCGAAGTGGCGGAACACCAGTTGCGGCTCGTCAAACTCGTTAGCCGCGCTTTTCAGCTGCGCAAGACTCGACCTCTGCGCTTGCGTCTGCTCGATCCCTTGTTCGAACCCGTCCTCCCCTTCCTGTGGGATGTGGAACCACCCGCTGATCGCCATGCGTATCCGGCCTCCGTCCGCCTCGGGGTCGGGTCCGTGGTACACCTCCTCGACGTCATGGTAGCTCTCTCCCGGCCGGACGGCGAAGAAACTCAACTGTCCGAACGACGGGGGGATGTTGAGGCTGTGTTCGGCCAGGGGGACCTGAATGTCTTCGCCGGCCTTGTTCTTTTTGGTTTCGGTGGGAAACAGTCTCAGTCCGCCGCCCCATTCCGGCTGCCACGGACGATCGGGATCCGTCAGGTATAGAATGTAGCTCACTCTTCTGCTGCCTATCACGTCGTCGTGGCAGAGCAGGTAACTGCCCGGCGTGTAGACGTTGACCGCCATGTCTGTCTTCTTCCCCGAAACCTTGCCTGCGCCCGTGACCGTCGACACCCATTCTCGAAAGTCGGAGCTGTACAAGGCGTCACGGAGACGCACCAGGCTGGGTAGGTGTTTCAGGGATTCGGCGTCGAGGTTGGAAAGGTTGGCAAGGTCACCCGACTGGTGGATGCGGTAGATGTCCGTCTCCTTGAGCGTGAAGTGGATGTGTGAGATGATTTCGCTTCTGACAGCGCGGAGGAGCTCGTCTTGAATCAATGAAGGCACAACGGCATGAGGATATGGCCCCGAACTTGCGTAGTTCTGGCGGAAGGATTGAACCGTCCTCTCGTTGAAGAGGTCGGACCGGAATGCTGACTGGAGTCCCTGGCGTTCATCGCCAGCGGTGTTTCGCTTCTTGGAGGGAGGCGATTCGTTTTCTGATCCTTTGCGCTTCATTGTGAAATGGTTTACACTCGACTTCTTCTGCGTCGTGCGCTCTTAGCATCAGGTTAGGAAATTTATACAGCGTCCTGCAAAGGTGATGCGGAGAAAATTTATATGCTGCGGAGATCAGGCCCGGCAGCGCAAACAGCTCACACCATTGATATTGTATCAGGCCACTGTAGACAAGCCACAGAAATCATAGCATTGATTATTGACCTAAGTATATAAATGGTATCTCTGCCTGTGGGGGTATTTTACTTTTATCAGGGGATAGTATCGCACACTCAAAACATATGTTGAAAAAGCTCCTCCATAGCGCCTTGCTAAAGTTATGAATGCTCGACCAACTCTGTCATGATCGCATTTCCATAGTATAGAATACCTTTTCGAGAGACTGAAACGGGAAATTCTTCTCGAAATAAATATCCGAGCTATTTTGTGCGTCGTTCTTTTTCTTTGCTGAAGAGGCCGAAGGAACTGGACAGTTTGGTCCGTGAACTTGATGTGCCATGGGAAGTATCCTCAGAGGCATGCCTAGAGCTTCGGATGGGCAGTTTTCCTTTGTCTTGTGAGTGTGACTGGAGAGGTTGCGAGCTCGAAGACGACGGCTTCGGTGCAGCTCTATTGCTGGCTTTCCCATTCTTGAGAGATGGCTCGCTTGTCAATGGTTGCAGGTCGTCGTCCGTCTTGATTGGTAAAACGAACTCTTGTGCTTCGCCGGCTAGGAAGCCTGGACCAACAGAGTTGCGGTTACTGTTTGAAGAAGCAGGTGGGCATAGAGCTCCAGGCCCAGAGGATGGTAGTTGCACTTCGCCTGGATCGTCGCAGTCATCCTCCGGGTACGACTGGAGCATCTGGTGCAATGAAAGAGGCGCGGTCGAGGAGGCATGTGGAGGAACAACTTGGGACAGCGAATGCGGGCCACCATCTTCAGAACGCACGCTCGCCGAACTCGACTCGAAAGGCAAAGTTGTAGGACGATGAGAAGATTCAGATCGTTGTTGGGGCGCCAGATCACCAGACGAATTGACAGATGGTGCGTAGTAGCGAGCTCGTATTGAGTTGGTATGGGAACTGCCTGATCCACGGCCAAATGAACTTGTAGTGGAGCTGGAGTTTCGACTGTCACGCCGCCTTCGATCTCTGTCTTTACCTTCTCTGCTGTAATAGCCAGAATCAGGGAACGAAAACGAGTCGGAGACAGGGGATTTGGTTTGATCCTTCTCCCTCGCCTTTCTTTCCTTCTCCCTTTTCTTGACCCCTTCGGGTATTCCATCCCATCGCGAGTTGACCTTGGGTACATGCTTGGGCATCTGCTCAAGCCTCACATTGGGGACTTTTGTGGCGCTTGTCGACCCATGCTGCGCCTTCAGTTGTGCCTTGACTTGATCCAGTGCTACCTGTGACGGTTCCTTCTGAAAGAGCCCACCAAAAACCGAAGGCTTTTTCTTGTGCTGTTGGTGATGCACTGGCTGAGCTAAGCCTGAAGGTTGGCCATCTTTCTCCTGCTGTACTTGCTTCGCATGTTGCTCCAGAATTTTATTCTGGGCCTGTTCGCGAAGTTCGCGGATAGTCAGCCGTGGCTGGGCCTGTTGGCGTTGTCCGGAGCTTCTATCTACATTTGGCTCTGCCTTTGGATCCTCGGGCACGTCCTGGGTAGGCAGACCGCAACTTTCTCTCTCTGAAATGCTTGGTAAACGGCTATGGTCCTGTGGTAAGCTTGCATTGGCGTAGGACAATTTTGAAAGAGGCTGCGGCTGTCCGGATGTTTTGCGACCTGTCGTGGTGGTGGTCATCGCGCGATGGAGGAGCGCCTGAAGAGATGAAAGGCAGCAGACATTTGCTGGTGCGGCACGGGAAGAAAGGGTTTCAAGGGTTTCAAGATTGTGGCCGATACAATGGGCGTGCCACCCACTGATAAGAAGAAATTAGGAATCCTCCCTTTATATTGCCTTGAGAGGTGTCAAAAGGGAGTGGCGAGAGCGTTGAAACTTGAGTGGACAGTGTCAACGAAGAGGGGTTCTTTTGGAGGGAAGGCGCCGACTTTGAGGACCCCTCCAGATAAAGTGTAATGGTACGAGGACGAAGCAAAGGTCGGCTCCAGGAATCTAGAGAAGCGAGAACTAGGTATGCTTGATTATCTCAATGTATGAGATGGGTAGACAAGGAGATCGACACGCAGGATCTTGTTGTTGTGGGCAAAAGGCTGGAAGGATCGTCGATCGAAAAACGTGTCGCAAGGGATGTGACAGGTACAACCCGTGCCCATGGAAGTACTTAAGTAGGGACGCCGTACGGCTCTCCCGGGGTTCAAATCCTAATGATGCGTACAATCATTTCAATCTCGGTGGCGGCGCAGGCAAACTCATGATACGAGGTAAGTCTGGGAGGAGCAGAGAAACCTTGCGGGCCTCTAATTAACAGTTCCACTAACCGTGAGCCGCAGGCCAGGTCCACGGTGGGAGGAAACATCCTGTGTACGTACTGTGTACGACAGTACAGCAGCCGACATCGTTTATTGAAGCCCCGTGCTCCACAGTAGCAGTCTGTGGCCTGTAGGGATGTCCATCAACCATGTAGGTTGACACTCTCGCACTCGTCCCACGATCCTAGATCTCGATACTAACTTTAGTCCTGTCGTCTGCACCGTCGCCAGAGGCGAAAAAAACGCGAGTCGCGCGGGTAGAAGGTCCCTTGGCTGCTGCTGAGATTGGCTGATGATGCCTGCATCCCCTGCATCCATGCTCCGCGTACACGTAAAAGAAACTTAGTAGCATAGGAAGGTCGATCCCAACGTGGTTCATCCTGGTTTATCCTTGTTCTGCCCAGGGCCTTTTCGGCTCGTGTCACTTGTCACACTGCGACGGGCAAAACCTTCCGTCTGGAGGTGTACAATCTCCTATAGCAGGTCAGTCACACCTTTCAGAATGGACTGAGTGACGCTTCCACATGGAAATCAAAGGCGCCTCGGCTTCCAGGCCCGTCCTTAACGGTTAGGCTGGGCTTATTGATACCTTTGTGACAGTGTTCGTTGAAGAGCCAGGGGATCCAAGGATGAACCTCCCGCCAAGGTACTCGTGGCTTTTGGCCCTTCTGCATGATGTTCAGGGTTGCAGCGAAGTGGAGGGTTTTGGTTGTGCTCGTAGGGAGAAGTAGTAATCGACCTTAACATGATCTATGGAAATGCAAATGTAAATGTATAAAACTATGTGGAGGTAGTAGTCAAGCTTGGACGGAGCGTGGGAGAACCGAGACACACTGGTGACCAGTGCCTCTGGGGTACCAAATAGGACGTGCCTATGAACAACTACCTAAATTACAGGTAAGTGGCATGTACAACATCCTGTAGGCGCCTAGAAACACTACTATCTTCCACATTCCGGGTGCCCCCGAGCCCGCTCTGACTACCTAAAAGCAACCCCTAAGTTTTCTAAACAAAGGACCTGATTTATTACCTCCAGTGCTCTGCCTTTAGTGTCTTAGTCATCCGGGCCATGCCGCCTTCTGTGACGTTCACGCTGTGGTACTGCCTGTTTGGCCTCTCCGTATTTGCCACTCATCTCTTTTTTCTCGCGACTGCCATCAAGCATACCTGATCGTACGGACATTGTTCGTGCCAATTCAATCACCTCAATCCATTTGTCCAGTGTCGTATCTAATCACGTTTCGCTTGTGTCCATCCTCCCTGTGGCAATAAGGTCTGGCAGTGTAACTGGGGCTCAAGGACAAACATATTGTCCATCAACGCGTTGCGCAATCTCTAAGAATTCCGACATTCGAGGCTTGTTCATCCCACCCGTAAGAGATCTGCTGTGCTAGTGCTGCTTCATTATCTTGGACGGGAACTCGAATCTCTCTTTGGATGCCCCAGAGGACTCCTGGCAACCCGCATGCTAGCGTTCAGCCACCTTCTGTACGGCTAAAACTGGTCATGCCTGACGTTGAGCGACAGCAAGACCAACACCAACACCACTCACGGCAGCAGGGACACCACGGAACCATCAGTCAATCTATCGAACATGATTCCAGCCACAGTCCCGAACGACCATCATATTCTCCAGTAACTCCGACTTTGTCGCATAGCGACCTTCCCAATCCAGATGACACCCCGGAAACCTTGCCACAATGGCTGGATGATGAGCCAGAGTCGCTGCCGGTAAGCCTAGACGACAATCCTGATGCCATTGCACTGAGATCAGCATTATCCGTGTTACAAATACAGCGGCAACGTGCGCTACAAGATATGCGCGACCTAGAGAAATTGAAGAATGCAGCCTTGGAGGATCCTGAGCAGTTTATCAAAGACCTGGTCGAACACAAGCTGGTACCCTCGACTCAAGACGAAATCGGCATGGTCGGCGATGACGATTTAACAGAAGGGACCGCGAAAGACACCTCAAAATTTGGGAAGCTACCCAGTGCACAACAGGTGTTTCGGACTCCTCCTATTGAATGGGCAAAGTATCACATTGTCGGTGAGCCGTTAGATCGTATGCATGAGGTACAGCAGCATTATCCAGGCTACACCGAAGAGACGCATGATGGTGGAAACCGACCAGTACCTCAAACTATTGCGGCACCTTACCGGCCATTCGTGGACAAGCCGGAACGAGCGCAAAGTACGAAGAAGTCATGAAATGAATTCAACAAGTCAATATTGACCCATACTTCTTGCATAGGATGAATGATGCTGTTGGCATTTCATGTCTCCATTGGGTTCCATCCTGGAGCAACGACATAAAGTTGTGATGCTCCGTCTCGACTGCTTCCAAGGGTCTTGTGTATGATCAGTCCAAAATTTCAGACTTGGACCCAGGCCTTAGCATTGATGTTCGTGCGTTGCTTTCTGATTGTTCCTCCCTAGGCTGTCTCTTTCATGGTGATGCCCTTTGCTAGGCGCTTGAATTGAGCAAACTCGGCGCGGTGGTTCGCTAGTTGCAGTTGATCGGCACGGACGCACAGAGGGCATCGCGGACCGCGGATCCTTGCACGCTTGGTTGCTCCGGCATTCTCGACACTTGGGTCTGCCCGGTCTCCTCCCCATGTTCCTTGATTGTCTGGATGAGTGGTGTCGATCAACTGGTTGCAATTGTAGCAGAGCCGCCATTTTCCTTCTGGATTCATGAATCCCTTGTTGACGCGGACAAGCACTTGCAAACGATGGATATCAGTAACTCGCTGCGGGCGTGGCAGGTAGTACTCTCTTTTCTTGACGCCGTCCACAGTCACTGTCCACTTTTTTTCCTTGAGCAACTCGTACGTGTCGGCGTGTCTTTTGCAGGTCAAGGCCAGCGCGGCTCGGTCGGCGTCCAGGGGCAGAGACTGGAAGATGCGATACATCGCATCATTATCCAGCTTGGAAAGAGGGTCATTGGGCTGGTCCGACGCCTCGTTGAGGTAGATCTGAAACCACAGTGAGTTAAAAAATTCGCTCTCTACAGCCTGCAAGGCAACTGACCTCTGAAGGGATCTTTGTGATCTTGTACTTGAAGTGATGATGTCCGTTCATGCGGTCGACGATCTTCTTCTCTTTTGTGATCACAGCCATGGCGTTTGTGATACTTTCAAGGTGTCGCTGGAGTTCTTGTTCTGCCTCGAGGCGCCTGATAGGAGCAGTTAGTTTCATTTGAGATGGAAGCCACGGGGTAAAGGGAGTCCTGTGACTGACGCAGCTGGAGTGATCGGAGCAGCTGAATTTGGGCCCGACATTGCGAACCAATCTCGACAAGCAATGCCGAGGATATCCGTCGGATGCCTTTGTTGTGATCTGTCTGGCCTTCCTTCCTTGAGACGCTGATGACGATGAAGGTTGTTGATTTGAAAGTGAGAATTGAAAACTCATGAAGACATTCACCTACCCTGAATAAATGCCTCTTGCCCAAGCGCCGAGACAGCGCTTGATAGCCAAGCATCCGCTTATGTCGTCGAGGACAAGTGAAGTCGTTGAAAAGGTTGGATGAAGAAGTTGTCAGCCTGGTCTTTTCAAAGAGTGGTGCGACGCGAGGGGGACGATATCATCGCTTTGGTCGTCGTTCTCAAAGAAATTCCAGAGCAAACAACGAGAGAATAGACTCAGGCATAGGACCCAAGCAAACTGATATATATATACCAGCTTTGTTTCATCCTTATGGGCTATGCCCATGGCCGGTGGCCTGTGGCCAGTGGCTGGTGGTGGTGATGAGAACACTACAAAACAACTACAGAGGTGTCGCGATTGATATACACGACCTAGGGACTCGGATTCACGTGCTGCCGCTTTCTCGCCGTGCCTTGTGAAGGTGGTGTCCATGTCGTGTCCATGTCACGTGGTTCGGAAATCTATACAAAAGACCGTGTTCGTGTCTAGCGTGTGTTGATCATGGTGTCAGTGACGTCACAGACATCACGCCCAGGCGACAACAGGAACGAGAGAATGGCACAGTGGGTGCAATGACAGCATTGATCATGCCAGGCCAAAAAGTGTATTGTGTGTCTGTGACGAAGGGGGCGGGCTATTATCTACCTCCCTGAGATAATAAATTAAATTGTCTTCTTGGATCTGCCGCTGTTTGATTTTTATACGTTCCCAGTGCTTTATTCTTGTCTCATTCTCATCACTGTAGTGTCAGCCCATCTCAGGCATTCTGACAAAAGTATAATCTTTCTGCACCGACAGAAACGGAGACCTGGTCACAGCTGTCTCAGAAGACAGTGGAAGGAAAGAAACAAGGTCGGTGACCAAGCTCTAGAAGAGGGTCGCAGGGTCCGTCACATTTCTGTCCCCTATATACCTCCAACTGACTCCCAACAAAGGATAGAGAGAGAAAAAGCGAGAGCGTGCGTGTCTCTCAGTACTTGGATTTTCTCTTCCCCCTATTCATTCATCCGCCCTCAACAAAATGTCCGGCCTCGACCCCAGCGCACCCTCGCAGCCGACGCAGCAAGCGGGCCTCAACCAGGCTCGCAACCCGGCGTCCAAGACGTCCGCGGAGCAAGAAACCTCTCGCGACACGTCGAGCAAGGACGCCCCGATCGTCGACCACCGCGAAAGCCACGATGTACCTTCGCAGCACGGCGGTGCCGCGCACCCCGGCGCCCGCGGGTCCGGCGCCCGCGGGCCCCTGACCGAGACCCTCATCCCGGAATCCGACGCGCAAAACTATTCGCAGAACAGCGAGCTGGAGGGCGAGCAGATGCGCATGGCGGGCGAGGGGGACGTCGCGAGGGCGGTGCGCCGGGGCGGCGGCGGCGGACACCTGGGCCAAGAGAGCCTCACGGCCGACGTGGGCCGGAAAGAGGCCGAGCACGAGGCCGAGCTGCACAGGCGAGGGGAGCGGACGGGGAAGGAGATCGAAGAGGAGGAGAAGGAGGACTGGACCGGCAGGAAGGCGGACGTGGCGAGCGCGTTGGAAGGAGGGAGGGAACGCATCGACGAGGGGGAGAGGCCGAAGGTGGTCCTTGCTCCGGAGGAGTAAGAGGGTTGTCAAGTCAAAGATCTCGACCGTGGCAGAGTAGAACAGGAACGCGGGACTCAAGGGTTCGCATGGAAGCAAGTCAGAGGAAGCTGGGGGAGAGTCGAACGGTCGCGACCGGAGGGAAGGGGTATGGGTTTGTGAGCATATTTCACCCCTTGGCTTAGACACTTAGGTATGGTCTGCCCCAGTCTGTCTCTTGGCTAGGTATGGCGACGAACGTGGCGAGGGTATCCGCGCGATCAGGCTCCGTTGTTCGTGGTATTCGGGAAATTCCCTACCTTCCAAGCTCTGAATCGACGGTCGATCTCGACGATAAGAGAGCTTCTGGTATTATCCAATAACCCATGGGGGCCCTGAAAAGGATCAACTTATGAAGAACGGCAAGATGGAATTGTAGAAGCTTAAACACCCATGGAGAAGCAGAGATTCTGTAGTCCTGGCATAGTCGAATCATGTTTTTCTTGATTTATACTTCACGCACCTCAATCACCTGCCATATCAATGCTTGAAGGCCATGCTCGCGAACCACCCATTGAAAAAACCCCAGCGTGCTTCGCATGATACCATCAAACAAAGACATTGTTGTACCAACTGCCTTTGTATACCCGATCTCGTGCTCTAGGTGTAGCAACAAAGGGTTGCTATTCTCGGATGATCGTGCTTTGAGAACAAAGAATCGTTGTGTGTCACCCAGCAATCCGTTAGCAACTGCAGTTAACAACGCTTAGTCGATGATGCTGAACCCGTTTGTTCCTTTTTAAGATTCGAAATTCTGTTATTTTATGTTGCTGCAACACTCGATCACCACCAAGAGCCTGCTAGATACAGCACATGCTTCGACCGATCAATCATCATGTGTTATTACAAGACTTACATCTTTCTCGGCTGTGGCCATGCTGTTATCTCAAGCAAGCCGATTGCAAACTCACGATGTCCGAACAGCAAACACCCCACGATGCAAGAAGCAGCAACACCGTCTCCGGAACTCTGTACAGAAAAGCTCAGTCACCCGCTTCGGACAATAGCCATCCAGAGCCTCTGCGAAGTTTGCCGGTGCGAGGGAGACGCCCGTGTCGAATATTTTCAAGGGCATATGGGCGAAGACAGCGAAAGACGGATCATAACGAGATCTGCTGAGCGTAACGACCGGGGGTCGGAGAGAGGACGTAAACTCTTTCGATCCACCACGGATCTAGCCATGATGCTGGAGTCAGGCAGATATCCATCCGCTGCTGGGAAGTGCAACAATGGCACGGCCCCCGCGATATCGGGTCGGGCACAACAAGCAGTAGAGAAAACTTCAGATCTGTTCAGAGGTGTGTTAGAGTGGAAGGATGGAGGTTCTTATAGCAGCGCTCCGAGTGAGCCTTCAATGTCGAGTATTGAGTCGCAAAGTTCTTCGCCACCAGCGAGATTATCTTTTGCGGGTCTTGCAAATAGCTTTGAGAATTAGTGTTTCACCTGACAACAGCTCGACGGAGGTACAGAATTCAGCATGGCTAGCTTTTGCTCAGGAAATGAGTTGTGGCGACTTTGTTGTTTGCGAACAGCGGTAGGGTTAAGTAGTGAGGCTTGTGAAATTTTTATTATAGCGCAAGATGAGAAGATGGCAAGATCGGACAAAAGAAAAAGCTAGATAGTTCAAAGTTCACAAATGCCTCATCGATTGTTTCTGTTGTCCAGTATTTGATCTAATCGCATCGATGGTTGATGATGGTCTTGCGATCTGAGAAGGGACGAGTGTGCAGTGTGGTGAGGGGCTAGTCCTAAATAGGAATTAGTGCAAAGCTCCGGAGCGCATCAATGAGAGAGCTTCAATATATGCTGAGCACACAGCACGACGACAGAGACATTCAACTCTTCGATTCATACCCTCAAGTTGAACTTCTTCCCGTTGTGAATTTGCTAGAGAATCATCTCGGGCGATCGAACCCCTGGAGGAACACCTGCGCCTGGGTGTTCTTTCGTAAGCAGTTGTCGAACTCACCTTTCTTCCTCGACTACCACGATCCTCACGTCCTTAAATCCAACCACGATGTCTACTCCCGAGTCACCAGCGTTTCTAGCGAAGAAACCCACAGTCGCTCCCACCTTCGACGGTGTAGATTTCGCAGACAATCAAGCCGTTGCAAACGCACGAGATGCCATCGTACGAGAACAATGGGTCGGGTTGATGATGCAGAGATTAGTTGGCGAAGAGATGGGTATGCCTTCATCGCCCCAGTCCTGGTTGCATTACAGAGAATACGAGCACGATGTTGTTAGCACTGACTATCATCGTTCTCCGAGTACTGGGGAGGATGTGTAGTGGAGACTTCTTCGCAAGCAAGATTTCGAGAACCGTATGCTGACACGCTGATGATGCAGGGAAATGCTACTTACGTGAGGGCGTCAACCATTTGGAAAAGTGCGGCAAATACAGAGGTACGAGATGAATGGATTGCTTCCGGCCATGCTAGGCAGAGTTCTAACCGAACGATCTATCTAGACCGATACATTCAACTCTTAAAATCAAACAACAACAAAGGTTTCCGTGGGCAACAGCAGAACTACATCCCCGGCGTCGATGGTCCTTTGGGCGGAGCAGAGATTCCTACAGACTATCCTACTGTCCAACAAGCCAAGGGGTCAAAGGGTTCCGATTACAGACCTGGAAACACGAGTGGACAAGGTGGAAATACGCTGTACTAGAGCCAGGTTTCTTGGTAGGCGTCTCTGGAGAAAGAGAGGAATGTACATATCAATTGAGGGCCAATGAAAAAATGTGTAACAAAACAAAACGAAGCGGACTTCATTTGTTGTGAAACACAGCAACACAGCAATAACTGTTTTGATGACTTCTGGGTCTGATGCCCTTCACAAGGGCTGGATCGATTCAGATATGGATCTTGCTGACTTTTCACAGGGTTCAGATCGCTTACGACGGCAGGTTGTCCCTGGAAACACTTTTCATCCTAGTTTATGAATGTTTGGCAACCAGATGGACACGATTTGCAGAGTCAAACAACTCAATTATCCGCGGCTAAAGAACTGAAAGTGATGCCAGGAGCGAAACTTCTGTCTTGTCCAGTCTGGACCATGATCCCCTGTTTACAATTTTCCGAGCTTCCCGCTTTTCTTGGCCGCGAATGTGGCAAGAGCATCCATGAGAGGTGGTGAGAGCGCATCGTATGGCTCGAGCCCGACTGACTTCAGTTTGGCCCGCACCTCATCCATCTTCTCTGGCGGGTAGCCTTGTTCGATCAAGCTGCTCACGAACTGCAAAGTATGTCAGAATCTCTGCTCAGGCTAGCAAGGTGAAACAAGGGGAGAGGGTATGGAGTTGCTTACCGCAGCGAATTGGGGTTCTTGCCAGCCCTTTTCATCGGACAGTTCGGTGTGCACGAATGACAGGCCCTTGAAGGCATGGTCCTTCTTGATGGGCCCGTACAAATGCGCCCCACAGTCCTTGCAAGCGTAGCGGAGGATGGTGGCATTCTCGTCGACGATGGCCAGCTTGTTGCCGTTCTTGGTCACTTCGACTTGGTCGTCAGGGATAACAGCGACAATGGAGAAAAGAGCGCCAGCTGGCTTCCAGCATTGGGAGCAACCACAAGCATGTTGGTGCAAGACGTTGCCCTTCAATTTGACTTCGACGGGATCAGTCTTGCAAAGGCATTTAAGAGTGCCGCCTGAGAAGTCCGGGTTGCCTTTGGTAAGGCCGTTGTCAATCAACGGGTGCAGAGAGCGGGACATGTTGTTTTCGGTTGCTGATTGTCGGTGCTTCCTTATGAAGGATGTATATCGAGTTCTGGGACGAGTAGTGACAGGGAGGAGTGGGAACGAAGAGACGGGAAGGGAACAGTATGCTCTTGTACTCGAGATGACGAAGGACAAGGGGCGGGGAATCTCGGGCCTATTTTGAGCAAAAATTCCAAAACAATCGTTGATCCTTGGACAGTCGGTGAGAAAGTTACCTCTGTTGCTTATTGCCCATACCCGTTGCGAGGACGGCTGAGCTTGAGCACGAGCTTGAGCGCCGCACTTGGGAGAGCATAACGTGTGGGGTAACCCCTGAGGGAGTACAATATCACGACAGGTTCCGCGTCCCAAGGGACCTAGAAGAAGAGTAGTCAAGAGAGGAGAAACAAAGTAGACGAGTTGATTGGCTTGACAACAGCAGGCGCCTCCCTGCCACCCAGTTCTAAATTGGGACGTGTGAGTAGACGGCACTGTTGCTTGTCAAGGAGAGCAGCTGCTGGATGCTACGAGTACGAGGACGAGTATCCGTACTGCAGTAACTATCAGGAAAGGTGAGGGCGGCCTGAGACCACCACCCGATATGACCCCGTCTCCGTCGGCAGTTGAAAAATGCCCGACCTCAATGCCTGATACCTAGGTACCTAGGCATTGACGGGGCGTGTGTTTACACAGAGTCGTAAGTGTAGTGGGTGAAACTGCCCTGGATGTGGTGGTGGTGGGAGAAAAAGCAGTAGCGAGGTGGAGGTGTAGCAAATCAGGTTATGGCTCGGTCTTTTTCTTTTCAGAACTTGTTTGTGCCTCAGCAGCGCAAAAAGGCGCCTAGACCATCTACAATTTCCATTCTACGAGATACCTGATTGTATCCGATCATCCCTTCTGGTCGGGCTCGGATGGGGCCTGCTCGCACCGCACCCCGAGAGCCACTACGGCACGAGATATTGTACAGTGACCAGTAATGCTGAGCCAAAGTGACGCCTTCTTCGCTCCGGAATCTACTCGTTGCCGAGTTCTTCGACAGGTCCACGCTGCAAGAGTAGGATATTCCAAGCACTCACTCGTCGGGACTCGTAGAACTATTATCCGGGTTGCGCAGTGTACCGAGCTTCATTGGACAGGGGGGTCGGATGTCCCGACAACTTACGAGTACCAGAAAGCACACGGCGATGTGAAGAACATAGCTCCAAACTCCGTCCGAGCATTGAGAGAGTGTGTGTGCCGACTGACGTAAGGTACGGTGCGTAGCTAGCTAGGCAAGGCAGCTAGCTACCTAGGTAGCTGGTGATCGGGTGTGTGGAGTGGGGAGGAAATCATAACAGATACATACGACAGCCTTCTAGTTAGCCTAGGGGGAAACAAAGTCGGATTGGGGAAATATCCATCGATTCGAAGGACTTCAAAGTATAATGTTAGCTCACCCTTCCCTATGATTGCGCCATCGCGCTCTCGGGCGGGACAAGGGCCATTCTCGGTATATGGTTAATAGTACTACCGGCCATGGCGTTTCCTCGTATCTCATTTTCACAGCGACGTTCTCAACGGTAAATGACGACTCAGTTAAGGCTCTCCAATAGGGAAATGACAGGTACAACTTAGGCACTGATCGTTTTTCGTTTTTCGATTTTCTCCTACAAAGAACAAAACAAGAGGAAAACCGAAATGGAAACCCCCACAAGATCAGCCTGCCCGAGTTGCTTTGGGCATTCTCAACTTCGCCTCGACGTAGCGAGAAAAGTTAACCACTCTCTGGTCAACATGGCACCAGAACAGATGGCCACATATCAGAACAAAAGGTAAACAGACCAGCCATCCCAGGATCACAATCTTGAAGATCTGCCAGTTCGACAATCCGCCGCCTTCTTCCCACATCTCTGGCTGTGGTAACCTGTCCACCCCCGCGCAAACCCGGTAAAGAAACGGCATCAAACTCAGCCCCAGGATTCGAATCACGTCTAAGTGCGTCAGGTAGATTCCGAAAGAGATCCTGCCAAGCCACTGGGCCAGGGGGCTGGCGAAGACCGAGCCGATAACGGTGTCGGTGGTGTTTGCGACTGTCCAGGTGACAAGGATGGCTCCGAGGCACCTGGTGGCCTCGACTGGATCGCTGTTGCCGCATAAAGAGGCCACGATCCTGCTGACGACAACCGAGTAGCCTGCTGAGGGTTCGGCGTCAGGCTTCATCGACGCAATATTGAGGTAGATCCCGAAAATGAAGGTCGTCAGCCAGGCAGTCGTCGTGGCCGCTTTCGAGCGTGGAACCGGGAGACTGGAAGTCCATCGCATGTATTCCTTCTCAAGATCGACGTCCTCGCCACCCGCAGACTCCAGGTCCATCGGTCCAAGGAGGTGGCTGGTCGATGGCGAAACCTCCGTGTCCGACGCTTTCCCGACAATGTCAATCTCTGCGAGCACCATGCCAGCAAAGAAGCAGAACAGCGCAGGACGGTTGTTCGTGAAGGTGTATAGGCATGCCAGGCAGTGGATAGCCAGCCGGTATCCGGTGCGTATATGTGTGGTGCTGAGCAGGAGGGTGAACAACAACATGCTGCACTTGAATTCGACCGGAATGGTCCAGTGGACGTCGTCGTATTTTCGGACGTCAATCTCTCGCTCGTTCCATGGTACAATCGAGCTATCCACATATCCCCAGCACGTAAGCAAGGCAGTACGAATTTCCTGCCAGAACGAATCTTCCGGTCTTTTCGGCCCCATCCAGATGTCCAGGTAAGACCTGTTGTTCTTGGTGCTCAGAAACGTGTATATCGACGGCAAGACTATCGGAGTTCTTAACAGGAGTGCAGTGATGACGGTGTCGACCATGGTAGGAAGAAACAGTCGAATGCCACGTCGGAATGCCGACGAGGCGAGTGTCGAGTAACATGCCGTGGCCACGGTGCCGCGATTCTGGTGTATCTGAGTCAAAGGCTTGTACGAAAGGACATAACCTGAAATGACAAAGAAGACGTAGACCATCGACTTCCCAGCATACGTCCACGTTACCCACGGCAATTCCCACCATAGGTTGACCGTCGATGCCATCCCGTATGTGCGGTAGCCATAGCCATTGTCGTACGCCCAGTGAAAATTGAACACGAGCAAGCAAGCAATACCGCGCAGTCCGTCCAGGGACGAGATGTGACTCTTCATTTTCGTTGAACGTTATATTCTGTTCAGCACGCATGCAACAGAGAGAGTACTTCCGATAAGTTTCAGCGCAGAGAGACCTCCCTTATGACCTACACAGGTTAGGGGTGCGGGCACGCGTGCTCTTTTCTCAGCTGACAGCTGTCAGAGCGATCCAGGGGTAGAAGCAGACATTCTTGTATACGAGTGGTGTGAGTGACTGGTGTCAGAAAACCACTCTCGCCGCACCGCAGAGACATGAGGCTCTTCACGGCAACTTACAGACCAGCTTCGCTCATTTCATTTGTTGGTACTTTGTAGTGCTACGACCTCAAGGGGAGATAACTTCTTGGTCTGATACAGGTGGGACGTTCGTGTTCAGTCAAAGATACTCATCCCAGCCTCTCATGTTATGTCTATACCAGGTAAACCACAGACGGGACGAACAGACAAGATTTTCAGATCTGTAGGACGACGATGGTAGGATGCTCATTTAAGAAGTTCTGCTCCTCTGAGCAGGCGAAGCAAAAGCCAAAAGCAGCAACTGGTTGCCAAAGACGTCTCAGGTAAAATGACCACGCTGCCTTAAATAATGCACCTGGATGTTGACAGCTTGACGTCTCCTTCAAATCTCCGAAACGAAACAGGAGAGTTGAACCGCGTTAGTGAGATGTCGCCAAGTACGTTCAAGCAACTCTATTCACATACCATCAGATGATCAGATCCAAAGTCGCCTTTACTCCAACTGGCTCCCATTACTCTGCAAACGCAATGTATCTGAGAAGTCCATTGAAAGTGACTTCGTATTGGTGCTCGAGGCTCATGCGCCCAAGCCGCTTATCACAAAATGTATCCTTGCTATTGATCTCTCAGAATTGAGCGAGCGATGAGGATCACCCACTTACCCAGATTGCATCTATCGCAAATGCGCAGTAAGTGCACCTCTGTTATGTTTGCTGCCAGGAATCGAGAAGGCAAAGACTGCTTAATGAACAACCGGGTTGGGCGCTGGCCTGCTGAGAGACAATATCATGTTATGGACGATGGCCAAACACCTATCTTTCAAGATCCCAGCAAAAGCCTTCTGGAACCTAAACAGCATTCGAGAGTTGCCGAGCTACCATGGTCCTCTGGCAGCCCGCGACAATCTTCCAGCTATCTTCGTGATGTCTCGAGGTACATGATGAAAGTGGTGAAATCCACGGGCCCATTGCCGTTAGTCATGGCGCTGCCAGCCTGTAGACGACTGAGAGTCTAGTACCCATGCACCTTCATGTGCCCAGTTCTTTCCACGTCGTTAGACGTAGAGAGCCATCTATATCTATCCAAGTTTACAGCGTGGTGGTGTTCCCAGAGGAACTTCCAGCCGAGGAAACGGAGAGACTTGTCCGTCAGTGGGAAGCAAAGAACGGCCTCGATAGTCATTTCTATTTCCAGGCGATGTCAGGCGTGCACAGCGACCAGCAATGTAGATGGAAAAAGAGAGATGGAGGCGACCCAACCCAGGGCCGAGAGTGCAGCACCTGAGAGGGGAGAGCACATCAAGTAGAGTAGGGATGAATATCAGTTGACTGAACTAGATCCATGTCCAACGTTCTTAAAGTTGTGGGTGTAGTTATCAATCAGCCTTGTGTCCCTTAAGGGGGCGCGGGGAGGAAGCGCCCAGCCAAACCAGCCAAGGTCAGTGCGTCATCCCCGCCCTGTTCCATTTCGTCTTGTTATCTCAGCCTCATCCTCGTCCTCAGTGGCTCCTACATTCCTTGAGTACTCGATACATCTCTGACATCGGGAGTCGTCGAATCTGCAATTGAGATCAAGCCTCTGCCGGGACCTCCAACAATGCCTTTTCCTTTCGTTCTCTCCACCACATCCAATATTTCTTTTCAATCGAGCTTGACGTCTTCTAGTCATCCCTCTCTGCCCTCTGCGGCCACATCTCAGCGAGCTCTCCTTCGTGCCGCGCTGAAGTCGCACAAACGACTGTCTCCCACAGACCAGGCCAGTGACATTCCGTCTCTTGCCTCCATCATTCACAATTACCTCCGCTACCTGCTAACCTTAGATCTCGCATTATCCGGTAAGCCTGTCGCCGGGGAGGAGATCCACATTGCATTGGCCAAAGAACCCGAGATCGAGTGGCGTCCTACTCTCAGCTCTGCATCCATTCCGGGGCGTGAGAGGGATCGCGTCAAAGGTAGAGGTCTTGATTATGACATCTTCTTTGTCCACCACACCCTCGCTCTGGTCCACCAGCTTGCTGCCAGACAATCTCTGTTAGGGCTGTATGCCTCTGCAAACCCCAGCCCTGAGCAGCGTGCAGCACTGGTCCAGAATGCTTCCAAGTCGTTGAAGACTGCCCACTCGATACACTCCTACCTGCTACTCAGAACAAATTCCTCCAACGACGGTCCGCCAAATTTCCCTCCAGGTGCGGTCGACATCTCGGCAGCCGTTCAGTCTGCTTTGCGACATCTGACACATGCGGAATTCGACCTACTCTGCGTTCTGAAGGATGATCCATATCCTGCTCTACTTGTCCAATCCCGAAATAAGGATGACAGAGAATGGATGATCAGAGCTCCGCAGATACCGAAGGTGCGAGCTCAAGTTTTGACCAGACTATGCATCGGAGCAGCAGAGCATGCTTCTGCAGCCGCCGTCGCCCTCAAGGTCGAAGCATCAAAAGTCTCCAAGGATTTGCTGGATTATTGCGACGGAGTTCGAAGGACGTCGAGGGCCAAGGCCTGCCGGTTCCAAGCTCTAGATGAAGACACGGCTGGCTCGACTGGTAGAGGCATCGCATGGCTCAAGGCCGCGTTGAGTGAGATTGGAATCGAACCGCCCAAGGAAAGCTCGAAATCAGCCGGTCTCGGGCGATTGAAAGCCTCTTGGAATGAACGACGAGAGGACAAGCGGATCGAAAAGGGAAGCCCGAATTGGGGCCTAGATGGCGGTAAGCTGGAAGAAGGACGCATCGTGGAGTATCTGTATGAGAAGATGTCCAAGGAGAATGACACTATCAACATTCAATTGATCCCTGACTGGAAGCCTCTGCTCTCCTTGTTACCAAGCGGAATGAATATGCCCATGGACGACAAACGAAAACCGGACTTCTTGGAAGAAGCTGAACTTGCCGCTATGAGAGCGCCGCCAGAAGATGATGACTTCAAGGACACGGCCAGCTCCGATGAAGAGGAAGGTGGTGATAGGCAGCCGGTTGGCGCATTCCCAGGGACACATCAGGAGTATGGGGGAAGCGGGACAGCATATTACTGAGAACGAAATGACGTTAATGCGACCATGATAACAGCCTGCCATGAAACAAGCACAGCTGCGGTTGCTATCGTTCGATCATTCTGCCCTCAGAGATGATATCGAAAAGGCCGACGACAGGGAGTCCTTCACTTTCACTTTCACATCACACTTTGCTGGGATGCTGTACTCTTTCACCAATGCCACGATTCCTGGCGCACAGGGCATAGAAACCGAAACAGCAAAAAAACTAACCACTCTTGGTCAGGAAACCTCCTCTGATCCCCAGGGTATAATCCAGACCTTTTATCCTCGCCTAAGCGTTGATCTGGGCCCTGGCTCCGCACCCACCTTAGTGGTGAGTGGGAATCGACCTCCAGATATTTTTTTGGTATCTCAGACTGCTTTCGAAGCAAAGGCGAACACCCTCAAGCCGACGCCATACCACTACGACATGGCGACGGCGAGTGCGAGCCCCTTTGCTCCGAGAAGGCTGCTGTTGAATACAGATTTCTTGAATACAAAAGATATAGTGACGGTTTTCTGAACTCTCAGCCTTGTCACGTGCTCGCACAGCCTTGCGACGGCACCCACCTGAAAACGGCCGCGCCCCCTTTGGCGAAGTGTTTCACGGCCCGTTTCATGCATCCATCCTCGACCTCTACGCTCCAATCACCGTACCCAACACCAGGGTCACACACGACGATTATAGGAAGCCCTTGTGTGACGACTTGTCTCAAGTCGACGGCAATCCACCGTCGCTCCAGCATTCAAAGGCCGTCCGCCACACCGACCGTGTGCCTGAACTGATCGTCGGACTGAATGTGTAACTACCGAGGTGTAACCCGCACGGCAGACTTGTCCGCACCATCTCCCGTGGTTGGAGGGAACGTGACGAGTTTCCCTCGATATCGAAGAGAGCTAAGCTGACAGGCATGTCGAAGCGTGGGGAGTGTGGGAGCGAGGACAAGCCGTGACCTGTCTGTGACCGTCGAACTACCACAGCTGGGATCATGATCTTCGGATGGAGTCGTCCTCCAAAACGATTAATCCCACTTGTCGGATAGCACGGGCATCGAATGCGCAACTCTTACCGTGCCCAATCTTGGCGGCTGGCAAGCTCTGTCAGAAGTCGAGGTATATTAAGGTGAAATGGCGCACTCTCGGCCCTTCTTCAGAGGCAAGTAGAGGTTTTGAAAGAAACAGCCGACTGGTGATTCCCAGTCGATATCAGATATCACGCATCAACGATCCATACTTTTGCAGTATATTGTCAAGACTGTCCAGCGACTTTCAGCAACGCAACACGACCGCGGAACATTATGCTGCTGTTTCGACCACTGTGCGCTGTCCTGTTGTGCCTCTTCGCGTCTGTCCCTTGTGGCTCTGCGGTTCCACTCTCTTCAACGACACATATTCTCCCTGACATCACGATACGGAATGTCATTGTGCAACCAGCATTGACGTCGTCGACAAGGCTTCCAACCGCCGCGGTAGCTCAGTTTGTACAGTTTACGCCAGCGCCGAGCGAGGTCGCGACGACGAGAAATGCTCGAGATGGCGGCCACGGCAAACGGAAAAGTTGAATTGTCCCTCTTCTCCCAACTCGACATTGAACTACATGTGGCATGCGTGTGGATCATCTCTGAGTTGATCGACGTCTGACCTATACCGGTATAAGTCACCAAGACGGGGGAGAGAGGTGTACCGACCCTTCCTATACGATGGACTTTCGTTCGTCTTTCTGCTACGCTCGTTACAATCATGTCAGAGGAGGGGAGGAGGTCTCAGGAACATTCGGTCTACGAAACGAGAACAGCATCTAGTCATCTATGACCATCCCACCACTTTGATCATCTCCGACCGGAATCTGAAATTCTATCGGACGGCGTAGATTGATGGTACTGTCTGTACATGCCGTCGGACCTCTCGTTTCATCAACCGTTCACAAACGTGCCGTCCCATGCACTCTTTTCTGTCCCATTACAGCACAGAAACAGTCCCTCCACTTCAGTGCAGCACAGTCCAGTTCGGTTCAATACAGCTCAGCCCGGCACGGCACACTACAGGCCAAGGTCCAGTCTCTTCCCATCGCGACTTTGACTCCTATCAACCCTCACCACTGCTGCTGCTGTAGCTGCTACCGCTCCTCAGCGCGTACAGTATTCGTCCGCCCAACTTTCGGAAATCAAGTGACTCGGAATACCGACCGGGTTTGACGTGGTCACGGGTCTCAAGAGACGTACATATATATCTAGGGACATACACTGCAAGCGGGACGCGAGGTATTTGAACGTACCGTATCGAACGAGACGGAATGTGCACTCAGACGGTCCACATCGTATGTACTAGTTAGGTATCCAGTAGACGTTATCTCCTTCTATATTCCACGAAACCATCAACGTCTCGCCTGACGACGTCCGCGACGTTCGTTATACCTTGTTTGTGGTTTGATTTTTTTATTTCATTCTTGCTTTCATGACATATGCAACACAATTTACAGACACCCCCCCAACTAGTTAGTTAGCCTTGCCCAGCCCAGCCCAGTCAGTCCCTCACTGAAAAGCTAAAGCTACGACCTGCTACTACCTTTCTGTCCATACATACATACATGTACAAGTAGACTTGCAGAGACCAGCGCCAGTGGGACGCCGGGGATATTGAGACACAACCGAAGAAAAAGATATGATGAGACGCCATAGAGTACATCCATGGGGTCAACTGAACAAAGACCAAAGATCTTCAAAGTCATGTCTTTTGTTTCCTGCTTTCTTTAGGTACGGAGTATTCTCTTTCTCCTCTTTCTGCTCTTCGAATGATGAGTTAGAAGTCTAGTCGAGTAGAGACCGAGCATCAACAACGACAATCAACAAAGTCGAGATTCTTTGCGAACAGTGCACAACAACAACAACAACCACGACCTTTCACACCTCCACCTTCACCTCCATCTCGTGTCTGCCGCGCGCCGTCGATTGTCGACTATAGGACCTCACCCACAATCTTGGCTGCCTCTTTATACGTAGCCAACAACTTCTCGCACTTCTCTCTTTCTTTCTTGATGCCATCATCCTCATATAATAGCTCCCCAAACAGTTCTTCCTTGTACAGCTCGCTCACCAGGCGATTCTGAACTTCGTCCCTGCTATGGTTGACGAGCAGATGCATGATGGCCTTGGGAACCTGGTCTGCAATCGTCTCACGGACGATGTTGAAGTAAGAGCTAATGAGGCGGCGGATGAGTTCGGTTTCCAATGCTTCTCGATCAGTCAGGACCGGTTCTGCCGACTGTTCGGGCTGTAGCTCAAGTTAGTGACAATCTAAAAAGAAAGTTAGGTAACGGCAGAGACTTACGAATAGTGACGTCGATTCGCCATACTCTGATTGTGCATATTCATCATTCATGGGAGGGGGGAAAGCAGGTGATCGATCGGTGAAGCTGCCCCTATCAGATCGTCGGATACTCTGACTGAAGCTCGGTTCCACATTGTGGCTGACATGTCTCGAAGTAGCAGATGAGTTCGTTGGTGGCATTGAGGGTAGGCCCGATTGCAGACCATTTTCTTTACCGAAAAAGTAGTTTAGGAAAGAGTCTCGAGCGCCACCAGTGCCTCCTGCGGCAGCAGATATGCTGCCAAAGCCATTTTCTCGTTCTCGTGCCACGGCTGGAGACATACTTCGGCTCATGGCAGGATGCTTGCGAACAGGCAGAGCGGTTGCTTTGTCGTCTTGCTCGGCCTCCTCATCGTCCGGGGTGGCTGTGCCATTGACGCCGCCAAGCTGCTTCATTCGCTGCTTGTCACGTTTTCGTCGTTCCTCTGCTTGGGCCGCTCTCTTATCCTTTTCATTCTTATTCTGTATGACAGAGGACATGGCTGCTGCAGCTCCAAGGAAATTAGGATGATTGGTGTTGATATATGCTCGCTGAATTGCAATCAGAGATTCGACGTAGCTCGAGGCAGGGCCAAGACGTTCTCGGAGAAGATCCGAGACAACCTCGATAAGCTTGCCTTGTAGTTTTGGAAATCTTGAAAGTTCCGTTGATCCACAAGTATGGCAAATCTTGATCAACTCTTCGTAAACCAACTCGACGCATCGTTGACTAGGAATCTCCAAGAGTTTGATCTGAGGCTTCACCAAAAGGTCAAATGCCAGTTCAGGAACAAACAAACTTGGTCGGGGACCGGTAGAGTTTCGGATTGCCGTCCGAATGTCTAAGACGGAGAGATTATGGGTAGGATCAATAGTTTCCAGCGAATTTCCAAAAACCGAGTTGAAGATGTAATATATCCGAGCACCACCACAAAGCTCTTTTGTCGAAATTTCTGATGACGTGCCGTCAATGGACGAGATGAAGGCATTGGCGAAGCGAGTCATCAGCTGCAGAATCAATGAACCGCGATGTTCTTTTCCTGCAAATTGCTTGCTGCCGTAGCTTGCAAGCTCTTGTTGCGTCTGGCCCATCAGTGTATTTAGTCTTGCCTTGATGTCAGGAAGTCTGTCTCGAATGTGGGCCATCAGGGTGGTGTTTAGCGTCTTTGCAAGGTACTGTGTTCCACACCGCGTCGCCATGTTTCGGTATGCAGGGTGATGCCTGAAGAATTCCGCTTCGGACCTCAGGGCTTCGGACATTGGTTTGTTGGTTTGAATATCTTGTTGTGATCGATTCACAACACCAATGAAGCCCAATTTTAGCGGATACACGCGACCAGACAGAATATCCAAGGCGTTTGTACCATGATCCATAAGATCCAATTTTGTCAGGACACCAATTGTCCTTCTTCCCATTGGGTCAACATGTCGCGCGAGCTTAAGGGCTTCGGAATTCACGATGTCGACGTTCGCAGGGGAGACAGCAAGAATGATGCTGTTTGGTTTGGCGATGTATTCGGAGATCAGGGTTCTCGTCTGCTTTTCGATGTCTGTAGGCTGATCACCGATAGGAACTTTGGTCAAACCGGGCAGATCGACCAGTGTCAAATTGAGGACATGTGGAGAGAAGATCTTGAGGTTGATGGGCTGTCTGTTGATGCCCTTGTTGTTGCCAGCTATTCTAGCTGTCTCGTTCTCGATCTCAGCACGGACTTGATTGAAGTTCGAGAACTTGCGACCTGGTATATGGTGAAATTCTGCCCATTCTCCGTGCTCGGCCACGCTGGCAGCAGAGTGCGGAACATGGACCTCGTCGTTGTTAGCGTCGCTGTCTTCATCAGGAGGAATATTAATGAGCTGTAGAATCAAAGGGCGACGTGTGACAATGCCACTTCCCCGAGGGAGAAAGTCCCGTCCAACGATATTTTCGAGAACAGAAGATTTACCCGAGGACTGGGAGCCGACGACGACTATCTGCGGAAGATCGAGAGAGTCATTGCCAATGGTATTGAAGACCAGGTCTTGGAGCTTGTTGACGGTTCGGAGAAGGTCATCGCCGAGGGTGGTCATTGTCGACGACCGTGTCCGATCGGACTCGTTTCACAAGACGAAAGCTGGCGACGCGACGGCGAATTGGAGTTGGAAGGTTGGTGGAAAATCAGTAGTGGGCGTTACAAAGAATGTCTCGCCAGGAAACAAGCTGAAGAAGAGAAGAAAGGAAAGAGGAGGTCCTGGTGAGTTGGTTGATTAGATGGCTAGGCACATGTTTACTTGAATTCGGTACCTGGGACTTTGGGGGTGTAGAAGAAAACGCGCAGGAGGCGCAGAAAGGCTGCGATCGGGAGAGATTGGGGTGGCTTGAGAAATTGCTCCGTCTGACAGTTGCTATGTCTTCGCGATTTTGACGTGGATTGCGGAACGATACCTTGCCAAGTAATTCGGTCAGACACCTGGGTTGCAGCCACCCGCGGCCTGACGTAGTTGCATCACAAGAGCAAGTTCTCGCTTCTCTACAACAGTGTGTCCGCAGTTCGTCCTTCCATCTCCAGGCCCAACGAGGCTTGTCCTTTCTGCGGGGATCGCAGGGCACATTACGACATGGTCACGGCATTGCTACTTGTTCTCACAAACCTCACATCTTTCAAGCCTCATTGGTAAGACCGTAGACATTGAACGCTGACCACTACTTGTCCATCCAACCCTTGAAGATACGTGCTCTCACCTGGCAGATAATGCTGGCGACAGGTCTAGCATATGGTTGCCTCCTTCTGGCCACCGCAATAACATCAACAGCCTCACCCGTTCACCGAGATCAACAGATTTTGGACTTCCCAGACGCAACCATCATAGAGCCCGACTTCTCCCAGACTTCCAGCATCCGAGACACACTTATCGCAAACGAGGTCATTGGGGATGTCCTCGACGATTTCGAACCTTCATACTACATCGAAGTGAACTATCCTTCCACCCACGACAAAGTCGTCCTCGGCAATGATATTCCCGTGGATGCTGTCTCTAAGCGGCCAGTCTTCAACTTCTTCTCCCTTAAGCCTCATTCCGTCGAAGCGAAGAGCTCAACCTTCACCCTCGTTCTGACCGATCCAGATGCAAAGTCCCGCGATAAGCCTAAATGGAGCGAAATGTGCCACTGGATCCTGACCAATTTGACCACACCGACCCCTGGACCGCCCCCGGAAACCCACAACGCCAAACCAGGAGAAATCATGGAGTACTTGCCTCCGAGTCCGCCGCCAAAGACCGGAGCTCATCGTTATGTATTCGTCCTTTTGGTAGGAGAGTCGTCAGATCTGAAGGCACCAAAGGACCGTAAGCACTGGGGGTACGGTAAGGTTCGACACGGGGTGCGAGATTGGGCCGAAGAAAATGATTTGAGGGTTGTGGGCGCCAACTTCTTTTTTGCTCAGAATGAAATGCAGTAAAGCCGGGTACTCGATCAACTTGTCCTCATGTACTGTACTTATAGCACAAAAGTGTCATCGAGCTTGACTTCTTCAGGTTGCCTCCCTCAGGAGGCTTAATTCAGCAAGACTTTGCGATACAGAGTGCATTGCCTCCCTTCCCTGACCCAACTGAGTCTCCCGATGACTTGACAACGTGACATCGGCTGCTTCCGCTGCGAAAAGCCACGGTTTCATACGCCGTGTCACTTCGTCGCCATCACGCTCTTCTCGAGCCTCAGATTTGGGCCCAATGATGGAAGCAGCATGCTCGAACCTTCCCGACCGAGCAAGAATAGGAAATGCCTGCAAAAGTTGGCTCTCGTCACTAAGTTTGTCCAGCATATTCGTCGTCGCTCGTAGTTCGCTGTCGAGCTGTTCTCGTGTCAATGTGAGATATGCCTTCACAACAGAGTGCTGTTGTAAACTTGGGAGCAGATTCTTCTCAATATTGTTGAGCATAGCGACGCCACTGGACGCCTTTGGGCCCATGGTACTGTCGTCGTCCCCCTTGTGTGTTTGCCGCTCACTGTCATCCGCTTCATTCGGAGGTAGAGGAGCCCTGAGCTTGTCGACAGCCTCAATAACTCGCTTTCGTGCAGTTAGATACCGTTCATATTGTTCGTCAATCATTTCATCCGTGACGGCAACTCCGTTCTGGTCGTCAGGCTCCTGAACAGCCTTGTTGCTGTCGCCATGCGGACCGACATCGTTTTGACACTTCTCCAAGCTCTCCTCGAGCCATGTCGTCAGATACCGTCGTGTGGTCAACATCGCCCGAACCCGCTGCTCAGGAACAACGCCATATTCACCCGACTGCGCCCTCTCTCTGGCTTCGTCCAGCTTTGCCCTCTCAGCTTTTGCTTCAAAATGAGCATGGACAACAGCCATTTCGAGAGCCTTGACATGCCTCTTTAGCGTTTCCTCAAGCACGCCGATGTCGTGTCCAACATCGGACGTCACAGCGAGGTGTTCTTGAGTAGCAGGTGGTCGGACTTCCCATGTGACCAAGTGACGCGAACTTTTAATCTTTTCCAGCTCGTCCTTCAGCACAACGAGGGAAGTGTTCTTCTTCTGCAGACTCCGTAACTCGATGTGTCTATTGAGCAACGTCCTGGCATCATTATCTGAATCTTGGACGTCTCTATCGCTAGGTTGACTACGTCTCCGTCGTTCGGCGACCGCGTCTTTGTACTTGCGTTGAGCTGCCTGGTTTTCTTCAAAGGCTGTCGCATATTCAGCCTTGAGTTTCTCCAATCCACCTTCAACTGGAGGGCTCTGGGCTGGATCCTTCGTAGCGTTTGATTGCATGGTTGCTTATCGAACAGACTTACATCGATTCGGCACGGATGTGAGACCCAGCCTCGACTCTTGTGGCGAACAACCTGTCTCTCAGAAATGTCTTCCGAACTTTGCAGCACTGATAACTCAACCCAAGCCCACAGCTCTAGAGTATCTACCCGTTAACGCTATGTGTTGTCCTGGTTTGAAGATTTTTCACAAGACGCGTTTGCTTGCCGCTCCCCGCAAGCCCACCTTCACCGCCCCTTTCCAAGCCGCTGTCAACATAGCCGAGTACTGTTTCGAGTCTCTACCTGACACGATAAAGTAGAGGAAAGGTCTTGTTCATTGATGGGATACTGTAGACATCCACGAGTTAGTGGTAGTTAGGATCGGGGTTGGGGTTTGTGCTAATTTGGCTTAGAGCGATGCCGAGGTCTCAAAATCCGAGACGCGCGCAAAGGTACCTGTAGTCACCCTTGTGCTGTTGCTAAAGTATCTCAAGTGTGATTGATACGTAATGTCACAGACTACGCATAGTTCTACGCCATCTCTGATATGATCAACGTTTTCCTAGGATTATCTTCGGAACCTTCGTAGGCCAGAACTACCTTTCCATCTACCAACCTTTCTTTACCGGTTCGCTGTTGTTCGAAGCCAGCCTTGCCTTCAAGCATACTGAAAATATTGCTTTTTCAGCTTATTGCATGAAGACAAAACAGCTGTTTGTGGATAGGAAGATGCGGTCGGATCCATCATGAGATGGTTGCTGATTCTGGATAGTTGCCGGCCACTCTGAAGCTGGCAACGAGGACAAGTACTGGAGCCACTGGATTGCGTTTGAAGTCGATTCAATTCTCGTCGGTATATGCTTCTCAATCTCGAACATACGCGAGTTCGGGCTGCCAAAAACATCCCAGGTATGCTACTTGAGTCTGCCAGTGATACTTGGGAGAAGGCCCGCAAATATCCCTTGCTGTTGGCAAGTGGAGAGAATGCAAAGCTGATGGAACCTGTCAACGCCATCAATGACTGTTCAAGGTAGGGCACAGGAGCAGAACGTTGGTGTAATGGGTGCAGTTTGACATCCATCGACCGTCAAAAGGCTGAGATATCTTCAAGAGCTCAACCCGAAAGCCGCTTTCAGGCGGCGAAAGCGGGCTCATAATTGCTGATGTGTTCTCTTCGGGTTAACAACAGATAGCTGTGACAGTGGCGACTAGTCTATCGCGCTGCTGCGATGCTGCTGCGATGAGATACTCACCCCCGAGTCAGCAGGACGCAATGTTCGTGCCATCATCCGTCACTCCAGTTTGGTGCTCGCCTGCAAGCGGTCCCTTTTGGAAGAATGGAGGTGGTGCGTCGACTTTGTTGGCTTGGTGATTTATGGCAGAGAAGAGGAACTCACCTCAGCGGCTGAGATCGAAACTACTTCCAAGGGGGGTCGAAAGGAGAGAGCAATGTAGGCTGTAGCACGACTTGGTTTCTTCGCTCTGACACAGCCTTTGAACTGGGATAACCTTGCACAGGTTTGCTTGCAGGGAACTTCTTACCTGGAACGACAAAGGACTCTTCCATCAGAGGCAGAGGGTCAGTAAGTAAATGTGCTGCAGGGAAGGAGCTTCACTGTGCCTTCTGCCCCTCCTCCATTCACCTTCTTTCACAACCAACCCTCTTTCTTCGCAGTTGCTTTCATCATCCTGCTTTTTCCTGATCATCTCTCTTGAATCTTCCACTCAAACCGATCGGCCTACTCAACTTTCCATCTCTTCACCACCATCTCTCCGCCGCAGCCATTCGAGAAAAGTTTGCTCAACCACTCGTCGGAATCATGGGTCGTTGGGGCCATCGTAAGCCCTCACGCTCAATGCCGATATCAGCCTCCACTGACTCCTTTACAGGGATGTTCGAGGGAGACTATGATTTGGATCTGAAGGGAGATGTCGTCCACGCCATCGAAAACAAACTCAAGGCCAAATCTATCGCTTTCGAGGAAGGACATCTAGAAGAACTCATGGAAAGAATGTGCAGGATGAACAAACAACTGAGTGAACCTTCCCAAAAGCTTCGTGATCATGTCAACACCATCAGCGATGAGTTGTTTGAAGATTCTCGTCAGAATAGACACCCCTTGTTGGCTGGAGACGAATATCCTACTGTCATACTTGGGGCCGTGATGATGGAGGCAGGTCTGAGAATTTCTCCGGAGAACATGACATACCTTCGTCAGGCGGTAGACAAGGTCTCAAGTGCTAATGGGTACCGTCTGCCAATCTGTGACCTTGGATTTCGTGACCCAGGCAAAGCACAGTTTCTTGCTGCCCTCGGTCACTACCGAGATGGCGAGCCACGAGACTTCTATGGACCTAGGCATGTTATCGCCTCCCTCCTGATGTCGGATAAGAGCTAACCTTGTTGACGCTAGCTGCTTTTACTGCGGCCATATCAATCAGGACCTCAAGCCGCAAGTTCTCATGAAATGCGGTCGTTGCAAGGAAGTTTGGTACTGCAGCAAAGGATGCCAGCAGGCGAACTGGAAAGACCACAAACTCATCTGCCATAAGGACGGGGTACCTGAACTCGGCTATGGAATCATGAACGTCTGAACACCGTGAGGTCGGAATGCTTGAAACCGAAAGTCAGTTCCACGGCATAGGAGAAGAGGTAGAGAAGTACATTTCTGGTCCCTCTGTGTATGAGTTGAAGCTACAGCACGATGGAAGAAAAGTTGAATGAACATGGTGAGAGAGAAGCTGGACAAGAGAGTGCTGAAATACCCCTGGCTTTACGTACCCAACGGGTCCAGGTGTGGTTAAGGGCGGAAGTATTATTCGACTACGGATTACAGTGCCTTTCAAGGTGTGCTGTGGGTGTTGTAGTCTCTCAGCTCCCTAATGCTCTTGCTTCGGCGAAATCAAAGAATAAACTTTGCTTACGAGCAACAAAACCTTGCGCAAACCTTTGAACTAACGTGCCAACTAGTGTGTCCATGAACGCCTTATTTGTTCCACGCTGTAATATACAATAGTCGAATGCCTTCCTCAATCATATCACACAAAGACCATACTCTCCATGACCAGTAACCGAGCCGCCGGGGTTCCTTTGGTAGCTCTTATTTATTTTGAATGTAAAGGAGATCTTGCCCAGCTTCGAGCATAACCGTTTGAAGTTCTGACGAGAGAGGAATGGTGGAAGACGAACCATGGGATCTCTGTGATTGAAGACTGAGAACTCCTCGAGCATAATGTGCGTTGCCCAGCTACTATTATCCTCCGTATCCTCGATCAATGCTGACGTGACACATCTAGTATTACTCTTACTACTCTAAAGTAGAGGCCCATCCAACAAGCTGTCATCGCAGACGGGTGAGGATTTTCACCCTTGACAGACTACCCAGGTAGACAAGCCGCAGCAATCCTTCAACTCCACGTAGTTGCGCAGATAGACTCAGCTCAGAGGTCTTCATTCCGAATCCCCTGACCAGCCAATTCTCGAGGGCCGTCATGTAGAAGCACGCTCCCGGGTCTTGTGCCTAGTATGCTCAACATTGCTCCTTCCGTAGCCGTTATCAGGAGACCCCGAAAAGAGCCCTGAGGTAAGACGTCTCCTGCCACCCTGAACTCCGCACGGATCACGAAAAGCGTGGCTCGAGGTGGGCTATGTTCTTGAGAGGAGGACGGAGTGGTTCTACTGGAACGGAGACCTCGATTGATAGGTGGGTAGCCAGTTGATGTATGCATCGTCGCCTTTCAATATGTGTCCTGGGAGGCTCGGTCTTGTGCTTGGAGACAGTGGTGTAGAACAGCGGTCCAGATGCAATGCTGCGTTCCTAGGCCTTAATGCATGAGGGCCTGGCATTACTTCCGAGGAACGGAGAGACTCGTACAATGAACCCTGCTGTTTGGAGGGGGTGTGCTTGTTGCGGTCACAGTCACGAACGGGGTTATAGGCAGGTGTGCGCGGGTGATGTTGCAAGCCGGAATTCCCCCCTTCAATCCTTCTTCGGAAGATGACTCTTTGCGTCTGCCAGTTGTCTTGTAAGTTCTCTCCCATCGTCTCCATCGGTGCCTTCGATCTCGATGCCTCGCTCCAGCCACTCGACCGCGTCACTCCACCGTCCCATCTCCATGAGGCACCTGCCACCGACGATATAGGCTTTCGGGTTACCGGGGATTCTTTCGCCGTTGGGACCCTGGCTGGGACCTCTTTTGCATTCGAGGCTGCATTCCGCATCCTTGAGGCCTTCTGGAAACTTTTGAACGCCGGCATTCGCAGCGGCGCGAGAGAGATACATCAAGGCCAGCTCTTCTCTGGCAAGACCCATGGGCTCCCAGCCGGGCCTGGCAGCTGCCATGTCAATGGCTACACCGAGGAGTCGGATGGCGTCCTCGTGGTTTCCCTTTCGGGATGACTGTGCAGCGGTGTCTCGCAGTTTTTGAATGTTGGCTGACCGTTTGGGATGGACGGGAAGCGGGGGCGGAGGAACATTGTTGGGGGTTTCGAGGGCCTTCATTGCGGAATGGAGGCTGTTGACCTGCGCCACAGCGTCCTGTAGCGTCTGGTCCGTCGAAAGGATAGAGATTTGTTTCGTTTGTGGGTCGATCTGGAGTGGAAGGTGAGTGTAGGTTTCGAGGGCATCTTCTGTCGAAGCCATGGTTGTTGTTGTTGCGCGAGATGAGTCGACACTTCTGTAGAAGGGTAAGGATACAGGAGTCAGAATCTGGAGCTAGGGCAGAATATTGTCGAAGAAGGATTTCCTGGTTGCCAGAGAGGAAGGCGTTGAAGGGGACGATCACGAGTAGCCCGCTCCGAAACGTGTTCACACTGATGAATTTACTCCGCAAGTTGGTTGGAGACCTCAAAACAAGCCTTGCTTACCTAATTCACACTCGTGGCCTGACTATCTGGCTGGACTACCAGGTGGGTGAAGCCTCCTCTGCGTGGACCTTGAAAAGAAACTCCGAGAATGTTACAAGCTAGCTAGAAGACAGACAGATCCTGGTCACAAGGGAAATTGTACATGCTATCCAGTGCCAAGGTATATACGGGCGCCGTTCTATAAATCATCCCAAACTATCAACTATCCAGTCTGGCTCGGCATCTTCTTCATCTGGATCATGAGAGAGAAGCGACGTTTGTGAGAGTGGACTATTATTGGAGTCAGTCTCGATTCGCTTCGTACCCACCTCGGGGTCAAGTATCTCGGGGTTAGGCAGTGCTTTAGGCTCCGTCTCTGCTTCTGGCTTTTCCCTCAAAGGTTCTGCTGTGGTATTGTTCATACTTGGATCTGCCGCGTCTGCGGTTGCTGTGCCAGAGGGAGATACAGGTGACTCTTGTTGAGATCCGGTAGTATCTTGTTGAAATTCGGTTTTACGATGGATTTCTTGTCGTGAGTCCATAGAGACAACATGATAAGGCAATGTTGGATCCGTGTCTTTCTCGTCTCCGTGGAGGAAACCGCCTCCGTTTTCGCTGGCGTTTGCATCAGGAGTAGGGCGACGCTTGTGTAGCTGAGGCTGGCCTAACGTCATTTGTGGGTTTGTATTTGTCCCTTCATTTAGTTCACCTTCGTCTTCCAGGATGAATCCCCCACCAGAATTAGCATCATCGTCTTCGAAAAGAGATTCTGTGCCATTCGCACCGTCCTCGTCTTCGACGATGAAACCACCGCCTTGACCTTCGTCTCCATCGTCACCCTCATATTCACCTCTGGAAAGAGATATCGCATTAGATCTAGACTGATTCCCACGTTCTTCACTCCAGGGAGATGCCATTTTATGAGGCGACCTGACAATGACAATGTCCTGATGTATCACTTCGGGAGGCAAGAGCTGATCGATAGGCTTCAACCTTGCCAAAACTGCTTCAGTGTCTGCGCCGGGAAACTTGGCACTCGGCTGGCCCTGCTCTGCAGCCTCAGGGACGAAGCCGCCACCATCATCTTCTGTTTTTTCTTCATAATCTTCGTCGTCATATTCGTCGGCTTTGTCTCCAGATTCTTCATCACTGTTCCCATAGTCTCGATGGACTCGCTCTCGCACGCGTAAAGCCTGAAGCCACCTCTTCCACAGACCAAGGACTACCCGGCTTCGCTCAGCTTCCGCTTCGTCACTGGCTTGAGATTCTAGCCCTTCAATCACACTGATCACGGCGCTTGTCATGTCTAGACTGACAACCACGCCATCAATCACCGCTGTTCCTTGTCGGCCTTTGAACTCAAACCCGGTCACTGCATCAGCGTAGTCAATTCCAAGAACCCGAGCAGATTGAGCAGCGAGAGGGTGGCGTATATGAACAGCACCGGCTGGAATCATCGTGGGAACGTACACATCCAAATTACCATATCCGTTCTTTGGGACCTTGCCGTCGACCACTGGAGGTGGTTGATAGAAGCTGGTCTGGTAGTCTGCGTACAAGGGGGCGCCTTCTTGTCGTCCATCTGCATCCGCACCATCATCCAAATCTTCGCCAGGCTCTGCCAACGGGTGATTGTGCCTCTTCTTGGACAAGACACGTTTTAAAGGCTGTTCTCCTTCGTTGACATCTTTTCCTCGTCGGTACCAAGCATCGGCGGTACGACACAGATGTACATCACGTCTGCGATAGACACTTTCCAGCTTTGCGTTCTTGCTAGGTCCAGCACTGACTTTGCCCACCTCGTGCTTAGGGTGTATGACTTCGTTCATGCGCAGATGTCGCTCAAGGACATAGACGGGGTGACCTTTGAAATCTTGCACGTTGCGCGGCATGGGCTCGTTTTGCGTCCGTTTGTTCAGAAAGACATCCTCAATCACGTCTCGGTCTTCTTCAAACGGCTTCCGGAATGTCCGCATTGTCCTGTCCCACCACTCTTCTCCGCCCTTCGTGCTCTCTACTCTCTGCTTGCGTGTCTTGGCATGGTACCATTCTGTATACCGCCTCGTCACGTCTTTGGCGGAGCCATCATCCTCGAACGCAATCACGTAGGTCATATTGTTCAACTGGTCGGACGCTGGTGGCTCGAAGCCTCTCTTTGGTTTGTTGATGGTGCCGCGGACGAGGGGGTCAAGAGGGATCCATGTTGCTATCGATGGAGAGTATGCTTCGACCCAAAATATGGGATATGGAGAATCGACAATCTTTTTCTTCTTCTTAGGCGAAATGCTTCTTTCAGACTGCATGATTGTGGTAGTGCCTCCCATTGAAGTATAATCTTGAGCTGGAGCATGATAGTATTGCGGTTTGGGTTTCATGGTACTCTGACCTTTGGCGACACCGGAGAAGGGCAGAACCTGAAGTGAGCATACCAATCTAGCGTCGACAGCGATTGAGCGAAGTAATGCGCAACAGAGCTGAGCTCCCAAGTCACGCGAGCCAGAGCGTGAGTGTGCTGCGGCTCTGAAATCGTCAAAGTCTATCAGGTCTTCAGCATCATCGCTCTCCTTTAGAACGTCCACATCGTCCTTCCAATGTGCTCGACGCATGCCCCTGACTGTAACTTCCCATTGTAATTTCCATAACGCACATACTTCTTCGATTCCTTTCATGAACGAATGGTTTCGTTGATATTGGGGTTTGGAATCGTCTACATGAAGTAGAGAGGTCACCTTTTTGGGGACGAGTGGCTTCAGAATAGACTGGACCGATGGACTCTCACACCACCTGTTACGGCAGCTCAAATGACCCAGTAGACAAAGTAGATGCGCTTTGTGAACCTCTAGACGGAGCTTTCGTTCTGCAGGGCTCACGGGCTTTCGGCGTGGCGTGGTACGACGTGGTGCATCGAGATTTGTTTTTGATAGATCGAGCTCAAAGCGGCTCTGGCGTGAATGCGCACCTACGTCTGGTTCTTCCGGTGGTGCATCTAGGTCAACGTCCTCAAACTCAACGTCTGATTCTTCCGAGCCCTCGAACTCATCATACACAGTCTGCTGCAAATTTTCGGGAACATTGTTGGCTGCCACATTAGCATCAGCTACGTTGTCATCAGGACCGAACAGATTAAAATCGAGGCCGATTCCTGATGATGGCTCTTCACTCAGCTTCCTCCTCTTCGAGGGCCTCGAACTTAAAGATCTTGTCTGCTCCTCGCGTGCAGCTTCAGCGAGCATCTCACCGTACACTGCGGGGATGCCATCGTCTGAAGCGTCGCTGTTATGCCGCGCGGACTGACGCGTCTTTCGCGTAGTTGTCCTGCTAGCGGTCTGGCGTTTCCGAGGCGGCATACTTAAAAGAGACACATTGAACCCACGCGCTCGTCATGGCTGGGTGGATCGCTATGTTGGTGCCACCATGGCCGATGTTGTGTTGTGCTCTGGTTTTTGGACCCTACGAAAGCAAAAGTAGATGGTAGCCTATTTGACACCATGGATGACGTAATCGATCTTCCGGATATACCACATCCCGATCCCCACAACCTGCCTGGACGTGTAGGGTATGGAATGTCCCTAAAGCCTCTGCATCTAGGTAGATTCGTAGCCACCTACGAAGGCCACGAGAAAGCTGAGTAATATATACAGACCCAAATCGGACAGTGGATCTTAAGCCAAAGTTTTAGGGTAAGTTAGCACTTTTATTGAGCAGCTAAAGACTGAGTACCAGATTCAATTGCTGGACGTATGTATTCAACATGCATGAACCAAAAACAAGTGTTTATAAAGTTTTGGTGAGAGCCCATTACCGATCAATTCTCGTTCTCTCATTGATCAATCAATTATTTGACTTAAACATTAAGGAATGACTCTAGCCGCGACTATATTCCAGCAGGCTAGTGATGTAGAGTACCAAACAAACCCCCATTACCCTTCTATGCATATGCAGAAAATATTTTCATTCATCAACCATCATGTTACTCTTGGTCCAGAGCGCCCATCAGAAAGTGAGCGGCCTAGTTTCCGCCCTTGTTGTAGTTTCCACCGTGCCAGTCACCCCAGCCTGCAGACGCAGTGGTGCTTGTGGTCCAGCTGCTTGTGGTTGTGGTTGTAGTTGTGGTAGTTGGAGTTACCGTGACAGTAATGTAAACGGTGCTTGGGACACAGGCTGGGGTAGTGGTGGTCGTTGGCTTCCAATCGTTCCAGCCCGAGCTAGCCGGTGCAACTGTCGTCGGCTTAGGAGCAGGCACGGAACTGCTTGGCTTCCAGTCATTCCACTGCGAGGAGGACTGTACAGGGGCCGGGGCAGAGCTGCTAGGCTTCCAGTCTCCCCATTGGGAAGAAGCGGCCGGCTTAGTGGTGGTGGTCCAGTCACCCCATTGCGAAGCAGGGGTTGTGGTGGTTGGCTTGACTGGTGTGGTGGTTGTGGTCCAGTCACCCCATTGCGAAGCAGGGGTTGTGGTGATTGGCTTGACCGGTGTGGTGGTGGTGGTCCAGTCACCCCATGCAGGAGTGGTGGTAGTGGTGATTGGCTTGACCGGTGTGGTGGTGGTGGTCCAGTCACCCCATGCAGGAGTGGTGGTAGTGGTGATTGGCT